>NW_027411866.1:198569883-199277383 GCF_047663935.1 Musca autumnalis | reverse complement strand
CAAAATACAAAGTAACAACCGATTCTTTGGTTAAGTGGGTCTAATACATTCAAAATATATTAAAATGACGCGTACTTTATAAGGGCCTTATGTGGGGGCTATACCAAAACGTGGACCTATATAACCCAACTTTGGTAGGAATGTTTTCTGGCCTCTGAATACACAAAATACCAAATTACAACCAATTCTGTGGTCAAATGGGTCTAATACATTCAAAATATATTAAAATGACGCGTACTTTATATGGGGCCTTATATGGGGGCTATACCAAAACGTGGACCTATATAACCCAACTTTGGTAGGAATATTTTTTGGTCTCTGGAGACACAAAGTACCAAATTACAACCAATTCGGTGGTAAAATGGGCCAAATATCTTAAAAATTCCTTAAAACGACGACGCGTCACGCGTCATTTTGTATGGGGGCTATACGAAAGCGTGGACCTACATAGCCCACTTTCAATACCAAAAGTCCTACGTAAATATAACATATTCTCCCAAAATTTCATCAACCTACGTCAATCCGTTCGGACGCTAGAGTGATTTCCACAGACGGACAGACGGACGGACATGGCTATATCGATGTAGAATTGCACGCTGATCAAGAATATATATACTTTGTGGGGTCTACAATGATTATTTCGAGTAGTTACAAACGTAGTGACAAACTTAATATACCCCCATCCTATGGTGGAGGGTATAAAAATTAAAAAAGTAGTAGTTATTCAAATCAAAGAGGACTTACAATTGTTGTAATTGATCGTAGTTTAATACAAAAAAAATCAAGAAATTTGTTAAAAATTGATTTTATTTATTAATTCGTGAAACTTTAAATAGCTGTTAAAACAACAAAAAAATTCAAAAAATATTTTGTTCAAATTGGACCAATACTAAAGAAGTTATGAGTATTTTATTGCATATAGGTTTTACAGAATTCGAATTTTTCAAGGCACGATATCTCCGTAAAAGTGTCCGATTGCACTCAGAAATCCCATATATTATAAACAAATATATATTAAATAAATTGCATTTTCTTTTACAGTATAATTGGTTTCAAGCCTGGAATGAATGTGCCATGAGAAATTTAACCCTGATTACAGTGGACACAGCTGCAAAAAATGCCGCCCTAACCACATTGCTGAGGAATGAAAAACGTAAAAAGATATTTTTTAATCGATTTACAATTAAATTAATTATCGATCGATTTTATTTTTTTGCACACAGTGAAAATCAATTTATTCATTGGAGGCCATGATTTGGCTGAGGAAGGTCGTTTTGTCTGGCCCCTAACTGGAAAACATTTTGATTTTGTCAACTGGAATGTGGGTAATCCAGATAATTACAATAACAGCGAACATTGTGTCCATATATGGGAGAAGACCGATTACGAATGGAATGATACACGTTGTGGTGCCAAAATGGGTTTCATATGCGAAGAGAATCCATATTTGGCGCTAAGTCACCGGGTTTTAGAAGTGAAAAGAGATTTAATAAATCAAATACTTTTATTGCAGTGATAAATAAAATTGTTTTTGATTTCAAATAGATGTGGGTACCAAATTATATTGGGTAATTATAATTGCAACTATTCTCTGTACACTGTAGAAATTTTCTATAACGAATTTCCCTGCAACGAATAGTTCTCTATAAAGAAGTTATTTTTAAGACACAATAATCTTTCTACAGCGAATTTTGTCTATAATGTAGAAATTCGTCGGTCCCCAAGTGCTACGACTGTAGTTTGGTCGATATTGTCAGCAACGACAGCCTTTATACAAGGTGGCGCAAAAGTAATCCTCCTATCAGAAAATGCTATAATTTTTGCAATTGGGCCCTAATATCAGTTCTGTTTTGACATTTGTGTAGTAAACACATGCGAAATACACGTTAATAAACAATGTTACGCTACACTGCTTCAGAACGCGGAATATTGGTGGCTATTTATTTGACCAATAATCGGTCGGTGACTTTGGCACAACGTGAATCGACATTGACCATTATGGAAGTGAATCTCCAAACACTACATATCGTGCCATAGGGGGTTTTTACACACTTCGGGCTGTTTGGTCAAGAAGTATGGACTTGCCCCTGAAAAAATGTTACCATCGTAATTGAGGCAGCGAATGCAAGTTCCTTCCACAAAAATCATAGTGAACTTATCCGAAATTTTGTGTGGGAGGTACCGGATAGAGTGGACAAATATATTCCATATTTGAACCTGATCTATATCTGGTATATATATTAGGATGTGTAAAGTATGAACCAATTCGGCCACTCCCTTCAAGAGTTACCGTACGAACAATTTTTCCGAACATTTTTGAACTGTTCCGGGGGGAGTACCTGAAGGAGTGGACCGATATGGCTTATCTTCGAACTCAACCTATGTTTGGACAAAATATTACTAAGGCCAAATTTTGGACCGAATTGGCAGATCCGTTCGAGATTTATCCTGCGCTCCAACTACCTCACACGGTGTCATAGGGTTTTTTTGCAACTTTGGGGCTATTTTCTCAGGAAGTGTGGACTTGCCCCTGATGAAGGTAAATACAAGTTGCTAAAACAAAAATCAAAACGATTCGAGAGCAGATTCTAAACTGAACTTATCCCAAATTTTGTGTTGGAGGTACCCGAAGGAGTGGACCTATTGAGACTATATTGTAAACTCATCTAAGTCTGGTAGACATTTCACGATTTGCAAAGTATGGACCAAATCGGTTACTCCCTTCAAGAGTTATCGTAGGAACAAATTTTCCGAACATTTTGGAACTTTTGTGGGGGAGGTACCGGAAGGAGTGGACCGATATAACCCATCTTCGAACTTAAACTAAGTTTGGACAAAATATTACGAAGGCCAAAATTTGAATCGAATCGGTTTATCCGTTCGAGAGTTATCGTGCGCTCCAGCCAGCCAGACAGACGGACTGACGGACATTGATCAATCGACTCCAAATTGTCTGAAACACATTTCGTCCAAACATACTTGGGGTCTAAAACCATTATTTCGATGAGGCACATTTTGCCCGTATGAAAGTGTATATAGCCTCGTTAGCATAAATGCTGAGGGTATAATAATCATGAGTGATGATGCGCTCCAGACCTCTTTTTGTGAGGCTTTTTGAAGTTGCGGGTTTATGTCAACAAGCCTCAGACACTTTCAGCTCTTAAAGACAATATCCACCAAGGATGTTAGGACCTATCGCCGAAAGTTTTGGCCAAAGTGATGTAAAATACCTTAAAAAGGGCTCAAATGACAATAAACTGTGGCGGCGGCCATTTACAGCCAAAAAACTTCGGAAGATTACTTTTGCGCCACCTTGTATGAAGTTCAGTGCATTTCTAACTAAAAACAAATCTATGATGTGTGTTTTGCGGTTGGCTACCTGTTTTTGCGGTTGACTAGGGATCTTTCCTTACAGAAACCCCATTTACCACCGGACATTATATTATTCAGATTCAAAAAATCTGCAACCTGTACTGGCTGCATCCATAAAGAATCAGGAGACAGGTAAGTGGGGTTAGCTGGACAGCAAAACAAATGTAGCTTGTCGTGCGTTAGGTATTGTACTATCAATTCGTCGTACACCGCTGGGTGTACTTATCCATGACGCTTTTATAGTACGGACTTAAAAGACTTAGCCCACACATATTTACTAATACGTGCATATTTAACAATACAGCCTCAACCTAAGTTTAACAGGATCAATCTATTTAAGCCTCTCGGCGACCTTTTACTAAGTTTTAGTGAGTGACTTTAACTCTCTGCAACCGGAGAGAGAATGGCCAGAATCCACCAGTGCTGTGAGTGTGGGATCAAATGTAAGCAGTCATACAACTTCTGCTGCAACAAGGACAATTGAGATTCAACCTCTCCCCAGCCGTCTTGACCTTATTCTGGATGGGTATTCAACATTCAAAACCTTTTTTATGTATAGGCGCTGTGGGATATTCAGGGATTTGTTTACTTCGGAACCGTCGTAATCGCCACTACTGAATACCAACAGCTTGCAAATGTGTTTTTTGCCTAATCCCCAGTAAGTTATGTGTATATCTTACTAGTTAACTTACATAATCGCAACAGGAGGATGATTCTACACCCAGCTGTCAGTTTGATGTTTTCTTTTTCTGCGTATTCTTCAATTAAGCGGCAGCATGGCACTCCTGATCATATCATGATATCTTTTGTGGGGTCTCCTGATACCCAAGTAAGAGTGAGCAATAGTTTTCCATTTGGCTTGTATGCTATCGGGATTGTGTATGCTGATTGGATTATTCTACAACTGTCGGTTGTGATTGCCGCTTTCCGATATCTAGATGAAAGTGTTGTTGTCAGTTCGTACTTAATTAACTACGTTAACTTGCGTGCTATCCTTTGCTGTTTTTGAAGCGCGACGTCTATTATATCCTCAGCATTAAGGCTAAAAAGGGCATATACACTTTGATACGACCAAAATTGTGCCTCATCGAAATAATGGTCATGGTGCTCTTGAAGCAACTTTAAATGAAAGGAGCTTACACCTGGGAAGTTTTTGCGGATTCTGAAACTGCAATGTTAAAAGATGAGAAAAATCAAAAAAATCGCCGGAGCGCTTTATTTATTTAAAAATCGCGGTCAAAGTTCACATTTTTAGGGTTTTCGCGTGGAAACCGCAAGCAGTGAAAATTCTCCACAAGATTGTCCTTTATGATATTTTCGTAGGTTTTACGATTTTTGAGATATAGAAGTTCAAATTGCGACAATTCACTGACTGTATAGTCTCCTTACTAAACAATGTCATTACTGCAATTTCCCAACTTAAACTTATATATCTAAAAAATGGTGCAACCTAGGGAAAAAAATTACAAAGGCAAATCTTGTAGAGAATTTTAACAGATATACGTTTTTCGAAGGGCCCACATCGATAAGACTTGCCGTATTCAAGCAACATCGCGGAACCCGAACAAAGAAAACTAAAACTGTGACCTGAGCTTCTTTATCTCAATCATGGTACAACCTGGGAACAAATCATAAAAGTCAATCCTCTAGAAACTTTTCACAGCTACAACATTTTTTAGCTCCATTTCGATAGGGCTTGCGGTTTTCAAGCAAAATCGCGAAAACCTAAAACAACCCTAAAAATGTGAACTTGAACGCGATTTATTTAAAAGTCCCTACAGCCATTTTTTTTCATTCATTTTCATTTTCATTTATAAACATTGCTGTTTCAAAATCCGCAAAAACTTCCCAGGTGTAAGCGGTTTTTACTTAAAGTACATGTCATTGTTTTATAAATGGGGCGATACAGCCAGTGCAGTGTCAAAATTTGAACTTCTATATCTCAAAATCGAAAATACCATAAAAGACAATCTTGTAGAGAATTTTCACTGCTACAACACTTACTTTATTTCCATTTTGATAAGGCTTGCAGTTTCCAAGCAAAATCGTGAAAACCTAAAAAAACCCTAATAATATGATTTATTTAAAAAGCTCTCAGGCGATTTTTTTATTTTTAATTTTCTCATTTATAAACATTATAGTTCCAGAATCCACAAAAACTTCCCAGGTGTAAGCTTCTTTAATTTAAGTTGGTTCAAGAGCACCATGAAGATCCACTTCCAAAATGGAGTATGTCGATCAAATCCTTCAAGTACCTTCTCCGCATCATATTTGAGCATTAATCCTATTCCACATTTATGTCGGCAAGGTAGAATGTCCAAAAAGGGTCTCCTTAATACCTAATTTTTGGGGAAAAGGATTTTGGTTTTGTAGCCGGTATTCGATCTGCCCGTAGATGAAAATTTCAGTTCACATAGGTATACATAGGCTGAGGGTATATCTCTGTCGGCCATGTCTGATACTTTTTTACTTATTTCCGAAAAGATTTTTTTAAATAAATTTCTCGTTGGAACCGAGCTTAATGACCAATGATGCAAGTGAAAAAGGAAATCCGAAGATTCGAACCCACACAACCACCACTATGTGACATGCATTTTTCGCCTTTGGCAGAGGGTCTTCAGACATATCGGCTGTGTAGTTGCTTCTCTGTCATCGAACTTCTCTTCTTTTTAGTTTTCAGACAATTTAGAATTGATTTAGCAATGTCCGTCCGTATGTCTGGCTGGAACGATAACAACCGATTCGGTCCAAAATTTGGCTTTCGTAATATTTTGTTCGAAAATAGGTTATTTCGGTCCACTCCTTCCGGTACCTCCCCCACAAAAGTTCAAACATTTTCGGAAAAGTGTTGCGCACGATATCTCTTGAAGGAAGGAACCGATTTGGTCCATACTTTGCACATCGTGGAATTTTTACCACACTTAGATGAGGTTCCAATATAGACTAAATCTGTCCATTTCTTCGGGTACCTCCCACACAAAATTTCGGAAAAGTGCAGTTTTGGACCTGCTCTCGGTCCACTCCTTCAGGTACCTCCCCCACAAAAGTTCAAAAATGTTCGGAAAAATTATGCGCACCATAACTCTTGATGGGAGTGACCGACTTGGTTCATACTTTACACATCCTAATATATCTACCAGATATAGATCAGGTTGGAATATGGACTATATTTGTCCACTCCTTCGGGTACCTCCCATACAAAATTTTGGATAAAGTCACTTTAAGACCTGCTCTCGAATCACTTTGATTTTTGTTAAAGCAACTTGCATTCGCTGCCGCAATTACGACAGTAAAAGTTTTTTCACGGGCAAGTCCATACTTATTGAGAAAAAAGCCCGAATGGTGTAAAAAATCTCTGTCGGTAAAGCCGACTGATACTTTTTTACATCTTTATAATACTTTTTTGTCGCACCGAACTTTATCATATCCCCTACCATGAAATATTCTGATCTCAAATGGAATAATTTGTTTCCTTTCCTGTCTACATGGGGGCTATAGGGAAACTGGACCCATATTGATGATTTTTTGTATTTACTTATTTTTAGCAGATTGATCCGACGATTACCCCTGTGCAACAAAATTAAATTTTTTCAAAATGATGGGAAAAACCTATTGGATTATGAAAGTAGAGCTAAAAATATGAGACACGTTTATCGGCGTTTTCAAAGCTTACGTCGGAATGTTTAAATTTTTTTTTTAAATTTTTCGAAATATTCGAGTTTAGATATCATGGAATCCTTGCATTTCAGATATATAGTGCCTTTAGCAACTTTACTTAGGAGGGTTTGGGAAATATTTTTGTTAAAAACTTTAATCCTCATGCGGTTCATCAAAGGGGTCTTTTTTGTCCTTTTTTCGAAAATCTTTCAAAAACTCATTAAAAATGTGATCGTATTAAATCCGAATATTCTACAAAATTGTTCGCCGTAAAATTTTACTATAGGTCTCAGAATACACCAAATCTGTAACTCTTGTCTAATCAACAGGAATCTCTAAAAATGAGAAGCACGTTTTAGGGTTAAAGTCGGACTTCATCTGAGTTTATTCAAAATTGTCACACAAAACATAATTTTAAAGAGATGATGTCAGAGACAAAAATATTCTTCGTCAAATTTCACTATAGGTCTATAGCATGAAAATATCAGTATCAATTTTGCTGAAAAAACATGAAAGTATTTCCCAATTTTTTGATGAAAATTGTTTCTTTCTTTTTTCTAGTTGATATATGGAAGTAATATAAAACTTGGCTATAGGTGAAAAGGGTCAAAGGATGAAAAATTCTACACAATATTTCACTATGAGTTTCAAAATAAACCATATATCTATGTATACTATTTCCTTAAAAAAATTAGATTACAAATTTATATATATTAGGATGAAATTATATGTTTTAATTTTGGACTGTTAATTTTACATAATTCCATACTGGATCAAAATCTAGCAAAATCCTTTACTTTTTGGGAATATTGTTAAAGAAAGAAATGTTCCAAATGAAATTTCATTATGAGTCTCTGAATAAAAGAAATCTGTAACCATAACATATAACATTCTTAGCAGCACTTGTTTTTGATATATAGGTTTTAGGGCCATATTTTCCAATTTTCATACAGATTGTCGTTGTGATTGAAAAATATAAATATCTTATTTCCCAAACCCTCCTAAGTAAAGTTGCCAAAGACACTATATACCTGAAATGAAAGGATTCCAAGATATCTTAACTCGTATATTTCGAAAAATTTTAAAATGGGCGGAACTTGCCCCGCCTATTTTGGTTACTTTCCGACGTAAACTTTTTTCATAATATACTCGATTTTCCTTGACATTTTTTTTTGTTGTCGCACAGTGTAATTTATCTCAGTAAGCAGGTAGGTTTTCGCAATGGTAAACCATATTTCTTGATGAAGATTTAGCAGTATACATTAATTTTACATTTAATTTTTTTAGCGAAATAGTTGAAGAACTCCCAAATATTTATACCCTCAGCCTTTAGGCTAAAGAGGGTATTTACACTTTGATACGACCAAAAATGTGCCTCATAGAAATAATGGTTTTAGACCCCAAGTATGTTTGTACGATATCCGTTTCAGACAATTTTGAGTAGATCTAGCAATGTCCGTCCGTCTGTCTGTCTGTCTGTCCGTCTGTCTGTCTGTCTGGCTGGCTGGTGCGCACGATAACTCTCGAACGGGTTAATCGATTCGGTTCAAATTTTGGGTATCGAAATATTTTGTCCAGATTCGATTTAAGTTCGAAGATGGGCCATATAGGTCCACTCCTTCAGGTACCTCCCCCACAAATGTTCAAAAATTGTCGCAAAACTTGTGCGCACGATAACTCTTGTAGGGAATAACCGATTAGGTCCATACTTTACACATCGTGTAATTTCTACCAAACTTAGATGAGGTTCCAATATGGACTCAATCGGTCCACTCCTTCAGGTACCTCCCACACAAAATTTCGGAAAAGTTCAGTTTAGGACCTGGTCTCGAATCGCTTTGATTTTTGTTTACGCAAGTTGTATTCGCTGTCCTCTATACGACGCTGTAAGTTTCATTAGGGGCAAGTCCATACTTCCTGAGAAAATAGCCTGAAAGTTACAAAAAAACCTATGACACCGTGTGTAGTGGTTGGAGCGCAAGATAACTCTCGAACGGATCTGCCGATTCGGTCCAAAATTTGGCTTTCGTAATATTTTGTCCAAACTTAGTTCAAGTTCAAAGATGGATTATATCCGTCCACTCCTTCCGGTACCTCCCCCACAAAAGTTCGAAAATGTTTGGAATATTTGTGCGTACGACAACTCCTGAAGGGAGTAACCGATTTGGTCCATACTTTGGACATTATGAAATTTCTACCAGACTTAGATGAGGTTCCAATATGGACTCAATCGGTAAACTCCTTCGAGTACCTCCCACACAAAATTTCGGGAAAGTTCAGTTTAGGACCTGCTCTCGAATCGCCTTGGTTTTTGTTGTAACTTCTTGTATTCACTGTCCCCTATACGAAGGTACAAGTTTCCTCAGGGGCAAGTCCATACTTCCTGAAAAAATAACCTGAAAGTTGAAAAACAAACCCTATGACACCATGTTTATGGGTGGAAGCGCGGATATGCCGATTCCGGCCAAAATTTGGCCTTCGTAATATTTTTTCCAAACTAAGTTTAAGTTCGTAGATAAGCCATATCGGTCCACTCCTTCAGGTACCTACCCCACAAAAGTTCAAGAATATTCGGAAAAATTGTGCGCACGATAACTCTTGATGGGAGTGACCGATTTGGTCCATACTTTACATATTCTCATAATATCTACCAGATATAAATCAGGTTCGAATATGGACTATATTTGTCCACTCCATCCCGTACCTCCCACACAAAATTTTTGATAAGTTCACTTTAAGACCTGCTATTGAATAACATTGATTTTTGTTGAAGCAACTTACATTCGCTGCTTCAATTACGATGGTAAAAGTTGTTTCAGGGGCAAGTCCATACTTCTTGAGAAAACAGCCCGAAGGGTGTAAACACCCCCTATGTCACCCCCATAGTCTATGTCGGTTCATTCCTTTAAGTACCTTTTCGGCAAAATTTTTGAACTTTAATCTTAATTAACATTTTTGTCGGTTCATACGACCAAAATTTTGAAACCCCCTAAATACATATTTTTTGTGTGAAAAACGTGTTTCAATTTGCACAGGCTGAGGGTATATCTCTGTCGGCAAAGCCGACTGATACTTTTTTACTTGTTTATTTTAGTTTTTCTAATCGAATCAAAAAATATATTTAAAGTAACATTTATTGGTAAGTTTTTCCTCTTTTGTTTTTGCTATAATATGCAATTTATAAAGCCAATGTTTATAGTTTTGGTTTCATATTTTTTACGCGTTGTATAGATTCTGTACGCATTTTTAATTTATTTTTTTAGAGGTTTATACGGACTCTGAGGTAGTATAATTTAGATTTGTTCCAAGATTTTTTTAATATTTTGGATTTTCCGGGAAAATAAAAACAAATTTTAGAAATTATGGTACATCTACGGATGGATGTCAAATGCTGTTACTGATATGCATACATTTTCTCAATATAACAAAAAAAGAAATTTTAAAATATTTTTTTTTATAGGAGAATAAGCGGTTTTTATCACTCTTGCGCGCATCGGCTAATTTTGTGAACGCGAACAGATTTTAAACCAGATTTTTTTTCCTTAACTCCTATACCACAAATCCTAAAATTCTTTAATTTTTTTCTATTGGAAATTTAAATGAAATTTGGTTGGATCTTTCAAGTTATGGTCAGATGGAATGTCTGCCCCAAGGTATGAGGAGTCATTCATTACACATGAAGAATATCGTTTCTTTATAATAATGTAAACTATACAGATACATACAAATCTTTGAAAACACATACACTTCACCCCGGTTAACTACCTCTCATAGAATCCCAAAAAAAATGGGGCAGTTATGCGGGAAAGGCAGTTACGAAAATCACGCATAGCTGCCTCCTATGGGTAGTTATAAAAATCTCATCTCAACCTTAAAAAAAATGACAATTCAATCGTCAGAAATAAAACGGTGTTTAGTAGAATAGTTAATTTCAAGTCTAAAAATATATAAATTATATTATTTAACCAATAAGAAATTTAGTCATTACCCGCTTGGGCGATGGGCTAGTTCGGCATCGGAAACTCGTCGATTCTCAGCGTTACAGTAACTAGTTCCACTTCTGACCCCTCACAGTGCAATCAACTGTAAACTTTAACATGGGGATGTAATAGGAGGTAACCAATTGACACTCTATTCATTACCTGTAGGTGGTATTGTACTAGTTCCAGGTTTACAGTCATATACCAGTTTATTTATAAAAAAAAAGTGGTGGGAAATAGTCACAACTGACGCTTCGTCGTTTACTTGGGGATATATAGGTGTCAATTGGTTCCCTTCGCATTACTTATGGGTCAACTGTGAACTAGTACCACTTACCTCTAGTTTAGGACTATTTAACTTGCGACAATTGGAATTGCTAGCGGGTACAGAGAAGAAGAGGGCGATTTGCATATTTTCTTCGTATTGCCTTTTTATACCAGAACAATATGAATAATATGAACGAAGATATTCATTCCATCAACACTAGCTTCTGTTATTGGATGCTTCATTTATATTAAAGTTATTAAGAAAATGTAAATGTGAATTATTTATACAACTCGTCGTTTAAGTTAAGTTAATTAAGTCGCAACTGACGCCTCCTCGTTTACTTGGGGATAAAAAGGTGACAATTGGTTCCCTTCGCATTACTTAGGGGCCAATATTTGTACTAGTACTGATTAGAACTAGTTCTGGACTACTTAAATTGCGACAATTGGAATTTTCGTCCCCACAGGGTAGTGAGCATAACATAAGAAATTGATTATCTCAGAAGTACACCAGTGCGGGTAATAAAAAGATAAAAGTATTATTAAATGTTCTTTTTAGAGAAAACATTTGACGGGCAAATATCCGAATTGGGTACTTATAGAAAAGTATTTAACCGGGGCAGTTTGAACTAATTTATATGAAAAAACTGTGGGGATTTAGGTTGTGAGGCAATTAAGCGGGAAAGGCAGTTAAGCAGAGAGGTAGATAACCGGGGTGCAGTGTAGTTTACACACTGTATCTTCATTTGTGATAAAACACAAAACCTAATTTCAGCCTGTGGCTTTATTCTTTTCTGAACTTGAACTTGTTTAGACGGGTTGTGAGATTCATTATTGTTGCGGTTCATTCATTACTCATCTAAGAATTCAAGGAATTTATTTTAGTTTCAATAAAATGTGTTGAACTATAATCTAAGCTAAACAGTTATCAAACATGGCGTCAATAGTTAGCATCGCGTTAAAATCATTCCTGCTCTTGCAATTACTATTTGCCCTTAGTCAAGCCGTTCAAAGGGAGTTTCTGATCGATTTGTATGGAATAAAGACGATTTACATTGACAGTGAACAGAAGGTAAGTTCATGGCAAATAATAATAATATTATCCAAGGTCTACAGTAAGCCCAACTGTCTGTCTATTAAGTTAGCTGTTAAAATACATTATTGTGATTTGAAATATAAGGAAACTCGTAAATCACAATAATGTGACATAAATTAAATTTATTTTCTAAAGCAGTCTAACTGGACGTTGAATTATGTAATTTAAATCCTATAACTCATTTTCGAGTTAACTATAAAATCGGTAAAATTAATATGCTTATAATTTCGGTAATTAACGAAATTTTTCAATAATATAGCGACAAAAATTTAGTAATCGTTAAATCATACCGATATCAAAAATGCTGTCAACTTTAAGTGGGGTACACACGATCAGTTTTGACTGTCAGTTTTGCTCAAATAATCGGTTGCTTGCCAGTGTGGCCGTTCACTTTTGTCAGTCATCAGGCAACCACAAAATATTTTGTGGTTGCTGGACGGTTGGACAGTTACCGATAATTCCGAAAATTCGACATTTAAAACTGATCGTTTTTACTCCGCTTTAATTAAAATTTGTCCTTCATAATTTGGTGTTTTAATTTTATCGATTTTTGTCGATAACTCAAAAAATGAGTTACAGAATTCCACTACTGGTGTATGGATTAATAGCTGTGTTCCTTTACTTACCTGTGGTTACCATTTTTACCATTTGTTACCTGCAAAACGTTCCCCAAAAAGTGGTAAAACTGGCTGCAATTTTTATGAGAGTGACAGAGGAGAGGGAGCACATATGTCTTTCTCTCCTACCACAGGCTACCCGACAAATTTCTTCAGGTAAAAAATGGTAGAACTTGTCTCTCGACTTTTGTTTGACGGTTATTTCACAATGAAGAAAAAAAATGGACAAAAAACAGAAGAACAAGTCGAACGCTGACAAAACTAAATTAAAAACTGTGAAATAAAAGATGGAAATTGACTTTTTACGTTTCTTTTTGACATTGCTACCAGATCTACCATGTTTCCGTTCCTCTACTTTTCTGGTAAAAATGTTCATGACAGAGCAATTTTGAGAAATTTTGACACTTTTCTCTTTTACCACTTTTATCATTAAAAAAAGTAAAGGAACACAGCTAATATTATCAACATCC
Organism: Musca autumnalis; assembly: GCF_047663935.1. Taxonomy (NCBI): domain Eukaryota; kingdom Metazoa; phylum Arthropoda; class Insecta; order Diptera; family Muscidae; genus Musca; species Musca autumnalis. Next base: position 199,263,924 of record NW_027411866.1, on the reverse strand, counting down.
CGATCGTAAATGTACCTCCAAATAATAAATATTCCACAAATGATTCTTACATTTTTCAGTATAATTGGTTTCAAGCTGAACATGAGTGTACGCTACGCAAAATGTCTCTCATATCGATAAATAGTGCCGAAAAGAATGCAATATTGGATGGGATTTTAAAGAAAGAATTTCGTAAGTACATACAAACATACATGTGTACATATGTATCTGCATTGGTCCAGACCCACATTTAATTTCACATTTTTTTGTTCTCTCTTTAGAACTTTGTCCCTATCTCTGGATTGGTGGTAATGATTTGGGCGAGGAAAATCATTTTGTGTGGTCAGCCAATGGGCGTGATTTTAATTTTACTAATTGGCGTGTGGGTGCACCCGATAATATTCACAATAAGGAACATTGTGTCCATATTACTCACAAACGCGATTGGAATGACATTGATTGCAGTTATAAATTTGGATTTATATGTGACAATTAAGAAGTAAAAATTGTTGCCGTTGCTCTTTAAGGCCCAGGCACAATCGGTCAGTTGGGGAGTCGCGTAACGCGTCAAAAACAACAACCGCATGAAAAATGTGTGAGTAATGCCAAGTTTGTTCTTGAAGTTTTCATGTGGTTGTTGTAATGCGGTCCTCAACGAACCGAATGTGCCGAGGCCTTTAAACGCTTTACTGTGGCGTTTTAGTTTACAATTAATTAAATGAATGTGAAATAGTACATTTAACATTTTTAATTTACTTTAATACATTTCAATATTAGTTAATAAATATGATTTTAAATGTCATTTTCCTTCTATCTGTACTCTTATCTATAAAACAGAACCAGTAAGGACTGCATCAAAGTCTTGCGGAGCCGACTATATGATACCCAACACCATTACCAGTCTAAAATCGGTGACACTTTCCAAATTACATAAACATTTAACAGAATTGCGTTAATCGGGCGAAAATATACATATAAATATTTCATCAAAATCGGGCAAATATATATATGGGCAAATCTGTAGAACCTTAACATACGTTGAAGCACATGTTTGAACTACTGTATCGAACTGTTGTTTTATCACGATTCACTGAGGGATTTTGCACGGAAACTGTGTTCACCTTAAGGTAAACATGTAAAAAAGTATCAGTCGGCTTTGCCAACAGAGATATACCCTCAGCCTATGTGAATTGAAACTTTCATCAACACACACACATTGTTCCACAACATCCCATACGGGACAAGGGAGACTTCTCTCATATCAATGAGTGCACCCCGATTCACATTTAGCTCAATGATATGGGACCTACTGTTTATCGCCGAGTCCGAACGGCGTGTCTTAAGACACCACTTATGGAGAAGTTTTTCAAGGCTGAAATACTCAGGAAATGTCGCCAACATTACTGAGGGGTATTTTGCCACCGTTGATAAATGTTTGATGTTGCCTTGCCGGGGAATCGAACCCCCGACCTTCTGCGTGCAAGGCGGGCGTGCATACCATTGCACCACGGTGCCACCCAACGGACAGATTAAATATGTTTAGAGTCTTTTCAGAATTTTTGGGCCCTTTTTGGACTTTTGAACTTGCCGACAAAAGTGTGGTTTAGGATTAAAGTTCAAAAGTGTTGCGGAGGATGTACTTAAAGGAATGGACCGACATAATCCATTACGGTAGTAGATCTTATTTTGGGAGTCATATCATTTCGTTAGATATCGCGCCCACTAGTCATTTCAATGGGTCATCGTATAACTTTTGGACCAGTATGCCAGGAAGCATGGACTTGTCCACAGAAAACAAAATATCGCTGGAAACAGGACCACAAGGAACAGCATCGGTATACATTTCCAAGGGATCTTCGAACAGACCCTAAACTACACTTAGACACAAATGTTGAAAATTTGTGGGGGTGGTATTGTAAGGAGAGGGCCGATGGGCTATTTTAGAAGTTAAATTTAATTTAGACAAAATATTAGGAGATCCAAAGTTTGGGCCAAATTGTTTGCCCCGTTCAAGACCATACCATACCATTGAAACCAAGTATGAACAAAATATGACAAAGGCAACATTTTAGACCAAATCGGTTGATCAGTTCGAGAGTTAGCTTTCTCTCCAACCACTACATATGGGTTTTACACCTTTCGGGCTGTTTTCTCAAGAAAGACTTTTACCGTCGTAATAGAGGCAGCGAATGCCAGTATCTTCAAAAATCAAAGTTATTCGAGAAAAGGTAAAAAAGTGAACTTATCCGAAATTTTGTATGAGAGTTATCCGAAGGAGTGGACAAATATAGTCCATATTCGAACCTAATCTATATCTGGTAGATATATTAGGATGTGTAAAGTATGAACCAACTCTGTCACTCTCTTCAAGAGTTATCGTGCGCATAATTTTTCCGAACAATTTCGAACTTTTGTGGGGGAGGTACCTGAAGGATTGGACCGATATAACCCATCTTTTGGACCGAATCCAACCACTACACACGGTGTCATAGGGGTTTTTTCACTCATTTCAGGCTATTTACTCAGGTAGTATGGACTTGCCCCTGATGAAACATGTACCGTTGTGTGGGGAGTTGTTACAACAAAAATCAAAGCGAGTCAAAACCAGGTCCTTAACTAAACTTTTCCGAAATTGTGTGTCCATATTAGAACCACATCTAAGTTTGTTAGAAATTTTACGATGTGGAAAGTATGGAGCAAATCGATTATTCCCTTCAAGAGTTATCGTGCGCACACATTTTCCGAACTTTTGTGGGGGAGATACCGGAATGAGTGGACCGATATAACCCATCTTCGAACTTAAACTATGTTTGTACAAAATATTACGAAAGCCAATTTTTGGACGGAATCGGTTGATCCGTTCGAGAGTTATCGTGCGCTCAAGCCAACCAGACAGACAGGCGGACGGACATGGCTAATTCAACTCCAAATAGTCTGAAACACATTTAGTCCAAACATACTTGGGCCCGTATAAAAGTGTATATACCCTCGTTAGCATAAATGCTGAAGGTATAAAAATATCAAATGACGCCTGGCGACACTGCTTGTTGCCTAGACCGCAAACTTTACTAGTTCCCCTCGTATAATAATTAGATCAATAAGTTAATATACCTACACACATGCCAAGAATAATGTGTGATTATACCCTCAGCCTTTAGGCTAGAAAGAGTATATGAGTCAAAATTTTTTTAGTTTCCATGAAGCCAAGGTTTGCACTATTATAATACGCGAACTATTGTAGTTTAAAACACGTTGAAGCTAAACAGGTTTTTACATTGCTATTCGATTTCTGATTAAACCATTCAAATGACGGACATCTGTCCAAAGTAAAAGTAGGAGGATACAAAATGAAGATTACACTTTTAATGTATCACTTTCCAACATTTCCACTGCATCCACCTTTTATGGATGCTGACATTTTGAAGCCGGATTTCAGGTGTTTTTTGTATTTTTTATGTAACTGGGACGCGCATTCGGATATTTCGAACAAGTAAAAAAGAATCAGTCGGCTTTGCCGACAGAGATATACCCTCAGCCTATGTGAATTGAAATATTAATTTACCGACAGATCGAATGTATTTCGGATCATTTTAGAATTTTGTGGTCATTTTGTACCTTTGAACTTGCCGACGATCATTTTAGAATTTTGTGGTCATTTTGTACCTTTGAACTTGCTGACGATAATGTGGATTGGGATTAAAGTTTTGCGGAGGGGCTACTTAAATGAATAGACGACATACACGCAGAGAAAAAAATATGTTTGATCCAACAATATTTCAAGAGCAAAATATGTATTGTTAACATATTGTTGGATTCCTCATGTAGTATTGAAAATCCAAAAATAGTTTGTGTCAACTGAACAATATTTCTCTCTTTTCTTCGAAAATTTGTTTCTCTTCTCTCGCTATTCGATGCCGTGTTGAAAAAACAATTTTGGTGAGTTGTGGTGTGTTTGTATGACATGCTGCCTTTACCTTTGTTTTTGTGTGTATGTATGTACTTGTGAGACTCTTGTTTTTATTTGTTTCTGTTTTGTTTCATTCTTCTTTCCTTTTCATGTTTGTTATGGTGTTTAATTATTCCTTATGTTGTGGTGGGTTCTTGTGACTTTTTGTTTGTCTTTGTTGTCAGCCAATGCAGCAAACCATGTATTGTGTTCATCAATGATTGCAATATTATACGCGACATTTATATCCAAGTTATGCGAAAAGTGTATATGAGAAGTATATGCACTCAAATCAAAAATTTCTGGGCTGGTTTTCTGTATTGACAATACTTTTTGTAAACAAAATTAGATTATGATAGTTCCTACAATCGGTATTGTTAACGATTTTAACAATATTGCGGAAATTCGAAAGTTGTTTTTGTTTTCTATGTTTGGAACAAAAGATGGTATTTTTGGATTTGGATTACAATGTTTGAACAAAACAAATACATTTTTGGAACCAAAACATATATTTTTGTTCCAACAAAAGCGAAAAATATTTTTTCTCTGCGTGTAGGATTGAGAGTCACATTTTGAGAGTCACATCTTTTTGATATATATTGGTCACACTAGTTATTTCAGTGGGTCATCTTATAACTTTTGGACCAGTATGCCTGCTTCCTGGCTTTTCCACGGAAAACGTAATATGACTGTAAACAGTAGGACCACAATGAACAGCATCGGCATTCACTGCATTTGGACACGAATGTTGAACTTTTGTGGGGGAGGTACCCTAAGGGGAAGAAGAAGTTTTCGTGCTCTCCAGCGACTACATATAGAGACTGCAAGTTGCTTCAACAGAAATCAAAGTGTCTCGAGAGCAGGTCTTAATGTAAAGCTTTCCGAAATTTTGTGTGGGAGGTACCCGAGGGAGTGGACAAATATAGTCCATATTTAAACCTGATCTATATCTGGTAGATGTATTAAAATGTGGAAAGTATGGACCAAATCGTTCACTCACTTCAAGAGTTATCGTGAGCACAATTTTTCCGAACATTTTTGAACTTTGAACGATTTGGATTATCTTCGAACATAAACTATGGTTAAATAAAATATTACGAAAGCCAAATTTTGGACTGAATCGGCAGATCCGTTCGAGAGTTATTTGGGCTCAAACCATTACATACGGGGTCATAGAGGTTTTTTGCACATTTCAGGCTATTTTCTTAGGAAATATGGACTTCCTCCAGATGAAATTTGCACCGTCGCATAGAGGGCACTGAATATAAGTTGCTACAACCAAAACCAAAGCGATTCGAGACCAGGGCCTAAACCGAATTTTTCCGAAATTTTGTGTGGGAGGTACCCGAAGGAGTGGTCCTATTGAGATCATATTGGAACCTCATATTACTCTGGTAGAAAGTTTACGCTATACAAAGTATGGACCAAATCGGTCTCTCCTTTCAAGAGTTATCGTGCGCACAAACTTTCCGAAAATTTTCGAACTTTTGTGGGGGAGGTACCGGAAGGAGTGGACCGATGTAGCTCATCTTCGAACTTAAACTAAGTTTGGGCAAAATGTTGCGAAAGCCAAAATATGAACCGAATCGGTTCATCCGTTCAAGAGTTATCGTGCGCTCCAGCCAGCAGGACAGACAGACAGACAGACGGACGGACATGGCTAGATCGACTCTAAATTGTCTGAAACACATTTCGTACAAATATACTTGGGGTCTAAAACCATTATTTCGATGAGACACATTTTCGTCGTATCAAAGTGTATATACCCTCCTTAGCCTAAAGGCTGAGGGTATAAAAACCAATTATAGGATTAAAGAACTCGCGATTTCGCATAATCTGATATGTATATTGAGTATGTAGCCCACGCAGCAGCAGAGTAATCTACTGCCAAAGGCCAAAATTTAGTGCGATATTTTTTTTTTCAAAAAACCTATTTTTTGGGTGCAGTATTTACAATATCGTTTTGAGTGTGCTGGTACCCCGCGATATTTTAGTTTTTCGACGAGTTTTATATCCCCAACGAAGACTAAATACCAAATTTCAGCCATCTCGGTGTGATAATGAGGCCAAAACCTTCAAAATACCGAAAATCGGGAGATATCGTCCTATGGGGGCTATATCAAAACGTGGACCTATATAAACAATTTATGGTCGAAATGTTTCTTAGCCTCTGGAAACACAAAATGCAAAGTTGCAACCGATTCTGTTGTCAAATGGGACTAATACATTCAAAATATATTAAAATGACGCGTACTTTATATGGAGCGTTATATGGGGGCTATACCAAAACGTGGACCTATATAAACCAACTTTGGTAGGAATGTTTTTTGACCTCTGGAGACACAAAATACCAAATTACAACCAATTCGATGGTAAAATGGGACAAATATCTTAAAAATTCCTTAAAACTACGACGCGTCACGCGTCATTTTGTATGGGGGCTATACGAAAGCGTGGACCTACATAGCCCACTTTCAATACCAAAAGTCCTACGTACAAATAATAGATTTTCCCAAAATTTCATCCACCTACGTCAATCCGTTCGGACGCTAGAGTGATTTCCACAGACGGACAGACGGACGGACATGGCTATATCGATGTAGAATTGAACGCTGATAAAAAATATATATAGTTTGTGGGGTCTACAATTATTATTTCGAGTAGTTACAAACGTAGTGACAAACTTAATATACCCCCATCCTATGGTGGAGGGTATAAAATACTGTGTGATGCTACATCCACGGTTCTTGATGGATTTTATTGAAATATGTTTAGATCGATGTATTTTTTCGCGGTTAATAGTGAAATCGGATGCTCATAAAAAGTGTATGCACTTTGTGCAAAATATAAGCGTTATACAGTTTGTTTCACACTAAACTGCAGACGATGCTACATCTTAGCGGCCAAAGTAAATCCTGGCAAATGTGTACAAATTAAAAGAGAAGAATTCGCTGTATTGGTAAACCGCATGCGCATCAAGTGATTTTGAGGATTTCGCGATTTACACGCATTTCAAAATGAACATTACCCGATACAATTTTATTTCAAGATTATACCCCATTTAAAGGAACCCAACATTTATTTGAAAGATATCCATATCTTCTGCTATCTGTATGTTAGCGTGTTTTCGAGAAGTGATTAGAATAAAAAATGTGATTTATTGCATAAAATAGAAGAAAAACTCTTACATTTTGTTCAACTAACTCACAAAATAAATTTTAATAAATATTTTCTCTTACAAAAATTTTACAAAATTTCCTCAATATATTTTATGTTTTTTGCTATAATATGCAAACCGCTAAACGGATTTGTATAGTTTTGGTTTCATTTGAATCTTCGCAATGTTTAGATTACGTACATACATATTTTTTATATATTTTTCAGATGCATAAACAGCTTGAATTTAATTAGAACAAGTTGTAAACTACAAATTGTTTTGAATGCTTTCCTAATTTCCGCGAAAATTTACAACTTTTTCACTAAAGTTATGGGACCTGAGTAAACATATAGTATGTAGGGAGCCCCTAATTAAGAGAGTTTCTCAATATAATGATTAGAGTTTTTTAAAGATTTTTTTCTTTTTATCAGAATTGAAACCGCCATAACTTTTGCGCGCAACAACCAAAATTAGTATCTCGAACAAATTTAAGAATGGGATTTTTTTCCCAATCTATGTACCAAAAATCTTTCATGTAGCTTAAAAAAATTTATTTTTTAAATGGTTTTATTTAGCTCACCCCGTTTGTTTTATTTTATTATTTATTAGTTATTCTTGGGTCAAATTTAGTAATTCAAATTTCACCCTCTTCCTGTCAACCGATTAATCTGAAATATTTATTCATTATCATTATAAATTCAAGATGGCGGCCGCTACAAAATAGCGGATAACGTAGGTTTTATCAATCCCATCAACATGGGTATCAAATGAAAGGGCTCAACAAGCAGAATACAATATACTATAAAAAATTTAAATCCAAGATGGCGGCCGCTACAAAATGGCGGATAACGTAGGTTTAATCAATCCCATCAACATGGGTATCAAATGAAAGGGCTCAACAAGCAGAATACAATATACTATAAAAAATTGAAATCCAAGATGGCGGATAACGTAGGTTTTATCAATCCCATCAATATGGGTATCAAATGAAAGGGCTCAACAAGCAGAATACAATATACTATAAAAAATTGAAATCCAAGATGGCGGCCGCTACAAAATGGCGTATAACTTAGGTTTTATCAATCCCCTCAAAATGGGTATCAAATGAAAGGTCTCAACAAGTAGAATACAATTTACTATGCAAAATTGAAATCTAAGATGGCCGCCGCTACCAAATGGCTGATAACAATTTTTTATCAATCCCACCAATATGGGTATCAAATAAAAGGGCTTGACAAGAAGAATACAGTGCACTATACAGTACATCTTATACACCCGAAAGCCATACAGTTTCCAGCTAAGTACAATTACGGGACGGCTGAAAGAAGAATGTTGCCTTTAATACTATCATGGGCTTCTACAATACATAAAATGCAGGGCAGCACTGTGGATCACGCAGTCGTATACTTAGGTGCGAAACTGTTTGAAGAAGGTCAAGCCTACGTGGCTCTTAGTAGAGTAAGATCTTTGCAGGGACTACGTATAGAGGAGTTGGACTGCAATAAACTAACGGACAAGAAACCTTGCAATAATGAAGCACTAAACGAATTAAACAGAATGCGAAATAAAAACTAAAAACTAGAAAATAAAAATAGGTAAAAAAACTTTTTAAGTTAAACGGTTTTATGTTAAACATACATTGCAATGTTTAAGATAAATGCACTAAAAACCAAAAAATAATAAAATAGATACAGTCGTGGGAATTATAAACATATGCATAGACTAGACTAAAATAAAACCGTGGGGCACATCAATTGTCTACAAATTATCGACTTAATGTGCGATAGAAGAATAGTTTAATTCGTCGTTAGGCAGTTGGCCCGCAGACGGTGAGGAAATTACTTACTATTTCTTGCTCATGGAAATTCCAATAGTTATACACTCCATGTAAATAAAAAAAATGTTTCAACTAGTTTATCGTTGGACATTCACACTGCTGCCTGGCGAGGAAGCGTTTCACTGCTCGTAGTTTTTCTTTAATCGACAAAGTACTACTGGCTCACCACTATGAAACCCTAAAACTCGCTTATAATCGAGCTTGCTAGCTTGTTTCCACATTCTAGCCCTACTTATCACACGTCCATCGTTGTCGGTTGAACAACTGCCTAATTATAGTGTAACATTACAAAACAAACATTTTAATCAACGAATGTAGACAATTGACGTCCCCCACGGTTTTATTTTAGTCTAGTCTATGCATATGTTTATAATTCCCACGACTGTATCTATTTTATTATTTTTTGGTTTTTAGTACATTTATCTTAAACATTGCAATGTACGTTTAACATAAAACCGTTTAACTTAAAAAGTTTTTTTACCTATTTTTATTTTTTTATGGAAAACTAAAAAATTTTGTCTTTTCTTCATATACACTTTGATATGCCTAAAAATGTGCCTCATCGAAATAACGGCTTTAGACCCCAAGTATGTTTGGACGAAAGTTTCAGACAATTTGGAGTCGATTTAGCCATGTCCGTCCGTCTGGCTGGCTGGCTGGTGCCCACGAAAACTCTCGAGCGGATCAACCGATTCGAACCAAATTTTGGGTGTCGTAATATTTTGTCCAAGCTTAGTTTAAGTTTAAAATGGGCCATATCGGTCCATTCCTTCGGGTATCTCCCCCACAAACAAGTAAGAAAGTATCAGTCAGCTGAGCCGACAGAGATGTACCCTCAGTCACGTATCCCAAAAAAAAATTAACACAATACTTCTGTAGGTTTTTAAGGTGTTGGGAAAATTTTCCAGGATGGAAATGGCCGCAAAGAACTACATTTTGCAACAAAATTCAGAATGATCCAAGACGAGTCCTTAAACTGCATTTTTTCCAAACTTTGGGTAGGTTGTACCCTTAGGAGTGATCCGATGTAGTACATATTCGGCGCGCCGACTAGTTTACCGACTGGCGGCTAATTTTGGCATATTTTGTAGTACAACATTTGCCGTACCGAAAAGTGGGGGTTTGAGAGATCGTGGAGTGGAAATACTCTTGATGTTGTTGTTGTACTATCCAAGAATCTAAACATTTTATTGCTTTTAAAATTTTAAAGGAACAGATGGTGGCAGTTTTATTTATACAGGGCAATTATCTCAGTCAGCATGGACTAAAACGCGATAAAAATCATGCTGTCGTAATATGCGCCGAACGGCCCCGTTGTAAATATTTAAAAGCGATCCTAGACATGTTTCTAAAATGTACTTAAGCAAAAAAGTTGAACTTTTGTGAATGAGGTACCTTGCGAACTCATGGAACTTGTGGTATGTTTGCAAGAAATTTTACGATATATAAAGTTTTGGCTACATCGGATAAGTTTTATTGCTCAGCAGTCATTTGGGTTATGCCGGTACGTGTAAATCATGGCGGAGTAAGAAGTTGTACCGTAGTATGTCTAATGTCAAAATTTGTTAAAAATAACGCATTACTGTGAATTTCTCGTTTACGTTTTGTATGTGATTTTATTCACAATAATGCATTTTGACAAGTAGAATGATAATCAGCGTTTTTTTTCCGTTAAATCGATTAAAAAATATCGGCTCGCGCCATCTCCAGTAGAGTTCACGGTGGCGATTTTTAGCCGATTTGAGCCGATGTAATCGGCGGCGGCAAAAACCTTAAAAAAAGGAGAAGCGGCGGCGCGCCGCCGACCGAAAATCGGCTCGCTTCCACCTCTGTTTACAAAGTTTGAGCTAAATCGATTCCTCTCTTAAAGGGTTATTTTACACATTAGCCAGTTTAGGTGGTGCCGGTAGGATTTTCTGGACCTTTTTGGGTCATTACCTCAGGAAGTATGGACTTGCCCACGAAAAAAAATTACAACGTCGTAACAGCGGCCGCAAGTGCAACCTGTTGCATCACAAAAAAATAATAAGATCAGAGAGGAGTTGTTCAACTATACTATTTCCAAATTTTGTGTGGGAGGTACCCAAATGAGTCCATATTAGAACCCGATCTATGCCTGAAAGTAATATTACCAATAGCAAAGTTTGGCTCAATTCGGTTACTCCCTCCTAGAATTATCATGCCCACAATCTTGGCGAAAATTTTTGAACCTTTGTGTGGGAGGTACCGGAAGGAGTGGACCGACATGGTATATCTTCGAACTTAAACTAAGTTTGGACAAAATATTGAAAGACACTAAATTTGACCCAAATATGTTGATCCGTTCGAGAGTTATCGTGCGTTGAAACTACGACACATGGTATTATATGGGTTTTTAGCAGTTTTCGTGCTGATTTCTGAAGAAGTATGGACTTGCTCCTGAAAAAAAATATATCGTCGTAATGGGGGTAGTGAATACAAGTGGCCGCAACAAAAGTCAAAGCGATTCGAGAGCATTCCTTAAACTGCACTTAAGCAAAATTTTGTGTGGGAGGTACCCGAAGGAGTGGACCAATAGGGTCCATATTGGAACCTCATCTATGTCTGGTAGAAATGTCACGATGTGGAAAGTATGGACAAATTCGGTTAGAGTTATCGTGCGGACAATTTTTCCGAACATTTTTGAACTTTTGTGGGGGAGGTACCTGAAGGAGTGGACCGATATGGCCCATTTTCGAACTTAAATCAAATCTGGACAAAATATTTCGATACCCAAAATTTGAACCGAATCGATTGATTCGTTCGAGAGTTATCGTGCGCCCCAGCCAGCTAGACAGGCAGACAGACAGACGGGCGGACATTGTTAGATCGACTCAAAATTGTCTGAAACGGATATCGTACAAACATACTTGGGGTCTAAAACCATTATTTCGATGAGGCACATTTTTGGTCGTATCAAAAAGTTTTAGAGTTATCTTGCACAATATCCGACAGGGTTTTGAATCTTTTTGGCCAATATCTTAGGAAGTATTTTCTTACTCCGGGACAAAATGTACCATTATAAATGAGACGCTCCAACAATCTACTGAAAAAGAGTCAAAACGATGCGAGAGGAGCTCCTAAACTTCACTTTATCCGAATTTTGTGTGGGAGGTACCCGAAGAAGAGGGCCGATATAGTCTATATTTCAATCCCATACTGGACTGGATGAAATAATACTATGTGCTTGCGGATTTGCCATTTTGGTTGGTGCCATGAGGGTTTCTTGGAGCTTTTAGGCCATTATCTCTGGAATTAATGACTTACTCCGGCAAAAAATTGTACCGTCGTAAAGCGAGCCACAAAAAAAACTTACCGAAAAAAATTTCAAAACGATCCGTGAGGAGCTCTTAAACTTCACTTTATCCGAATTTTGTGTTGGAGGTACTCGAAGGGGTGGACCGATACAATCCATATTCCAGCCTGATACATTACTTTATGAAATAATACGATGTGCAAAGCCTGCGCCAATCAGGAATTCCCTGTGAGGAATATCTTGCGGATTTGCCATTTTGGTTGGTGCCGTCAGGGTTTCTTGGAGCTTTTAGGCCAATATCTCAGGAAGTATGGACTTCCGCTAGAAAAAAATTGTACCGTCATAAAGGGAGCCGCAAGGAAAACTTATTGAAAAAAATTGCAAAACTATCCAAGAGGAGTTCTTAAACTTCACTTTATTCGAATTTTGTGTGGGAGGTACCCGAAGGAGTGGACAGATATAGTTCATATTCGAACCAGATCTATATCTGGAAGGAATTATACGATGTGCAAAGTTTTGACCAAATCTATTGTTCTCTTCGAGAGTTATCGTTCAGACCATTTTACAGAAAAATTTTGAACTTTTGTGGGGGACGTACCAGAAGGAGTGGACCGATCTTCGAACTTAAACTAAGTTTGGACAAAATATTACGATACCCAAAATTTGGTTCGAATCGGTTGAACTGTTCGAGAGTTATCGTGCGCACAAGCCAGACAGACAGACATTTTTCGTATCAAAGTGTATATGGGCAATATTATTGAAAATTTAACATCGTTGAAGCCAAGGTTTACCCCTTTATAACTCGCGAATAGTGGTTGTATATTGTACAATTTAAATGCTTTTGGATAAAATGAAATGTTTTTAGACTTGGCAAAAAATATTGGCCTTAAAACATAATTTGCGTGGAAGCTGTGGCTATATTTATGTTAAAAAGTGGGTAAAAATGGGTTGAAACCAACGTGACTTTTTTTGTTTTCTCTCGATTTGTGATTAAACCACGTTTTTTCCCGATTTTCCTGTTAAAGGGAAAGTAGAAGCCAACTGAATAAGGATCATGCAACCAAGGTATAACTTTTCAAAATTTGATCTGCGTCTACCATTAAATGATGCTGACATTTTGAAGCCAGATTTTAAGTATTTTTTGAAATTTTCTTCTAATTTCGTTCCGCAAACAGGTTTTTCAACAAATCATATATAGGAATGAAGAACTCACGATTCTGATTTATTTAATATATGTGTCGTGAATGTAGCTTACACAGCTTTAGAGAAATCTGTATCCAAATACGAAAATTTTGTGCGAACAAATTTCTAAAAATCATATATTTCGGGTCTAATTTGTACAATTGGCATTCGATTTACTCGTGCATGATTGCAAATTTTGGATTTTTACGTTGCGGATCTAATAAATTTTTACTCGTTAAAATCTATCTATTTACTACAACGCGAGATAGGAGAAATTCCAAGGTAGGAAAATCACCTAATATTGTTTTTGAAAATATCGCGCATTTTATCGGATATTCTGTCGGCCGCTTGCACTGCTATGAAAAAACTAGTGCAGCATCTTCCTTTTTGCGGAAACAGAGATTTAAAAACGTCACTGATAAGGGAACTACATTCATTTTATCCCAAAAATAGTGTGTGATGCTACATCCACGGTTCTTGACTGATTGCCTTGAAATAGGTATATATCGATGTATACTTTCGTGGTGATACTAAAACCGGATGCGGAACAAAATTTATTGTAACTTGCGCAAATTAGAGACGTTTCATAGGTTTTTTTTTAATGTTTAGATGCAGCCGATGCTACATCTAAGCGTCCAAGGTATATTTCGGAAAATGTATACAAATTAAAAGATATGGTCTTGCTGTACATGAAAATCACATGCGGACAAAACGATTTTGATAATTACGCGATTTACACATATTTTAATAATGCATATAAGTTAAAGCGGTTTATTTGAACTCTATTCCGTTTAAGAAGTCTAATGATTTATTTCAACAACCCGATAACTTACATCAATGGGAAACCTTCTATGTGAATGTAGATAAAGCAAAATCCGCCCATTTTCTTGGGAGTTTCAAGAAAAATTAAAGGAAGTACTCCTATAGAATTTTTCCAATATTTTCAACTCTAGAATGCATGTGAAAACTATTATTCCAAACCAAAATTAGTTTTTTGTAACACAAATATGTGCTTAATTTGCCTATAATATCCTAACTACTATCCCGATGATTATAAGTTTAGTCTCATTTGATTCCCCGTGAAATCTTTCTTTAAAATTATTACTTTTTTGTAATTTTTTAAGGGGTAAATGGATCTATATTTTCAAAAAATTCGGATTATGTTTAAAATTTTGTCAATTTTTTGTAAATTCCGCGAATGCTGAGCAACATTTTACAAATATTATGCAATCTACTTAATGACGTCACTTCGCTATAACTTTTTAGTGACAATTGTGCTCAATAAAATAATTTGCGTTTTTATAATAATTTTTCTTAAAAGCAGAAGTAAACCCGCGATCATATTTGTTCCTGAGATAATAGCCCAAAATCCTGCCTGCACATACTAAAATGGCTATTGTACAAGATAACTCTAAAACTTTGTGAAAAATTTCTTTCAATCTTATTTTAACGTGGTTTAATATTTTGAGTCCTTTATGAAGAAGTTTGGTAACTATGTCAATAATTTGGTATAGCCCATGGCAGAACTACCAGGTAGTGGTATCACACCAGCTGATCGAATATGAAAAGTCAAATCCCTTTATAAAAAAAATGTTTTTGTTGTAATTTCCCCAACAACATAAAGAAAGTTTTGACATAACATATTCAACATTTTACGATGCCACTACCTGGGTAATTGTGCCATGGTATAGCCCCACTCATGATACAATAAGAAGGTAGCATTATCAGCCCAGCTGATGGTAACATAATGTGTCAATTGCATTGAATTTATGTCAAATTTTGACATCTTATGTTACCAAAAACGGCAGTTGCTGCTACCTTCTCATTGTATCATGGCCCCACAACGGTACCTGCAGATTTTAAAGCAAACTCTTGACACAAAGTAAAAATATTTTATATACGACATGATTATTGTGTTTTTTTTTTTGTTTTGACAGCTGACTGATACTTTCTTACTTGTTATTACTTTGGAATACATAAAATAATAAGATTTTTGCTGGGATCAATATTCCTCTTAATTCCATCTTTCACACATTCTTGTTTGAGACTTTTTTTGTTTTCCTTGTATGCGGGGATTTTTTTTTTGTTCCAAAATGGTTTTGGATTCTTATCACAAAAAAATATAAAAGCGTCTTGATAGCACACCGAGCAGTTTAGTTGTATTTCAATATTCAAACAAAATGGTCCAGCATTTGTTGAAAGCGCTGAGTTTTATATTTTTTGTGGTGGTTCTAACGGAAGCCACAGTCCACGACAAATGGCATGAGTTGGAAGATTTTGGTACAATTTTCATTGAAGAAGAGCAAAAGGTTGGTTTGTAAGAAAATTAAAGCCAAATAATTAAAATCACCAATAAAACTTGTTCTTTATCTTACAGTATAATTGGTTTGAGGCCTGGGATGAATGTGCCATGAGGAACATGACTTTAATAGCCATTGACACAGCGGAAAAGAATGCAGTTATCGATAAGATTTTGCGCAATAAATTTCGTAAGTGAATAATTGTTTGTATAATTCTTTTTAATTAAACATTTTGAAAATTTTCCAGAGAAATGCCCCAATTTATGGCTGGGTGGCAATGATCTTGGCCTTGAAGGTAAATTCACTTGGTCTTCAACGGGCAAACGTTTTGAATTTTCCAATTGGTCAAAGGGTCAACCGGATAATTACAAAAGTAATGAACATTGTGTCCATTATTATACAATAACCGATTTTGAATGGAATGATGCGCCCTGTAGCTCAAAGATAGGATTTATTTGTGAGGAAAATCGTTTCTTACGTGCTGCTCGTCTAGATTTACAAGTTAAGAAAAATTTCATTGATCAATTATTTGCATTATAAGAGAAAAAAATATACGCTTAGTAGGTATACATAAGATTTGTGTTTTTTTTTTCATTTTGGATTTCCTTTATTCATTCGTTTTTCTGCTTAACCTGGCTCTGGGTCTATCTCCAGTTGTAGGAATGTGGCTGCTTCGATGGGATGTAACCAAAAATCCACTAGAATTAGTTGACTACGTTTGGCTGGGCAGTTAAGAAGGCGCAGTGTGTTGTGCGGGCCTGTGCCGCATGCACGGTATCATCGATCCTCAGCTCCCCTCAGCTGCGATAGATGGGGGGTTCTTTACGAGGACCGTTTAAGGCATCTGCGACTGCATCCGTGTGAATGCTACTTAAACTTGCTCGATAGGCTTGTTGATCTAGGTGTTCTCTTGTAACATTAAACCTCCCCCCACCATCCCCCACGGTAGCGGGTTCTTTGTACCGGATTGACCCGGAACTACACAACATCATTGTTCCGGCCAGCGGCTGCCACCTCAGTGTACATATGTTTGTATTTGTTTCGTTTTTCTGTGTTGGGAGCAGCATATCCCGGAATGCCTGCTCCGAATCCTTTTGGTCCGTGTCGGGACGGAAGAAACCCCAGGACCAATATATTTGTGTTCGGTTTGTCGCATCCGCATCTTCACCCACATCCAGCCTTTGGTGAGATGCAATAGATGTCATGAGTGGGTGCATCTAAGGGGTTGCTCTGGACTTGTCATGCTGTGTGAATATAGTCCCCAGTGAGTCGTCATCGGATTACTAAACTCCCTCGTCATCTAATTATGAGACTCCCTCGCAGTCCCCACGACAACAACCGCATTAACACAAGTCATTGTTGTCCCGATCACGGAACATACATTCTTTTTGCAGTTTAATTGCAATGGACTCCGAGGTAAGATCGAGGAAATAGTAGATTTCATGAGTCGGAGGAATATCAAGGTCACTGCGGTGCAAGAAACCAAGCTCAACAACAACTGTAGCCTACAACGTTGCGATGGTTACAACGTGCTTAGGAAGGATCGCACCAGAAGTGGAGGTGGGGGATTAGATTTCCTATTGCACCAGTCTGTCTAATACAGACCTATCTCGCTTGAGCCTGTCTTTAATGACCCGTACATGGAATGTATGGGGGTAGCAGTCAGGTGTGGAACTGCCGAGATAGAGTTGCTGAACGTACACATCCCGCCGAGAAATAGCTGTATCTCAGATTACGTGCCTAACATTAGCCCGCTTTTGGAAGGCCATAATCGTCTGATCCTAGGGGACTTAAATGCGCATCATGAGATGTGACATGCGGCCCTCGGAAACGATCAGAGAGGTACAGCGTTGGCTGAGCAGATTGACACCTCTACGTTTTGCACTGTCAATGAGGACGCCCCTACCAGAATTAGAGGAGACTGTCACAGCTCACCAGACATAACCATCGTGTCACCTGGTCTGACAAATGACGTTACCTGGCAACCCGTCATTTCCCTTGGATCAGACCACCTCCCCATAATTGTCTCCATTAGCAGACCACCCGATTCCATTACCTCTGAACGCCGCACATTCGTCAATCATAAGGAGGCTGATTGGCCGGGTTTCAGAGAGTTCACCAATCACCGCCTCAGAGAACTGCCCAATCCTTCCAATGTTCGGATAGCGGAAAGGACGTTCCGAGACATCATCACTGCTGCAGCCGCTCGCCATATCCCTGCTGGTCGAATACCCGAAGTGAGGCCAAACTTCCCAGCATAGGCGACGGGATTAGCAAATGAGCGTGATGAGCTTCGCCGTATCAACCCCAATGACCCCAGAGTCAGAGAGCTGACACTGGAAGTTAACAGGCTGGTCGGCGATCATAAGCGGAACAAGTGGTTAAATCATCTGAAGAGTTGCAACATTAACGTTAACGTTTGGCAACGTTACGTTGACTGACCCGAAGAGGTGCGCAAGTTATTTCAATCGACAGTTTGTCGAGCATCAGATCTCTTCAGATCTCTTCCTGCATCAGATCTCTTCCTGCCGAGAAGGAACCACCACAGTTTACAATGGATGATGTTGCCAATGCCATCAAGAACGCTAAATTATCCAAAGCGTTGGTCCCTGATGGAATATCCATGGTAATGCTGAAGCAGCTGGATGAGCCGGGAGTGGAGTATCTCACTAAAGTTCTCAACTTGTCCCTCATTGTTCTCGAAGTCTGGAAAATGGGCAGGGTGGTCCCACTAGGGAAGCCCGGCAAGGATGCCAGCAAAAATGAATCGTACAGACCGTTTTCGCTTTTGTCGTCCGTAGCAAAGACCCTTGAGGCCTTAGTCCTCCGCAGTATCAGAAATAGCTATCAAGTTACCGATCATCAGCATGGATTCCGTAAGCAGCACAGCACGACAACTGCGCTGCTCGCCATTACCACACATATTTGTCAAGGACTCAACCAGAGACGGCCGTGTGATAGAACAGTGATGGTGGCGCTTGACTTATCAAAAGCCTTTGATACAGTCAGGCACTTCACGCTGTTTGAGGACATTGAGCAGACAACCCTCCGGCTAAGCTTGAAACGTTGGATAGTCAATTATATGTGTGGACGCTAGTCGTACGTGGAATTCAGGAACAAGAAGTCCAAACCCCGTAGAGTGAAACAGGGAGTTCCCCAAGGTGGGGTGATATCTCCTTTAACCTCTACCTCTCCTGTATTCCGCCCCCTCCAGACGGCATCGAGATCGTAACGTATGCGGATGATTGCACGATCCTGGCGTCGGGTACCTATCCTGATGACATCCGTGAGAGACTGAACAACTTACAACTTTTTCCATTCGAGGAATATGCAGATTTCCGCCACAAAATCAACAGCCACTCTGTTCACCACATGGACAACGCAGTTTGGAAGAGAATTGAATGTCGTGGTGGACGGTTGCAGAATTCCGACCACAAACTTCCCCAAAATCTTAGGGGTCACATTCGACACTACTTTCACGTGGTGCGCGCGTGCCACATCTATCTGAAAAGTAGGTCCTCAAGTCTCTAGCCGGCAGCACTTGGGACCACATATAACACGATAGGTCGGTCTGTGGTAAGCTATGCGGCGCCAGTCTGGTCCCCGAGATTATGTGATACTAATTGGAAAAAGATTCAAACTTGCCAGAATGCCGCCTGAGAACAGCAACAGGGTGCCTCCTCAAATCTTCAGTGGACCATCTACATGAGGAGGCAAAGATTCTTCCAGTAAAGCAACACAATGGGATGCTTTCATTGCAGTACCTGCTTGGATGTTACCGTGTGAGCCATCCCAATCACCATCTTTTGGGTAGGGGCGACACATTCAGGCAGATCAGGAAGGATATCCATACTCTAGAGAGAGAGGTCCAACGATACAGGAGAGAACCCCTAGATCAACAAGCATATCAAGCAGGTTTGAATAGCATTCACACTGAGGCAGTCGCCAAGGCCGTAAGCAATTATAGTATGAATAAAGGAGGAGCGTCAGCTGCCACTATAAACCAGAGTAGTTTTGGCTCAACTACGCTCGGGATATTGCAGTCGCCTTAATTCTTATTGGGCGGAAATCGATAGCGCCGTGCAAGACATCTGCCCAGTATGCGGCATGGGCCCGCACGACACAAAACACCTTTTCAACTGCCCAGCCAAACCTACTCATCTAACTCCAGTGGATATATGGTTACATCCCATCGAAGCAGCCACTTTCCTGGAACTGGAGATAGACCCAGAGCCAGATTGAACAGAAGAACGAAAATACAAACATAATAACAAACACTATTACAATAACTGAAGGCATGAGGAGGCACTCTATTGCTTTTCTGAGGGCGGCATTCTGGTTTGAATATTTTTCCAGGTTTGAATATTTTTCCATCGCATTGCTCTTATATTCGCGTTCCATACTGGCGCCGCATAGCTAACCACAGACCGACTTATTGCGTTATATTTTGGTCAACAAGGTTTCTGTATATGCACCCCAAGTGCTGCCACCTAGGGACTTTAGGACCTTGTTCCTACATCTTACCTGTGGTATGCCTGGACGACATGAATATGCTGTCGAATGTGACACCTAGAATTTTGGGGTAGTTTGAGGTCGGAATACTGCTACCATCGACCATGACATTCAACTTTGTTATCTCCTTAGTGGTGTCCTCAACTAATATGTGTGGAGATGGCGTGTAGCGCTGTTGTCATGCTGTGCTGCTTACGAAACCAATGCTGATGGTCGGCAACTGGATAGCTATTTCTAACGCTGGGGAGGACTAAAGCCTCAAAGGTCTTTGCTACGGGCGACAAAAGCAAAATCGGTCTGTACAATTCACCTTTGCTGACATCATTGTCTGGTTTCAGTAGCGGGACCACCCTGCCCATTATCCAGACTTCGGGAATGATGTGGCTGGCTATCGTTAGGTTGAGAACTTTAGTGAGATACTCCACTCCCGGTACATGCAGCTGTTTCAGCATTACCATGGAGATTCCACCAGGGTCCAACGCTTTAGCTGACTTAGTGTTCCTGATGACATTCACAACAACATCCATTGTAAATTGTGGTGGTTCATTATCGACGGGAAGATATTTAATGTGATGTAGTACTTTTCTCTTTGCCCTGTCACTCGTAGGGTGCTCGACAACGGATCTTCGGATCACCCAGCGTAACGTTGCCAAACGCGACTGAAGTCATATCTTCCTTCTTTCCACGGTTCGAGAGTGACTTAACCGTTGCCCACAATTCACTTCTTCCGGCTCCAATGTTGAAAGTCTTCAGATGATTTAACCACATGTTCCGCTTTTGCTCACCGACCAACCTGTTAACTTCCAGTGTCAGCTCCCTAACTCTGGGGTTGGCACGACGAAGCTCATTTACTAATTCCGCTGCCTGTGCTGGGAAGTTTGGTCTCCCTTCGGGTATTCGACCAGCAGGTATATGGCGAGCGGCAGTAATGAATTCTCGGAACATCCTTTCTGCTACCCGAACATCAGAAAGGTGGGGACTATCTCTGAAGCGGTGGATAGTCAACTTTCCCATTATTGATGAAATTGCGGCGTTCAGAGGTGATGAAATCATTGACCGTGCAAAACGTAGAGCTTTCAATCTGCTCAGCCAGCACCACCTACGTTCACAGAAATTAATTTCGGGGGACCTAGAACAAATATGATTTTTTTTTTTTTTTTTTTGAAGCAAAATATTCAAACATTGTATGGGAAATTTTCATTGCCATTCGCTGCGTTCTGTCGTTTCCAATGCCGGAATGCCACAACTCATTATGAGCATAAAAGACCATACGGTTATGACCTTCCAGAAGCGGGCTAATGTTGAGCCTATAACGTGGAGAACAACTATTTATCGGCAGGATGTATATGTTCAGAAACTCTACCTCGGCAGTTCTACACCTAACTGCTACCCCTTTACATTCCATGTGCGGGTCATTAGAGCCCTTCTCAAGCGAGATAGCTCTGTATTGAACAGATTTGTGCAATAGGAAAGCTAACCCCCACCTCCACTTCTGTTGCCATCCTTCTTCAGTACATTGTAACAACGCTATTGCTATTGTATCTCACCATGCCCCAGTCCTGTTCCTGTGGGAACGCAAAGTGGCTGCAGTTATTGCAGACACTGCGCCGAATCGATTTTATGTTCCTCGGGGTGTTACGTTCTCCATAGGCTGTAGACAACAGCTCGCAATGAAATCTGGTGACTAGTTGCAATGTATGGTAAGACATGAGCGCCTCCTCAGGTGTCACCAATTGTTGCAAACATTACATCTAATGGAGATGGAACACACAATAATGACACACAGAACAAGACCAGAAAAAACTTCGGCTGATACAGGTTACGTTGAATGGCCTAGTGGAACTTGGCTTGGTTGACAGTATCGAAGGCCTTTGATAGGTCAACAGACACCATGGCTGTTCGGTCGCACGGCCTGTTATGGTTTAGTCCTCTACTGATATGTGTGAACATGGCGTCTAGTACAGTGCATTTTCTGAAATCCATGTTGATGTTGGGAAACTGGAAACAGCTTCTCATCGTGGGGAAGAGTTGTGTCCCTAGGATATTTGCTACTGGCGACAGGCGTGTACGGCCTGTACGATTCACCTCTGCTGGCATCCTTGCAGAGGGTAGCGTGTCTACCCTGCTAACTTTTCAGGTTTCTTTTACATTCTAGTTTTTTTTTGAAATATTCGAGTTAAGATATCTTGGAATCCTTGCATTTTAGGTATATAGTGTCTTTGGCAACTTTACAGAGGAGAATGTGGGGAATATATTCTGAAAAGTACTGCGGTCAGAGGTTATGAAATCGGGTGGTTTGTTTACGGAGACGATGATCGGAAGATGGTCTGAGCCAAGGGAAATAACGGGTTGCCGGGACACGTCATTTATCAGACCGGGTGTCATGGTGATGTCCGGCGAGCTGTGGCAATCACTTTTTATACTCGTAGAGGTGTCTTCATTCGCCGTGCAAAATGTGAAGCTATCAATATGCTCGGCCAGCGCTGTACCCCCCTGGTAATTGCCAGGACGGAATGCCCAAGCTCATGATGAGCAATGAAGTCCCCTATCACCAAACTGTTATTGCCCTCCAATAGCGAATTAATGTCGAGCAGAACGCAAGACATAGCTATTTATCGGCAGTATGTATACATTCAGCAACTCTACCTCGGCCACATTTTGCTTCTACACCCATACATACATGGAGATTGCGGGGATGTCTCGTATTCCGACGACGAAGTTGGAGACACACTGGGACAACATAATTCCTATCGCAGACTCTGAACTGCACCCATTCTCTAGATCCATTACATATCACCATGGCCCGGGGTTCTTCTTTATCCCAGCACGGACTACAATACCTCAGAACCGACATACCGGGATATATACCCTCTCTCATGGTGAAGAAAGTATACACAAACATATAATTGTTGAGGTGCGGCCCCTGGTCGAAGATTCCTCCGAGTCAAACCGGCGCATAGAACCGGCCGCCGTGGGATTGAGTTGGTGATAAGGCCGATCTGGTTGTCACGAAATTCTTCGAGGAGACCTTCCCTGTCCTCATTTAAGCGGTATAGATGTATCGTCTAAATTGATGTAAACAGTGAATTTGGACCAGTCAGCTTTGCGAAAGTTGCATCTCGATTTAAGGGTGAATTATATAATCGGTAGAGATAAGGGGAAAGTGGGACAGAATATGTGTTGATGCAGGAAGAAAGTTGTCATTGATGCTTGGATAATGAATAGGTTAGGATTGAAATCACGATTCTATGCGGCGGTGTAACAGCTATTAGAGCCTTTGGCACCGAACAGTAGGTGGAACCCATTGGTTTCTGCCCATTGAAGATTGATCTTCGACCCAACATCAGTGGAGATTTTAAGAACTTTCATGTTAGAAGTTCAGTTTACGTAACTTCCTCAGCGGGTTCAAAGCTTATAAATCGTGTCTCTAGACATCTCAGTCTGCCATAAAGATTTTTGCTGTCAGTGTTACTAGGTTTTCGTATCAAAGAACCATATGGAATTAATAAAGATTTTACTCATTTTTGAAGGTTGTACTAAAACAATCTTTGCCTACTGTATCTCCTCACGTTGTTGTGTCAATTATAATACCCACAGTTCATCTTAATTAAATCTGTCATGCCATTGATTTCCGAAAAAACGTTTTACCTCATTAATTAACTGTCTGCTAACGCACGTGAATCACCGTAAGTCATCTTCTTTCTCCCTTTTAAAAAAACATCTGAAGCAGGAGATTCCCTCTTCATGAAATTTTCACTCTACAGGTCACTCACACACGTTGATTCCCGACACACATGGTTCGTGGCTGCAGCATTTTTTTATTGTTTATTATTTTTTATTTATTTGTTATTATCATCAAATCAGGTTTTCAGTATCAAAACAGAATACAAAAAACAGTAAGCCAAAAGATTGTTTATTAACCATAAATGGTTGTTTGCAAGCCAGTTTCACAGTTTGATCCAAACCGCATTTGCATCAGCATCACCACATATCTTGACGCCGGACGGCATCTTTGTCAAAATGCAAATGTGTTGGGAATTTTTCTATATTGTTGCAATTGTTTTGCTAAAGAAGAATTGTAAGTATCGGATATTTTTGCGCTAAGAAGTAATTGATATATTAACGATTATTTCCCAATTTCTCTTAGATGCCACACCCGCAATCCGACCCCAATCACAACGTGGCATTATTTATCCCCAAGATAATTGGGATGATTGTTTTGTCGATGATGCATCGCGTATTGCTGGTCAATGTAAAAATGTCGATGAATGTCCCGATGTGCTAACGAAGTGGCAAAAAGAGAAAATCTATCCGAAAACCTGTTATTTTATTAAAAAGGAACATTTCGTTTGTTGTCCCAATGCATCTGCGCCGGCGGCCGTTATGGATTCTACAACAACAATAAGATCAACAAGAGCTACTACTACGACATCATTTGTGGGGAATCTATTGGAATTGACTGGTTTGCGACGAAGCGATTTGGGTAAGAAACAGTTATTCTCTGCATATCTTGAAAAAAGTTCACTTTTAAAATAGTAAAGTGTAGATAATGACCCGAAAGCTCTAAAAGTTCTTACCACTACCTACTAAAATGATCATCAAATATTTTTATTTCTCTGTCATGCCGGTGTGCTAAACTTTCCAAGCCTAAAACCAATCTGAAGAAATGCGGGTCCGTTTCTGGTACTGACATGGCTCAGTCAACGCTATAGTTGTAGCTCCTTACGTTTTACTACATCGATGTCCGTCGGCTGGAACAACTCGATCCAAAATGCTTTCTTTTTCTCTTAAACACACCACGGACTGGTTCATCTGGTTTTGCAATTACCCATGCTTCAGATCCATACATAAGAACGGGTAGTATCAGTGTCTGGTAGAGGGTAATTTTTTTGTTGTTGTTGTAACAGTGTTTTATTATTATGTTTGTATATTCGTTCTCCTGTTCAATCGGGCTTTGGGTCTATCTCCAGTTCCAGGAAGTTGGCTACTTCGATGGGATGTAACCACAGATCCACTGTAGTCAGATGAGTAGGGTTGGCGGGGCAGTTGAATAGGTGCTTAGTATCGTTCGGGCCCTTGCTGCATACTGGGCAGATGTCTTGCACGGCGCGACCGATTCCCGCCCAATAGGAATTTAGGCGACTGCAATATCCTGAGCGTAATTGAGCCAAAACTACTCTGGTTTGTCGTGGCAGCTGACGCTCTTCAGCTGCGATAGATGGGGGATGTGCTCCAAGGACTGCATTCACACAATACTTGCTTATGTTCTTAGCAACTGTGTCCGTGTGAATGATGTTCAAACCTGCCTGATATGCCTGCTGATCTAGAGGTTTTCTCCTATATTGTTGGACTGTCGTCTCTAAAGCATGAATATCCTTCTTGATATGCCTGGGTGTATCGGTGGCCAGCAGATGGTGATTGGGATGGCTCTCACGGTAACTCCCGAGCAAGTACTGCAACGATAGCATCTCATTATGTTGTCGTACTGGAAGAATCTTTGCCTCCTCATGTAGATCCACTGTAGATTTGAGGAGGCAACCTGTTGCTGTTCTCAGGGCGGCGTTCTGACGGCGTGTCACATAAATTCGGGGACCAAACTGGCGCCGCATAGCTTACCACAGACCGACCTATCGCTTTTTACGTGGCCAACAAGGATTCTTTATCTGCACCCCAAGTGCTGCCGGCTAGGGACTTGAGGAGCTTGTTCTTACATTTCAGTTTATCGCAGATAGCTGGCATGCATGTGGTGTCGAATGTGACCCCTAGAATTTTGTTGCAGTTTGTGGTCGGAATTCTGTTACCATCGACCCTGATATTCAACACTCTTCTATACTGCGCCGTCCATGTGGTGAACAGAGTGGCCGTCGATTTAGTGGCGGATATCTGCATATTCCTCGCGTGGAAAAAGGTGGTAAGACCGGTTAAATAGGAGTTCAGTCTCTCACAGATGTCATCAGGGTAGGTACCTGACGCCAGGATCGTACAATCATCCGCATACGTTACGATCTCAATGCCGTCTGGAGGGAAAGGTAGAGGTTAAACAGTTCCGGAGATATCACCCCTCCTTGGGGAACTCCCTGTTTCACTCTACGGGGCTAGGATTTCTTGTTCCTGAATTCCACATACGACTGGCGACCACACATATAGTTGATTATCTAACGTTTCAGACTTGGCCGGAGGGTTGTGTGCTCGATGTCCTCGAACAGCGTGGAGTGCTTGACAGTATCAGAGGCTTTTGATAAGTCAAGCGCCACCATCACTGTTCTATCACACGGCCGTTCCTGGTTAAGTCCTCGACAAATATGTGTGGAGATGGCGTGCAGCGCTGTTGTCGTGCTGTGCTGCTTACGGAATCCATGCTGATGAGCGGCAACTTGATAGCTATTTCTAATGCTGGTGAGGACTAAGGCCTCAAGAGTATTCGCTACAGGGGATAAAAGCGAAATCGGCCTGTACGATTCAGCTTTGCTGGCATCCTTGCCTGGCTTCAGTAGCGGGACCACCCTGCCCATTTTCCAGACTTCGGGAACAATAAGGGTGGCTAGCAACAGGTTGAGAACTTTAGTGAGATACTCCACTCCCGGCTCATCCAGCTGTTTCAACATTACCATAGAAATTCCGTCAGGGCCCAACGCTTTGGATGATTTAGCGTTCCTGATGGCATTCGCAACATCATCCATTGTAAACTGTGGTGGTTCATCCTCGGCAGGAAGATATCAAATGCGACGTAACACTCTTCTCTTCGCCCTGTCACTCTCGGGGTGCTCGACAAACAGTCGATTGAAGTAACTTGCACACCTCTTCGGGTCAGTCAACGTAACGTTGCCAAACGTGACTGAGGTCCTGTCATCCCTCCTTCCGTGGTTCGAGAGTGACTTAACCGTTGTCCACAATTTGCTTATACCGGCTCTAATGTTGCAACTCTTCAGATGATTTAACCACTTGTTCCGCTTATGTTCGCCGACCAGCCTGTTAACTTCCAGTGTCAGCTCCCTTACTCTGGGGTCGTCGGGGTTGGTTCGACGAAGCTCATCACGCTCATTTGCTAATCCCGTCGCCTCTGCTGGAAAATTTGGTCTTACTTCGGGTATTCGACCAGCAGGTATATGGCGAGCGGCTGCAGCATTGATGATGTCTCGGAACGTCCTCTCCGCTACCCGAACATCAGAAGGATTGGGCAATTCTCTGAAGCGATGATTGGTGAACTGTCTCAAACTCGGCTAAACAGCTTTATTGACGAATGTGCGGCGTTCAGAGGTGATGAAATTGGGTGGTCTGCTGATGGAGACAATTATGGGGAGATGGTCTGAACCAAGGGAAATGATGGGTTGCCAGGTGACGTCATTTGTCAGACCAGGTGACACGATGGTTATGTCTGGCGAACTTTGACACGCTCCTCTAATTCTGGTAGGGCGTCCTCATTGACCGAGCAAAACGTAGAGCTATCATTCTGCTCAACCAGTGCTATATCTCTCTGGTCGTTTCCGAGGGCCGAATGCCACATCTCATGATGCGCATTAAAGTCCCCCAGGACCAGACGATTATGACCTTCCAAAAGCGGGCTAATGTCAGGCTTATAATCTGAGATACAGCTATTTCTCGGCGGGATGTATACGTTCAGCAACTCTATTTCGGCAGTTCCACACCTGACTGCTACATACATACATTCCATGTACGGGTCATTAGAGGCAGGCTCAAGCGAGATAGGTCTGTATTGAACAGACTGGTGCAAAAGGAAAGCTAATCCCCCACCTCCACATCTGGTGCGATCCTTCCTTATTACGTTGTAACCATCACAACGTACTAAGCTATGGTCGTTCAGCATGGTTTCCTGCACCGACGCGACATTGATATTCTTCCGATTCATAAAGTCCACTATTTGGCAAAAGATGGTTTTGCTGTTTACTTAGTCCAAAGTAGCCATCAGATGGCCAATATGATTCTTCTCTTTATAACTAATGCTGTTTGATTTATTTATGACGGTGCAGAGGTAAATAAAGTCATTAACTACTTCGTATTTATACGCCTTTTTAGCGGATTCATCTTCGCCCATTCTTATGATATGGCCTAGCCAACGCAATCGCTGCATCTCGATACGTTTAACTTATATTGATGTCGTTGTGGTGGTTTATGCGACGTCGATATTCACCGTCAACGCAGATTGGTCCATAGATCTTTCGAAGAATTTTTCTCTAAAACACACTAAGCACTGCCATGTCTGCTTGCGCAAGTACCCAGGCTTCGGAGCCATACATCAGCACGGGTAGTATCAGTGTTTTGTAGAGCGTTATTTTTGTTTGACGAGATGTGGCTTTGCTTTTTAACTGCTTACTTAAACCAAAGTAGCATCTGTTGGCCAATACAATTCTTCTTTTTATTTCACAACTGATGTCGTTTGTTGTGTTTACAGAGGTGCCGAGGTAGACGAAGTCTTTTACTACCTCAAAATTATAGAAACCAACTTCCACAGTTGGTCCGAGCTCAATGGACGCATTCCGCGTCGACACCAGCAACTTGGTCTTCTCACCGTTTACCGCCAGACCCACTATAGCAGATTCTCCTTCGACCTTCAAAAAGGTATCAGTTAATTCTTTTTCTGATTGTCCCATGATGTCTATATCATCAGCATAAGCAAGTAACATGTGGCTATTGGTGTAGATTGTGCCACTTCTTTTGACGTTTGCCTCTCGTATAACACTTTCCAGAAGGATGTTGAAGAGATCACACAAAAGGCCGTCTCCTTGTTTGAAACCTCTTTTGGTACAAAACTCTTCGGCGAGGTTCTTTCCTATTTTAACTGAGGATCTCGTGTCAGTTAAAGTCATTTTACAAAGCCGGATGAGCTTTGCGAGGATACCAAATTCAGACATGGCTTGGAATACCATTGAATGCAGCGGGCTGTCGAAGGCTGCTTTATAATCGACAAAAATGTGGTAGGTGTTGATCTGCATCCCTTGGGTCTTCTTTAGGATTTGCCGCAGGGTAAATATCAATGGTGGACTTGCCAGGTCTAAAGCCGCATTGGTATGGTCCAATTATCTCGTTGACCATAGGCTTTAGTCGTTCGCACAATATCCCTGACACGATCTAGGGAGTAGAATTATGCCCCTATAGTTAGGGCATACAGTCTTATCTCCTTTCTTGCGGACGGGGCACAGGATACTAAGGTTCCAATCGTCGGGTACTCGTTCTTCCTGCCAGATGGTGCTAACTAGCTAATGAATACAACTTATCAGCGTGTCGCCTCCGGTTTTGAACAGCTCGGCTGGCAAAGCCATCGGCTCCTGCTGCCTTATTATTATTCAGCTGATTTATTGCTGTCTTTACCTCATCTTGGCTAGGCGGTATACATTCAATACCATCTTCAGGAATTGGGTCTGTGGTATCTTCGTCGTCTTCGCTGCTATTGGATACCAACAGTTTTGAAAAATGTTCTTTCCATACCTTGAGTACACTATCTGTATCAGTTACCAGATTACCTTGCTGGTCTCTACAGGAGGATGTGCCTGTACCAAAGCCATCAGTTTGATGCTTGACTCTTTGCTAGAATTTGCGGACTTCATTCTGTCTCCTGTAAGTCTCGATTTGATCACACTCCCGCTTTTCCATCTCTCTCTCTTTTTCCTGCGGAAAAGACGTTTCTCCTCTCTCCTTTTCTCCCGATATCTCTCTGGTGCACTACGCGTTGCTACGGATTGTAAAGTAGCCCTATATGCCGCATTTTTCTCTTCGGTAGCAGCACGACACTCCTGATTATACCATGGATTCCTTGCTGAAGGTCTCTGGTATCCAAGTACTGATTTTGCGACTGTTTGCATGGAGTGGGCAATACTTTGCCATTGCGCTGATATATTATCGGGATGAGGAGTGCTTTGATTAAGCAATTGGGCTAGTTGAGTGAAATATGCTGTGGCTATCTGTTGTGATTGCAGCTTACCGATGTCTAACTTTCGTGTTGTGTCTATTCGTACTTTGTTTGCTACGTTTAACCGGATGGGTACCTTTGCTGCAACAAGGTAGTGGTCCACATCCAACACGTTCGATGAATGCCTTCCATTTATCACAACGTGATCAATTTGATTTCTTGTTTTCTGATCTGGGGACAGCCAGGTGTTCTTATGGATGTCGACATGTTGAAATCTGGTGCTGCTAACGACCATGTTTTTTGCAGCTGCGAAGACTATCAGCCTCATACCATTGTCAGATATTTCACTGTGGAGACTGAATTTTCCGACTGTAGGGCCAAAGATATTGTCCTTTCCAATTTTGGCATTAAAATCGCCTAGAATAATTTTAATGTCATGGGCAGGAAAACGGTCATATGTTTTTTCTAAGCGCTCGTAAAATATATCTTTGGTCTGTTCGTCCTTTTCTTCAGTGGGAGCATGAGCGCAAATAAAGCTGATGTTGAAGAATTTTGCTTTTATTCGAATTGTAGCAAGTCTTTCATTCACTGGTGTGAAGCTGGAGACCAGGTGTTTTACCAACTACAAATCCGCAACCAAACTCATGCTTTATGTCATGGCAGCTATAATACAGTGCGTCACCTTTAGGTGTTGTTGTGACGCCTTTCCCATTCCATCGTATTTCCTGTATGACAGTAATGTCGGCTTTGTACTTTTCAAGTACATCTGCCAATGCATAAACTGCAACTTCTCTATTAAGAATGCGAGCATTCCAGGTGCAGATTCGCAGATCATGGTCCTTAAAACGTTTGCGGGGTTCGTCAACTTTAGAGGGATTCGTTTTTCTTTTGTTTTTTCCTAGTAGGCTGTTTTTTCTAGGAGAGGGTTACTAACCCGACGCCCAAACCCCAGCTCACTACCTTTAACGGGTGTTAAAGGCAGGTCCCCAGGTGACACCACGTGGAGGTCAGCGCCCACTTGAGATGAAAGAGGGACCAAGATAAATCCTGGGTTTTGCCATTTTAAAACCGGTCAGGACCGTTCCTTGGTATCTTCCAACCCCAACGTCGCCCAACCCAAATAAAATCACTAACTACTTAAAATTTATATTTTTTCGACGTCCAAAGTTGGTCCTGGTCTACCGGACGGACATCTTGCATATGGTTACTATAAACTTGGTCTTATCGCCGTTTACTGCCAGACCCACTTTGGCCGACACTTCCCAGCAGAAAAATCCTTACTATAAAATGTTTTTAACACCCTAGCAAAACGTAAGAATTTTTTTATTTCTTTAAATTTGTATGGATTTCATTTGGCATTTGATCTTTTTGAGTGTCCTAACAATAAATCCATAAGCGCTTAGTTCCGGTGATAATTCCCCATAGGACCCGTGGTACCGCTTTTTGGTAATCTTGACCTAAAATTGACCTCTATTTAATTTTTTGCAAAATTTTTTTCCGTAAGTAGCTAATGGGTTTGGGATATTAGTGATTATTTATATAAGATTGAAATATAGCAACAAGGTAATTTTCTATCTATAGACGACTCATTGTGGAGACCTTATATCTATATGAGACCCCTTTAAGAAGTCTTCTATCCCTAGAAGACCCCTATAGTAGGTCTTCTATCTATACAGGATCCCTTTATGTGGTCTTCTATCTACATATATAAGATCCTCATAAGAGGTATTATATATATAGAAGGCCCGTTTAAAAGGTATTCTATTTATAGAAGGTCACTTGAGGTAGGCTTCTATCTATAAAAAATATTTTTAGGATACCTTCTAATTATAGAAGAATCCTTAAGGAGGTCTTCTATGTATACATAATCCGTTTAGGAGGCCTTATAACTATACAAAACCCCTGTCTTCTATCTGCAGAAGACGCCTTTACCCGAAGAAGACCCTTAAGGAGGCATTCTATCCCCTGAAGAAGACACGTTTAGGAGGTATTCTATATATACAAGACCACTTTAGGAAATCTTATATATATACAAGACCCCTTTATCAGGTCTTCAATATATACAAGGGCCTTTAGGAGGTCATCTTTTTATACAAGACCCCTTTAAGAAGTCTTCTATATGTAGAAGACCACTATAGGAAGTCTTCTATCTACACAAGACCCCTTTAAGAGGTCTTCTATCTATACAAGACTCCTTTAGGAAGTCTTTTATCTATACAAGACCCCTTTAGCAGGTCTTCTATATATTCAAAGCTTTCTAGGAAGTCTTCTATCTACCCAATGCCCTTTTGGAAGTCTTCAATCTATATAAGACCCCTATAGCAGATCTTAGGAGGTCTTCTATCTACGTAAGATCCCTTTATGATGTCTTATATCTATACAAGATTCTTTAGGGGGTCTTCTATGTATACCAGACCCCTTTAAGAAGTCTTCTATATGTACAAGACCACTATAGGAAGTCTTCTATCTACATAAGACCCCTTTAAGAGGTCTTCTATCTATACAAGACTCCTTTAGGAAGTCTTTTATCTATACAAGACCCCTTTAGCAGGTCTTCTATATATTCAAAGCTTTCTAGGAAGTCTTCTATCTACCCAATGCCCTTTTGGAAGTCTTCAATCTATACAAGACCCCTATAGCAGATCTTTTATCTATACAAAACCCATATTGGAGGTCTTCTATCTACGTAAGATCCCTTTATGAGGTCTTCTATCTATACAAGATTCTTTAGGAGTTCTTCTATGTATACAAGACCCCTTTAGAAGTCTTCTATCTATACAAGGCCCTTTAGGAGGTCTTCTATCTATACAAGACCCTTTAGGAGGTCTTCTATCTCAATAAAACACCTTTAGGAAGTCTTATATCTATACAGACCCCTTTAAGAAGTCTTCTGTCTATACAAGGCCTTTTAGGAGGTCTTCTATCTACATAAGACCCCTTTATGAGGTCTTCTATCTATACAAGATCCTTTAGGAGGTCCTCTATCTATACAAGACCCCTTTAAGAAGTCTTCTGTCTATACAAGGCCTTTTAGGAGGTCTTCTATCTACATAAGACCCCTTTATGAGGTCTTCTATCTATACAAGATCCTTTAGTAGGTCCTCTATCTATACAAGACCCCTTTAAGAAGTCTTCTGTCTATACAAGGCCTTTTAGGAGGTCTTCTATCTACATAAGACCCCTTTATGAGGTCTTCTATCTATACAAGATCCTTTAGGAGGTCTTATATCTATACAAGACCCCTTTAAGAAGTCTTGTATATATACAAGACCCTTTAGGAGGTCTTCTATGTACCCAAGACCCCCTTTGGAAGTCTTCTATCTATGTAAGAGCATTATAGTAGATCTTCTATCTATACAAAACCCATTTAGGAGGTCTTCTATCTCTGTAAGAGCCCTAGAGTAGATCTTCTATCTATACAAGATCCTTTAGGAGGCCTTCTATCTATACAAGACCCTTTAGGAGGTCTTCTATCTCAATAAAACACCTTTAGGAAGTCTTATATCTATACAGACCCCTTTAAGAAGTCTTCTGTCTATACAAGGCCTTTTAGGAGGTCTTCTATCTACATAAGACCCCTTTATGAGGTCTTCTATCTATACAAGATCCTTTAGTAGGTCCTCTATCTATACAGACCCCTTTAAGAAGTCTTCTGTCTATACAAGGCCTTTTAGGAGGTCTTCTATCTACATCTTCTGTCTATACAAGGCCCTTTAGGAGGTCTTCTATCTACATAAGACCCCTTTATGAGGTCTTCTATATATAAAAGATCCTTTAGGAGGTCCTCTATCTATACAAGACCCCTTTAAGAAGTCTTCTATCTATACAAGACCTTTTAGGAGGTCTTCTATCTATGCATGACTCCTTTAGGAGGTCTTCTATCTATATAAGACGCCTTTAGAAAGTCTACTATCTACCCAAGTCCCCTTTTGGAAGTCTTCTATCTATGCAAGACGCCTATAGCAGATTGTCTATCTATACAAGACCCCTATAGGAGGTCTTCTATCTATACAAGACCCCTTTAGGTGGTCTTCCATCTATACAAGATTCCTTTAGGAGGTCTTCTATCTACCCAAGACCCCTTTAGAAAGTCTTCTATCTACCCAAGACCCCTTTTGGAAGTCGTTTATCTATACAAGACTCCTCTGACAGATATTCCAGCTATACAAGACCCGTTTAGAAGGTCTTCTACCTACACAAGACCCTTTAGCAGATCTTCTATCTATACAAAACCCCTTAAGGAGGTCTTCTATCTATACAAGACTCCTTTAGGGGGTCTTCTATTTATATAAAACCCCTTTAGGAAGTCTTCTATCTACCCAAGACCCCTTTTGGAAGTCGCTTATCTATACAATACCGCTTTAGCAGATCTTCTAGCTATACAAGACCCGTTTGGGAAGTTTTCTATATGTAGAAAAAATCTTGTACTGAAGAAGACTCCTTCAGAAGGACTTCTATCTATAGCAAAACTCTGTTATGATATATTCTATCTATGCAAGATTGAGCAAGAAATGCCCCTTTCAGATCCTCAGTACTCTATTTGGAAAGAGCATTTCATACAGTTTTTGCTATCGAATATGTGCGGCAATAAAGACACCCCAGGTCCAGAATGTGTCTGCACCAAAC
The DNA here is from genome assembly GCF_047663935.1 of Musca autumnalis. Taxonomy (NCBI): domain Eukaryota; kingdom Metazoa; phylum Arthropoda; class Insecta; order Diptera; family Muscidae; genus Musca; species Musca autumnalis. The sequence continues at coordinate 199,229,246 of NW_027411866.1, read as the reverse complement.
TCTTCAGTCTGGTGTTTTACACTCTGGTAAAATTTTTGGACTTCATTCTGACTCCTGAACATCTCGAGTTTCTCGCGCTCACGTTGTTCCCTGTTCTTTCGTTTTTGCTTTTGAAAATACGTTTCTCCCCTTCTCCCGACATGTTTCCTTGGAACTTTTTGTTGCTACTACTGCAGGATTAATCTGTGTACTGCGTTCTTCTCTTCAGTAGCCTTACCCAAGTATCAAGTATAATTTTTTTCAGTAGTTTGAGAAGATTCTGATATTCATTCCTTTAGGAAACCTTCTAATTACAGAAGATCCCGGGTCGGGGGTACTTATTAATCCCGTCATTGCGTACGATGGATTATGAGAAAATGTCTCAAAACAATGATCGTGCGTCTACCTCCAAACGATAATGTTCCTCAACAGACGGCATAAAGCCCACTAAAAGGAAGAAATAAAGTTTACTCGACGCGCCCAACGACAAGGAGGGAAATCTGTCCCCTATCGGGTCCCCTATGGGGTTAAGTAGAAACTAAGCTGTCCGAACTAGTTATAGAACGGGGCACATTTTGACCCTAGCGAGGTGCATCGTGGTCAACTGCGGACATCCACGTGGCCTTGCGTATGTCGAGGTGTTGGAACATGTGCTGCTCACTACCATGTTTTTTACAGCTGTACAATCATTCCGTTGTCGGATGTTACCTCATGAAGGTGATGTTAAAGAACTTTGCTTTTATGCGGTGTGAAGCAGGAGAATGAGTTTTAACCCTCCCATTTACCAATTTATCCAACACCTAACTCAAGTTTTATTTCATGGCAGCCATAAAACCGTGCGTAATCGTTTGTGATATTTATGTCTGCCCGATTTCATCGCACTACCTGTAAGGCAATAATATCATTCCAGGTGCAGTTTCGCTGATTATGGTCCGCAGCTCATGCTGTGGTCCTCAACTTTAATGGGATTTGTTTTCCATATTTTTTTTTGTTTTTTTTCTGCGTTTTGAACTTCTAACAGCCAGTTACCTCGGATTCCTATAGGGTCTCTGCTCTACCACGAATAGAGAAAATATAACTTTGTGTATCAGAGAAAAAATCGATATTCAGTAATTCTCCTGGCGGAAAAAGACTAAATACCAAATTTCCGATATTTCGGTAAGATAATGTGGCTAAAACCTTCAAAATATCGAAAATCAAGATATATGCTTCTATGTGGGATGTAGGAAGACGTGGACCTATACTGATAATTCTCTTCAGGAATATTTTATAACCCTATGGAAGAATAAATAACAAAGCTCAGTCATTTCGGTGGGATATCAAGGTCACAACTTTCAGAATTACGAAAATCGGGAGGTACCGTTCTATGGGGGCTATATCGAAACGTGTGCCTATAACGACGAATTTCAGTCGGAAAGTTTTTACCAACGTAGACTAATTGCAGAATTTCAGTCATTTCGGTGGGTTGTTGCGGCCACAACCTTCAAAATACTGAAAATCGGGTGGTACCGTTGTATGGCGACTATATGAAGGCGTGGACCTATACCAACAAAATTCTGGAGGAATGTTTTATACACCCAACAAAGGCTAAGTACAAAATGTCAGCCATGTCGGTGTGATAATGAGTCTAAAACCTTTATAATACCGAAAATCGGGAGGTAACGATCTATGGAAGCTGTATGAAGGCGTCGACCTATACTAAAAAATTTCAGGTGGTAAGTTTTATACCCCCATGGAGACTAAATACTACATTTCAGCCATTTCGGTGGAATATTAAGGCCATAACCTTCAAAATACCGAAAATTGAGAGTTACCGTTCTATAGGGGCTATATGAAGGAGTTGAGCTTTAACGACGAATTTCAGTCGGAAAGGTTTTTACCTCCAACGTAGACTAAATACCGAATTTCAGTCATGTCGGTGGGTTGTTGCGGCCGTAATCTTCAAAATACCGAAAATCGGGAGGTACCGTTCTATGGAGGCTAAATTAAGGCGTGAACCTATACCTACAAATTTCAGGTGGTAAGTTTTATACCCCCAACGAAGACTAAATACAAGATTTCAGCCATTTCTGTGGAATATTGGGGCTAAAACTTTCAAAATACCGAAAATCGGATGGTATCGTAAAAATAGCGAACTGTGTCTTGATTTCAACAGACGGACGGACGGACATGGTTATATCGACTTAGAATATTACCCTGATCAAGAATATAAATACTTTATAGGGTCCCCGATGAATATTTCGATGTGTTACAAACGGAATGACAAATTTAATTATAATATGATGGAGGGTATACAAAATTATAATATGATGGAGGGTATACAAAAGCACAGGACCGATAAAGTCCATATTCCGACCTAATACATGGCTGGATAAAATAATACGATGTACAAAGAAAATCAGAAACTCCCTGCGACAGTTATATTGCGAATTTGCCATTTTATTTGGTGCAGTCCGTGTTTCTTGGAGCTTTTAGGCCATTATATCAGGAAGTATGGACTTGTCCCCGAAAAAATTGCGCCACCGTAAAGGGGTCCGCAAAGACAATCTGATGAAAAAAATCAAAACGATCCAAAAGGACGTCTTAAACTTCACTTTTTCCGTAGGAGTGGACTGATATAGTCCATATTCGAACCCGATCTATGTCTGCTTCGTTCTTGAGTTATCGTCTTACATGGCTGAAATACTCAGGAAATGCCGCCAACATTACTGAAGAGTATTTTCCCAGCATTAAAAATTTCATGTCGCCTGATCGGGGAATCGAAACCGCAACCTTCAGCATGCGAAGCGGGTGTGCATACAATTGCACCACGGTGGCACCCTGATTATGTACAGCTTTAAAATATACAGGCATGTTCTGGCATTCACCTCTGCACCTCACGTGTATCGGACACACCTAAAGCTGTTCTGCAACACACTTTACAATCAAAAGAACAAAGCGTAGATACCCACACACACGCATGCGTATTCGTTGATGCGCACAGACTAATATTTTTTCATTGTTAATGACAACGTTTGAAAGCTGTAATAAAGCTTTCCAAAGTTCTTTCGTGAAATATGAAAGCTCTTTTCACGTGAAATACAGAACATCTATTGCTTTCACAGGTGAAGTGCATGTGTGATGTGAAATGGATACACGGTGAATTCCAGAACATGCCCGATAACTTATGTGTTGCCATGGTGTTTTTGTCCTAACAGTTATTTATTTCTAAATATTTTACAGAATGTGATTTAAATACCAGAGCTCAATCGACCATTGTACACGGTACACCAGCAAATCCGGATGAATTTCCATTTATGGTAATGTTTGATGATGTTTCTCAAATTTAAGAATCGTTTTTAACATTCTTTACTAAAATTAAATGATTCTTAACTAAGAACATATTCAATGACAGACAGACTCACAGTCTGTTGGAATCGTTTCAATAATAAACCATATCTTCTTACAGGCTGCCCTCGGTTGGACATCAAATTTCGATAACAAGCCATGGTACAGATGTGGTGGGGCAGTTATTGCTCCCAAATTTGTGTTGACTGCTGCTCATTGTGCTGAAATTGGAGGGTAAGAAATAATATTAGAAAATATTGTTAATTTTTTCTAAAACATTTATGAATTATTGCAGTGAATTCCCAACCCTGGTTCGTATTGGTGGTTCAAATTTAACAGATGCCTCGGTTCGAGATGTGAAAATAAAACGATTCATTAAACATCCTCAATACGATGCTGTAAAAGTGGAAAATGATATAGCTTTAATAGAGCTTGAAGAAGAGGACAAAGAGTAAGTAAGGTATTAGGAGAATTTCAGACGGATTTAAAGGATAATGGACTTTCCATTTTTATACCCTCAGCCTTTAGGTTAGATAGGGTATATACTCTTTGATACGACCGCAAATGTGCCTCATCGAAACGACGGTTTTAGACCCCACGTATGTTTGGACGAAATTTCGTTTTAGACAATTTGTAGCGCACGATAACTCTCGAACGGATCAACCGATTCAAACCAAATTGTGCACTTCGTAATATTTTGCCCAAACTTAGTTTAAATTCGAAGATGGGCCATATCGGACCACTCCTTTAGGTACCACCCCCACAAAAGTTCGAAAATGTTCGGAAAATTGTTCGCACGATAAATCTCCTTCAGGTACCTCCCTCACAAAAGTTCGAAAATATTCGGAAAATTGTGCGCAAGATAAATCTTGAAGGGAGTAATGTTTTGGTCCAAGCTTTGCATTTCGTCAAATTTCTGCCAGACATAGATCAAGTTCGAATATGGACTGTATCGGTCTAATCCTTCGGGTACCTCCCACACAAAATTTCGGAAATGTGCAGTTTAAGACCTCCTCTCGAATCGTTTTGATTTTTGTTGTAAGAACATGTATTCGCTGCCCCCATTAAGACGGTATAAATTTTTTCAGGGGGAAGTCCATACTTCCTGAGAAAATGAACCGAAAGCTGTAAAAACCCTCTACGGCACCATGTGTAGGGGAAACGCCACGCGATAACTCTCCAACGGATAATCCAGTTCGATACAAAATTTGACAATCGTAATATTTTGGGCAAACTTAAATCAAGTTCTAAGATGAGTCACATCGGTCCACTCCTTTGGGTACCTCCTCCACAACAGCTTAAAACTTTTCGCTAAAATGTTGTGCACGATAACTCTCGAAAGCAGTAACCGATTTGGTCCATATTTTGCACATCCTGATATTTCTACGAGACATAGATCAGGTTAGAATATGGACTATGTATATATGTCAACTACTTCCGGTGCCACCCACACAAAATTTCAGAAAAGTGCAGTTTAGGACCTCCTCTCTAATCGTTTTGATTTTTCTACCGACATGTTCGACTGAAAAGCGTTTGTCATGGAAACCATACAGGTTGAAAGAACAAATATTCGTCACTGTAAAAGAACACGTTGCATTTGAAAGAAGAGAAAGTTCGATGACAGAGAAGCCACTCCCACAGCCGATATGTCTGATGAGCTGCAAAACTAACAGCGAAACTAGTCAAATAAATTGGTGGTTGTGTGGTTCGAATCGTCGGCTTTCCTATTTCATTCATAAAAATACAAGTTTTTTGACTGGCAATTCCATACTTCTTGAGAAAATGTCCCCAAAGCTTAGAAAAACTCTACGGCCAGCAAGACTAGTGGCTGGTGCACATGACAACTCTCGAACCAAATACTGCGTTGATAGACACTTTGCATATCGTAATATTTCTTCGAATATTAGACAAAATTCGAAGGTGGTGCTTAGAGGTCCACTTCTTCCGGCATCTCCCCACAAAAGTTCTAAAATATTCCCTAAAACGGAAAAAAATATTCATGAACGGAGCAACCGATTTCGTCCAAACTTTGAATCTCGAAATATTGTGTCCAAACTTAGTTTATGTTGAAAAGTGGGGCCTATCGTTACACTGCTTGGGGTAACACCTACAACAATTTTCAACTTCTTTGTTTAAGTGCCCTTAAGGGTCTGTTCGAGGATCCTTTGGAAATTTTTAACGAAGGTACTTCTAGTGTCCCTATTTACAGCAATAATATGTTTTTCGTGGGCAAGTTCATGTTTCCTGATATAATGATCCAAAGGCCTAAATTATATGGTGACCAACTGAAATGGCTGGTGGGCGCGATATCTATCGGGAGGAATGTCTCCCAAAATAAGACCTTCTTCCAAAATGGTCCACTTCGGTCCATTCCTTTAGGTACCTCCACACAACACATTTGAGCTTTAATTTAAATATATATTTTTTGTCGGCAAGTTCATTCGCCCAAAATTCTAAAAACCTCCTAAATACAATTTTTTGGGAAAATAGTGTTTCACTTCACACAGGCTGAGGGTATATCTCTGTCGGCAAAGCTGACTGATACTTTTTTACTTGTTTTACATTCATTTACATTTAAAGAATTCAATTCAATTCTAAAAAACTCTTCTCTACCATTCCAGCATTTATGCCCCCTGTTTATGGTCCGAAGAAACCATAACATCAGACAATGTCGTAGCCGTAGGTTATGGTCATACCCAATTTGGCGGTATTGCTTCGGATCAATTACTCAAGACAGATGTCAAAGTTGTACCCCACAATATTTGCCAACAATATTATGCCACGAATAGTGAGGCAGCACCCAATCGCATTGGTTCGGCGACACATTTATGTGCTGGAGATCCGGAAGGTTTACGTGATACATGCCAGGGTGATTCAGGTGGTCCATTAATATATGAAAAAATAAATGGTCAATTTAAACGTGCCTATGTTGTTGGTGTTACTTCGTTTGGTCAGGGCTGTGCCGGTGAACCGCCTTCAATTTATACCCGGGTATCTTCATATCTCGATTGGATTGAGAGTATTGTATGGCCAAATTAAGCTGTTTAGATTAAGTAAAAATATATGTATGTATAAGATGGAAAATGTAGTTCGTATGTATGTACATATGTATTTGTATTTTTAAAAAAATATATGTATGTTTTTTTTTTAAAGAAAAATTCCTTTTGGCTTTTATTCCATTCGTTATGTAGCAGCACATAACGTCCGACTTAAGAGACTTAACGGGTGGCTTTGGTACAGGTCATATGGTATCAGATACATACAGTGCGCTCAAGTATTGACATTCAGTGTAACGATGTCGATGATACCAATCTCAGATGTCGAAAATGCCAGACAGAATATCAAGGCAGCAATAGGCCGACTGAAGAATAATAAGACAGCAGGTATGTATGGTGTAATACCTGAGGTTTCTAAGATCGGAGGCGGCATGTTGATACTGTTAATTGCTGTATCAACTGGTTGGTTGTTATTGTAGCAACGCAGATATGTTTATTCGTATATCTTTTCAGTTATCTGCTTATGTTTCCTCTGTATTCAGATTAATGTGTTAGGTATGGTACCATTCCTTGACAGCATGCGTTCTTCTGTTGCGATGGATGGGGGTAGTCCCCAAGCACGGCATTTACACTGTATACCTGTACTGTATCTGTACTCAGTTCTTGTTGTTGTTCGTTCTCCTGTTCAATTTGGCTCTGGGTCTATCTCCAGTTCCAGGAAAGTGGCTGCTTCGATGGGATGTAACCACAGATCCACTGGAGTTACATGTGTAGGTTTGGCTGGGCAGTTGAAAAGGTGTTTGTGTCGTGCGGGTCCATGCCACATACTGGGCAGATTTCTTGCACGGCGCTGTCGATTTCCGCCCAATAAGAATTTAGGAGACTGCAATATCCAGAGCGTAGTTGAGCCAAAACTACTCTAGTTTGTCGTGGCAGCTGACGATCCTCAGCTGCAATAGATGGGGGATGTATTTCACATTATAATTGCTTAAGGCCTTGGCAACTGCATCCGTGTGAATACTATTTAAACCTGCTTGATATGCTTATTGATATGGGGGTTCTCTCCTGTATCGTTGGACCTCTCCCTCTAGAGCATGGATATATTTCCTGATCTGCCTGAATGTGTCGGGCCTACCCACAAGATGGTGATTGGGATGGCTCACACGGTAACATTCAAACAGGTACTGTAACGAAAGCATCCCATTGTGTTGTTTTACTGGAAGAATCTTTGCCTCCTCATGTGGATGGTCCACTGAAGATTTGAGGAGGCACCCTGTTGCTGTTCTCAGGGCGGCATTCTGGCAAGTTTCAATCTTTTTCCAATTCGTATCACATAACCTCGGGGACAAGACTGGCGCCGCATAGCTTACCACAGACCGACATATCGCGTGCTGCCGACTAGGGACTTGAGGACCTTTTTCCTAATTTTCAGTTTGTCGCAGATAGCTGTGACGTGCGCGCACGACGTGAAAGTAGTGTCGAATGTGACCCCTAAAATTTTGGGGGAATTTGTGGTCGGAATTCTGCTACCGTCGACCACGCCATTCAATGCTCTTCCAAACTGCGCTGCCCATGTGGTGAACAGAGTGCCTGTTGATTTTGTGGCGGAAATCTGCATATTCCTCCAATGGAAAAAGGTGGTAAGATCGGTTAAATAGTTGTTCAGTCTCTCACAGATGTCATCAGGATAGGTACCCGACGACAGGATCGTGCAATCATCAACATACGTTACGATCTCCATGCCGTCTGGAGAGGGCGGAATACAGGAGAGGTAGAGGTTAAACAGTTCCGTAGATATCAACCCACCTTGGGGAACTCCCTGTTTCACTCTACGGGTTTGGACTTCTTGTTCCTGAATTCCACGTACGACTGGCGTCCACACATATAATTGACTATCCAACGTTTCAAGCTTGGCCGGAAGGTTGTCTGCTCAATGTCCTCAAACAGCGTGGAGTGCTTGACTGTATCAAAGGCTTTTGATAAGTCAAGCGCCACCATCACTGTTCTATCGCACGGCCATCTCTGGTTGAGTCCTTGACAAATATGTGTGGTAATGGCGTGCAGAGCAGTTGTCGTGCTATGCTGCTTACCGAATCCATGCTGATGATCGGCAACTTGATAGCTATTTCTGATACTGGGGGAGGACTAAGGCCTCAAGGGTATTTGCTACGTGCGACAAAAGCGAAATCGGCCTGTACGATTCAGTTTTGCTGGCATCCTTGCCGGGTTTCCGTAGTGGGACCACCCTGCCCATTTTCTAGACTTCGGGAACAATGAGGGTGGATAGCGACAAGTTGAGAACTTTAGTGAGATACTCCACTCCCGACTCATCCAGCTACTTCAGCATTACCATGGAGATTCCATCAGGACCCAACGCTTTGGATGATTTAGCGTTCCTGATGGCATTGGCAACATCATCCATTGTAAACTGTGGTGGTTCCTCCTCGGTAGGAAGAGATCTGATGCGACGTAATACTCTTCTCTTCGCCCTGTCACTCTCGGGGTGCTCGCCAAACTGACGATTGAAATAACTAGCGCACCTCTTCGGGTCAGTCAACGTAACGTCGCCAAACGTGACTGAGGTCCTATCTTCCCTTCTTCCAGGGTTCGAGAGTGACTTAACCGTTGCCCACAATTCCCCTATACCGGCTCCAATGTGTCAACTCTTCAGATGATTTAACCACTTGTTGCGCTTATGCTCACAGACCAGCCTGTTAACTTCCAGTGTCAGCTCCCTGACTCTGGGGTCATTGAGGTTGGTTCGGCGAAGCTCCTCACGCTCATTTGCTAATCCCGTCGCCTCTGCTGGGAAGTTTGGTCTTACTTCGGGTATTCGACCAGCAGGGATATGGCGAGCGGCTGCAAAAGTGATGATGTCCCGGAAAGTCCTTTTCGCTACCCGAACATCAGAAGGATTGGGCAGTTCTCTGAAGCGGTGATTGGTGAACTCTCTGAAACCCGGCCAATCAGCTTTCTTATGATTGACGAATGTGTGGCGTTCAGAGGTAATGAAATCGTGATCTGCTAATGGAGACAATTATGGGGAGATGGTCTGATCCAAGGGAAATGACGGGTTGCCAGGTAACGTCATTTGTCAGACCAGGTGACACGATGGTTATGTCAGGCGAACTGTGACACTCTCCTCTAATTCTGGTAGGGGCGTCCTCATTGACCGTGCAAAACGTAGAGCTATCAATCTGCTCAGCCAGCGCTGTACCTCTCTGGTCGTTTCCGAGGGCCGAATGCCACATCTCATGATGCGCATTAAAATCCCCCAGGACCAGACGATTATGACCTTGCGAGAGCGGGCTAATGTTAGGCACGAAATCCGAGATGCAGCTATTTCTCGGCGGGATGTACACGTTCAGCAACTCTATCTCGGCATTTCCGCACCTGACTGCTACCCCCATACATTCCATGTACGGGTCATTAGAGACAAGGTTCACTCGAGATAGGTCTATGTTGGACAGACTGATGCAATAGGAAAGCTAATCCCCCACCTCCACTTCTGGTGCGATCCTTCCTTAGCACGTTGTAACCATCGCAACGTTGTAAGCTACAGTTGTTGTTGAGCTTGGTTTCTTGCACCGCAGCGACCTTGATATTCCTCCGACTCATGAAATCTACTATTTCCTCGATCTTACCTCGGAGTCCATTGCAATTAAATTGCAAAAAGGATGAATTTTCCGGGATTGGGACAACAACGACTGGTGTTAAAGGCTGCATGTGCGGTTGTTGTCGAGGGGACTGCGGTGGAGTCTCGTAATCAGACGACGAGGGAGTTTCGTAATCCGATGACGACTCACTGGGGACTGTATTCACACAGCATGCAGCAACATAGTCCCTTTCGTAGTCCCTTACGTGGACAAGTCCAGATCAACCCCTTAGATGCACCCACTCCTGACATCTATTGCATCTCACCAAAGGCTGGATATGGGTGAAGATGCGGATGTGACAAACCGAGCACAAATATATTGGTCCTGGGTTTTCCTCCGTCCCGGCACGGACCAAAAGGATTCAGAGCAGGCATTCCGGGATATACTGCTCCCAACACAGAAAAACGAAACAAATACTGTTAATTGCTGTATCAACTGGTTGGTTGTTATTGTAGCAACGCAGATATGTTTATTCGTATATCTTTTCAGTTATCTGCTTATGTTTCCTCTGTATTCAGATTAATGTGTTAGGTATGGTACCATTCCTTGACAGCATGCGTTCTTCTGTTGCGATGGATGGGGGTAGTCCCCAAGCACGGCATTTACACTGTATACCTGTACTGTATCTGTACTCAGTTCTTGTTGTTGTTCGTTCTCCTGTTCAATTTGGCTCTGGGTCTATCTCCAGTTCCAGGAAAGTGGCTGCTTCGATGGGATGTAACCACAGATCCACTGGAGTTACATGTGTAGGTTTGGCTGGGCAGTTGAAAAGGTGTTTGTGTCGTGCGGGTCCATGCCACATACTGGGCAGATTTCTTGCACGGCGCTGTCGATTTCCGCCCAATAAGAATTTAGGAGACTGCAATATCCAGAGCGTAGTTGAGCCAAAACTACTCTAGTTTGTCGTGGCAGCTGACGATCCTCAGCTGCAATAGATGGGGGATGTATTTCACATTATAATTGCTTAAGGCCTTGGCAACTGCATCCGTGTGAATACTATTTAAACCTGCTTGATATGCTTATTGATATGGGGGTTCTCTCCTGTATCGTTGGACCTCTCCCTCTAGAGCATGGATATATTTCCTGATCTGCCTGAATGTGTCGGGCCTACCCACAAGATGGTGATTGGGATGGCTCACACGGTAACATTCAAACAGGTACTGTAACGAAAGCATCCCATTGTGTTGTTTTACTGGAAGAATCTTTGCCTCCTCATGTGGATGGTCCACTGAAGATTTGAGGAGGCACCCTGTTGCTGTTCTCAGGGCGGCATTCTGGCAAGTTTGAATCTTTTTCCAATTCGTATCACATAACCTCGGGGACAAGACTGGCGCCGCATAGCTTACCACAGACCGACATATCGCGTGCTGCCGACTAGGGACTTGAGGACCTTTTTCCTAATTTTCAGTTTGTCGCAGATAGCTGTGACGTGCGCGCACGACGTGAAAGTAGTGTCGAATGTGACCCCTAAAATTTTGGGGGAATTTGTGGTCGGAATTCTGCTACCGTCGACCACGCCATTCAATGCTCTTCCAAACTGCGCTGCCCATGTGGTGAACAGAGTGCCTGTTGATTTTGTGGCGGAAATCTGCATATTCCTCCAATGGAAAAAGGTGGTAAGATCGGTTAAATAGTTGTTCAGTCTCTCACAGATGTCATCAGGATAGGTACCCGACGACAGGATCGTGCAATCATCAACATACGTTACGATCTCCATGCCGTCTGGAGAGGGCGGAATACAGGAGAGGTAGAGGTTAAACAGTTCCGTAGATATCAACCCACCTTGGGGAACTCCCTGTTTCACTCTACGGGTTTGGACTTCTTGTTCCTGAATTCCACGTACGACTGGCGTCCACACATATAATTGACTATCCAACGTTTCAAGCTTGGCCGGAAGGTTGTCTGCTCAATGTCCTCAAACAGCGTGGAGTGCTTGACTGTATCAAAGGCTTTTGATAAGTCAAGCGCCACCATCACTGTTCTATCGCACGGCCATCTCTGGTTGAGTCCTTGACAAATATGTGTGGTAATGGCGTGCAGAGCAGTTGTCGTGCTATGCTGCTTACCGAATCCATGCTGATGATCGGCAACTTGATAGCTATTTCTGATACTGGGGGAGGACTAAGGCCTCAAGGGTATTTGCTACGTGCGACAAAAGCGAAATCGGCCTGTACGATTCAGTTTTGCTGGCATCCTTGCCGGGTTTCCGTAGTGGGACCACCCTGCCCATTTTCTAGACTTCGGGAACAATGAGGGTGGATAGCGACAAGTTGAGAACTTTAGTGAGATACTCCACTCCCGACTCATCCAGCTACTTCAGCATTACCATGGAGATTCCATCAGGACCCAACGCTTTGGATGATTTAGCGTTCCTGATGGCATTGGCAACATCATCCATTGTAAACTGTGGTGGTTCCTCCTCGGTAGGAAGAGATCTGATGCGACGTAATACTCTTCTCTTCGCCCTGTCACTCTCGGGGTGCTCGCCAAACTGACGATTGAAATAACTAGCGCACCTCTTCGGGTCAGTCAACGTAACGTCGCCAAACGTGACTGAGGTCCTATCTTCCCTTCTTCCAGGGTTCGAGAGTGACTTAACCGTTGCCCACAATTCCCCTATACCGGCTCCAATGTGTCAACTCTTCAGATGATTTAACCACTTGTTGCGCTTATGCTCACAGACCAGCCTGTTAACTTCCAGTGTCAGCTCCCTGACTCTGGGGTCATTGAGGTTGGTTCGGCGAAGCTCCTCACGCTCATTTGCTAATCCCGTCGCCTCTGCTGGGAAGTTTGGTCTTACTTCGGGTATTCGACCAGCAGGGATATGGCGAGCGGCTGCAAAAGTGATGATGTCCCGGAAAGTCCTTTTCGCTACCCGAACATCAGAAGGATTGGGCAGTTCTCTGAAGCGGTGATTGGTGAACTCTCTGAAACCCGGCCAATCAGCTTTCTTATGATTGACGAATGTGTGGCGTTCAGAGGTAATGAAATCGTGATCTGCTAATGGAGACAATTATGGGGAGATGGTCTGATCCAAGGGAAATGACGGGTTGCCAGGTAACGTCATTTGTCAGACCAGGTGACACGATGGTTATGTCAGGCGAACTGTGACACTCTCCTCTAATTCTGGTAGGGGCGTCCTCATTGACCGTGCAAAACGTAGAGCTATCAATCTGCTCAGCCAGCGCTGTACCTCTCTGGTCGTTTCCGAGGGCCGAATGCCACATCTCATGATGCGCATTAAAATCCCCCAGGACCAGACGATTATGACCTTGCGAGAGCGGGCTAATGTTAGGCACGAAATCCGAGATGCAGCTATTTCTCGGCGGGATGTACACGTTCAGCAACTCTATCTCGGCATTTCCGCACCTGACTGCTACCCCCATACATTCCATGTACGGGTCATTAGAGACAAGGTTCACTCGAGATAGGTCTATGTTGGACAGACTGATGCAATAGGAAAGCTAATCCCCCACCTCCACTTCTGGTGCGATCCTTCCTTAGCACGTTGTAACCATCGCAACGTTGTAAGCTACAGTTGTTGTTGAGCTTGGTTTCTTGCACCGCAGCGACCTTGATATTCCTCCGACTCATGAAATCTACTATTTCCTCGATCTTACCTCGGAGTCCATTGCAATTAAATTGCAAAAAGGATGAATTTTCCGGGATTGGGACAACAACGACTGGTGTTAAAGGCTGCATGTGCGGTTGTTGTCGAGGGGACTGCGGTGGAGTCTCGTAATCAGACGACGAGGGAGTTTCGTAATCCGATGACGACTCACTGGGGACTGTATTCACACAGCATGCAGCAACATAGTCCCTTTCGTAGTCCCTTACGTGGACAAGTCCAGATCAACCCCTTAGATGCACCCACTCCTGACATCTATTGCATCTCACCAAAGGCTGGATATGGGTGAAGATGCGGATGTGACAAACCGAGCACAAATATATTGGTCCTGGGTTTTCCTCCGTCCCGGCACGGACCAAAAGGATTCAGAGCAGGCATTCCGGGATATACTGCTCCCAACACAGAAAAACGAAACAAATACAAAAATGTGTACACTGTGGTGGCAGCCTCTGGCCGGAACAATGAAGTTGTATAGTTCCGGGTCAATCCGGTACAAAGAACCCGCTGCGGTGGGGTTGCTGTACTCAGTGTGAATGCTATCCATGCCTGCCTGATAGGCTCGTTGGTCTAGAGGTTCACTTTATACCTTTGATCCTCTCTCTCTAGATCATGTAAATCACACCTGATGTGCCTAGGTGGGGGAACCCTGTCCATTAAATCGTGACAGGGATGCTCAGGGCAATAACACCCAAGCAGGCACTGCATCGACAACATCCTGTTGTACTGATGCGCCGGTAAAACCTTCGTCTCCTCATGAAGATGGTCCGCTGGTGGCATGGCACCCTGTGGCAGTCCTCAGGACTGCATTCTGGCCGGGTTTGAATATTCTTCCACAGCGTAGCGCTAACATTCGCATACCACAATGGAGCCGCATAGCTTACCACAGACCGGCCTATTGCTTTGTAAGAGGTTAACTAGGTTTCTTTGTCAGCGCCCCAAGTGCTGTCGGTCAGCAGCTTGAGGACCTTGTTCCTACTTCTGATCGTATCGCAAATAGCTGTGGCTTACGCTGATGACTTAAACATGTTATCGAACTTTACACCCAATATTTTGGAGTAGTTAGTGGTCGGAATCAGTACACCATCGACCAATATGTTCAGTGGGAGCCTCATTTCAGCCGTCCAAGTAGTGAACAATGCGGCAGGAGATTTAGCGACGGATATTTTCATATTCCTCAGATGGAAGAACTGTACTAGGTCAGCTATTTAGACATTTAACCTATCACATATGTCATCGACGATAGGACCCGACGTCAAGATCGTACAATCATCCGCATAAATTACGATTTCTTTGCCGTCTGGTGGGTGTGGAATTTCAGAGAGGTAAAGGCTAAACAGTTCCGGAGATAGCACCCCTCCTTGGGGAACTCCCTGTTCAACTCTACGGGGTTTGGACTTCTTGTCTCTGAAATCCACAAACGACTGGCGTCCGCGCACATAGTTGATCACCCAACGTTTCAAACACAGCTGGAGAGTAGTCTTCTCTATATCTTCCAACATCTTGGCATGCTTGACATTATCGAAGGTCTTCGATAGGTCAAGAGCCACAATCACTGTTTGGCCACACGGCCTGTTCTGGAAAACAACTTTTCATGATGGGGAGGAGTATTGCCTCCAGGATCTTTGCTACTGGCGACAGGAGTGAAATCGGCCTGTACGATTCCCCTCTGCTGGCATCCTTGCCAGGCTTCAGTAGCGGGACCACCCTGCCAACTTTCCAGGCTTCTGGTACAATATTGGTTGCTAACGATAGGTTGAGGACGCGTGTTAAATACTCAACTTCAGGTTTAACCAGTTGCTTATACATTAGCATTGAAATTCAGTGCGGATCCAACCCTTTGAATGATTTCGCGTTTCGGATGACATCTGCAACATGGCTCATTGTAAATTGTGGTGATATCGCCTCGGCTGGGAGGGCTCTTCTTATATGGCGTAGCACACTTCTCTTCCCCCTTTCTCTCTTGGGGTGCTCTATAAACTGCCGGTTGGAATAACAGGCGCGCCTCTTTGGGTCAGTTACTGTCACGCCGCTAAAAGTAACAGCCGGTCTATCGTCCTTCTTTCACGGATTCGAGAGTGATTTACCCGTCGCCCACAATTTCCTTAAACCTGTATCAATGTTGCATTGCTTCAGGTGGCATAGCCACTTTTTCTGCTAGAGAAGATTCTCCAACTCTTGGGCGGTGATTGGTAAATTCTTGGAATCTTTGCCAATCAGAGGTTATGAAATCGGGTGGTCTATTTACGAAGACGATGATAGATGGTGGTCTGAGCCAAACAAGGGATGACTTCCGAAACGTCAGTTGCTTTGTATTCGTGCATAAAACTAGGGGTTCTTAGATCGAGTTCCACACTAGAGTAATTTTATGAAATTGCAGTAGTGGGAGCTCGATCTAAGAACCCCTAGTTTTATGCACGAATATAAAGCAACTGACGTTTCGGAAGTCATCCCTTGTTTGGCTCAGACCACCTTCTATTATCGTCTTCGTAAATAGTTTCATGCACGAATACAAAGCAACTGACGTTTCGGAAGTCAGGCGAAATGACAAGTTGCCAGGACACGCCATTTATCAGACTGGGTGCAGCAATGGTATGGTAATGTCTGACGGGCTGTGGTAATATAAGCTTTGTTCCTTTACTTTTTTAATGGTAAGGGTGGTAAAAGAGAAAAGTGTCAAAATTGCTCTCTCATGGACATTTTTACCAGAAAAGTAAAGGAATGGAAAAATTGTAGATCTGGCAGCAATGTCAAAAAGAAACATAACAAAATCAATTTTCGTCTTTTATTTCACAGTTTTTAATTTAGTTTTGTCAGCGTTCGACTTTTTTCTCCTTTTTTTCGTCCATTTTATTTTTTGTTGTGAAATAATCGTCAAACAAAAGTCGAAAAATCAGTTCTGCCATTTTTTACCTGCAGAGATTTTGCTGGTAGCCTGTGGTAGAAGAGAAAGCCATTTTCGTTCCCTCTCCACTTTCACTCTCTTAAAAATTGCTTCCAGTTTTGCCACTTTTCGGGGTTAAAGAAACGCTTTGCAGGTTAAAAATGGTAACAAATGGTAAAAATGGTAACCTCAGGTAAGTAAAGGAACACAGCTATACTGTTATCGTCGTGCGATCGTCTTTGTTTACCGTGCAAAATATGAAACTATTTATTTGCTCGTCTAGCGTTGCACCCATCTGGCCATTCCCTAGGACGGAGTGCCAGAGCTCATGAGCACACTCCAGTAGCAGACTGTTATTACCCTCCTGAAGCGAGCTATTAACAGGCATATAACGCAGGGCGCAATTATTCATCGACGGTATATAATCATTAAGAAACTCTATCTCGGCAGTCCCATACTTCCCTGCTACCCCCATAAATCCAATGTATAGGTCACTAGAGTCATGCTCAAGCGAAATAGGTCTCTACTGGACAGACTGATGTATAAGGAAGGCAAGTCCTCCTCTTTCGCTTCTTGTACATCCTTAAGCAAAATCTTTGTTATAACGAGCTTTATGTGACGGTGAGGTCACGGAAGAGCTCAAAAAATATACGAACGCAACCACATAATTGTCGAGCTGACGACCCCTGGTTAAAGATTCCTTCGAGTCAACCTGTACCAGGAACCGGCCGCCGTGGGATTGCAACTGGTTGGTAGGCTTAAAATATATTGACAAGGTCTCTCAGATTTATTTCGCTTGTCTCAGCGTAATCGTAAAGTATGGATCAACCAAATAAACCAACTTAGACGGTGATTTGTTCAAGATTTTTTTCGAGCAACCAAATAGACACTAAGACGTGGATTTTTTAAAGATTTGAGGGTTCAAAAAATTATCATATCTGTCACTGTTCCCAAAAGTCGTGTGCATTGGCTGCTGCAGGGATATTGTACGGATCGAAATGCCTTCCTTATATCGGACTCTATGTTTGAAAAAATCCAGAGAGAAGTACTTCCCCCCTACCTTGAAATATGAAACACTTGATTTTCTTTAATATTTATTTCAATACTATATTTCCATTACTACAGATTAAAGATCTGATTTTCCTCAAAAATAATCTTACTTGGCTTTATAGACCCTACAAAATAAAAAGTCTCATTTTCTTTCTTCACAAACATACGCCATTTTACTGAGGCAATTTCCATCATTCCAATGGTAGTTGTGATTCTCCCACAGCATTACACAATGTTCCACACTATTTTTATTGTCCGGTTGGCCGGGAGCCCAGTTTGTGTAGGTAAACGGTTTGTTGGCAGATATCCACATAAATTGGCGAATTTTCTTATTATCATTGCCACCAATCCAGATGTTGGGATGATCGGAACCTGGAAAAATAAATTTAACAAGTTTTTTTATTTGCCTTTTTTTTAAGACAAAATACAGTCAATTCTGCCACAGCATACCAAAAACTTTTTTCAGCTCCCTTATTAGGGCATCCATCTTTGCTTTGCTATCCAAAACCACCAGATTCATGTGCTTGGTGGAACATCGATTGAATGCTTGGAACCAATTACCCTGGAATTATATCAGTCATTAAACCTACTTCTTAACCCAATAAACAATAACCACACCTTGTCACTTCTTTCTATATAATAACCGTTCGTGACATTAGTTGCTGCTGTTGTTCCTGCTTCGGTCGCAAAACTTTTTTCTAGAATTAAAGCGATAAATATTGCTAGAAATAAGAACTTTTGTAAATACTTCAAGTGAAACATTTTGATATGAAATTCTGAAATACACTGACCTATGTTTTGGAAAGAGTAGCCAGTTGGCTATGGCATACTCAAAGGAAAAGCCAAAAGCTCAGTTTATTTGATAAGAAATATACGTTTTGTTTTTTTTTTTTTTTCTTAAAACAAAATAATTGATAAGCATTTATTTGTTTTAAAAAACAATACACTGAGCTAAAATATATTAAAGTTAATATATTAAATATAAAATATAAAATATCTATTATATAAAACTCAAATGACGTTCGTACGTGAATCAAAAGCTCGACCAATTTACAACCGATTTGTTTCACGTTTGGAGTAAAATGTTCGTATTTATCCAAGGAAGGATCTGACGTATTTTATTTTTGAGATATCGCGAAAATTTGCAAAAGTATATTTTGGAGAAAGTTAATTGTTTCCTCACATTTCGTTGGAGGCTTTTGCTGTCGACTTGCTCATTTCTACCTTTTTTAAATTTTTTAGTGCGAAAAATCCGCTAAAATTTGCAAAAATATATTTTGAAGAAAGTTAACTGTTTCCTCACATTTCGTTGCAGGCTTTTGTTGTCGACTTGCTTATTTCCACCTTTTTCAATTTTTTAGCGCGAAAAATCCGCTAACATTTGCAAAAATATATTTTGAAGAAAGTTAACTGTTTCCTCACATTTTGTTGGAGGCTTTTGTTGTCTACTTGCTTATTTCCACCTTTTTCAATTTTTTAGCGAAAAGTGTATATGACGAAAATTTAACATTGATGAACCAAAGGTTTGCACTGTTATAATTCGCGAAATATTGCAGTGTACCACGGAATATGACCATAGTTGCATCAAACGAAGTGTTTTTAATCAACACTCAAAAATGTGGCTAAAAAGTCAATTTTCGCGAAAACTATGACCGCGTAAATGAATAAAAACACGTAAATGGTAAAAACACGTTGAAGCAAACGAGTTTTTTTACGTTGTTATTTTAAATAACAGATATCTGTCCAAAGTAAAAGTAGAAGAATAAAAATGAAGATTACATTTCCAATGTATCACATTTCAAAATTTCCACTGCATCCCCCTTATGTATATTGACCATATAGCCCAGACAGCATCAGAGTAATCCACTGACAAAGGCCAAAATTTAGTGCGATATTTTTCCGAAAAACCCTATTTTTGGGGTACAGTATTTACAATATCCGTTTGATTGTGCTGGGATCCCAAGATATTTTAGTTTTACGATGGTCCGGATCATATAAATCATAAATCGTAAAAATCCATCCACTAGAACGGCGAAAACAGCAACTGCAAAAAACTGAAAAATGTGCGTAAAATGTTTTTGGAAATATCGCGGATTTAGCCTGCGGATCGTTTCCTTTTCAATGAAGAAACTGACACATCACTCGCGTTTTTGCGAAAACAGCGGTTTAAAAATGTAGTGGCATGGAAGCTGTATCCGAATTATCCAAAAAATAGTGTGTGATGCTACACCCACGTTTCTTGATGGATTTTATCGAAATAGGTTTAGATCGATGTATTTTTTCTTGGATGATAGTGACATCAGATGCGCATAAAAAGTGTATGCACTTTGTGCAAATTATAAGCGTTATACCGTTTTTTGCACACTACGCTGGAAGCGATGCAACATCTTAGCGGCCAACGTAAATCCTGGCAAGTGTGTACAAATTAAAAGAGAAGAATTCGGTGCATTGGTAAACCAGATGCGCATCAAGCTATTTTGAGGATTTCGCGATTCACACGCATTTCAAAATGAACATCACCCGATAGAGTTTTATTTCAAGGTTATACCCCATTTAAAGGAACCCAAAATCTATTTGAACTTGATCTTCCGTTAGATGTTAGCGTGTATTCAAGAAGTGAATATAATAAAAATTTGATTTTTTGCGTGAAATTTTACTAAAATAGAAGAATAACTCCGACGTATTTTTTCAACTAACTCACAAGATAAATTTTAATAAATATTTTCTCTTACAACAATTTTATAAATTTCCTCAATATATTTTTTTGTTTTTGCTATAATATGCAAACCACTAAACGGATTTGTATAGTTTTCATTTTCATTTGAATCTTCGCGATGTTTAGATTACGTACAGCTTGAATTTTATTAAAACAAGTTGCAAATTACCAATTGTTTTGAATTATTTCCCAATTTCCGCGAAAATTTACAACTTTTTCACTAAAGTTATGGGACCTCAGTAAACATACATATAGTATGTAGGAAGCCAAAAATTAACAATGTTTCTCGATATAATGAAAGCGTTTTTATAAGATTTTTTCTAATAATCAGAATTTTGAGAGCAATATCCAAAATTAGTATCTCGAACAGATTTGAGAATGGGAATTTTTTCCTCAATCCATGTACCAAAAATCGTTCATGTAGGGTCAAACAATTTGTTTAATTTTTTCAAATGGAATATTAAAAAATTCTGACTTTTCCTAATATGCACAAATTGTGACATTTTATGTTTAAGTTTTATAAATATTTGAAAGTTCCAAATGTTTTATTTACGACAATCAATTTAATTTGCATTGAAATTATTTAAAGGAAATTAACAAGATACAAATTGTCAACGATTATTAGTGGTTTCGAGAGAGGCAATTATTATTTTTATTATTGGTTTAG
This sequence comes from Musca autumnalis, assembly GCF_047663935.1. Classification (NCBI taxonomy): domain Eukaryota; kingdom Metazoa; phylum Arthropoda; class Insecta; order Diptera; family Muscidae; genus Musca; species Musca autumnalis. The sequence continues at coordinate 199,208,346 of NW_027411866.1, read as the reverse complement.
TAAGAAAATACCTACATCTCCGAACCTAAGTATATTTCGGTGTTAATTTTGTGACTCGTATAAAACTCAAATGTCGTTCGTACGTGGATCAAAAATTCGACCAATTTACAACTGTTTTGTTTCGCCATTTTCTTAAAATGTTTATATTCAAGTTTAATTGTTTTTGTTTTTTATTATTTGGGAAAGCAAATACATTCCGATGTTAATTTTGTGACCGTAAGTAACGACAAAACATCTTTTATGCATATTCAGAGTCTGAAAATTCGAAATTACCGGTGATCAAGAATACCCAGAATACCCACAGCGCAGTGATTGATGCTGAACTCCAAAAATACCGCTTTCGGGCGGTGTCTTTCTATTAGTGCTTTGCCGAAACGTGGAGCTTCGCCGAACATTTTCGGCAAGAAATGTTTGTACCTCGACCGAAGACCAAGATAAAAATTGCACACGCTTTTATTGTACAATGTGCCTAACAACAACAAAATATCGAAAATATGTAGATATTGTTTTACGGATACTATGGGTCTATACCAACAATTTTCTACAAAATAGTGGTATACATCTAATTTCCGAACCTTTAAAATACCGAAAATATGGTATTGTTCTATGGAGTCTATTTTAAAACAACGACCGATAAAATCATCTTCAATAACAAAATCATCTCTTCTTCTTCATCTGCAAATTTGTATTCGGATGTTCCCGATTATACAATTTCGTGTTAGTATAATTAACTTAACTAATTGTTAAAATTATTTAAATACATTTTTGTTCAATTATCGAAAGCCTTCGGTTTCTGGCGGATTTTAAAAGACTTCGTTCCTGTTGCAGACCCGTTCCATGTAATAGGTACAAAGCGTACTAAATGGTACTAAATTTGGTACAAATTGGATTTTGGTGAACTGATAGAACTAGAAACCTGAAATATGAAACTAAGATTAATGTTGGAGGATTGAGGTAGTTTTGGAAATTCGTACTTACGTGTACGAAAAGTACTAAATGGTACTACATTTGGTACAATTTGGATTTGGGTGAACGGATATAGCTGGAATCCCGAAATATGGAATTAAAATTGCTATAGAGATGTAGGGTAGTTTTGGAAAAGTACTAAATGGTACTAAATTTAGTACAATTTGGATATTAGTGAACGGATAGAGCTCGCATTGTTAAATTTGGAATTAAGAATTACTGTGGGAGTGTAGGATTTCGGACACCTTGGATATTATTTGGATATTTGTACCCATTACAAAGCGTACTAAATTGTACTAAATTTGGTACAATTCAGGTTTGGATGAACGGATAGAGCTGCAATCCTGAAATTTGAAATTAAGATTAGGGTTGACGAAATTTTGCAAATTCGCACTTATGTGTACGAAATGTACTTAATGGTACTAAATATGGTACAATTTGGATTTAGGTGAACGGATAGAGATGCAATCCTGAAATTTGGATTAATATTACTGTTGTAGTGAAGGATTGAGGTAGTTTTGGAAATTCGTACTTATGGATACGGAAAGTACTACATTTGGTAGAATTTGGATCTTAGTTAACGGATAGAGCTGGAATTCTGAAATTTGAAATTAAAATTACTGTTGGACTGTGGGATTGAGGAAGTTATGGAAATTTGTAGTTATGGGTACGAAAATTTGCTACAATTTGGATTTAGGTGAACGGATAGAGCTGGAATCCTGAAATTTGAAATAACGATTACTGTTGGCCTGATATTATTACTGTTGGAGTGAAGGATTGAGGTAGTTTTGGAAATTCGTACTTATGGATACGGAAAGTACTTAATTCGTTATAATTTGGTTTTGGGCGAACGGATAAAGATTTAATCGTAAAAATGGGAATTAAGAGTAATCTTAAGGAAGTGAAGGATTGCAGTAGTTTTGGAAAATCGTACATATGGGTACGAAGAGTACTAAATGGTTCTAAGTACAACTGAAACCCTGAGATGTGGAATTAAGATTACTGTTATTAATTATTATTAATGTCAGGTTGAAATGTAGGGTTGAGATATGTGGTTGCCTAAAGACGTACCATAAGTATACGAAAATTACTAAATCTTTATTTTTTTAGGGAGAGAGCTGTAATCTTTATTTTTTGGAGTAAGGGTGAGTATTTGTGTGTAAGGTTGGCACATGGATGCATTTTTAGAAATACGTACTATAAATTGACCAAAAGTATAAAGGGGTTAGCAGGAATTTTTGAAATTTTAGAAGGAGGTTACGGAAATTCATTGTTATGTATTTATATGTAAATTACTATTATTGGGCTTGGAAGAATTGATAGATCTGGAAATGAGATTGGCGGTTGGTATAGATGGTTGATATAATAAGGTAATTTTTTTAAGGTTATACTCATGTGTACGAGAATTACTAAATTTGGTAACATTTTGTTATTGCATGAACGATAATATATATATATATATATATATATATATATATATATATGGTAAATTTCAAATTTCCTTTGCAATTCCATTGGAAAAAATGTTAACAAATTTTTTCCGAGCACATCTGCAGTTTTTGGAACATAGATTAAGAAAAAAGTCGTGGTTTCAAATCCATTCGCGTTCACAAAATTGGATGCTGCGCTCCAAAGTTATAGGGGGTTTTATTCCCTTATAAAGAACAAATATTAAAAAATTCCATTTTTGCTGTAATAAGAAAATGTATATATAAAGCGTTAACAGCATTTAATATCTATCCGTAGATGCCTAAATATTTACTAAATGTCTTTCTATTTTCGCGGAAAATCAAGAAATACTGAAAAAATCTTGGTGTAAATTTAATTTATTCTAATTTAGAGTCCAAATAAAACTCGAAAAAAAAAAATTAAAAATACGTACAGATTCTAGACAACGCGTAGAAAAATATGAGACCAACTTTTAACGATAGGATTTATAATTGCCATATTAAAGCAACAACAAAAGACGAAACTTATTGTTGGAATATTATTTCAAAAATATATTTTTTTTTGTTTAATACGAAAAATAGAAAAAAAAAATTTGGGAGTTATTCTACTATTTCGCTAAATTTCGATGAAAGGACTGACGGACTTCGCTGAAACTTCTTCAGGGAAAATGCGATGACATACCCGAAAGTGTATTTGCTTACTTTGATAAACAATAGGATAATGAAATAGAAAGTAATATTCAAATTACAACCAAAGAAAAAACATAAAAGTTAAAACACGTATAATTCGCGAATTCGTTAAAATCAGTTAAGGCGCATGCGCTTTTCAGATACAGCGAGTGAATCTCTATCAATATGTAGCGATTTTTCCACTTTTCATTCAGCGGCTAAAGTGTGCTGTCAGCTGCATCTTACTGTTCAAAAAACCTTTATGTGGGTAAAAATTGCGCGATGTACATAAGATTATAAGGCGCTTTCGATTTCAGTGACCGCCTATAAAAAGTACGTCATTGTAACAAATTTTAAACAAATTCGTCAAGAACCGCGGATGTGCTACCAAATTCTATGTTATACGAAATACGAATATTACTCCAGAATCTCGGTAATTTATGCCACACGGTTTTGGAAAATAATATAATTGCGTATAAAGGATTCCATTTATGTAAAAATAACCAAAGAAAATCGCGGTTCAATGCGCGGAATCATCAAAATATAATTTTGCAGAATTTCCTACTTTCAAGGTATCTATAACCGCCGTTTTAGTGGATGGATTTGAAAGCGGAAGGGTTCATTAGATCCGGCGCGTAAAAAAACTAAAATCACGCGGGGTTCAAGGGTACCTGAGTCACAGTTGTAAATTTTGAAGCCAAAAAATAGGTTTTTAAAGAAAATTTACACACCAAAATTTCGACTTTGGACTCCTATTACTAGGGAGCTGTATGAAGCACACTCATGAGATATACGTCAAACGACGTGGAATCACGAGTTCTACAATCCAATAAATAGTTTGGGTAATTATCTGGTTGCGCCCTCCAATTATAAGAAAAATTCAAAAAACCCAGATTTCAAAACTTCAAAATGTCAGCATCGATTTTAGGGGGATGCAGTGTATATATCGAAAAGTCGTACATTAGAACCATGTTGCCCAAGGGGTATTCTTCAATTCTTTCTTTGAGCTCAGGTCTAAATTTTTCGTGGTTTAACCAGAAATCAAGAAAGAACACAAACAAACTTGTAAACTTCAACACATTTTTACCCATTTTTAAATATTACCACCAACACAGCTTCCACATAAATTATTTGTTATGGTCCATATTATGAGATCGTGGCTAAAATACTTCAATTAATATAAATATGTTCATATTTTATAAAATATATTAACAGTTCGCGACTTATTAAATGGTGAACCTCAACTTCAACGATTGTAAAACATTTTTGAATATTACCATATATATATATATATATATATTTTTTTTTTTTTTGAAATGCTTATACATTTTGAAATTTAGTATGCGGCTACAAAATGTACTAAAATTGGTCTTGGGTTTATTTGTTTAGAAGCATGTTTTACCTTCTGAGGGCAGAAAGCCCTTAATAAATGCCTCAAAAAATGTGGCTCGCTGTTGATGTGTAAGGGTGAGATAGGGCTGATTTTTTTTTTCTTTTTTTTTTTTGAAAATCGAACTAAATTGGTACAAACAGTAATTAAATAACATTTAATATTTATTAAAATAGCTATGGGTACGTCAATAGTTTCAGTATCCAGCATTAATTCTTTTCCGCATACGAAGTAGCGGGCATTTTGCTAGTTTAATAATATTGAAATCGGTCGAGATTTGTAAATTGTGTGCAGAATTTGGACTAAAAAATTTTCGAGAAAATATTTTGAAACCCGTTCAGATTTCAGGTCATCCTTTTGTTAAAAAATATCACATGAATAGAGATAAGGAATAATAATAAAATATTGAATCTCTGATTCATTATTTAAGGAAGTGTCTTTGAAGTCAGTAGAAGTCATCATTATAGTATGCGTGTACTTTTAGTTGGAGAAAATCAAGGCTAAAATTATTAAATATCATATATCTGGATACTTCTTAGGTGGGATGGGCGAAGGGGAAACAGTAAGTCCCAATTTACATTAGGCGAGTTTACTTGCGGCAATTGTCAGTTTGATGGAGAGAGAGGTGAGGTATATGGTAACCCTTTACCTCTCAACACCCTCTCTCACCAACAAACTGACAATTGCCGCAAGTAAACTCGCCTAATGTAAATTGGGACTTACTATATTTACTTAAGACATGTCCTTATCCTCATTATTATTATTGGATTAAAAATTGTCAATGCAAGTGGGAGTTACCCTAATAGTAATTTAAGGTGTCACAACAGCTTGATATATGCCCTTGGAAAAACGTTCTCAATCTTAACGTTATTCCTAATTTAATTCTCTTCTTTAAAGGGGACATTTATGGTGACGATATGACATTTGCAAATGTCACCCACTTAGGTGTAGTTATAGAAGGAAAGGATTTAGCAGGAGTCTTACTACCTGCACCATACAAAAATACCATAACATAAGCTCCATACACGGCACTGAATGTGTAGAGAAAGCCTTCATATCTGCTATATTTATGCATTAAAATATTTTAACGAATAATCTTTATATATAAAACTCAATTGTCGTTTGTTGGTAATTGAATCAGTTGAAAACGGCTAGAGCGATTTGGATAATTTTTTGTGGAAATGTTAGTCATAGTCCAGTTTAGGTTTTTATGCAAAGAAAAATTGGCCACGCCCACTTTTCCACCCACTTTTATAAATATGTTTTATCTACGGAACTACTCAATAGATTTTCCTGAAATTTGCAGGGAACGTAGAGTGATGGCCCCCGGTTGAAATAGGCTACATATTTGGTTGAATTTCGGATCGGGCGGGGTACCTCCCCTATGCCCTATTTTTGTAAAAATGCAATATTTGCAACAATTACAAATGTTTCGCCTTGAAAATTAATTTCCGAGTCAATGGCGATTGTGTCTCCGACCTTACGTGCTTATTTGGGGCATTAAGACTGGACAACGCCCACTTTTTTAAATATGTATGTTATATCTACGAAACTACTAAATCGATTTTCCTGTAACTTTCAGCGAATGTACAGGGTTGGTCCCCGATAAAAATAGGCTACATATTTTTTGACTTTCGGATCGGGCGGGTACCTCCCCTATGCCCAATTTTTGGAAAAATGCAATATTTGCAACAAATACGAATGTATCGGTTTGGGAATTTATTTGCGAGTCAATGGCGATTGTGTCTCCAACCAAACGTACTTATTTAGTGACTTAAGATCCGACCACGCTCACTTTCTAATTAGGCTATATCTACACCACTTTTACGCCCACTTTTTTCAATTTTCTATTTTTATCATTTCTACAAAAACTACTGAACCGATTTTCATGAAATTGCCAGGGAATGTACAGAGATGGTCCCGCTTAAAATAGGCTACAAATTCAGTTGAATTTCGGAAAGGGCGAGGAACTTCCCCTATACCCTACTTTTTTAAAAATGTTATATTTACAATAAAAACGAATGTATCTATTTGGAAGTTAATTTGCGAGACAATTGTGGTTGTGTCTCCGACTTAACCTACTTTTTTAGGAACACAGATTTGACCATACCCACTTTTTAAAATATGTTACATCTACAAAACTACGTCCCGGTCCACACTAGCGTGAATTTCATTAAAAAATTTCATGAAATTAGGTGTTCTTAAATCGAATTCCCCACTACAGCAATTTTATGAGTTTACTCTACTATGGACGTCGATCTAGAGACGCGTAATTTCATATCAAAATTTCTGTGAAATTACTGTAGTGTGGACCGGGACTACTGAACCGATATTCGTGAAAATATCAGGGAATGTACAGGCATATTTTCTTGAATTTTGAAGAGGGCATATTTAAAAAAAACGCCTTACCTTTATGAATAAAATCAAATGCTGTCATAACCCAACTTAGGTTTTTTGGAAAGAAAAGTTTACCACGCCCCCGAAAACAGGTTACATATTTTATTGAATTCCAGAGGGGGCGGGGTACCTCCCCTATGCGACATTTTTTAAAAAAAATGTTATATTTTTGCAAAAATTATGTATGTATCGGAATAAAAATTTACGGATTAATCTACAATCTAGGTACTTCTTTGTGGCCTATAGGCCCGACCAAGCCTGTTTTTTTAGTATGTAATAACTCCAATACTACTGTAGGGATTTCCATAAAATTTGCAGCAAAAGCTCAATGTTTGCCGTTGTTATGTGGGGTACCTTCCCCATGCCTTTCTGTTAAACGCTATATGTATAAGCCAGACTTATGATTATATCGGTTTCAGCATACATTTTGGTAGGCAATGAAGTTGTGTGCACCCTAGGACCGGACCAGGCCCACTTTTTTTAATATGTTATGAAAACTGATGACCACGCTCACTCTTTTCAAAACATTATTTTTCCAAAACTACTGAACCTAATTTTCAGAAAATATTCAGGAATGTCCCGTGGTCCAAAATGCTATATATTTGTAGACGAATTTCGGGGCCTATTATTTTATAACCGGTGTATTTGTTAAACTTATGAGTGCATCAGGTTGCAAATTAGTTTTCGAGACAACGGTGGTTGTCCCCCGATCAAGAAAAACTATATATTTACAAATGTACTTAAATGGTGAGGTTCAACGGTCCATCAGCCATGAAAAGCTAAAACATATAGGTCTAAATAAGCGGGAGAATTCGATTTAATCATTTTTTTAACTTTTATTATTAGATCGCTTTAGGATAAAGACTGTGACATGGACGATAATAAATCCTAAAAGGCACAAAAAGGCGAAAAATCCGTAAGAGAAAAGAAAGGTTACAGACAAAATCTGTTGATAAATTTAAAATCCTTCTCGGTTTGACAATGGACCGAAAAATACCTACTTTTGAATTAAAACTCATTACGACAGGCCAGCAACGCTGACCGGGGTCTGCTAGTTTCAATATAAGTATAGAATTCCATTATATTTTATCTTGGTCGGGGTAGCGAAGCGCACCGGGTTCAGCTAGTCTATTATATAAAACTCAAATGACGTTCGTACGTGAATCAAAAACTCGACCAATTTACAAGCGATTTGTTTCGCGTTTGTCTTAAAATGTTCGTATTTATCCAAGGAAGGATCTGACGTATTTTATTTTTGAGATATCGTGAAGAATCCGCGAAAATTTGCAAAAATATATTTTGAAGAAAGATGGCCAGAGAATATTGTTTCAAAATATTCGTATTTATCCAAGGAAAGATCTGATGTATTTTATTTTTGAGATATCGCGAAAAATTCGCGAGAATTTGCAAAAATATATTTTGAAGAAAGATTTTCAGACAAAATTGTCCCAAATTGTTCGTATTTATCCAAGGAAGGATCTGACGTATTTTATTTTTGAGATATCGCGAAAAATCCGCGAAAATTTGCAAAAATATATTTTGAAGGATTTTCAGAGAATAATGTTGCATCGCCTGAAAGTAACATTGGATATATAAATCATTGAAATTCCACGTTGATCTGGAGATATAGCATCGGGATCAGAGGTATCTCCAAAAAAAATTTAAAAGTTGTATGCGGATATCTATAGAACGGTAATAGATTTAGTCTCTAAAATGTGGATGTGTAGCGGAAAATGATTTAGACGTAAGTATGTTAATTATATTGTGTAAACACACAAGAAAACTGCATGCCAGTCGAACACTTTTTCGGCATTTTCGAGTATAATACATGTACTCAATTGGCACCAATTTACTGGCATGTGTAACTTCAGCGTTAAAGATATAATTTTTTAACAAAAAATTTAAAATTTTTTCAAAGTGGTTTGTGAATGACCTTTTTCCATATTTGAATGAAATAAACATTATTATAGTTATTAGTAGGCTTATATTTATTCATTCGTGCAACAAAAAATAATTTTTGAAAAAAAAATTTTTTTTCAAGATGCAGCTGAAGGCTCACTTTGGCCGCTGAGTGAAAAGTGGAAAAATCGCTACGTATTGATAGAGATGCACTCGCTGTATCTGAAGAGTGCATGCGCCTTAACTGATTTTAACGAATTCGCGAATTATACGTTTTTTAACTTTTATGTTTTTTCTTTGGATGTTTATCAAAGTAAGCAAATACACTTTCGGGTTTGTCATCGCATTTTCCCTGAAGAAGTTTCAGCAAAGTCCGTCAGTCCTTGCATCGAAATTTAGCGAAATAGTAGAATAACTCAAAAATGTTTTTTTTCTATTTTTCGTATTAAACAAAAAATACATTTTTGAAATAATATTCCAAAAATATGTTTTCGTGTTTTGTGGTTGCTGTAATATGGCTGTTCTAAATCCTATCTTTAAAATGTTGGTCTCATATTTTTCTACGCGTTGTCTAGAATCTGTATGTATTTTTAATTTATTTTTTCGGGTTTTATTTGGACTCTGAATTAGAATAAATTAAATATACTCCACAATTTTTTTAGTATTTCTTGATTTTCCGCGAAAATAGAAATACATTTAGTAAATATTTAGGCATCAACGGATAGATATTAAATGCTGTTAACGCTTTATATATACATTTTCATATTACAGCAAAAATGGAATTTTTAAATATTTTTTCTTTATAAGGTAACTAGCAGACCCCGGTCAGCGTTGCTGGCCTGTCGTAATGAGTTTTAATTCAAAAGTAGGTATTTTTCGGTCCATTGTCAAACCGAGAAGGATTTTAAATTTATCAACAGATTTTGTCTGTAACCTTTCTTTTCTCTTACGGATTTTTCGCCTTTTTGTGCCTTTTAGGATTTATTATCGTCCATGTCACAGTCTTTATCCTAAAGCGATCTAATAATAAAAGTTAAAAAAATGATTAAATCGAATTCTCCCGCTTATTTAGACCTATATGTTTTAGCTTTTCATGGCTGATGGACCGTTGAACCTCACCATTTAAGTACATTTGTAAATATATAGTTTTTCTTGATCGGGGGACAACCACCGTTGTCTCGAAAACTAATTTGCAACCTGATGCACTCATAAGTTTAACAAATACACCGGTTATAAAATAATAGGCCCCGAAATTCGTCTACAAATATATAGCATTTTGGACCACGGGACATTCCTGAATATTTTCTGAAAATTAGGTTCAGTAGTTTTGGAAAAATAATGTTTTGAAAAGAGTGAGCGTGGTCATCAGTTTTCATAACATATTAAAAAAAGTGGGCCTGGTCCGGTCCTAGGGTGCACACAACTTCATTGCCTACCAAAATGTATGCTGAAACCGATATAATCATAAGTCTGGCTTATACATATAGCGTTTAACAGAAAGGCATGGGGAAGGTACCCCACATAACAACGGCAAACATTGAGCTTTTGCTGCAAATTTTATGGAAATCCCTACAGTAGTATTGGAGTTATTACATACTAAAAAAACAGGCTTGGTCGGGCCTATAGGCCACAAAGAAGTACCTAGATTGTAGATTAATCCGTAAATTTTTATTCCGATACATACATAATTTTTGCAAAAATATAACATTTTTTTTAAAAAATGTCGCATAGGGGAGGTACCCCGCCCCCTCTGGAATTCAATAAAATATGTAACCTGTTTTCGGGGGCGTGGTAAACTTTTCTTTCCAAAAAACCTAAGTTGGGTTATGACAGCATTTGATTTTATTCATAAAGGTAAGGCGTTTTTTTTAAATATGCCCTCTTCAAAATTCAAGAAAATATGCCTGTACATTCCCTGATATTTTCACGAATATCGGTTCAGTAGTCCCGGTCCACACTACAGTAATTTCACAGAAATTTTGATATGAAATTACGCGTCTCTAGATCGACGTCCATAGTAGAGTAAACTCATAAAATTGCTGTAGTGGGGAATTCGATTTAAGAACACCTAATTTCATGAAATTTTTTAATGAAATTCACGCTAGTGTGGACCGGGACGTAGTTTTGTAGATGTAACATATTTTAAAAAGTGGGTATGGTCAAATCTGTGTTCCTAAAAAAGTAGGTTAAGTCGGAGACACAACCACAATTGTCTCGCAAATTAACTTCCAAATAGATACATTCGTTTTTATTGTAAATATAACATTTTTAAAAAAGTAGGGTATAGGGGAAGTTCCTCGCCCTTTCCGAAATTCAACTGAATTTGTAGCCTATTTTAAGCGGGACCATCTCTGTACATTCCCTGGCAATTTCATGAAAATCGGTTCAGTAGTTTTTGTAGAAATGATAAAAATAGAAAATTGAAAAAAGTGGGCGTAAAAGTGGTGTAGATATAGCCTAATTAGAAAGTGAGCGTGGTCGGATCTTAAGTCACTAAATAAGTACGTTTGGTTGGAGACACAATCGCCATTGACTCGCAAATAAATTCCCAAACCGATACATTCGTATTTGTTGCAAATATTGCATTTTTCCAAAAATTGGGCATAGGGGAGGTACCCGCCCGATCCGAAAGTCAAAAAATATGTAGCCTATTTTTATCGGGGACCAACCCTGTACATTCGCTGAAAGTTACAGGAAAATCGATTTAGTAGTTTCGTAGATATAACATACATATTTAAAAAAGTGGGCGTTGTCCAGTCTTAATGCCCCAAATAAGCACGTAAGGTCGGAGACACAATCGCCATTGACTCGGAAATTAATTTTCAAGGCGAAACATTTGTAATTGTTGCAAATATTGCATTTTTACAAAAATAGGGCATAGGGGAGGTACCCCGCCCGATCCGAAATTCAACCAAATATGTAGCCTATTTCAACCGGGGGCCATCACTCTACGTTCCCTGCAAATTTCAGGAAAATCTATTGAGTAGTTCCGTAGATAAAACATATTTATAAAAGTGGGTGGAAAAGTGGGCGTGGCCAATTTTTCTTTGCATAAAAACCTAAACTGGACTATGACTAACATTTCCACAAAAAATTATCCAAATCGCTCTAGCCGTTTTCAACTGATTCAATTACCAACAAACGACAATTGAGTTTTATATATAAAGATAAAATATAAATAAAATATAAAATATAAAATATAAAATATAAAATATAAAATATAAAATATAAAATATAAAATATAAAATATAAAATATAAAATATAAAATATAAAATATAAAATATAAAATATAAAATATAAAATATAAAATATAAAATATAAAATATAAAATATAAAATATAAAATATAAAATATAAAATATAAAATATAAAATATAAAATATAAAATATAAAATATAAAATATAAAATATAAAATATAAAATATAAAATATAAAATATAAAATATAAAATATAAAATATAAAATATAAAATATAAAATATAAAATATAAAATATAAAATATAAAATATAAAATATAAAATATAAAATATAAAATATAAAATATAAAATATAAAATATAAAATATAAAATATAAAATATAAAATATAAAATATAAAATATAAAATATAAAATATAAAATATAAAATATAAAATATAAAATATAAAATATAAAATATAAAATATAAAATATAAAATATAAAATATAAAATATAAAATATAAAATATAAAATATAAAATATAAAATATAAAATATAAAATATAAAATATAAAATATAAAATATAAAATATAAAATATAAAATATAAAATATAAAATATAAAATATAAAATATAAAATATAAAATATAAAATATAAAATATAAAATATAAAATATAAAATATAAAATATAAAATATAAAATATAAAATATAAAATATAAAATATAAAATATAAAATATAAAATATAAAATATAAAATATAAAATATAAAATATAAAATATAAAATATAAAATATAAAATATAAAATATAAAATATAAAATATAAAATATAAAATATAAAATATAAAATATAAAATATAAAATATAAAATATAAAATATAAAATATAAAATATAAAATATAAAATATAAAATATAAAATATAAAATATAAAATATAAAATATAAAATATAAAATATAAAATATAAAATATAAAATATAAAATATAAAATATAAAATATAAAATATAAAATATAAAATATAAAATATAAAATATAAAATATAAAATATAAAATATAAAATATAAAATATAAAATATAAAATATAAAATATAAAATATAAAATATAAAATATAAAATATAAAATATAAAATATAAAATATAAAATATAAAATATAAAATATAAAATATAAAATATAAAATATAAAATATAAAATATAAAATATAAAATATAAAATATAAAATATAAAATATAAAATATAAAATATAAAATATAAAATATAAAATATAAAATATAAAATATAAAATATAAAATATAAAATATAAAATATAAAATATAAAATATAAAATATAAAATATAAAATATAAAATATAAAATATAAAATATAAAATATAAAATATAAAATATAAAATATAAAATATAAAATATAAAATATAAAATATAAAATATAAAATATAAAATATAAAATATAAAATATAAAATATAAAATATAAAATATAAAATATAAAATATAAAATATAAAATATAAAATATAAAATATAAAATATAAAATATAAAATATAAAATATAAAATATAAAATATAAAATATAAAATATAAAATATAAAATATAAAATATAAAATATAAAATATAAAATATAAAATATAAAATATAAAATATAAAATATAAAATATAAAATATAAAATATAAAATATAAAATATAAAATATAAAATATAAAATATAAAATATAAAATATAAAATATAAAATATAAAATATAAAATGTAAAATATCTATATATATGTATGTATATAAAAGAGGTTAATGATAAGTGAGTGTGTGACATGTATATCATCGCCCAAACGAAACCGCTGAAGCTAAAAAGCTGAAATTTTAAAAGTGGGTTGCTGTCGGTGTGTTGAGGTGAGATAAGGCTGGGTTTTTGGAAATGAAAGCGTAGGAAAAGGTACTAAATATGGTACACTTTGTATTAGGCAAAGGAGAAGAGCTAGAATTCTGAAATTTGGAATGAGGGTAACTGAGTTAGAAATATGTACCAAAGGGTTTTTGGAAATTCGAACTATAAGTGTACGAAAAGTACTAAATGTTATCAAATGGAGTACCAATTGTATATTTTGAACGGATATAGCCAGAATCTTGGAATTTGGTATGGAAATCAAGCTTAGGAAGTGACGTTTATAAAATGAAATGGTTTGGGAAATTGGTACGAATAGTACTAAATGGTACTAAATTTTGTAAAATTTGGATTTAAGTAAACGGATAGAGCTGCAAACCTGAAATTTGAAATTAGGTACTAAATTTGGTACAATTTGGATTTGTATAAATTTACACGTAAAGTACAACGATAATTTGTTTCGGGATATAATTTTGAATAAAGGGATGTAATTTTTAAACTTATACTTATTATAAGTACTAAATTTGGTACCGTTTTGGTTTGTATAAAGGGATATGGCTGGAATTTCGAATTTTTGTATTAGGGTCTATGTTGGTGTTTGAATAAGGAGTTTTTGAAATGGATACAAATTCTGAAATTAGGTATGGAGGTCGCTGAGGTGGTGTTGGAAATAGGAAACGTATAAAATTGTACTAAATTTGGTGTTGGGTGTAGCAATGAAGCTGGAGTTATATAATTAAAGTGCGAAAAGTAAAAGTAAAGTGCTATAAAATTGGCATTGGCCTAAGAAATAGAAGTGGAATTCTGATTTATTATTTACTTGTCAGGTTCACTGTTAGAGGTGGTAATACAAAAAGTGTACTAGAAGCAATAAATAATACTAAATATTGAAGCCCTTGTTCTGAGTGAACCGATAAATGAATTTTGTTATGAGAATCACTGTTGAGATTGGGTCAAAAATGTTTCTACATATAATACCATGGATTCTAAAATTGTTACTGAATAGTGTACATTTGTTTTCATTATAACGCTAAGGCGGTTTCTAAATAATGCACTGAGATCAAAAAGTCAAACGGATAGAGTGGGTTGCTGTCTATTTGAACTTAAGGTATTCGAACTCGTACTTAAATGAAATTATATATCAAATTAAATACATATTAGTACACCATTTTCATATTAAATATTGTTTATTGGTATATTATTCCCTTTCCGCATACGAAGTAGCGGGCATTTTGCTAGTAAAATATATAATATATAATAGAAATATAAAATGTAAAATACAAAATATAAACTATAAGCTATAAAATATACAATATTAAATATATAATATAAAATGTAAAATAGAATATAAACACATTCTTTTTTTATTGTTAGTTGTTTATTTTTAAGCAGAAAAAAAAACACATTTTTGCAATATTCTATCGAAATATTCACATTTCTTTTTCACACACATATAACATTTTATACGAACAATCGCCATCATTCCATTGATAATTATGATGATTCCATAGCAAAGCACAATGTTCGGTACCGGATTTATTATCGGGTTGTCTGGGAGCCCAATTTGTATATGTAAATAATTTGTTCGAAGATATCCATACAAATTCACCGGTTTTCTGATTGTCATGACCACCAATCCATATATTCGGATGATTGGAACCTAGAAGAAGACCAAAAACCCATTATGTAAAAGAATTAATTCAATTACTATCTCCTCCGATTCCAAAGGTCATATAAATACTATAATCTGGTCAATACTTTACATACATATCTAAATCAAGTTAAATATTTCAATATTTCCTGAAGAGGAATTTTGGAGCTTAAAGGCATTCGATTCTTGAGGAATTAAACGAAAGTCTTGAAATTAATACTTGTTGGAAATATTTGTAGTTTTTATTTAGTTTTAGTAGCATTGACTCATGACCCGAAATCTTAAAAATTTCACATTTCTCTTCAACATACCAAAATATTTTTCCAATTCCTTTGTTAGGGCCTCGGTTTTCTCTGAGCTATCCAACACAACCAGATTCATATTTCTTTCGGAACAACTTTGGTAAGCTTCAAACCAATTTACCTAAAATTAAAAACTCAAATCCATTAGTAAATGTTAAAACATTGGGAGAACCATAAGAAAACCCGCACCCTTTTATATAGTTCTATATGATACAGTCTCGTGACATTTTTCGTTGGTCCTTCGGTTGTCGCTTCACAGCATATCATTTCACTTCTTTTCACATTATAATCAATCTCGACATTTGGCAAAGGTCCGTCGGTGGCTGTTTCAGGTGCAGCAGATCCTAGTTCCACCAACACTAGAACAATTAACACCGTCCAAATTAACATTTGTTTTAAGTTTTCCATTTCCACTGAATTATCGTTACTGTGTGATTTCAATTGTTATTCCACTCCTTTATACGATGCATGGATGTGTGTCAATGGGAAATTTAGAGCTGAGCTAAAAGATTTCGTTTCGTAAGTCGTATTGATAAGACATTGCCGTTTTGTGCAAAATGAAAAACAAAAACTGATAAGGAAATGATCATTAATGTAATTAACAAACACAAATATTACAAATATAGAGTTTATACAAATAGTTCTTGCGATTACAGAAATAGCGGAATTCAGTATGTTAGCAACATTGTTGTTATTCTTATTATTGTTGTTATTATTATAACCACAGAGTTGCCGGAGATAGTTGAGTAGGTTTGGCAGGTTCTAAGGCCTTTTCAATACAAATGTGTACTTCTTAAACCCCTTCGTACAACCCTTTTCGAAGGAGAGGGTGCTTCGTAATACCCTTTCCCAAGGAAAGGGTGCATCGTAAAACCCTTGTCAAAGGAATGGGTGCTTCGTAAGACAATTTCCAAAGGAAAGGGAGCTTTGTAAGACCCTTCCCAAAAGAAAGAGTGCTTTGCAAGACCCTTCCAACAGGAAACGGGGTTTCGTAAGACCCTTTCCAAAATAAAGGGTGCTTTGCAAGACCCTTCCAACAGGAAACGGGGTTTCGTAAGACCCTTTCCAAAAGAAAGGGTGCTTTGCAAGACCCTTCCAACAGGAAAGGGTGCTTCGTAAGAACCTTCCCAAAGGAAAGGGTGCTTCGTAAGACACTTTTCAAAGGAAAGGGTGATCCGCAAGACCCTTTCAAAGGAAAGGGTGATTCGTAAGAACTTTTCCAAAGGAAAGGGTGCTTTGTAAGAACCTTTCCAAAGGAAAGGGTGCTCCGTAAGAACCTTTCCAAATGAAAGGGTGCTTCGTAAGAACCTTTCCAAAGGAAAGGGTGCTTCGTAAGAACCTTTCCAAAGGAAAGGGTGCTTCGTAAGAACCTTTCCAAAGGAAAGGGTGCTCCGTAAGAACCTTTCCAAAGGAAAGGGTGCTTTGTAAGAACCTTTCCAAAGGAAAGGGTGCTTTGTAAGAACCTTTCCAAAGGAAAGGGTGCTTCGTAAGAACCTTTCCAAAGGAAAGGGTGCTTCGTAAGAACCTTTCCAAAGGAAAGGGTGCTTCGTAAGAACCTTTCCAAAGGAAAGAGTGCTTCGTAAGAACCTTTCCAAAGGAAAGGGTGCTTCGTAAGAACCTTTCCAAAGGAAAGGGTGCTTCGTAAGAACCTTTCCAAAGGAAAGGGTGCTTCGTCAGAACCTTTCCAAAGGAAAGGGTGCTTCGTAAGAACCTTTCCAAAGGAAAGGGTGCTTCGTAAGAACCTTTCCAAAGGAAAGGGTGCTTTGTAAGAACCTTTCCAAAGGAAAGGGTGCTTTGTAAGAACCTTTCCAAAGGAAAGGGTGCTTCGTAAGAACCTTTCCAAAGGAAAGGGTGCTTCGTATGAACCTTTCCAAAGGAAAGGGTGCTTCGTATGAACCTTTCCAAAGGAAAGGGTGCTTCGTAAGAACCTTTCCAAAGGAAAGGGTGCTTCGTAAGAACCTTTCCAAAGGAAAGGGTGCTTCGTAAGAACCTTTCCAAAGGAAAGGGTGCTTCGTAAGAACCTTTCCAAAGGAAAGGGTGCTTCGTAAGAACCTTTCCAAAGGAAAGGGTGCTTCGTAAGAACCTTTCCAAAGGAAAGGGTGCTTCGTAAGAACCTTTCCAAAGGAAAGGGTGCTTCGTAAGAACCTTTCCAAAGGAAAGGGTGCTTCGTAAGAACCTTTCCAAAGGAAAGGGTGCTTCGTAAGAACCTTTCCAAAGGAAAGGGTGCTTCGTAAGAACCTTTCCAAAGGAAAGGGTGCTTCGTAAGAACCTTTCCAAAGGAAAGGGTGCTTCGTAAGAACCTTTCCAAAGGAAAGGGTGCTTCGTAAGAACCTTTCCAAAGGAAAGGGTGCTTCGTAAGAACCTTTCCAAAGGAAAGGGTGCTTCGTAAGAACCTTTCCAAAGGAAAGGGTGCTTCGTAAGAACCTTTCCAAAGGAAAGGGTGCTTCGTAAGAACCTTTCCAAAGGAAAGGGTGCTTCGTAAGAACCTTTCCAAAGGAAAGGGTGCTTCGTAAGAACCTTTCCAAAGGAAAGGGTGCTTCGTAAGAACCTTTCCAAAGGAAAGGGTGCTTCGTAAGAACCTTTCCAAAGGAAAGGGTGCTTCGTAAGAACCTTTCCAAAGGAAAGGGTGCTTCGTAAGAACCTTTCCAAAGGAAAGGGTGCTTCGTAAGAACCTTTCCAAAGGAAAGGGTGCTTCGTAAGAACCTTTCCAAAGGAAAGGGTGCTTCGTAAGAACCTTTCCAAAGGAAAGGGTGCTTCGTAAGAACCTTTCCAAAGGAAAGGGTGCTTCGTAAGAACCTTTCCAAAGGAAAGGGTGCTTCGTAAGAACCTTTCCAAAGGAAAGGGTGCTTCGTAAGAACCTTTCCAAAGGAAAGGGTGCTTCGTAAGAACCTTTCCAAAGGAAAGGGTGCTTCGTAAGAACCTTTCCAAAGGAAAGGGTGCTTCGTAAGAACCTTTCCAAAGGAAAGGGTGCTTCGTAAGAACCTTTCCAAAGGAAAGGGTGCTTCGTAAGAACCTTTCCAAAGGAAAGGGTGCTTCGTAAGAACCTTTCCAAAGGAAAGGGTGCTTCGTAAGAACCTTTCCAAAGGAAAGGGTGCTTCGTAAGAACCTTTCCAAAGGAAAGGGTGCTTCGTAAGAACCTTTCCAAAGGAAAGGGTGCTTCGTAAGAACCTTTCCAAAGGAAAGGGTGCTTCGTAAGAACCTTTCCAAAGGAAAGGGTGCTTCGTAAGAACCTTTCCAAAGGAAAGGGTGCTTCGTAAGAACCTTTCCAAAGGAAAGGGTGCTTCGTAAGAACCTTTCCAAAGGAAAGGGTGCTTCGTAAGAACCTTTCCAAAGGAAAGGGTGCTTCGTAAGAACCTTTCCAAAGGAAAGGGTGCTTCGTAAGAACCTTTCCAAAGGAAAGGGTGCTTCGTAAGAACCTTTCCAAAGGAAAGGGTGCTTCGTAAGAACCTTTCCAAAGGAAAGGGTGCTTCGTAAGAACCTTTCCAAAGGAAAGGGTGCTTCGTAAGAACCTTTCCAAAGGAAAGGGTGCTTCGTAAGAACCTTTCCAAAGGAAAGGGTGCTTCGTAAGAACCTTTCCAAAGGAAAGGGTGCTTCGTAAGAACCTTTCCAAAGGAAAGGGTGCTTCGTAAGAACCTTTCCAAAGGAAAGGGTGCTTCGTAAGAACCTTTCCAAAGGAAAGGGTGCTTCGTAAGAACCTTTCCAAAGGAAAGGGTGCTTCGTAAGAACCTTTCCAAAGGAAAGGGTGCTTCGTAAGAACCTTTCCAAAGGAAAGGGTGCTTCGTAAGAAACCTTTCCAAAGGAAAGGGTGCTTCGTAAGAACCTTTCCAAAGGAAAGGGTGCTTCGTAAGAACCTTTCCAAAGGAAAGGGTGCTTCGTGAGAACCTTTCCAAAGGAAAGGGTGCTTCGTAAGAACCTTTCCAAAGGAAAGGGTGCTTCGTAAGAACCTTTCCAAAGGAAAGGGTGCTTCGTAAGAACCTTTCCAAAGGAAAGGGTGCTTCGTAAGAACCTTTCCAAAGGAAAGGGTGCTTCGTAAGAACCTTTCCAAAGGAAAGGGTGCTTCGTAAGAACCTTTCCAAAGGAAAGGGTGCTTCGTAAGAACCTTTCCAAAGGAAAGGGTGCTTCGTAAGAACCTTTCCAAAGGAAAGGGTGCTTCGTAAGAACCTTTCCAAAGGAAAGGGTGCTTCGTAAGAACCTTTCCAAAGGAAAGGGTGCTTCGTAAGAACCTTTCCAAAGGAAAGGGTGCTTCGTAAGAACCTTTCCAAAGGAAAGGGTGCTTCGTAAGAACCTTTCCAAAGGAAAGGGTGCTTCGTAAGAACCTTTCCAAAGGAAAGGGTGCTTCGTAAGAACCTTTCCAAAGGAAGGGTGCTTCGTAAGAACCTTTCCAAAGGAAAGGGTGCTTCGTAAGAACCTTTCCAAAGGAAAGGGTGCTTTCGTAAGAACCTTTCCAAAGGAAAGGGTGCTTCGTAAGAACCTTTCCAAAGGAAAGGGTGCTTCGTAAGAACCTTTCCAAAAGAAAGGGTGCTTCGTAAGAACCTTTCCAAAGGAAAGGGTGCTTTGTAAGAACCTTTCCAAAGGAAAGGGTGCTTTGTAAGAACCTTTCCAAAGGAAAGGGTGCTTTGTAAGAACCTTTCCAAAGGAAAGGGTGCTTTGTAAGAACCTTTCCAAAGGAAAGGGTGCTTTGTAAGAACCTTTCCAAAGGAAAGGGTGCTTTGTAAGAACCTTTCCAAAGGAAAGGGTGCTTTGTAAGAACCTTTCCAAAGGAAAGGGTGCTTTGTAAGAACCTTTCCAAAGGAAAGGGTGCTTTGTAAGAACCTTTCCAAAGGAAAGGGTGCTTTGTAAGAACCTTTCCAAAGGAAAGGGTGCTTTGTAAGAACCTTTCCAAAGGAAAGGGTGCTTTGTAAGAACCTTTCCAAAGGAAAGGGTGCTTTGTAAGAACCTTTCCAAAGGAAAGGGTGCTTTGTAAGAACCTTTCCAAAGGAAAGGGTGCTTTGTAAGAACCTTTCCAAAGGAAAGGGTGCTTTGTAAGAACCTTTCCAAAGGAAAGGGTGCTTTGTAAGAACCTTTCCAAAGGAAAGGGTGCTTTGTAAGAACCTTTCCAAAGGAAAGGGTGCTTTGTAAGAACCTTTCCAAAGGAAAGGGTGCTTTGTAAGAACCTTTCCAAAGGAAAGGGTGCTTTGTAAGAACCTTTCCAAAGGAAAGGGTGCTTTGTAAGAACCTTTCCAAAGGAAAAGGGTGCTTTGTAAGAACCTTTCCAAAGGAAAGGGTGCTTTGTAAGAACCTTTCCAAAGGAAAGGGTGCTTTGTAAGAACCTTTCCAAAGGAAAGGGTGCTTTGTAAGAACCTTTCCAAAGGAAAGGGTGCTTTGTAAGAACCTTTCCAAAGGAAAGGGTGCTTTGTAAGAACCTTTCCAAAGGAAAGGGGTGCTTTGTAAGAACCTTTTCCAAAGGAAAGGGTGCTTTGTAAGAACCTTTCCAAAGGAAAGGGTGCTTTGTAAGAACCTTTCCAAAGGAAAGGGTGCTTTGTAAGAACCTTTCCAAAGGAAAGGGTGCTTTGTAAGAACCTTTCCAAAGGAAAGGGTGCTTTGTAAGAACCTTTCCAAAGGAAAGGGTGCTTGTAAGAACCTTTCCAAAGGAAAGGGTGCTTTGTAAGAACCTTTCCAAAGGAAAGGGTGCTTTGTAAGAACCTTTCCAAAGGAAAGGTGCTTTGTAAGAACCTTTCCAAAGGAAAGGGTGCTTAGTAAGATCCTTTCCAAAGGAAAGGGTGCTTAGTAAGATCATTTCCAAAGGAAAGGGTGCTTCGTAAGAACATTTCCAAAGGAAAGGGTGCTTCGTAAGATCATTTCCAAAGGAAAGGGTGCTTCGTAAGAACCTTTCCAAAGGAAAGGGTGCTTCGTAAGAACCTTTCCAAAGGAAAGGGTGCTTCGTAAGAACCTTTCCAAAGGAAAGGGTGCCCTGTAAGAACCTTTCCAAAGGAAAGGGTGCTTTGTAAGAACCTTTCCAAAGGAAAGGGTGCTTTCGTAAGAACCTTTCCAAAGGAAAGGGTGCTTCGTAAGAACCTTTCCAAAGGAAAGGGTGCTTCGTAAGAACCTTTCCAAAAGGAAAGGGTGCTTCGTAAGAACCTTTCCAAAGGAAAGGGTGCTTGTAAGAACCTTTCCAAAGGAAAGGGTGCTTCGTAAGAACCTTTCCAAAGGAAAGGGTGCTTCGTAAGAACCTTTCCAAAGGAAAGGGTGCTTCGTAAGAACCTTTCCAAAGGAAAGGGTGCTTCGTAAGAACCTTTCCAAAGGAAAGGGTGCTTCGTAAGAACCTTTCCAAAGGAAAGGGTGCTTCGTAAGAACCTTTCCAAAGGAAAGGGTGCTTCGTAAGAACCTTTCCAAAGGAAAAGGGTGCTTCGTAAGAACCTTTCCAAAGGAAAGGGTGCTTCGTAAGAACCTTTCCAAAGGAAAGGGTGCTTCGTAAGAACCTTTCCAAAGGAAAGGGTGCTTCGTAAGAACCTTTCCAAAGGAAAGGGTGCTTCGTAAGAACCTTTCCAAAGGAAAGGGTGCTTCGTAAGAACCTTTCCAAAGGAAAGGGTGCTTCGTAAGAACCTTTCCAAAGGAAAGGGTGCTTCGTAAGAACCTTTCCAAAGGAAAGGGTGCTTCGTAAGAACCTTTCCAAAGGAAAGGGTGCTTCGTGAGAACCTTTCCAAAGGAAAGGGTGCTTCGTAAGAACCTTTCCAAAGAAAGGGTGCTTCGTAAGAACCTTTCCAAAGGAAAGGGTGCTTCGTAAGAACCTTTCCAAAGGAAAGGGTGCTTCGTAAGAACCTTTCCAAAGGAAAGGGTGCTTCGTAAGAACCTTTCCAAAGGAAAGGGTGCTTCGTAAGAACCTTTCCAAAGGAAAGGGTGCTTCGTAAGAACCTTTCCAAAGGAAAGGGTGCTTCGTAAGAACCTTTCCAAAGGAAAGGGTGCTTCGTAAGAACCTTTCCAAAGGAAAGGGTGCTTCGTAAGAACCTTTCCAAAGGAAAGGGTGCTTCGTAAGAAACCTTTCCAAAGGAAAGGGTGCTTCGTAAGAACCTTTCCAAAGGAAAGGGTGCTTCGTAAGAACCTTTCCAAAGGAAAGGGTGCTTCGTAAGAACCTTTCCAAAGGAAAGGGTGCTTCGTAAGAACCTTTCCAAAGGAAAGGGTGCTTCGTAAGAACCTTTCCAAAGGAAAGGGTGCTTCGTAAGAACCTTTCCAAAGGAAAGGGTGCTTCGTAAGAACCTTTCCAAAGGAAAGGGTGCTTCGTAAGAACCTTTCCAAAGGAAAGGGTGCTTCGTAAGAACCTTTCCAAAGGAAAGGGTGCTTCGTAAGAACCTTTCCAAAAGAAAGGGTGCTTCGTAAGAACCTTTCCAAGGAAAGGGTGCTTTGTAAGAACCTTTCCAAAGGAAAGGGTGCTTTGTAAGAACCTTTCCAAAGGAAAGGGTGCTTGTAAGAACCTTTCCAAAGGAAAGGGTGCTTTGTAAGAACCTTTCCAAAGGAAAGGGTGCTTTGTAAGAACCTTTCCAAAGGAAAGGGTGCTTCGTAAGAACCTTTCCAAAGGAAAGGGTGCTTTGTAAGAACCTTTCCAAAGGAAAGGGTGCTTTGTAAGAACCTTTCCAAAGGAAAGGGTGCTTTGTAAGAACCTTTCCAAAGGAAAGGGTGCTTTGTAAGAACCTTTCCAAAGGAAAGGGTGCTTTGTAAGAACCTTTCCAAAGGAAAGGGTGCTTTGTAAGAACCTTTCCAAAGGAAAGGGTGCTTTGTAAGAACCTTTCCAAAGGAAAGGGTGCTTTGTAAGAACCTTTCCAAAGGAAAGGGTGCTTTGTAAGAACCTTTCCAAAGGAAAGGGTGCTTTGTAAGAACCTTTCCAAAGGAAAGGGTGCTTTGTAAGAACCTTTCCAAAGGAAAGGGTGCTTTGTAAGAACCTTTCCAAAGGAAAGGGTGCTTTGTAAGAACCTTTCCAAAGGAAAGGGTGCTTTGTAAGAACCTTTCCAAAGGAAAGGGTGCTTTGTAAGAACCTTTCCAAAGGAAAGGGTGCTTTGTAAGAACCTTTCCAAAGGAAAGGGTGCTTTGTAAGAACCTTTCCAAAGGAAAGGGTGCTTTGTAAGAACCTTTCCAAAGGAAAGGGTGCTTTGTAAGAACCTTTCCAAAGGAAAGGGTGCTTTGTAAGAACCTTTCCAAAGGAAAGGGTGCTTTGTAAGAACCTTTCCAAAGGAAAGGGTGCTTTGTAAGAACCTTTCCAAAGGAAAGGGTGCTTTGTAAGAACCTTTCCAAAGGAAAGGGTGCTTTGTAAGAACCTTTCCAAAGGAAAGGGTGCTTTGTAAGAACCTTTCCAAAGGAAAGGGTGCTTTGTAAGAACTTTCCAAAGAAAGGTGCTTTGTAAGAACTTTCCAAAGGAAAGGTGCTTTGTAAGACCTTACTCATGCGTGCCTTTGTAAGACCTTTCCAAAGGAAAGGGTGCTTGTAAGAACCTTTCCAAAGAAAGGGTGCTTTGTAGAGAAACCTTTCCAAAGGAAAGGGTGCTTGTAAGAACCTTTCCAAAGGAAAGGGTGCTTGTAAGAACTTTCCAAAGGAAAGGTGCTTTGTAAGATACTCTTCTGAAAGAAAGGGCTGTAGAACGCTTTCCAAGGAAAGGGTGCTTTTGTAATAACCTTCCAAAGGAAAGGTGCTTTGTAAGAACCTTCCAAGGAAGGGTGCTTTGTAAACCTTTCCCAAAGGAAAGGGTGCTTTGTAAGAACCTTTCCATAGGAAAGGGTGCTTTGTAAGAACCTTCCAAAGGAAAAGGTGCTTTGTAAGAACCTAGGAAAGGGTGCTTAGTAAGATCATTTCCAAAGGAAAGGGTGCTTAGTAAGATCATTTCCAAAGGAAAGGGTGCTTCGTAAGATCATTTCCAAAGGAAAGGGTGCTTCGTAAGATCATTTCCAAAGGAAAGGGTGCTTCGTAAGAACCTTTCCAAAGGAAAGGGTGCTTCGTAAGAACCTTTCCAAAGGAAAGGGTGCTTCGTAAGAACCTTTCCAAAGGAAAGGGTGCCCTGTAAGAACCTTTCCAAAGGAAAGGGTGCTTTGTAAGAACCTTTCCAAAGGAAAGGGTGCCCTGTAAGAACCTTTCCAAAGGAAAGGGTGCTTTGTAAGAACCTCTCCAAAGGAAAGGGTGCTTTGTAAGAACCTTTCCAAAGGAAAGGGTGCTTTGTAAGAACCTTTCCAAAGGAAAGGGTGCTTTGTAAGAACCTTTCCAAAGGAAAGGGTGCTTTGTAAGAACCTTTCCAAAGGAAAGGGTGCTTTGTAAGAACCTTTCCAAAGGAAAGGGTGCTTTGTAAGAACCTTTCCAAAGGAAAGGGTGCTTTGTAAGAACCTTTCCAAAGGAAAGGGTGCTTTGTAAGAACCTTTCCAAAGGAAAGGGTGCTTTGTAAGAACCTTTCCAAAGGAAAGGGTGCTTTGTAAGAACCTTTCCAAAGGAAAGGGTGCTTTGTAAGAACCTTTCCAAAGGAAAGGGTGCTTTGTAAGAACCTTTCCAAAGGAAAGGGTGCTTTGTAAGAACCTTTCCAAAGGAAAGGGTGCTTTGTAAGAACCTTTCCAAAGGAAAGGGTGCTTTGTAAGAACCTTTCCAAAGGAAAGGGTGCTTTGTAAGAACCTTTCCAAAGGAAAGGGTGCTTTGTAAGAACCTTTCCAAAGGAAAGGGTGCTTTGTAAGAACCTTTCCAAAGGAAAGGGTGCTTTGTAAGAACCTTTCCAAAGGAAAGGGTGCTTTGTAAGAACCTTTCCAAAGGAAAGGGTGCTTTGTAAGAACCTTTCCAAAGGAAAGGGTGCTTTGTAAGAACCTTTCCAAAGGAAAGGGTGCTTAGTAAGATCATTTCCAAAGGAAAGGGTGCTTAGTAAGATCATTTCCAAAGGAAAGGGTGCTTAGTAAGATCATTTCCAAAGGAAAGGGTGCTTAGTAAGATCATTTCCAAAGGAAAGGGGGCTTCGTAAGATCATTTCCAAAGGAAAGGGTGCTTCGTAAGATCATTTCCAAAGGAAAGGGTGCTTCGTAAGAACCTTTCCAAAGGAAAGGGTGCTTCGTAAGAACCTTTCCAAAGGAAAGCGTGCTTCGTAAGAACCTTTCCAAAGGAAAGGGTGCTTCGTAAGAACCTTTCCAAAGGAAAGGGTGCTTCGTAAGAACCTTTCCAAAGGAAAGGGTGCTTCGTAAGAACCTTTCCAAAGGAAAGGGTGCTTCGTAAGAACCTTTCCAAAGGAAAGGGTGCTTCGTAAGAACCTTTCCAAAGGAAAGGGTGCTTCGTAAGAACCTTTCCAAAGGAAAGGGTGCTTCGTAAGAACCTTTCCAAAGGAAAGGGTGCTTCGTAAGAACCTTTCCAAAGGAAAGGGTGCTTCGTAAGAACCTTTCCAAAGGAAAGGGTGCTTCGTAAGAACCTTTCCAAAGGAAAGGGTGCTTCGTAAGAACCTTTCCAAAGGAAAGGGTGCTTCGTAAGAACCTTTCCAAAGGAAAGGGTGCTTCGTAAGAACCTTTCCAAAGGAAAGGGTGCTTCGTAAGAACCTTTCCAAAGGAAAGGGTGCTTCGTAAGAACCTTTCCAAAGGAAAGGGTGCTTCGTAAGAACCTTTCCAAAGGAAAGGGTGCTTCGTAAGAACCTTTCCAAAGGAAAGGGTGCTTCGTAAGAACCTTTCCAAAGGAAAGGGTGCTTCGTAAGAACCTTTCCAAAGGAAAGGGTGCTTCGTAAGAACCTTTCCAAAGGAAAGGGTGCTTCGTAAGAACCTTTCCAAAGGAAAGGGTGCTTCGTAAGAACCTTTCCAAAGGAAAGGGTGCTTCGTAAGAACCTTTCCAAAGGAAAGGGTGCTTCGTAAGAACCTTTCCAAAGGAAAGGGTGCTTCGTAAGAACCTTTCCAAAGGAAAGGGTGCTTCGTAAGAACCTTTCCAAAGGAAAGGGTGCTTCGTAAGAACCTTTCCAAAGGAAAGGGTGCTTCGTAAGAACCTTTCCAAAGGAAAGGGTGCTTCGTAAGAACCTTTCCAAAGGAAAGGGTGCTTCGTAAGAACCTTTCCAAAGGAAAGGGTGCTTCGTAAGAACCTTTCCAAAGGAAAGGGTGCTTCGTAAGAACCTTTCCAAAGGAAAGGGTGCTTCCAAAGGAAAGGGTGCTTCGTAAGAACCTTTCCAAAGGAAAGGGTGCTTCCAAAGGAAAGGGTGCTTCGTAAGAACCTTTCCAAAGGAAAGGGTGCTTCCAAAGGAAAGGGTGCTTCGTAAGAACCTTTCCAAAGGAAAGGGTGCTTCCAAAGGAAAGGGTGCTTCGTAAGAACCTTTCCAAAGGAAAGGGTGCTTCGTAAGAACCTTTCCAAAGGAAAGGGTGCTTCGTAAGAACCTTTCCAAAGGAAAGGGTGCTTCGTAAGAACCTTTCCAAAGGAAAGGGTGCTTCGTAAGAACCTTTCCAAAGGAAAGGGTGCTTCGTAAGAACCTTTCCAAAGGAAAGGGTGCTTCGTAAGAACCTTTCCAAAGGAAAGGGTGCTTCGTAAGAACCTTTCCAAAGGAAAGGGTGCTTCGTAAGAACCTTTCCAAAGAAAAGGGTGCTTCGTAAGAACCTTTCCAAAGAAAAGGGTGCTTCGTAAGAACCTTTCCAAAGAAAAGGGTGCTTCGTAAGAACCTTTCCAAAGAAAAGGGTGCTTCGTAAGAACCTTTCCAAAGAAAAGGGTGCTTCGTAAGAACCTTTCCAAAGGAAAGGGTGCCTTTTTAAAGGAAAGGGTGCTTTGTAATACTATTTTTCAAAGGAAAGGGTGCTTTGTAATACTATTTTTCAAAGGAAAGGGTGCTTCGTAAGACCCTATTCCAAAGAAAAGGGAGCTTAGTAAGACCCTTTCCAAAGGAAAGGATGCTTCGTAAGACCCTATTCCAAAGAAAAGGGAGCTTAGTAAGACCCTTTCCAAAGAAAAGGGAGCTTAGTAAGACCCTTTCCAAAGGAAAGGGTGCTTCGTAAGAACCTTTTTAAAGCAAAGGGTGCTTTGTAATACTATTTTTCAAAGGAAAGGGTGCTTCGTAAGACCCTATTCCAAAGAAAAGGGAGCTTAGTAAGACCCTTTCCAAAAGAAAGGCTTCTTTGCTTTGTAAGACCCTTTCCTTAGAATAGAAAGGGTGCTTCGTAAGACCCTTTCCAAAGAAAGGGGAGCTTAGTGAGACCCTTTCCAAAGAAAGGGGAGCTTAGTAAGACCCTTTCCAAAGAAAGGGGAGCTTAGTAAGACCCTTTCCAAAGAAAGGGGAGCTTAGTAAGACCCTTTCCAAAGGAAATGCTTTCCAAAGGAAAGGGCGCTTTTCAAAGGAAAGGGTGTCTCGTAAGACCCTATTCCAAAGAAAAGGGAACTTAGTAAGACCCTTTCCAAAGGAAAGGGTGCTTCGTAAGACCCTATTCCAAAGAAAAGGGAGCTTAGTAAGACCCTTTCCAAAGGAAAGGGTGCTTCGTAAGACCCTATTCCAAAGAAAAGGGAGCTTAGTAAGACCCTTTCCAAAGGAAAGGGTGCTTCGTAAGAACCTTTTTAAAGCAAAGGGTGCTTTGTAATACTATTTTTCAAAGGAAAGGGTGCTTCGTAAGACCCTATTCCAAAGAAAAGGGAGCTTAGTAAGACCCTTTCCAAAAGAAAGGCTTCTTTGCTTTGTAAGACCCTTTCCTTAGAATAGAAAGGGTGCTTCGTAAGACCCTTTCCAAAGAAAGGGGAGCTTAGTGAGACCCTTTCCAAAGAAAGGGGAGCTTAGTTAGACCCTTTCCAAAGAAAGGGGAGCTTAGTAAGACCCTTTCCAAAGAAAGGGGAGCTTAGTAAGACCCTTTCCAAAGGAAATGCTTTCCAAAGGAAAGGAGAGCTTTTCAAAGGAAAGGGTGTTTCGTAAGACCCTTTCCAAAGGAAATGATCCGAATCGATATATGTACATAAGTTCCACACATCGGTCTTAATGTGACAAATATTCCAAGGAAACATATCCTGATTAGTTCACTTCTTTGAAATATGAAACACTTTTTTTTAATTTCCATACCATGCTTTATTGCTACAGATTAAAGAGTTCGTTTTTCTTAAAACAGTCTACCTTGCTTTTATAGACCTTACAACCAGTACATTTTTATTTTCTTTTTTCGCACACATACAAATGTTTACTGCAACACCTTCCATCATTCCAAAGGTAGTTGTGATTCTCCCACAGCATTACGCAATGTTCCACACCATCTTTGTTGTCCGGTTGGCGGGGAGCCCAGTTTGTATAGTTAAATGATTTGTGGGCTAATGGCCACCTAAATTTTCGATCTGTGAAATTATATGAGGCACCAATCCAGATATTGGGATGATTGATGCCTAGAGATAAACAAATTTAACGTGTTAATAATTTGTATTAACCTGCGGAAGAATATTAATATTTTTCCATTTGCAAAAAAATGCAAAAATTTTATAAATATAATGTAACTATGTACATATATCAATGTTGCTACTACAAACCAAAAACTTTTTTCAACTCCCTTACTAGGTCCTCCGTCTTTTCATAGCTATCCAATACCACCAGATTCATATGTCTGCCGAAACATCGCCAGTTTGCTTCGTACCAATGAACCTGGAATTAAAAATGACTAATAAATCAGTCGTTTAATCTATTCCCAATAAACACAAATCATACCTTATCAGTTGTTTCTATATAATAACCATGGGCGGCACATTGTTCCAACCTTAATACGATAAATAACGCTAAAACTAAGAACTTTAGTAAATATTTCAAGCGAAACATTTCGATATGAAATTCTGAACTAGACTGCACAATGTTTCGGAAATGCTAATTTCTGGTATATATAAGAGTAGTCGTCGACAATGACACACTCGAAGCTGAGCTCATATTTTTTGGGAATTTCCGACCTGGATAATCAGTTTGGAAATTCCTCTCTTGCCGAACTTATTTGATAAGAAATACAAACTTTTGTATTTTATTATCATTTTTTTTTTTAATTTAGATTAGGCAGATTCAATTGCGGCAAGTATATATTTTATATTTTACATTTTATATTTTATATCATATATTTTAGATTTTATATTTATTATTTTATATTTTATCTATATAAATATATAAAAGAGCTTAGTGATGAGTGGGTGAGTGAGTAACTGACATATCATCGCCCAGACAAAAACGCCAAAGCTAGAACTTGAAATTTTGGGTGTGGGTTGCTGGAAATTCGTACTTATGTGTACGAAAAGTACTAAATTTGGTACAATGGGGAATTGGAAGCCTGAAGTTTGGAATTGAGGTTATTGTTAAAGTGT
Organism: Musca autumnalis; assembly: GCF_047663935.1. NCBI lineage: Eukaryota > Metazoa > Arthropoda > Insecta > Diptera > Muscidae > Musca > Musca autumnalis. The sequence continues at coordinate 199,178,326 of NW_027411866.1, read as the reverse complement.
ACGATTGAGGTAGTTTTGGAAATTTGTATTTATGGGTACTAAATGGTACTACTTACTTACTTAGCTGGCCCATTACAGAACATTTGTTCTATAGGCCGAACTAAGAAAAGATCTCCAATTCTCTCTATTTGTTGCTTCGCTTTCTGGAATACCGCGCCTTTTCATCTCATCATCCACTTGTTTGCGCCATCTATTCCTTGGCCTGCCAATTCTGCGTGCACCGCCAAGCGGTCCGTGTTTATACACCTTTTTAGCGGGGTCATCATCGCTCATTCTTATGATATGGCCTAGCTAACGCAATCGCTGCATCTCGATACGTTTAACAATATTGATGTCGTTGTACAGCAGATACAGCTCGTGGTTCATGCAACGTCGATATTCACCGTCAACGCAGATTGATCCGTAGATCTTTCGAAGAATTTTTCTCTCAAACACACAAAGCATTGCCATGTCTGCTTGCGCAAGTACCCATGCTTCGGAGCCATACATTAGCACGGGTAGTATCAGCGTTTTGTATAGTGTTATTTTTGTTTGACGAGATGTGGCTTTGTTTTTAAATTGCTTACTTAGACCATAGTAGCATCTGTTGGCCAATACAATTCTTCTTCTTATTTCACAACTGATGTTGTTTGTTGTGTTTATGGCAGTGCCGAGGTAGACGAAGTCTTTAACTACCTCAAAATTGTAGGTACAAACTTCCACTGTTGGTCCGAGCTCTATGGACTCTTTGCGCGTCGACACCATCAATTTGGTCTTTTCGCCGTTTACCGCCAGACCCACTTTCGCAGATTCTGCTTCGACCTTCCTAAAGGTATCAGTTACTTCCTTTACTGATCGTCCCATGATGTCTATGTCATCAGCATAGGCAAGTAACATGTGGCTATTGGTGTAAATTGTGCCATTTCTTTTGACATTTGCATCTCGTATTACCTTTTCCAGCAAAATGTTGAATAGGTCACACGAAAGGCTGTCTCCCTGTCTGAAACCTCTTTTGGTACAAAATTCTTCGGGCAGGTTCTTTCCTATTTTAACTGAGGACCTAGTATCAGTTAAAGTCATCTTACAAAGCCAGATGAGCTTTGCGGGGATACCAAATTCAGACATTGCGTGGAATACCTTTGATCGGAGGGGAATGTCGAATTCTGCTTTATAATCGACAAAAAGGTGGTAGGTGTCGATCTGCATCTCTTGGGTCTTCTCCAGGATTTGCCGCAGGGTAAATATCTGGTCAATGGTGGACTTGCCAGGTCTAAAGCCGCATTGGTATGGTCCAATTACCTTGTTGACCATAGGCTTTAGTCGTTCGCACAATATCCCTGACACGATCTAGTAGGCAATAGGGTGTAGACTTATGCCCCTATAGTTAGAGCATACAGTCTTAACTCCCTTCTTGTGGACGGGGCACAGGATACTCAGGTTCCAATCGTCGGGTACTCGTTCTTCCTGCCAGATGGTGCTAACTAGCTGATGAATACACCTTATCAGCGTGTCGCCTCCGGTTTTGAACAGCTCGGCTGGTAAGCCATCGGCTCCTGCTGCCTTATTATTCTTCAGCCGATTTATTGCTGTCTTTACCTCATCTTGGCTGGGCGGTATACATTCAATACCATCTTCTGGGATTGGGACTGTGGTATCTTCGTCGTCTTCGCTGCTATTGGATACCAACAGTTTTGAAAAATGTTCTTTCCATATCCTGAGTACACTATCTGTATCAGTTACCAAATTACCTTGCTGGTCTCTACAAGAGGATGTGCCTGTACCAAACCCTTAAGTTTGATGCTTGACTCTTTGGTAGAATTTTTGGACTTCATTCTGGCTCCTGTACATCTCGATTTTTTCAGCCTCCCGCTTTTCCATCTCTCTCTTTTTCCTGCGGAAAAGACGTTTCTCCTCTCTCCTTTTCTCCCTGTATCTCTCTGGTGCTCTACGCGTTGCTACGGATTGTAAAGTAGCCCTATATGCCGCATTTTTCTCTTCGGTGGCAGCACGACACTCCTGATCATACCATGGATTCCTTGGTGGAGGCCTCTGGTACCCAAGTATGGATTTTGCGGATGTTTGCATGGAGTGGGCAATATGTTGCCATTGTGTTGTTATGTTATCGGGACAAGGAGTGCTCGAGTTAAGCAATTGGGCTAGTTGAGTGGAATATACTGTGGCTATCTGTTGTGTTTGCAGCCTATCGATGTCAAACTTCCGTACGTAGACGGGTACGTACCTTTGCTGCAACAAGGTAGTGGTCCAAAACAATGTTTGCGCCTCGGAGCGATCGTACATCCAACACGCTGGATGAATGTCTTCCATATATTACAACATGATCAATTTGATTACTTGTTCTTTGATCTGGAGACAGCCAGGTGCCCTTATGAATATCGAGATGATTAAATCTGGTACTGCTAACTACCATGTTTTCTGCAGCTGCAAAGTCTATCAGCCTCATACCATTGCCAGATGTTTCACTGTGGAGACTGAATTTCCCGACTGTTGGGCCAAAGATATTCTCCTTTCCAATTTTGGCATTAAAATCGCCTAGAATGATTTTAATGTCATGGGCAGGGCAACGGTCATATGTTTCTTCTAAGCGCTCGTTTCGTCTGTTCGTCCCTTTCTTCAGTGGGAGCATGAGCGCAAATAAATCTGATGTTGAAGAATTTAGCCTTTATTCGAATTGCAGCAAGTCTTTCATTCACTGGGGTGAAGCTAGATACTAGATGTTTTAGTCTGCGACTAACTACGAATCCGCAACCAAACTCATGCTTTACGTCATGGCAGCTATAATACAGTGCGTCACCTTTAGGTGTTGTTGTGACGCCTTTCCCAATCCATCGTATTTCCTGTATGGCAGTAATATCGGCCTTGTACTTTTCAAGTACGTCTGCCAATGCGAAGACTGCACCTTCTCTATAAAGAGTGCGAACATTCCAGGTGCAGATTCGCAGATCATGGTCCTTAAAACGTTTGCGGGGTTCGTCAACTTTAGAGGGGTTTGTTTTTCTTTTCTTTCGTTTTTTCATAGTAGGATGTTTTTTCTAGGGGAGGGTTACTGACCCGACGCCCAAACCCAAGTTTTTAACGTTCTTATGGGTGAACGCGCGGCACATGTTAGCTCACTACCTTTAACGGGTGTTAAAGGCAGTTCCCCAGGTGACACCACGGGGAGGTCAGTGTCCACTTGAGATGAAAGAGGGACCAAGATAAATCCTGGGCTTTGCCATGTTAAAGCCTGTCAAGACCGTTGCTTGGTATCATTCATCCCCTACGTCACCCACCTTCAACGCATATTCAACCATCAACGCATATTGGTCCATAAATCTTTCGAAAAATTTTTCTCTCAAACACACCAAGTTCTGCCTCATCTGCTTTCGCAAGTACCCATTCTTCAGATCCATACATAAGAACGGGTAGTATCAGTGTCCGGTAAAGTGTAAGTTTTGTTTGACGAGAGGTGGTTTTGCTTTTAAACTGTTTATTTAGACCAAAGTAGCATCTGTTGGCCAATATTATTCTCCTCTTTATTTCAAGGCTTATATTGTTGGTTTTATTTATGGCGGTGCCGAGGTAGCTAAAGTCATTTACTATCTCAAATTTATAATTATCAACATCCACAGTTGGTCCGAGTCTACTGGACGACTTGCGTGTTGATAGTATAAACTTCGTCTTATCGCCGTTGACTGTAAGACCCACTTTGGCAGACTCTTTTTCAATTTTTGCAAAGGTGGCTGTTACGGATCGCGCTGATCTACCTATTACGAGTATGTCTATGTCATCTGCGTATGCAAGCAACATTACATCTTTATTGTATATCGTGCTGTTTTTGTCTGTGGCCGTATATATATTCGCATCTCGTATGACCTTTTCCAGTAGGATATTAAATAGGTCACACGATAGACTGTCATCTTGTCTGAAACCTCGTTTTGTGTTGAAAGGCTCGGAGAGGTTCTTTCCTATTTTAACCGCTGATCCTGTGTCCGCCAAAGTCATCCTGCATAGTCGAATTAGTTTTGCAGGGATGCCAAACTCAGACATGGCTTGAAACACCTTTGCTCTAATTGGGCTGTCGAACGCGGCCTTATAGTCGACGAATAGGTGGTATGTGTCGATCTGTCTTTCGTGGGTCTTCTCCAATATTTGGCGCAGTGTGAAGATTTGGTCAATTGTCGACTTACCAGGTCTAAAACCGTATTGGTATGACCCGATTATTTCATTGACCATGGGTTTTAACCGTTCACACTGTATGCTCGACAACATTTTATATGCGATGAGAAGGAGACTTATACCTCGGTAATTTGCACAAACCGTTTTGTCTCCTTTCTTATGTACGGGACATAGTAGGCTGAGGTTCCAATCGTTGGGTATGCTTTCTTCCTGCCAAATTTCGCAAATTAGTTGATGCATACTCCTTACCAGCATTTCGCCACAGGTCTTGAACATTTCAGCAGGAAGTCCATCAGCTCCTGCTGCCTTATTGTTTTTCAGCCGATTAATGGCTGTTGTAACCTCGCTTTGGCTAGGTGGTAGACATTCAACATTGTCATTTACGATTGGTACTGGGGTATCTTCATCGCCATCCATATTCGATACCAAAAGCTTCATAAAGTGCTCCTTCCAGATCCTCAGTACGCTATCAGTATCAGATACCAGATTCCCTTGGTCATCTTTTCAGGAGAATGTGCCTGCACCATATCCTCTGGTAAAATTTTCGCACTTCATTCTGACTCCTGAACATCTCGAGTTTCTCACGCTCACGTTTTTCTTGCTCCTTCTTTTTTCTCCTGAAAATACGCTTTTCCTCTCTCCTCTTCTCCCGATAAGTTTCTTTCGTTCTTCGTGTTGCTACTGAATGCAGTGTTGCTCTATATGCCGCGTCCTGATCGTACCATAAATTTTTAGGTGGAGGTTTTTGGTACCCAAGTATGGTTTTTGCGGCATTCTGAAGGGAGTGGGCTATTCTTTGCCAACGTGCTTCTACATTATCGGGACAAGGAGTGCTGTTTTCCAGCATGCGAGTCAGTTGAGCGGAGTAGGCTTGTGCTGTCTGTTGTGTTTGCAGCTTTTCGACATCCAGCTTCCGTCCTGTGTTAGATCGCACTTTTGCCGCAACATTAAGACTAAATTTGGTACAACTAGGATTTGGGTGGACTCCTGAAATTCAGAATTAAATTTACTGTTGAAGTGTATGACTGAGGGAGTTGTGGAAATGCATACTTTGGTACAATTTGGTTTTTAGTAATCGGATAGAGTTGGAATTAAGATTACTGTTGGAGTGTAGGATTGAGGAAGTTTTGGAAATTCCTACTTATGGGTAAGAAAAGTACTAAATATGGTACAATGTGTATTTGAGGTGAACGGATAGAGGTGGAATACTGAAATTTGAAATCATTGTTGGTGTTATTTATTGTTGGCCTCTTATATGGTAATTTATATTTGATGTACATATATTTCGGCTAAAGGTCAGTGAAAAGACGTTGTTTGTGTTTATTTTTAAATTTTTATTTTTATTCCAATATTTCGGTTGACTTCGTTAATTAATATTACTGTAGAAGTGTAGGATTCAGGTAGTTTTGGAAAGTCATACAATATGGATTTGGGTGAATGAATTGAATTGAGGAAGGAAAATGGGTACGAAAGTTCTAAATTATTCTAAATTTGGTACAATATAGATTTGGTTTAACGAAATGTGTACCATAAGTATAAGAAAAGTACTTAATGGTACTCAATTTGTTGTTGGGTATAGGGACAGTGCTGGAATCTGTATTTTTTTTTTTTTTTTTTTTTTGCAACGTCGGTTTCGCTGTTAATGTGTAAGGGTGATATACGTTTGATATTTTTGAAAATCGAACTAAAGGGGTACGAACAGTACTAAAATAAAAATAAATATTGATTAAAATTGGTATTACTGCAACAAAATTTTCAGTGTTCACCATTTCCAAATTATATATTGTTTATTTGTGTTTTATATCCTTTCCGCATACGAAGTAGCGGGCACTTTGCTAGTATTTTATTTTTAATTTTTTTATATTTTATGTTTTGCCTATGGCTGACCTTCTGAATGGAGATTATATCCTGATTATCAGTTTCTATGAAATATATAAAGAAAGAAAAATGTGTTTTTTTTTGTTTTTACAATAGACTCTATTTTCGCCCTAAGACGTACCTAGTCACGTTTTTCGTGACATTGGCTTTATTATCTCGAATTCAGTAACATTTATGTATTTTGTTTTTGAACATATAATGTACAGAATGGTCAAATAGCTTTAACCGTTCCACAGATATGGGTCGCCGATGTCGCCAAAAAGCCAACAAATCGAGATTTTCATAACTTCGAGGCCCCAGTAGCACCTGTTGACGTATTCCAATATTTGGCAATCTTGAAATCTAACAAACCTACCAGATTAAGGCGGCACCAGCGGCTAAAAAGTCCTACTTCGATTTGCACTCTTTGAGTTAAAACCAGCCTAATGCTACAAATTAAGGGGTCGATTATGCATTGCCACTAAACCTGAGTTGCGTTGTCAATTGTCAGCACAACTGAGATGAAGTGTTGCATTATTGATGTCAACCCAACTGGGTTCTCGATAAAAGTGTTATCGATCAGTTTTTTTAAACTTGTCAACTCTATATTAATGCAAAATACACAATTTGCCAATAATTTTTTTTAAATGATAAGTTCAGTGGAATTATTATTTGATGCTGAAGAAAATGTACAGGACATGACATCTATTAGAAGAAATTTGAGGAACAAGTCGAATCCATTGGAATTGCCACCTGCACTGTAAGTTGAAGCTCATGTTTGAAAGATCTGTATAATCAGTAAATTATTTTAGGTTTAAGGCGAATTTTCGATTGAAAAGGATGCCGTAGTTTACATTGTGGAAACGTTTAAGAATGACTTCAAAGTAAGTTACAGATCAACAGCAATACCCCCACTTTTAAAAGTGTGCGTTGAGATTTTTTGCGGAGGGAAGTTTCCAAAAGTCCCATGACAATGTTTACAACAATTGCATTGCACAATCTATGTATGTATATTGCCGAACGTATTGAAGGAAGTTGTCCACTTGATAGAGGACAAATTGTGCCAAAACAAGTAAAAAAGTGTTAGTCGGCTTTGCCGACCGATATATACCCTCAGCCAATGTGAAGTGAAACTTTCACCTACGGACAGATCGAATGGATTTAAGGTCTCTTCAGAATTTTGTGGCCCTTTTTGGGCATTTGAACTTGCCGACAAACATGTGGACTGTGGACTAGGAATTAACTGCACTAAGACATAAATGTTGAACCTTTGTAGGGGAGGTACCATTAGGGAGGAACGATAAGGGCCATTTTATAAGTTAAACTAAATTTTGACAAAATATTTGTAGATCCAAAGTTTGGACCAAATTGGTTGCCCATTCAAGTGTTATCGTCCTAGCATTTTAGTGACATTTTTTAAATATTGGGGAGAAGTACCGGAAGTTGTGGACCGGTATTGCCCCATGAAACTAAGTTTGGATATAATATGACGAAGACCAAATGTTGGACCAAACCGGTTGAACAGTTCGAGAGTTATCGTGCTCTCCACCGGCCACATATGGTGACATAGGGGTTTTTTACACCTTTCGGGCTGTTTTCCCAAGAAATATAGACTTGCCCCTAAAAAAACTTTTACCGTCGTAATGGAGGTAGCGAATGCAAATCGCTTCAACAAAAATCCAAGTGATTCGAGAGCAGGTCTTAAAGTGAACTTATCCGAAATTTTGTGTGAGAGGTACCAGAAGGAGTAGACAAATATAGTCCATATTCGAACTTGATCTATATCTGGTAGATATATTAGGATGTGCAAAGTATGGATTACATCGGTCACTCCCTTCAAGAGTAATCGCAAAACTTTTCCTAACATTTTTTAAGTTTTTTGGGAGAGGTACCTGTAGGTGTGAACCGATATAGCCCATCTTCGAATTTAAACTATGTTTTGATAAAATATTACGAAGGCCAAATTTTGGACCGAATCGACAGATCCGTTCGAGAGTTATCTTGGGCTCCAACCACTACACAAGGCGTCATAGGGGCTTTTTGCACCTTTCCGGCCATTTTCTCAGGTAGTATGGACTTGCTGATAAAACTTGTACCGTCGTATGGGGGGATGTGAATACAAGTTGTTGCAACAAAAATTAAAGCGATTCGAGAACAGGTCCTAAACTGAACTTATCCGAAATTTTGTGTGGGAGGTACCAGAAGGAGTGGATCGATTGAGTCCATATTGGAACCGCATCTAAGTCTGGTAGAAATTTCACGATCTGCAAAGTATGGACCAAATCGGTTACTCCCTTCAAGAGTTATCGTGCCCACAAATTTTCCGAAGATTTTGGAACTTTTGTGGGGGAGGTACCGGAAGGAGTGGACCGATATAGCTCATCTTCGAACTTAAACTAAGTTTGGACAAAATATTACGAAAACCAAAATTTGAATCGAATCGGTTCATCCGTTCGAGAGTTATCGTGCGCACCAGCCAGCCAGACAGACGGACGGACATGGCTAAATCAACTCCAAATTGTCTGAAACACATTTCGTCCAAACATACTTGGGGTCTAAAACCATTATTTCGATGAGGCACATTTTGCCCGTATGAAAGTGGATGTACCCTTTCTAGCCTAAAGGCTGAGGGTATAAAAACGCATTAAAACAAAAGAAAATGTTTTTTCTCGAGCTCTAGTCTGCTTAGAAGGTACCAAACAATGTAATTTATTTCTTATTTTATAATATTTAATTTATTATTTGTATGTAAGCTTTCGAAAATTGGAAAAACCAATGAATTCGGTTGAAAATTATATGGACTTTATTTGTCCACTCCTTCGGGTACCTCCCACACAAAATTTTGGATAAATTAACTTTAAGACCTGTTCCTGGATGCCGTAGTTTACATTGTGGAAACGTTTAAGAATGACTTCAAAGTAAGTTACAGATCAACAGCAATACCCCCACTTTTAAAAGTGTGCGTTGAGATTTTTTGCGGAGGGAAGTTTCCAAAAGTCACATGACAATGTTTACAACAATTGCATTGCACAATCTATGTATATTGCCGAACGTATTGAAGGAAGTTGTCCACTTGATAGAGGACAAATTGTGCCAAAAAAAGACAAAACAAAAATCATTTTTATTCAAAACGAATTTCCCTAGTGTTGTCGGCTGTATAGATGGAACCCATGTGTACATTGGATTTGCACTAAATTTATCAATTAATATTTCAAACTGGTGTTTTATTGTTATTTTAACCATATTTTTTTGTCAACTGAGATTCGCACCTTGAGTTGAAGGTTGCCATACATAAAGTAATTTTGACAACTGACAACTCCACTTAACGATAATTGCTATCGATAATCGACCCCTTAGGTTTTTTTTAAATTAATGGCTGACTTCATAAATGCAGTATTTACATTGCAAAAAATGACACAATCATAAAAAGACGAAGTAAATATGATTGGCAACACTGACATTGTCAAGAAAAGAGACGTGTCATTCTGCTGCATTCATGAACGCACACATTTTTTTACTTTTTGTAAAATTCCGTTTTTTGAAAATAAATTTATTCTACTGAATAATTACCGCAAATCCGCCATTTCTAATAGTTTCATATGTATTTTTCCCGTTTTCTTTGCAAATGTCAGTTGGCATAACAGTACTAAAGAAATGTCAATTGGTGTGCAGTCCACTTGGAAAAACTGCACAAATTCGGCAATTGCTGCGCAGTGTGATGTGTCGCGTGACATTTATGAAGTCGCGACGATGTCAATAAAAAGACATGCTGCATTTATGAAGTCGCGACGATGTCATTTGACGCATCATACTGCATTTATGAAGTCGGCCAATATTTTTAATTCCGTTTCGCTTAAGTACAAGATTATTAGGATTATTAGGACAGTTTTTTCGACATAAATCCATAATTTTTTTAAGTCTCTCGCTTAAGTACATGCTTCTAATACAATGTATAATAACCCCACAAAAACATATCATCACCATAAATGCCGGAATAAAACTTTACAGGAGACACAAAAAACGTTACAAAATGAAAACGGTGTTATAAAATATCGAAAATGTTTAGTATCGTGTTTTAAGACAGACAAGAAATATATTTTTGGAAAAAAATTAAATTTTTTTCCAGAATGTTAAAAGCTGTGTGGGTTACGTCTTTTGGTATTGTATTTTTCTGAAATGCTAAAAGACGTTACCCACAATTTTTATTGAGTATACATTTGAAGAAACTAGTATAAATGAAAAATTTGTAAACAAATTAGAATTGGTTTATTGACATACGCGGTTAAGCGAACTTTAAACTAGCAATCTGATTGTGTTGGATTCAATTCCCAGTCTTGACGTTGATATTTCAATGGACCACAATTAGGTTAACTGTCTATTCCAACCATCACTATAATTACTTACAATTTCAATTGTATTAGACGATATTAAATCTGGAATATTATATTTATTGTTGTATTTAAGTCAATTTATGGACAAAATAAAGTTCATATAAATTAAGTGATCTGTAACAGTTTAATCCCCAGTTTTTGTAACTTATTTTTGTTCGTTCGTCTATATTCGTAATAATTTAGGCATCCATAGCTCAGCTCCCTGAAGACATACATACCTAATTATACCCTCAGCCTTTAGGCTAAAGAGGGTATTTACACTTTGATACGACCAAAAATGTGCCTCATCGAAATAATGGTTTTAGACCCCAAGTATGTTTGTACGATATCCGTTTCAGACAATTTTGAGTAGATCTAGCAATGTCCGTCCGTCTGTCTGTCGGTCTGTCTGGCTGGCTGGTGCGCACGATAACTCTCGAACGGATCAATCGATTCGGTTCAAATTTTGGGTATCGAAATATTTTGTCCATATTCGATTTAAGTTCGAAGATGGGCCATATAGGTCCACTCCTTCAGGTACCTCCCCCACAAATGTTCAAAAATGGTCGCAAAACTTGTGCGCGCGATAACTCTTGTAGGGAATAACCGATTTGGTCCATACTTTGCACATCGTGTAATTTCTACCAAACTAAGATGAGGTTCCAATATGGACTCAATCGGTCCACTCCTTTGGGTACCTCCCACACAAAATTTCTGAAAAGTTCAGTTTAGGACCTGGTCTCGCATCGTTTTGATTTTTGTTTACTCAAGTTGTATTCGCTGTCCTCTATACGACGCTGTAAGTTTCATTAGGGGCAAGTCCATACTTCCTGAGAAAATAGCCTGAAAGTTACAAAAAACGCTATGACACCGTGTGTAGTGGTTGGAGCGCAAGACAACTCTCGAAGGGATCTGCCGATTCGGTCCAAAATTTGGCTTTCGTAATATTTTGTCCAAACTTAGTTCAAGTTCAAAGATGGATTATATCGATCCACTCCTTCAGGTACCTCCCCCACAAAAGTTCGAAAATGTTCGGAAAATTTGTGCGTACGATAACTCTTGAAGGGAGTTACCGATTTGGTCCATACTTTGCACATTATGAAATTTCTACCAGACTTAGATGAGGTTCCAATATGGACTCAATCGGTAAACTCCTTCGAGTACCTCCCACACAAAATTTCGGAAAAGTTCAGTTTAGCACCTGCTCTCGAATCGCCATGGTTTTTGTTGTAAAATCTTGTATACACTGTCCCCTATACGAAGGTACAAGTTTCCTCAGGGGCAAGTCAATACTACCTGAAAAAATAGCCTGAAAGTTGAAAAACAACCCTATGACACCATGTGTGTGGGTGGAAGCGCAAGATGCCATTTCCGGCCAAAATTTGGCCTTCGTAATATTGTTTCCAAACTTAGTTTAAGTTCGTATATAAGTCATATCGGTCCACTCCTTCAGGTACCTACCCCACAAAAGTTCAAAAATATTCGGAAAAATTGTGCGCACGATAACTCTTGATGGGAGTGACCGATTTGGTCCATACCTTACACATTCTCATAATGTCTACCAGATATAGATCAGGTTCAAATATGGACTATATTTGTCCACTCCATTCCGTACAAGATTTTAGATAAGTTCACTTTAAGTCCTGCTATTGAAATACTTTGATTTTTGTTGAAGCAACTTACCTTCGCTGCCTTAATCACGATGGTAAAAGTTGTTTCAGGGGCAAGTCCTCTTCTTGAGAAAACAGCCCGTAGGGTGTAAAAACTCCCTATGGCACCCCCATGGTCTATGTCGGTCCATTCCTTTAAGTACCTTTTCCTCAAAATTTTTGAACTTTAATCCTAATCAACATTTTTGTCGGTTCATACGACCAACATTTTGAAACCCCGTAAATACATATGTTTATTGTGAAAAAAGTGTTTCAATTTGCACAGGCTGAGGGTATATCTCTGTCGGCTCAGCTGACTGATACTTTCTTACTTGTTCATTTAAAAATCAGCGCTAAAGCGAGTAAATCGATCTACAAAATTCGACAATTCGTGTGAGAACAATAATTTTTTTACAAAAACAGGGGGTAAATGTAACTTCTAATTGTCATAAGGAATGTTGTCATAAAAGTAATGACAATCACTTGGAATTAAGCGTTTTAAGTCTTACAGGTGGTTAAATTTCTTTTTTGAAACGTTTAACCTTTGTGTGTGAGGAGGATCCACTGCCTCAAAATTTCCGGAACTTCTCTATGGTAGAATCTGATAGTCGTCTTTGATATCAGTTTTAAAAAAGATTATACTGCTCGGATCAAAAGCCAATGCTCGCAGTGACTGTAGGATCTCCTGTCTTTTTGTATAAGTAAACCAATACAGAAAATTTGCGTTTTTTTCTGGACCTATTTGATTACTACAATCAGTTGATCTCTATTAAACCATGGGTTGGTTGACAAGACCATCTTTTGCAAACTTACAGCCTAATCGTATCCGTCTTCAAAGCATATATCTTTGTACTAGCATGACGTGAATTTTGAGCATATACACGTTTTCGTATCAACGCCTCAAATTTTGAATATTTCCGTTCGCTCTTTCTCTTGGAAAAATGAACAATATAGAGACGAGCTTTGCCTTCCGAATAACCACTTCCTTTTGTACGATTAACATATTGTTTTCCATATGTTTGTTTTAGATGTTTATTTAAATCAGGGCATAGGTCTTCTGTCATCATCTTCAATTATTTCAATTATAGATTTTTTCTGTAAGACCAGCAAAAAGCGTCCCAAGTCAAAGTTAAAAATTAACTAAAAGAATGGTCTTTGTGATTTTTGAAAAAAAAGCTACCATTCTTGACATATCGTCACTTAAGGGTCAAATTACGCATATGGAGAAATAAGCCGAGTAAGAGTAACTACACCATGTGATAAGTATTTCCATAAGCTTTCATACGATACCCTTTTTGTAGTAATCGGTCTAACCCGTTTTTGAACCTGGACTTTCGGGTCAAATAAGCGATTAACCGAATCCGCCCCGTGGAAATTATACATTAACTAAATAAGCGCTCCCTATGGCATTATAATTGCTGCAAAAATCAAAATATACATTGTTTGTACTGCTGTTTAGTTTGGAAATAATGTGGGTTACGCCTTTTGTGTTCTATGAAAATTACAGTATACTGTTACATCTATTGGCATTTCTTGAATAGGATCGTTATTTTTAAACGTAGAAGCTTGAAATTTTGCCAGAGCATGTATTTTAGCTTAATATATCAGATTCCATCAAAAACGAATTTCGATTTCCATGTCGGTTACGTCTTCCGGCATTTATGGTGACGATATGAAGATCCGATCATCCGTTTACGAGCTACAGTGGGCACCGCATTCAAAAATGCCATTTTGAGTAAATCGCGTTTCAAACTTCGATCTTACATACAAATCACAATGAATTTTCCACGTCTTCCTAACCAATAAACGTGGATTTTTTAAAGAATATTTTTCAATGTCTTTCCTACAAATAAATGTGGATTTTTTAAAGAATATTTTTTCCATGTCTTTCCCACAAATAAACGTGGATTTTTTAAAGAATATTTTTTCCATGTCTTTTCCACAAATAAACGTGGATTTTTTAAAGAATATTTTCCATATCTTTCCCACAAATAAACGTGAATTTTTTAAAGAATATTTTTCCATATCTTTCTCACAAATAAACGTGGATTTTTTAAAGAATATTTTTCCATATCTTTCCCACAAATAAACGTGGATTTTTTAAAGAATATTTTTTCCATGTCTTTCCCACAAAAAAACGTGGATTTTTTAAAGAATATTTTTTCCATGTCTTTCCCACAAATAAACGTGGATTTTTTAAAGAATATTTTTTTCCATGTCTTTCCCACAAATAAACGTGGATTTTTTAAAGAATATTTTCCCATATCTTCCCACAAATAAACGTAGATTTTTTAAAGAATATTTTCCCATATCTTTCCCGCAAATAAACGTGGATTTTTTAAAGAATATTTTTCCATATCTTTCCCACAAATAAACGTGGATTTTTTAAAGAATATTTTTCCATATCTTTCCCACAAATAAACGTAGATTTGTTTAAAGAATATTTTTTTCAAGTTCCAATAAACGTGAATTTCCATGCCCAATAACCGTGGATTTTTATAAAAATATTTTTCGATGTCTTTCCTACAAATAAACGTCGATTTTTTTAAAGAATATTTTTCCAAGTTTTTCAGCCGAACAAATGTTAATTTTTTTAAAGAATATTTTTTAGCACAACTAATGTGAATTTTTTTATATTTTTTTCCAAATTTTTCAGCCCAATAAATGAGGATTTTTTAAAGAATATATTTTCCATATATTTCCCACAAATAAACATAGATTTTTAAAAGAATATTTTTCCATGTCTTTAAGGACAATAAACGCGGATTTTTAAAGAATTTTTTATTATAAATTATTTTTCATAAAAAATATTGTCCCCTTCCACCCCCAAAAAAAATAAAACACCATAACATTTTATTTGTTTTTTGTTTAGGTTTTTAACTTTTTTTCAAATCAAACCTATATTTGATTTTTTGAAATTAATATAGGTTTTGGTTTTTTCGAAGATTTTATTGATTTTTTTGTATATTTTTTGTTTTGTTGTTGTTTGTTTCAAATATTGTTTGTTCTCTCTTTTGTTTAGTTCTTTTTTTTATAACGTATTTTTTATATATAATATATATTTTTTAAATATCATTTTTTTGTGATTTTCTTTTTGTAATAATAATAATAATAATATAATTAAATATTTACGTTTTCATTTGTTTCATTAAATATAATATATATAAGTTTTGTTTGTTTTGTTTCGTTTTCATTAATTCTAAAATTGTTTAAAAATGAAAACAAAAATTAAAAAAAGAAAATAAAACGCTATGATAAAAATATTAATTACATAATTAGTTATAAATGAAATAATAGCTTAAACATTAAATAATAAAAATTAATTAATAATAAAAAATTCACATTTTACACAGTTAATTTGTTGTTTTTGCTTTGCTTTACAAAGAAGAAACAGTGATGAGAGAGGAAATGCAGGAAAAGTGGTGAATGGTGGGTGGGTGGGGGGGTTCAACTGAAATAAATGAATAAAGAAATTAAAATTATGCAACATTTTCTTGTTGGGGTGTGGGAGGGGATGGTAAGATATAATGCAAAAAAAATATAAAAATAAATTATAAACAATAACCATCACAACAATTAAAACAATTGTGATAATTATTTGTTGATTTTGTTTTCAATGCATTCATTTGCTGTTTGTTGTTGGGGTTGAGTTCTTTGTTTTACTTCACATTCACACTAATCGGATTTCCTCTGTTTTTGTTTTAATTTGAAATTTGTTTCTTATTTCTTTTACGTTGGTTTGTTTTTTTTTACAACTAATTAATAATAGTTATTAATATTAGGTATATTTCTATATATATAATAATAATATAATTACAAAGATTGTTGTTGTTTTGTTTTTTAGTTATTTGCTTTTCATCTTTCTACACAACATACGTTAGGGTTTTTTGTTTTGCATTTTTGTGAGAATGTTGTTGTTGTTTTTCTAGCTTAATTCGTATAGACGTTTTGTTTATTTGTTTTTTTTTTTCATCCTTAAAAAATAGTTCAAAAGTATTTGTTTGTATTTTAGAAAAAATTTTGAAATTTTACACTAGAGATTGTTGTTGTTTTAATTTTAGTTCCTTTTTTTCGTTATTAATTCCTAAAGACGATTGTTGTAAAAGTACGAATGTGTGTATTCTTTTCTTTATGAATGGGAGGAGTTAGTATAGTATGTGTGTGTGTGTGGGGATTTGTATTTCAAGTTGTAGGCGGCTTTCTTTATTAGCTTTTTTTATATTTACATAATAATATATTTTTAAAATATTTTATTAAGAAAAAAACTGCAAAACATAACATTGTCTTAAGAGTTAAAGCGGCATTTCATCAATTAAATTTCTATTATAACAATTGAGAAAAGAAAAACAAGTTTAAAGCCGTTCTTAGAACGACTAGATTTATATCCGCCCCGAAAATAATGGGCGGTGGATGGATGTTTCTTTCAAATATTCAGCAACAGCGTAGTAGCCACAGTAATATATCAGCATTTTTTTCTTCAAAAATTCTCAAACAAAGTCCAAACAGGGTTTAAATTTTTTCATTTCTATTTTCAGAACCTGTAGTGGAAGAATTCTGTAACGCATTTTTCGAGTTACCGTCAAAAATCGGTATAATTAAAATGCTTATAATTTCGATAATTAATTAAATTTTCGGTATGTTAATAACCAAAATAAAGTTGTCGCTAAATCCTACCAAGGGCGGAGTGACAGGGCCAACTTTTATTGGTACTTCTCATTCATAATTTTTTGTTTCTATTTTACCAATTTTTGTCGGTAACTCAAAAAATGCGTTACAAAATTCCACTACAGGAATAAGGAAATTTATCAATTTACCTGTAGGTATCCTAAAATGAGATATCGGATGGAGTGTGTTTACGCATTTTTTTCAGCCTAACAAAATTTATACAAAAATTTTTCGGTTTTATCGACAGTAATAATACACTCGCAGATTATGGCGTTGAATAATAAAAAAAAAATAATTATCTGTTTGTAACGTATTGACAGGAAAGGACCTTTGTGTTGGTTTCAATAGTCAACAGCATCAAACAAGTGTTTTTTTTTTCTCCAAGTAATCACCATTAAGAGATTTGGAATTAATACTACGTTTACATTTACGAAATCCACTCGATTTCAACTGTCAATTACTTTGCGCATACGTCAAATGAAAACTCATTTGAAATCCATTGTATTTCATTTGACGTTTAACCACCATTGGAATTGACAGTTGAAATCGAGTGGATTTTGTAAATGTAAACCTAGCATAAGTCGCTTTGAATTCGTTGCAATGAAACCATGAATTTTTGTTGACGTCGTGTTGTTGTTGTTACTGAGAAAATGCATCACCACAATAAAGAAAAAGTTTTTGAATTTACAAGACGCCTGGGGGAGTTTTAGGTGGCGGTCCTTGTGTCCTTTTTGCGAAACTTTATCGTTGTTTTCTGGACAAGAAAATATGAAAATCTTGTTATCTTAAGCTGAAAACACATCCAACGTTTGGGTAAAGTTTTGTGGCGTTTTGGCTGTTTTTACACTGTTCGGCATGATGCCGAAAAATTCAAATTCATTTGAAATATATGTATGCCGGCAAACATATCAACGCTGGACTTTGGTGTCGGCGTCGACCTGTTGTTGTTGTTTTTTTTTTTTTCAACGCCCAGCACAAAACTATACTCAAAAGTTGGATGTGTTTTCAGCTTTATGAATTGACGGGCATTTTGCTTGACATTTCTACCTGTCCCCCGGGGAACCGACAACAACAACTTCCTGACAAATCAAATCGCCTTCCTATTTAAGATCTGTCAACGCAGATGGCGTTGGATCGACCACAAGCTCCAAAGAACAACTGAAAACATTGCTCAACAAGTGGTTCGTTAAAATCCTAAGGGAACACGTCGGCCTCGTGTTGGTGCAGCAGCTAAAAACCTGGAAAAGAAGTTCAGTCGATGCAGAACTACAAGTCGCAAACTATTCATGGAATTACACCTGTTAAGCATAGCTGAAGAGAGTTCGTTATAAAAGTATGGAGTCATTTGCTTCACATGGAGTCAAGATTAACAGAAAAACAGATGAAAACAAAACAACGCCAATCAAAAAAAAATCTAAATGTCGCGGCCATGTTCCTGCTATAATGGGACCAATTTTTAGGAAGATTCCCAGTATCAGCTGACGTAGATATGCATAAAAAGTACTCAAACTAAAAATGTGTAATGACGAAACCCGTGGTAGATGATCACAAATGGTGACAGCTTCATACCGCAGAAAAGAATTTACAATTAGCAAGAAATCCCAATGTCGCGACCACGTTCCTGCTATAATGGGACAAATTTTAAGGAAGATTCCCATTATCAACTGACTTGGATATGCATAAAAATTACCCAAACTAAAAAAGTGTAATGACGAAACCCGTGATAGATGATCACGAATGGTGGCAGCTTCATACCGCTGAAAAAATTACAGTTAGCAAGAAATCGGCAAAGAAACTGACAATAGGACAAGTTAAATAACACTGTGTGTAGTTTTTTGAGTCATGTTTTATTAACCATATTCTGACTCCACAGTGTGATCGAAGACCAAAAAAGAGAGGACACGTGTCTCGCCGTTTTTTCCTATCTCATCAACATTCGCGGTTATAGGCCTACAAAGGTTTGAGGCCTTGATGTAAAAAGTGGTCATTTTGTCAGGACTAATCTTCCAAACCGTTAGGAAACTGTCTCAAAAAACATAAATTGTTAACACATAAAATCCATCATACTTCATCTGCAAGGTCAAAATCGCCAGGGTCAAATTTTTTTAAATTTTTTCTCGGGTTTTTGTCTACAGATATCAAACCGATCAAATTTGAAGCAAACAACCAACTACAAAAATGTATCTCAGACCTCAATAAACGTCTTTCTAGAACATACGAAATCTGTATAGCTCAAAATAGCAAAGAAAATGGGATGTTTATCATGTTTTCTCTGGTTCTGGTCCACAGATACTAAACAGTTCAGAGAAACTGACAATAGACAAGTTAAATAAAACTGTGTGTAATTTTTTGAGTCATGTTTTATTAACCATATTCTGACTCCACAGTGTGATCGAAGACCAAAAAAGAGAGGACACGTGTCTCGCAGTTTTTTCCTATCTCATCAACTTTCGCGGTTATAGGCCTACAAAGGTTTGAGGCCTTGATGTAAAAAGTGGTCATATTTTCTCGGGTTTTTTTTTTTTTGGGTAATAAACGTCTTTCTAGAACATACGAACTCTGTATAGGTCAAAATAGCAAAGAAAATGGGATTTTTATCATGATTTCTCTGGTTCTGGTCCACAGATACTAAACAGTTCAATATTCAAGAAAACAATCAACTACAATAATGTTGCCAAGACATCAATAAACAACTTTCTGGAACATGCGAATTGTCTATGAAGGGTTCTTAAAGGTGAAAATAGCAAAAAAATTATGAATATATCAAATTTTTACACTTTTTTCTTCAATTTGGGTCCACAGATACCGAATCGCCAAAAAAATTAAGGATACCGTCAACCACAAAAATGTACCTGAGATTTCAATAAACAACTTTCTAGAACATATGAAGAATCTAGGAATGATTCTTATGGCTGAAATTCACGAACAATTTAATTATTTTTAACATTCCCCCCGCTCAGGGTTGGAAATAACAAACTGTTAAAAACTCAAGGAAATTTGAAAGGTTTGTTATTTACGGACCTGAACCGGAAAGAATGATCTAAAATAATCGAATTTTGAGCTTGAAGAATCGTTCCTAGAATCTTCATATGTTCTAGGAACTTGTTTATTGAAATCTAAGGTACATTTTTGTAGTTGACGGTATCCTTAATTTTTGTGCGATTCGGTATCTGTAGACCAGAATCGGAGAAAAAAAGTGTAAAAATTGAATATTACCAAAAGTTTTTATGCTATTTTCACATTTAAGAACCGTTCACAGACATTTCGCATTCCAGAAAGTTGTTTATTGATTTCTTTCCTTCATTATTGTAGTTGGTTGTATTCTTGAATATTGAACGGTTTAGTATCTGTGGATCAGAACCAGAGGAAACAGAATAAAAATCACAATCAAAGGAAAAAACGACGAAACATGTATCCTCTCTTTGTTGGTCTTCTATCACGCTGCGGTGTCAGAATATGGTTAATAATTTTCGTGTTGCTTAGTGTAACTTCTAACAATATCAGAGCTGAGAATTTGCTTGGCGCTTAGAGAAAATAGTAGCAGTAGCATAGACCATTGAGTACGCGCTACTGCAATAAATTGTAAATCTAGACTCAAATTTCCATTGGTCATATTTCATGTACCGATAACCCCTTTCTTAATGGGCAGAACACGAATATGATGTCAAGATTTTTTAGAAACAGCGATACTATTTTCGATATGTTTGATTTTTAACTAAGGCATGCTCTCTCTGATTCACAATTTGAAAACGACAATTCCCCGTGAATTTTTTCACTTTCTCCCTTAAGTTACAACAGCGGAAAGACAAAACTCACGAGGAAATTTCATTCATGATAACCCCCAATACAAATATTGAGGTGCTGAGGATGGCGGTCTCACACCGAAAATCGCATTTTATACCGCCAGTCTTGAATGGTGTGGAACTGAGTCTTTCAAGGGAAACCGAGAACGTTGGTGAGGTACCTATCTAGTTCATTACGCAGTTCCAATGCCCCACATGATTTGTATGAACATACTGCGTATATGTAGTATCACACGTTAGATTTTATGACGTTACTCATACGTCTTGGAACTAGTACAGTGAACTAGGAACTAGATTACCCAACTCTATCTAGTGGCGAGGATCGTACAAAGATAGGTTTTATTACTGGCAATTAGACTGTCTCATCTTTTAGACAATGGGTTTCTTGTTTGATGGCTCGCTTATCTCTTTGTGGATGTTGAGGAGGAACTATGTGTATGAATATATGCAGCGAGCAGCATCTCTTCATATTACGAGAACAGTTGAAAATTCTCCCGGGTAAGTAATATTCAACTTCTGGATACTTTTGTTCAGTTCTAGGCTAAGGGAACTGATTGTTAGACACCCCAATAATCTCAATGAAAACTACAGAGATTTTCAGGTAGATATTTTTGCATTATTTAAAGTCTTAGAAATCGGATCTGTTCAAAATTGCAGGTCGGCAGAATTATAAGGTTTTATTTGTTAAGGACTTTGCACCATTGAGGCAAATGAGATTGCTCATAAACTAGGCAAGATGGAGGTAGTGATTGTGGACGACAACGACAAACACAATGGCCGACTTCCGTATTGTCAGTTGCTTTGTATTCGTGCATAAAACTAGGGGATCTTAAATCGATTTCCCAGCTACTGCAATTTCATAAAATTACTCTTGTATGGAGCTCGCTTTAAGAACCCCTAGTTTCATGTACGAATACAAAGCAACTGACAATACAGAAGTCAGCCAATCAGTGATTATAAATATTCACTTGCAGACAATTTCCTCTATATTCTTCTACCATTCTTCCTCTTCCGCCATCTTTTTGTGGGTATACTCAATAGAACAATGATGAAGTATAACCTAACTTAAAATGATATGGTTAGTACATGGAAGATTTAAAATTTCCATAACGTTTGGTTTGAGTTCAATCCCGCCTTTGTTTTAAATATTAAAACTTGAAATTTGAATTTTCCAGTGTTATTTTTTCTTCTTCAGAATACAACAGAAAAACGTTTTCTTCTCTCCCGCTAAAATTAGCAAAAAAACATTGGAAAAAATTTCCTTTACCGACAGTTTGCAAATCTTTTTTTCAAAAATCGAAAGTTTCTTTTAATAGCCGGCCTTCGGTCGGGGATTTGAAACTTTCTCCTATGGACAGGAGTCAATCTCGGGAACGGGAACAACATTCTCTTTTAAATTAACATTTTTCTCTAAGTAGCCGGCCCTTAAACAAGGGAATTTTCGGAATTTCAGAGGCCCATATCTCGGGAAGTATACATTTCCCCAACAAAAAATTATACAGCGTTGGAATAAGCATAAAAAGCACTATCTGTGGTAATTTTTTCATATCTTTCCGAATACTGTCGGTAAAGGAAAGATATGCCAAAAAATTAAAATCACCTAAAAAAATTAACACAATTCTAAATCTTTATAAATGTGGAGGGATGGTTATATACATACATATGTTGTTTATAATTTGTATTTATATAAAACAAGGATCGATTTTTAAAATATTTCAAGTCTTCATTTTTAAATTTGTTTTAACATTTTTAATACAACGAATGTTATGGAATATCATCTGCTTAACATACATATGTTCCAAAATGGAAAACTATAAGAAATGTGGATTAATAAAAAAATGTAATATTTATTAAAACCTTCAAAGTTCTTTATAAAGTATTAAGAAATTTATAACTTCAGGAATTCAATGGAGCTTTATTTTAAGGTTATAGAAAAAAAAAACATTAGCAAGCATACCAAAACGGACAAACACGAAGAAAATAAAAAAAATAGGGAAATTGATTAAATTATAGCATAGCATAAATAATTGAAGATTTTTGTTTCTTATTTTAAACATAATTTTGTAGGTTAGACGAATTTCAAAAAAATGAATGCAATTCTTTTATTTATAACATGGAATTACATTATGCAACACTGAAAATGCAAACAAATTCTAGTATCCATTTTTTGAAAGTACATATTCACCCTTATTACGGTTGGCGTTGTCGTATCCAAAATTGCAAGCTGACGTGTCGTAACGTCTAATTGGTATTATGTATGTTTTTGTACAAAAAAGCTAAAATTTCAATTTTTAAAGAACTCTTTTGGTAACAAACATTATTAGAATTATTAGTAGATAATTTTTAAACTATTAATTCAGAAAAACAACAAACCCAACAGTTTTTACAATCAAAATAAGTGTTTGGCGTAGACGTTTTTGTGATCGTTGGCGTAGTCGTTGTCGTAGGGATATTTTTTGGTACCACGTAACATTTACGACAACGACAATTTGTTTCTCATACAAAATTTAAAAAATAGATATTTTTTAATTGTAAAACAATTCGTTTGAAATCATCTATTGAGTACGAAATAAGAAATTTACATTGCCTCGATCGTTATATGAGGACTCTAACAGATTTTCAATAGAAAGTTTGTCATCTGATAAAGACACGAAATTTATCTTATGCAAATGAATCAAAGTAGTAAAATTTGTATTTATTATAGTTGTTTTCCAATATATTTTAATAATCATTGCCGAAAAATTCTTTTGAAATTAATTTGTTTTTATTTATATATGCTGTCGTTTACAAAATCGGTCACGACTCTTTCCTCGTATTTCAACGCCATACGTAATACCAATTTGTCGTGTTACGCCATACGTAATACCGATTTGTCGTATCAAAAAAATAAATGTTGTATTTAAACCAAGAAATGCGTTCTGGGAATTAGAAATGTATTCCTTTCAATTTTTTTAGGATACAAAATGCTATAAAAGGCAAAAAATTTCGTTGTATATAATTTTTCATCATATTAAAATGTATCTTACGACTACGCCTACGACAACGTCTACGTCACTTGAACGATTACGACTACGCCAACCGTAATAAGGGTGATTGAGAATACAAAAACCCTGGTCAGATCCAGTTCGGATTTTATGGCCTCATCTAAGCCGGACTAAAATTACAGCTTTTTTCATTTAACGGGCCTTTATCTCTGAAACGAATTGGAATTTGGCCTTGCTGTCTTTGGCAATATTGTAGCCCTAAACTAGTAGAACTTATCTTTTGAACAGTATGCTTAAGAAAAGCTCCATCTAGGGCAGGGAGGCCACCAACAACAACTTTCCTATGCCCGCGGGCATACGAAACACACGTACACTATAAACACATTCGTTCGGTTGATGCAATGTTTACGTTTCCACTCACACTAGCACAAGTTATAATCTGCAAATGTGTGTTTTTGGCCATCCCTGATCTAGGGCATCAAAAACTATAAAATATAGAAAATTTTTCATAATTGCTGAAATTCTGGTCAGTATCAGCTAAACTATTGGGAGTTGAACCCAGTAACTCTTGCAAAAATCTTCCAAATAAAGTTCTGAGCAATTCTTCGAAACATTCTGAAAGTCTAAAATCTTTACTTCATGTTTTTTCAACGGTATTTTGCATCATATCTTCTACAACACCCATTTCAAACACAGTTCAGACCAACAGTGGCATAAGAGGGGAATACATGAAATTTGTACCACAGGTAGGTCTCGTTGACCTGAACACAACGATATATATACCATCTCTGGAAAGTCAATACTTCCCGAGATATAGGCCTTTAAAGTTCCAAAAATATGTAGCCAAAGGCCGGCTAATTAGAGAAAAATTAATCATTTAAAATAAACTTTTGTTTCCGTTCCCTAGATTTGCACTTGTCTATAGGAGAAAGTTTTAAATCCCCGGCCGAAGGCCCGCTAACTAGAGAAGAATTTATAATTTAAAATAAATTTTTGTTCCCGTTCTTAAATCCCAGGCCGAAGGCCGGCTATTGGAAAAGAACATTTGGAACTTTAATGGCCTATACATATCTCGGGAAGTATGGACTTCCCAGAGATGCTATATATATTTTTGTGTTCAGAGCAACGAGACCTACCTGTGGTAAAAATTTCAAAAAATAGGGCGTGCGCGTGTATTCCCGTCTTGTTCCCCAACAGTTAATTCTAGGATTTCGGATTTCACCACATTATTGACATATTTATTAAATCGTCAAACAATGTGATAGAGGCGTTTTACAACAATGGCATGTTATGAAAAGTTGTGTATTATATTCCAGCGAATATTTTCCAAAAGAAAACATTAAGAAACAATTAAGAATGGAGATATGGTGCGAAATGTATACAAATTATGGAAATTTTCGTTATATTATAAAATTTGAGGCAATAATTGTAGTTCATATTATAGCCTAGAATTGCATTAAAAAGTCAATATTTAATCATGTTCAGATGTGGCCATAAAATCCAAGCTGGATCTGAAACAACAAAACTCAACTAAGGTTTTCATCGTTTGGGTCCGTACTTTCAAAAAATCCTCTACTCAAATTGTTTAAAAATGTTGCACAGTGTTATATAGACAATGTTTTAACATATTTTTTTTAGTTTAGATACACATTCTAACCTTAAAAATTATATTTATCCACACCATCCAAATAGAGCTATTATCTACATTTTCAAATAGCCCGAAAAGTTATTCCACGCTATACAAGTTAGAATAATCTGCCGAAAAATCATGGGGCGAAATAAAAGCAATAGCGAATGACAGATCATTCTAGAGGATGTTTGTAGAGGTCCTATGCTACTCAAGGAGTCAAGCGGCAAAAAATAAGAAGATACAAATAGCCCAGAAATATCTGCCATAACCAAATTAGATCCAATCCGCACTGACTTATTCAGCCTTATCATGGATTTTCACTAGTAAAAAATTTCGCAAGTGAAACAATTTTCCCTTTCACCTTTTCGCCTTATCGTGATCCATGGGGGAGATGGAAAAAAGGCGAAAAAGAGATAAACAAAAAAGATAAAACCTTAGATAACTTTTAGTGTTGCCATGCTGTAGTTTTCTGTGGGCTGTTTGGGGATGTTCGTGGGACATACACATTTTTTGCTTTCCCATAAAAAAATTAAGCGATAACAACAAATTTGGCAACTCTTCACAGTAAATCTGTGTGGTGCTTTCATGTGTGTGTGAGCGCATTTTTTGTTTACTTTGCATTCGAGCCTATTCATGTGGAAATAAAAATTGAGTTTCATAGAAAAATACCTATTTTATCAATAATTAAATGCATTAAAATTGTAGCATTGTATTTAAGAAGCGTGTTTAAAGTCATTTTTGTTTTAAATATTGCAAAATATGATGTTTTTATTAATATTTTTGCCCAATTCCCCATCAATTTATTTGCGAATTTTTTCACAAACATTTTTCGCTCTCCCTTTCGATTGAGATAGCTATTTTTCACACTTGGCGGATTTTTTCCCTTCCGACCTTCTCCATGATAAGCCGAAGGGGGAAAGGGAAAAAATTCACGGGGAATTGCCGTTCATGATAAGGCTGATTATTTAAATTGCTCAAATCGATTATCCGCATGGACGAACAATTATTCAAATAAATAGGAAACGTTATCTAAATTATGAAAAATGTTTATTCACGTTCTTTAAACATTATCAAGTTATCCAAATAATGAGAAATTTTTATACACGTTCTTCAAAAGAATTTCCAAATTGTAAGAAATGTTTATCCACATCATTTAAACATTATCCATGTTATCCAAATTATTAAAACTGTTTATCCACTTTATCCAAATTATGAAAACTGTTTATCCACATTATTCAAATTATGAGAAATATTTATCCACGTTATCCAAATTATGAAAAATCATGTTATCCTAATTATGAGAAATGTTTAACCCCATTGATCAATCATTGTTTAAATATTATCCAGGGTCTACAAACATTATCCACGTTAACGAAATAACGCCAAAAAATTTTAAATTTATCGATATAAAGAAAAAACGGTATATTTAATAATCCTTAATATTTATCCACAATTTTATCAACATTATCAGAAATGAGCAAATAAGTCGGAAAATTTATGAGCGTTTCCTCAATTATCCAAAATGTTTATCCGTGATATCCAAATATAAATTTATCCATATTTATTCAAAATTTATCCATATATAGCCAAAACTTTAATGTGATCAATAAAGAAACATAAACAAATGAAAACTATACCGCAACTAAATACGCAATCAATATCGCACGTACTAACTATTCTCGTTATCCAAATAATAGGTTGAAAATTTCTGTCACTTAATGGAAAAACAAAAATAATTGAAAAAAAATCGCAAAATCAATTAAGTTAATGAAATGCTATTTGTTTGATGTTTGCCAGCAAAAACATAAGAGAGGAGTACAGACGCTAATGCAAATAGCGAGAAACGCATTACGCGTTATGTAAATAGCATGAAAAGGGAGAGAGAATGTCACACAGGTTATTGAAAGAAGGCGAAAGTATTACTGTTACTTATTACTTGTTATATAAATAACGCAAATATGTTATCATCATGATTAAAATTATCCACATAATTAAATATTATGCAATATTTTACAAATACCGAAAAAATATTACCTAAAAAAGAAGACATTATCGGTGCTATCAAAGATGGTGTCTGTGATCTGTCGTCGCTCGACAAGTTAGAGAAAAAATAACGGTGAGAATCATAACGGGTCACTGCAGAGTGAGATCTCTAACTTCAAAATGGCATGACAGGTGGTGTTGGTTACTGCAGTCTATGTGAAAATTAGGGTAATAACTTTTATGCATTTTTTTGCGAATATTAGAAATACCACCACATAGCCGTATGGGGCATGGAATAATATGAAGAAATGCATTGTCACTTTTCTCCTACAGCTAAAAAAAAGTTCCCGCAACGATTGCCGATCTTTTTCGCCTTTTTTATTTTATTTTTCATTACGACAGAAAATTTTTACTGAAACTAAATATTATCTTCAATATCGGACAATTCTACATGAGACCAATACACAAATTTGGTCAAATCGCGATATTCCCAACTTATTGATATTGTAAGCGTTTATTTTAAAAACTAAAATCATATTGTGCAATTATGAATAAAAATTTCGTGCGGAATCTCTTTTCCCCAATTTCACAACTTTTTATTTGCATATTTATGTCCAAAAGTGAAGATTTTTTCCCCAATTCGGCGAGATTATTCTTTAATTAAGGGATTCTGGTAGTTTTCAACCATTTAAAATATTTATTTTAAAAGAATTTGACTTTTTTTAAATTATTTTCCATGCCGAAAATTACGAAATGAAATTAATTTTTCATTATAAAAATGATCATAAAAAATCATAATAAAAATTATATTAGAAATCGATTTCGGTGCGGAAACTTTTTGCACCGAATCGATTTAAAAAACGATTTTTCGTTATCAGGAAAATATTCCCCACTTGGAACTGGTGAGTTATTTTTTATAGCACTACACCATTTTCACATGTAATTCGAATAATTTCAGTTGTAATTCGAAACATTTCACTTGTAATTTGAGAATTCCAATTGAATTTCGAATTATTTCATTTGTAATTTGAATTATTTAATTTGTAATTCGATTTATTTCATTTGTAATTCGAATTTTTCCATTTGTAATTCAACTTTTTTCAATTGAAATTCCAAATGTAAAACTTCGATTTACAAATACATAGAAAAATTCAAATTACAAATGGAGAAATTCGAATTACGAATAAAATAATTCGAATTACAAATGAAAAAATTCAAATTACAAATGAAATAATTCGAATATCAAATGAAATTCTCAAATTACAAATGAAATAATTCGAAATTCAATTGGAGTTCTCAAATTACAAGTGAAACGTTTCGAATTTCAAATGAAATAATCAAATTACAACTGAAATTCTTCAAATTGCATGTGAAAATGGTGTAGTGAAGATACAGAGAGACTATCGAACATCCACTTTGTGGGTACCTCTGTTCCAAACAAGAAGACACCAAACACCAAATAGATATGAGATGGATACTCCATATTTTCTAACTACCATAGACCCCATTAATCATTTAATTTTGCCAAGCTCTTATCACGGCTTTCCTTCTATTTATTTCCACTAAAACAATCGATCAACAACGCGGCTACACTCTAGAAATCTAATCTTTTTCACCTCCAACGCAATGAGCAATATCCATTACCTCATCTCCTTCTTCATCTTCAATTCGTCGGGCAATAACTCTCAACGAAATCTAATCTTTTTCCTCTCCAATATCCACTACCTCATCTCCTTCTTCATCTTCAATTCGTCGGGCAATAACTCTCAATGAAATCTAATCTTTTTCATCTCTAACGCAACGAGCAATATCCACTACCTCATCTCCTTCTTTATCTTCAATTCGACGGGCAATAACTCTCAACGATCTATCGTCATATTTAACTGATAATCATTTTTTCATCATCTTTACTTCATCAACCTCATATTCATTACATAATCATGTTCACCATTGACCTATCCAGGATGAACACAATAGGCCAACAACAGTCTCCGGGTGAAGTAGTCACCTATACTATTAGATGGTTTAAGCATATCCTATCGGTGTTAGCAAATAGTAGCCAAACTGCATTCAAGTAATAATATAATTTTATAAATATTCCGCATTACTCAAAACCCGGGTCAACTTCAAGAGCATGAGGCACATTGAACGAAAACAAGATCCTTGTCATCCCAATAGCACGAAAGAAACAGTTCAGGCTCCTCCTAAAACTTAAAAAAAATCACAACAAACATTAACCACCTCATCCTAAAACACATAGGGGGTTATCATGAACGGCAATTCGCCGTGAATTTTTTCACTTTCTCCCTATAGTCCCGGTCCACACTACTATGAATTTCATTAACAAATTTCATGAAATTAGGCGTTCTTAGCTCGAATTCCCCACTACAGCATTTTTATGATTTTACTCTACTATGGAACTCGATCTAGAGACGCATAATTTCGTGTCAAAATTTCAGTGAAATTACTGTAGTGTGGCCCGGGACTAAGTTGCAACGGCGGAAAGACGAAATTCACGGGGAAATTTCATTCATGATAACCCCCATAATATTAATCAAATAACGGAAATATTTCAAACATTAGGCCTGTTCGATAACTTCGCAAGTAAAAAGTACTTGCAAGTTCTTGCAATTACTTGCTAGTACTTCATTTCTCTTTCACTGAACAAGTTTATTATCGAACAGAATTTTTGTACAAATTTGTGCAAACTTTTGGGTTATCGAACAGACCTATTATTAAAAACACAAATATTGCCGCTTTAACTTGTGAAATAGAATAGGAAGAAAAATATTGAATGAAAAAACACTTACATTTTTATAAATATAAAAACATTATCTTGTGTGTGTGTTAATGGCGATGGCGCATGTGAATGGGGGAATGGATAGTGTTGTTGTTGCACCAAGAAGCTTAGGCAAATATCCTTATTTGTGGTTGTTGGTAGCTGCTTAGTGTTGTTTGCGTTCCTGTAAAGTGCTTCTTTTTACAACTAGTTATCTACACAGGACAACATTACTGATAGAATGGGGGAGATATCCATTGATTCTACATTACATTGGAGGGGGATATTTGTTTTGTTTTCAACTATTTTGGATGCAGATCTACAACGATGATGACGACAACAGTTATAATGGTTGATTTTTAATTTGGAATAATATGTATTGTACTACAACACCAAAAAAGGTGTTTTTGGTTTCTTGCTGTTGTTTTTGTTGTTATTGGATTCGTTTTGTAGCAACTACTGTCTGTCTACTTATCAATGAATGATTATTCTGCTTGAGTTTTGTTGGGATAATTCATTTGGTTTTCGCCTACAATTTCGTTGTTGTTGCTGGATTTTTATGTATGCATGTATGTACTTGTTTGTTAAATGTTTATATTTAAGTTTTTGTTTTGTATAAATATGTATATATTTTTGTAGTAAGGTAGCATCTATGGTTTTGTCATAGTCTTTTAAGTTTTACTGAAGAGAAGAAGAAAACATCATTAAGAGACTGTTTGACCACTGAGTAATGAGATGAAAGAGGAAGGACATGGAAAGAGGAGTAGGAACGTGCCAACGGGTTGTAAGGCAATGCAAATTATTGTTGAATTTAGCTTTTGGCATACTGGGGGGGGAGGTTGGGGAAAGTTATTGGAAAATTATGGATTTTCACAACTATTTCTTACAATTTGTGTTTCTCTTTGAGGTTAAGTTTTTTGTGTGTAGCTAATAACGACGACGACAATATTGCTTATCATATTCTATTGGGGAAAAGGTGTTAAGGAGTGAGTGAGAGAGAGGAAGGAAAAAGGTGGAGTAGTAGTTATTAGTTATTAGCTCTCACTTATGGAAAGATAATTAACTCTGCCTGGTGGAGTAGTATTTTAGGAGGGAGACTAACAATTAGATATAAATTAAATGATAGTATTTTGTTGTTGTTCTTGCTGTTGTTATTTCTCCATTTCTTTTATGTTTTAATATCTTTCTCTTCATATTTGCTAAATGCTTAAGTTTGTTTACTTATCTATCTGTAACTTTGTGGTTTTTGTTTGTTTTTATAGTTGGATAATTCGTTCTAAGATCATCTTATTCTTAATCTCTTGTATGTAGGTGTTTGTGTGTGTGGATGTATAGTCTATTGCGGGAGTGAGGATGCTGTAGTTCTGGTGGATTACTTCCATTTATTCGATTTGTTGCCTTTCTTCGTTTTCTTCTTACCATTGCCATTATTACTGCTATTGTTGCTATTCTTGCTGTAGTTACGACCATGTTGGTGTTCTGTGGAGAAAAGGAGGAGAACGAAAATTAATAAAAACAAAAAATAATTTCGAGGTTAGGTTTTATATAGTACAAAACCTAGGAAGAGAAACAAATATCGAGAAATTGTTATTGAAATAATTAGGATAAAAGGGATAACCCATTATCCAAATAAAGATAAATTTTATTTAAATTAAATGAATATGTTATCTATGTACGTTATCCAAACAACGTCAATATGTTATCCACGTTATCCAAATAACGTTAATATGTTATCCACGTTATCCAAATAACGTTAATATGTTATCCACGTTATCCAAATAACGTTAATATATTATCCACGTTATCCAAAGAACGTTAATATGTTATCCACGTTATCCAAATAACGTGAATATCTTATCCACGTTATCCAAAGAACGTTAATATATTATCCACGTTATCCAAGCAAATTGAATATGTTATCCACGTTATCCAAAGAACGTGAATATATTATCCACATTATCCAAAGAACGTTAATATGTTATCCACGTTATCCAAATAACGTGAATATATTATCCACGTTATCCAAATAACGAGAATATTTTATCCACGTTATTCAAA
This sequence comes from Musca autumnalis, assembly GCF_047663935.1. Classification (NCBI taxonomy): domain Eukaryota; kingdom Metazoa; phylum Arthropoda; class Insecta; order Diptera; family Muscidae; genus Musca; species Musca autumnalis. The sequence continues at coordinate 199,146,393 of NW_027411866.1, read as the reverse complement.
TAACGTTAATATGTTATCCACGTTATTCAAATAACGTTAATATGTTATCCACATTATTCAAATAACGTGAATATATTATCCACGTTATCCAAATAACGTGAATATTTTATCCACGTTATTCAAATAGCGTTAATATGTTATCCACGTTATCCAAATAACGTTAATATGTTATCCACATTATCCAAATAACGTGAATATATTAACCACGTTATCCAAATAACGTGAATATTTTATCCACGTTATTCAAATAGCGTTAATATGTTATCCACGTTATCCAAATAACGTGAATATTTTATCCACGTTATCCAAATAACGTGAATATTTTATCCACGTTATTCAAATAACGTTAATGTGTTATCCACGTTATCCAAATAACGTGAATATATTATCCACGTTACCCAAAGAACGTTAATATATTATCCACGTTATCCAAATAACGTGAATATATTATCCACGTCCAAATAACGTTAATTTGTTATCCACGTTATCCAAATGACGTTAATATGTTATCCACGTTATTCAAATAACGTTAATATGTTATCCACGTTATCCAAATAACGTGAATATTTTATCCACGTTATTCAAATAACGTTAATATGTTATCCACATTATCCAAATAACGTCAATATATTATCCACGTTATCCAAATAACGTGAATATTTTATCCCCGTTATTCAAATAGCGTTAATATGTTATCCACGTTATCCAAATAACGTGAATATTTTATCCACGTTATTCAAATAACCATGACATAAACGTAACAACGAAAGTACGTTTTATAAAATGCTATATTTGGTCGGTGCTGCTATATGGAACAGAAGTTTGGACGCTCAAATCCTCTGATGAAAGAAAATTGGAAGCCTTCGAAATGTGGATTTACCGGCGAGTACTGAAAATACCATGGACTGCGAGAATTTCTAATGACGAAGTACTAAGAAGGATGAATGTAAGCCGGCAGTTAATAACAACAATAAAAAGTCGCAAAATAGCATATCTTGGACACGTATTAAGGAACAATAAATACAACATTTTACGAGCAATTTTAAAAGGTAAAAATTGATGGAAGGCGTGCTAGAGGAAGAAAAGAAACATCTTGGCTCAAAAACATCATGGACTGGACAGGTTATACCGACGAAACTGATCTGCTGAATGCTGCAAGACACAGAGAGCTGACAACCACTATACTATAACATAAATATAATGCGATAAATATTAAAAAATAAAATGAATTGTACGATCACTTATATCCGGATAACGGATGAGTAAATAAAGAAGAAGATTCAAATAACGTTAATATGTTATCCACGTTATCCAAATAACGTGAATATATTATCCACGTTACCCAAAGAACGTTAATATATTATACACGTCCAAATAACGTTAATATGTTATCCACGTTATTCAAATAACGTTAATATATTATCCACGTTATCCAAATAATGTGAATATTTTATCCACGTTATCCAAATAACGTGAATATTTTATCCACGTTATTCAAATAACGTTAATATGTTATCCACGTTATCCAAATAACGTGAATATAATATCCACGTTACCCAAAGAACGTTAATATATTATCCACGTTATCCAAATAACGTGAATATATTATCCACGTCCAAATAACGTTAATTTGTTATCCACGTCCAAATAACGTTAATTTGTTATCCACGTTATCCAAATGACGTTAATATGTTATCCACGTTATTCAAATAACGTTAATATGTTATCCACGTTTTCCAAATAACGTGAATATTTTATCCCCGTTATTCAAATAACGTTAATATGTTATCCACATTATCCAAATAACGTGAATATATTATCCACGTTATCCAAATAACGTGAATATTTTATCCACGTTATTCAAATAACGTGAACATTTTATCCACGTTATCCAAATAACGTGAATATTTTATCCACGTTATCCAAATAACGTGAATATTTTATCCACGTTATCCAAATAACGTGAATATTTTATCCACGTTATCCAAATAACGTGAATATTTTATCCACGTTATCCAAATAACGTGAATATTTTATCCACGTTATCCAAATAAAGTGAATATGTTACCCAAATAACGCGAATATACTATCCACGTTATCCACATAACCCAATATACCCAAATAACGTGAATATACTATCCACGTTATCCAAATAACGTAAATATATTATCCACGTTATCCAAATAACGTGAATATCTTATCCACGTTATCCAAATAACGTGAATGTATTATCCACGTTATACAAAGAACGTTAATATATTATCGACGTTATTCAAATAGCGTTAATATGTTATCCACGTTATCCAAATAACGTGAATATTTTATCCACGTTATTCAAATAACGTTAATATGTTATCCACGTTATCCAAATAACGTGTATATGTTATCTACGTTATCTAAATAACGTGTATATGTTATCTACGTTATCTAAATAACGTGTATATGTTATCCGCGTTATCCAAATAACGTGTATATGTTATCTACGTTATCTAAATAACGTGTATATGTTATCCGCGTTATCCAAATAACGGGAATGTGTTATTCACATTACCATAATAAAGTGAATATGTTATCCACGTTATCTAAATAAAGTGTATATGTTATCCACGTTAACCAAATACGGTGAATATGTTATCCACGTTATCCAAATAACTTTCAAATATTATCCACGTTATACAGATAACGTGAATATGTTATCCACTTTAACAAAATTACGTGAATATATTGTTGTTGTAACAGTGTTTATTATTGTATGTTTGTGAATATGTTATCCAAATAAACAGAATACTTTATCCAAGTTATCGAAACAACGTGAGTATGTTATCCAAGTTATCCATGCGCGGATTTAAGATCACAATTTCTCCATTAAATTCATGGAAATTTTTTCTGCGGGAAAAAATGTGTCCGAACCGAAATTATCCAGAAAGTTGTGTCCTACTTATCATAGATCCACTAATGCCAGGGCACAAGGCGACCAAGGGTCAATCAGTGTTTTAGGCGTCTGTATTAGAAGGGTTCTTCTTGGATCCTCTTGAACGACTTAGTTGTCATGTTCTTGCCGTGGTGTTACTTACGCAACCAAGTAGACTATTGTTAACCAACCATTCTAGAGAAAAACGATGCTCCTTAATCTCTGTCATTGTGGCGATTATATCGAGCAGGATGCAATTGGGATAGACACTCTGATAGCTAAATTAACCAAAGGCGTTTCTACAAGTTTGGTATCGTGTATGGGAAGGGCTTACACACGTTCTCAGGAAGCTCCGGTAGGCAGTCCGCTCTCCCCAACCAAGATTAAGCAAAGTAAATTTATATGGAATAATCTTAAGAAAATGAACAAGTTCGAAATCTCTACTACCACTGCCAACAACCAAAATACTGACGTCTCTACAACCTAACCAAAGGCACATGGTTCCTTCCAAACCTTATTCTACGGTTAGATGTAATTCAAAGTCTGGAAAAATTTCAGCATGTAGGAGATACTGCTGAACCAACATGAGCCAACCTATGCTCAGTTCCGGAACCTGCAATTTTGAATTTTTTTTCTTTATAAATTTGTCACTTGTCTCGTCCCAATAACATTGAAGCGCAAAACATTGTCCCCTCAATTAAAAAAGTAGCAAAAACTGTACTTGTGTACCTGAATTTGCCGTCAAGGAACCCATAGTACAACGAAAATTGCGAAAATTCTGAACTTATCTATTCTAAAAAGGAGAGGAGACTCCCAGATGCAGAGACATAAAAGAAGTCTCTCAAAAGAAGTTTTCTATAAATAGAAGTCCGCCAAGGCCAAACACCATCGACCAGACCTTCACTTAGCGACAAATTATTTACTATCATCCTACTACAACTTACCGCTTTTAATATTCGATGCTGACACTGACGACGACGATGCCGAATTGGATGGACGTGATTCCGATTCCGAACCAGATTTGGAAGAGGAATCTGATATTGTACAAACGGAAGATTCCGATGAAATGGAAATAATCGATATGGTCGACGAGGCCGATGTTAGAATTCCATGTGTAGTACTGCTGCTGGTGGCATTGGAATTATTTCGCGGCAGTGATGTGCCAGAAGTTGAGGATGTGGCGGAGGTGTTGATATTACTACTACTATTATTTGATGTTGTTGTGGAGGAATTTTGTTGTAATCGTTGTTGCCTCACTTGTTGCTGTTGTTGTATACGTTGTTGTTGATTTGAATAGCGGGGTTTATTGGTGCTACCACTGGTGTTGGTTGTGCCACTACCACCACTGTTATTGGGTGTATTTGAGGAACCAGACGAACTGCTGGCAACATATTTTGTATTTGAAGATGACGATGATGACGTGGCGGCATATTGCTGTTGATATTGTTGTTGCATGGGAGGTGGAACATAGAATTGTTGGCGGTAATAATGTTGTTTTGATGATTGCTGTTGTTGTTGCTGCTGCTGATGATTCTGTTGCTGTTGTTGTTGCTGTTGATGTTGTCGCGGGGGTGAAGGTGATAAAAGATTTTTCTTATGTTGCTGTTGCTGCTGTTGAGCTGGACAAGAAGGCATCTTAAATTCATGGCCCTGTTGCTGCTGTTGTTGTTGCGGCATAAGTGGCTGTTGTTGTTGCTGTTGCAGGTGTGTATTTGATTTTACTGTTGTAATATCTGAACTTGACGAAACAATCGGTGATGGTGGTACATTATGTATCTCATGGAACGACTTTGCGGCTAATGTGGGTGATGTTGTGGTCGATAATGGCGTCGCTGCCACCACCACTGGCGTTGATGACGATGATGATGACGATGGTACAGCTGCTGCTGACGATGAAGATATAAAAGTAGTTGTGTGTGTTTGTGTTGGCGTTAGAGGCTGCGTGGTTTGCTGCTGCAACTGCATCTGTTTCAGCATGGTTGTCGCTGCCGACACTGTGAACTGTGAGGGTGTTCCAGCTGTCTGCATCTGAACCATTTGTTGCTGCTGTTGTTGCTGTTGCTGCACCAAACCTGCAACTATTCATCATGTATCCATCCGGGCAGCTGTGTGAATATTCGCGGATGTAGCCATATTACCAGCTGGACCACCGGCCATTATCGGAACACCACCTCCATTTCCACCAAGGTTCGATGGTGAAGTGGAATCGGCATCACATTCTTTGCTGTCTTCTGAATCATCACCGGACGAGGTGCTGCCACGCCGATGACGCATCGATGACATCGCCGCCGAGTGGTGCTGTTGTTGTTGCTGCTGCTGTTGGTGATGATAGGGATGTGGTATTATGTGTATCTGCTGCTGTTGTCCAGTAAGGGCACCAGCTGGCAGCATTGTGGAAGGCAATAATTGTATTTGCATATATTTTGGGGTGTTCCCCGCAACAGTGGGTGTGCCCGGCAGCAGTGGTGCCCCCAGTGCAGATACAGGTGAGTGGCGGGCAAGGACCAAATGTTCAAAATGTTCTCGTATCCATTCACGATAGTCTATAACATCGTCTGTGATACGTATGATACGTCCTGTAGATGAAGAGAAAGGAAACTCTAAGAATGCAATTCTATGAAAACTTTTGTTATACCACTTACCCAATATTGAACGTTCATTGCAATCATTGGCCCAATTATTTAGTGGACTCACAGCCTGTGACAGCATTAGGTAGGCATATTCAAATGCCTGTTTAACCTGCAGCGCTCCATATGAACTCCGGCCAATGTCATTACCCGGCGTTAAAGGATCCTCAATGCACAACAGTGAAGGTCTATGGCCATCAATCATATCACGTTGTAAGTCTTCTTTGGGTATGTAACGGCCTCCATTTTTAATGGAAATGCCTATTTTCATGTAGTTGAATTTACGACCGTATAGCTCGAAAAATTCCAATAATAAAACGCCCAAGTTATCAGTCTCTGCATGGATTTGACGCGGATGCAACTGTAGAAAGCTAATGCACATCAAGATCAGTGAATAGGAAGAAATGCCACCGGTGAAAACTTCATTGAGATCACGTTGAAGTAAAAATTGTTTCAAAACTAGCACCAATTTCGCCAATAGCGGAAATTCCTGTTTGTATTTTTTAATGAGCTCTGCCGATTGGACACCCGATTGCATATTGAATGAAATGTCCACTTTGACTTGAGTTTCACGATCCGTTAATTTGATAATTGGCACGGAGGCTTTATCAAGTACACGAACCGAATGAGGTTCAGCGATACCACGGGCAATGAGTTCGGTTTCCAATGTCCTTAGAGGCATTTTATCCCAGAGACCTAGTGGAGGGAGGACAAGAGAATTAAAAGTTAGATGATATACACTGGGAAAACATGAGAAAAATTCGCTTACCCAACACCACCAGGTCAATATCAGAGGTAGGCAGGAATAGACCAGTACGGAAGGAACCAAATATCTCAACTATGGCCGAGGGCCATATTGAATGGACAACGGCTTCAATACGATGTACCACCTCATTGCGTATGGCATGTTCGGTGGGTGTAGGCAGTACATATTTATAAAACTGTTCAATTTCCTGATGCAAACCCAATACACCACGACCATAATTACAATCAGGCACACGCCACGGACAACCCTTGTACTTTGATATCAGCTTGTCCATGTGCTTATTCAGATTATATGTACTGGCCTTATTGTCAACAATGCGGCCAATTTTCCTGCGTGACGGATTGTAATAACTGGGACGTTCGTGTGAGGGCATTTTACCACCGCCGGCTATATTTGTTGTATTAACACCACCTCCGCCGCCGCCGCCTCCTTCTCCTCCACCAGGTGTTGTGGCAGGTGTTGATGAGTCGTTATTGGTATTTGAATCGATGGAATTGTTACTTGAATTGTTGCCGCTGGAATTGTTACCGTTGTTGTTGCTGTTGTTGTTATTGTTGCTGTTATTGTGATTGTTGTTGTTGTTGCGCAAACCACCAAACTGTTGCAATAGAAGCTGTATGGAATCACGATCGCGTGCTGTTAAATTGGCACCGTTGTTAAATTTATTACCGCCGCCTTGTAATGATTGCAATTGTAACTGTTGATTTTGCTGTTCCAGCAATTGGCTCATTTCATGCGCATTGGTTTCCCAAATTTTACACCATGTGCGTAAGGCTGGACCCTCCTGTTCCTCTTGAAACCAACCAACAAAAGGATCCATTCAAAATAGGTTTTTCGGTTCGTTTGTAAAAAGGTTGTGTTTTACACAAGACAAAGCTTTTGCGAGCCAACGAACGAACGTTTAACGTCGCCAGTCAAATGTGAGACGAGACACACCAGAACAGAATCCGGCCGTTTAGAGTTCGGCTAAATAACTGGCGATGAGGGATGGGGGTGGTGGTCTTTGACTAGAATGTTAATCTCCTCCTAATGTGAGACGGTCGAGGGAATTACACTACTGGCGTGTTGTAGTGTCTTTACGTAGTTTTATTCGGGTACTTCTCTCCCCTCCGTCTTCGGTGTCTTTTTTTCTAGTAGAATAATAACGGGATTTTGAAGTTGGAATTCCGTAGCTAGTGATGTATGAATAAGTTTATCTCCACAATAAAATTCTATAAAATTATTCGAAACACACTATGGAATGCCAATTGTTGATATGGTAAGACAACTTTCTTAAAGTTGCTACGTTTTAGTTTTTTAACTTTTCTTCTCTGTCTGAAGGGCGGGGATTATTTATTTGTTAAACTTAGTTAATAAAAGTGGGACTTTCTTCTGAAAAGAGAGGAGACAAAAAAGGGAAATAGATTAATATATATGTATGTGTGTAGTTGTAGAATGAGATGTAAAAAAAGGATGGAAGGGAAATTCAGTACATAAAAAGAATTTTTAAGTAATTTATGAATCAGAATAACAACCAAAGTAGCCACGCAACTTTCAAAATAGATGTACACCCGGAAAACAGATTTTAGGGAATGTGGATTCAAATAATGTAAAAAAACTCTAGTAAGAGCTGTAGACACCAACTCCCACCGTATTTGGAAAAAAGAATTATACCAGGAATTCCACATGCAATAACACAGAACACTGCACAGTGTGGCTCAAAAGTTTTTTTTTTTTTTTTTTTTTTTTTGTCAGAAATCTGTATTTTCTAAATGGTTTAAAGTAAAGCTATGAAATATGGAGAAAATGTTTTTAGAATCAAATCTAGATCTTTTCGTCTACATTGTTATATAAAAATAAAAGAAAAAACAAAAAAATAGAAATAATATATATAAAAATTAACAAATAAAAAAGTATCAGACGATATTGTCAACTGAGATATACCCTTAGACTGTGTGAATTTAAATTTTCTTCTAAATAAATATTTCCCTAAAAATTATGTATTTATAGGGGGTTGCATAATTGTTTAGACTTCTTTGGAAGTGTGAACTTGCCGACAAAAATATATAAACTTTTACATATTTATCTTTCCGAATTTCCGAATGAATGTGAACATCTTGCTAATAAACTTGATTTGGATTAATGCGCAAAAGTGTTGAAATTTTGCATTTTGAAAACGGATCTAGTTCTGGGAGCCATTCCTTTCCTTGGGACTTTGTCCCATGGTTTTTGTGATACCTTTAATACTCAAATTGTGTAATATGGGAGAATTTTCAGTTTTCTGTTTTTTACCTTTTGTTTGCTTAATCGAATTAATTGGAAAGTGTGCTTTTACTACCCGATAATAAAGTTTATAACGAACAAGTAAAAAAAGTGGATAAGGAATTAACTGCATTAAGACACAAATGTTGAACTTTTGTGGGGAAGGTACCTTTAGCGAGGGCCGATATGGGCCATTTTAGATGTTAAACTAAATTTTGACAAAATATTAGGAGAACCAAAGTTTGGTTGCCCCATTCAAGTGATATTGTCCTAGCATTTTAGTGACACTTTTTAAATATTGGGGAAAAGTACCGGAAGTTGTGAAATATGACGAAGACCAAATGTTGGACCAAATCGGTTGTTGTTGGTGCAATCCCACGGCAGCGTATTCTTTCGTACCGGATTGACCCGGAACAACACAAAACCAATGTTCCGGCCAGCGGCTGCCACCTCAGTGTGTACATGTTCGTATTTGTTTCGTTTTTTCTGTATTGGGAGCAGCATATCCCGGAATGCCTGCTCCGAATTCTATTGGTCCGAGCCGGGACGGAGGAAAACCCAGGACCAATATATCTATGCTCAGTTTGTCACATCCGCATCTTCACCCACATCCAACCTTCGGTGAGATGCAATAGATGGCAGGAGTTGGTGCATCTAAGGGGTTGTTCTGGACTCGTCCACGTGAGGGACTACGACAGGGACTATGTTGCTGCATGCTCCAGCAGTGAGTCGTCGTCGGATTACGAGACTCCCTCGTCGTCTGATTACGAAACCCCCCCGCAGTCCCCTCGACAACAACCGCACACGCAGCCTTTAACACCAGCCGTTGTTGTCCCAATCCCCGAAAATGCAGCCTTTTTGCAATTGAATTGCAATGGACTCCGAGGTAAGATCGAGGAGATAGTAGATTTAATGAGTCGGAAGAACATCAAGGTCGCGGCGGTGCAGGAAACCAAGCTGAACAACAACCACAGCTTAGAGCATTGTGATGGTTACAATGTTCTGAGGAAAGATCGCACCAGAAGTGGAGGTGGGGGATTGGCTTTCCTATTGCACCAGTCTGTCCAATACAGACCTATCTCGCTTGAGCCTGTCTCTAATGACCCGTACATGGAATGTATGGGGGTAGCAGTCAGGTGTGGAGCTGCCGAGATACGAGTTGCTGAATGTATACATCCCGCCGAGAAATAGCTGTATCCCTGATTATAGGCCTGACAAAAGCCCGCTCTTGCAATGTCACAATCGTCTGGTCCTGGGGGATTTTAATGCACATCATGAGATGTAGCATTCGGCCCTCGGAAACGACCAGAAAGGTACAGCGCTGGCCGAGCAGATTGATAGCTCTACGTTTTGCACGGTCAATAAGGACGCCCCTACCAGAATTAGAGGAGAGTGTCACAGTTCGCCTGACATAACCATCGTGTCACCTGGTCTGACAAATGACGTTACCTGGCAACCCGTCATTTCCCTTGGATCAGACCATCTCCCCATAATTGTCACCATTAGCAGACCATCCAACTTCATCACCTCTGAACGCCGCACGTTCGTCAATCATAAAAAAACTGATCGGCCGAGTTTCAGAGAGTTCACCAATCACCGCTTCAGAGAATTGCCCAATCCTTCTGATGTTCGGGTAGCGGAAAGGACGTTCCGGGACATCATCACTGCTGCAGCCGCTCGCCACATCCCTGTTGGTCGAATACCCGAAGTAAGACCAAATTAGAGGCGACGGGATAAGCAAATGAACGTGATGAGCTTCGTCGTATCAACCCCAATGACCCCAGAGTCAGGGAGCAGACACTGGAAGTTAACAGGCTGGTCGGCGAGCTTAAGCGGAACAAATGGTTAAATCATCTGAAGAGCTGCAACATTGGAGCTGGTATAGGTGAATTGTGGGCAACGGTTAATTCACTCTCGAACCCTGGAAGAAGGGAAGATAGGACCTCAGTCACGTTTGGCGACGTTACTTTGACTGACCCGAAGATGTGCGCAAGTAATTTCAATTGACAGTTTGTCGAGCATCCCGAGAGTGACAGGGCGAAGAGAAGAGTATTACGTCGCATCAGATCTCTTCCTGCCGAGGATGAACCACCACAATTTACAATGGATGATGTTGCCAATGCCATCAGGAACGCTAAATCATCCAAAGCGTTGGGCCCTGATGGAATCTCCATGGTAATGTTGAAGCAGCTGGATGAGCCGGGAGTCGAGTATCTCACCAAAGTCTTCAACTTGTCGCTAGCCACCCTCGTTGTTCCCGAAGTCTGGAAAATGGGCAGGGTGGTCCCACTACGAAAGCCAGGCAAGGATGCCAGCAAAAGTGAATCGTACAGACCGATTTCGCTTTTGTCGCCCGTAGCAAAGTCACTTGAGGCCTTGCTCCTCCCCAGTATCAGAAATAGCTATCAAGTTGCCGATCATCAACATGGATTCCGTAAGCAGCACAGCACGACAACAGCGCTGCACGCCATTACCACATATATCAGCAAGGACTCAACCAGAGACGACCGTGCGATACAGTCAGGCACTCCACGCTGTTTGAGGACATTGAGCAGACAACCCTCCGGCCAAGCTTGAAACGTTGGATAGCCAACTATATGCGTGGACACCAGTCGTACGTGGAATTCAGGAATAAGAAGTCCAAACCCCGTAGAGTGAAGCAGGGAGTCCCTCAAGGTGGGGTGATATCTCCGAAACTGTTTAACCTCTACCTCTCCTGTATTCCGCCCCTTCCAGACGGCATCGAGATCGTAATGGGTACCTATCCTGATGACATCTGTGAGAGACTGAACAACTATTTAACCGATCTTATCACCTTTTTCCATTCGAGGAATATGCAGATTTCCGCCACAAAATTTACAGCCACACTGTGGACAGCGCATTTTGGACTTGAGTTGAATGTCGTGGTCGACGGTAGCAGAATTCCGACCACAAACTGCCCTAAAATTTTAGGGGTCACATTCGACACTACATTCACGTCGTGCGCACACGCCACAGCTATCTGCGACAAGTTGAAAAGTAGGAACAAGGTCCTCAAGTCCCTGGCCGGCAGCACTTGGGGTGCAGTTAAAGAAACTTTGTTGGCTACGTATAACGCGATAGGTCGGTCTGTGGTAAGCTATGCGGCTCCAGTCTGGTCCCCGAGATTGTGTGATTCGAACTGGAAAAAGATTCAACCTTGCCAGAATGCCGCCCTGAGAACAGCGACAGGGTGCCTCCTCAAATCTACAGTGGACCATCTACATGAGGAGGCAAAAATTCTTCCTGTAAAGCAACACAATGAGATGCTTTCGTTGCAGTACCTGCTTGGATGTTATCGTGTGAGCCATCCCAATCACCATCTTATGGGTAAGCCCGACACATTCAGGCAGATCAGGAAGGATATCCATGCCCTAGAGGGAGGGGACCAAGGATACAGGAGAGAACCTTTAGATCAACAAGCATATCAAGTAGTTTTGAATAGCATTCACACGGACGCAGTTGCCAAGGCCTTATGCATCTGCCCAGTATGCGGCATGGGCCCGCACGACACAGAACACCTTTTCAACTGTCCCGCCAAACCTACCCATCTAACTCCAGTGGATCTGCGGCTACATCCCATCGAAGCAGACATTTTTCTGGAACTAGAGATAGACCCAGAGCCAGATTGAACAGAGGAACGAACATACAAACATAATAAAAAACACTGTTACAACAACAACAACTTCGGTCGGGATTTCAGACTTTCTTTTAGGAAAAGTTTGCTATTGTATGCCCACATTTACATTAGGCAATTTTCCTTGCGGCAATTGTCAGTTTGTCGATGAGAGAGGGTGTTGAGAGGCAAATGCCTCACCTCTCTCACCATCAAACTGACAATTGCCGCAAGGAAAATTGCCTAATGTAAATATGGACTATCATAGATAGCTTTATAAGCTTGGTTACCCATTTGAAATAAATAAAATAAATAGAAATATGTAAATTAAAAGATACTCTCCCCTACTGCTTTAATTATTTGAAAAATAACCAATTAACAAAAGAAGGTACTTAGAGAGGGAACTTCAAAGGTTCATTACTCGAAAAGTATCGATTACCCCAAAAACATGACATTATTGTAATCAGGATAAAACGACCGGCCTTTAATAACAATATTAGATTTTTCCCATAGCTTAAGATAAACCCAATTTATATTGTATTTCAAAAACTACTTGAACACCTTCAGATGCGGGTTATCTACAAGCTTTATTTAGCTGCAAAATTCAGCACATTCCTCTGAAAGTTTTAAATATTTCTGGTTATTATGTATGTAGCATAATAACCAAAAATATTGTAATCTTTTAGAGAAATGTACTGAATTTTGCTCATCATCATTTTTTTATTTGCAAACTCCATCACTTCAAACACACCCCAAAGGAAGTCACCAAGGCAAGAAAAAATCAAACTTTTTTGAGAAAGAAGTACCACATTGTTTGTCTAGAGTTAGGTAATGTATTAAGAAAAAAAAACCTATAAGGTGCTAATTAATTAACAAAACATTTATGTGAAATAAAAAATACTACACACAGGCTACACAAACAAAACAAACATGTGTTTTGTTCACAGACGCACACACAAACACATGTGGAAAGACATATCTATGCTTATAGTAAACTGATTTAGTTTAAAATGTATCACATTTGATTTTGAAAAAAGAAAGAAGAAGAAAAAACAAGTTTGACTGATAATGAAAGTGAAATCAATGTCGTCATAGGAGTTCTTCTTTAAGTATTGGCTGGAATGAAACGTGTTATCAAAAAGTATGATTTATTTATTAATTTAATCGTTGTAACTGATAATTTGATTAGCGTTATCATTGAAATGTTTACAAGAGGTAAATGCCACTGTGGAGAACATGTGCACTTCAAATCAATCTTCGGACTAAAATATGGTATTAAATAAAAAGGGGACGGTACTCTTTTAACTGAACCCATTGCCAAGATATTTGAACCAGAGACTATTTGGAACGTGTTCAGTTTAAGATCTCCGTCGCGGATCTCTGTGTTGTTGTCTTAAACAATGAGATGAAATCAAGGGTAGTTTCGGAACTCGGAAAATATAGAATTCCGCAACAAAAATTATATATACAAAAATTATATATAAACTGCACTAAAGCCGAATATATTTCATTAGAGCCAAATCGTTTTAAACTAGTAGTGTACACAGTTTCTTTCGTCTCATAAACTTGATCTTCCAAATAAACATTTGTGCATAATTAAAGAAATTTGCTATTTTAAAGAAAATATGAAATAATTAATTAATTTGGTCTGAAAGACTTACTGGCATTGTAATGTATGAATAATAAATGAAATGAAATGAAATGAAATGAAATGAAATGAAATAATTATCTACCAGGTGTCTCTGTTAAGGATTGCCTTTCTTCACCTTCTCATCAAAAAACACATCAATTTAAAGACTCTCATTTGCAATTTTCTTCTATGTAACCAACCAACCAACCAATTGGTAAGAGTATATCATTTGACACTGAAAGCAGCTGATTAAATTGTAAACAAAAACCAGAGAGAAACAATACCACCACAAAAAGGAAATGTTTGCAGCAGGTAGAAATAATAACAAAAAATCCTAATTCTTTTGGGTGATTGTTTGCGTATTGTGTTTGCAATTTTTTGTATTGTTTTTGAAATAAACAAAACATTTATTCTCAGTAACACAAGAGGGGGTCACACTGCCCTACAAGGGAACTACAAGTCACGCTCTTTTAAATTGTTGGAATATGAAGAGCAAGCAATATTTGATCAGGTTGTCAAAATATAGTCAATGAAGTGCAACAAATGTGTGAGAAAATACAAGGACTTCGTACTTTCCTCATGTCTACAAAATCACTGGCAAAAATTTCGACGGTGTCAATATACCCATCAGTAATGTTGGCGATATTTCCTGAATATTTCAGCCATGTAAAACTTCTCTTAGGTTTTAGTTAATATGGGAAAAATTGTGTAGATTTAAAAACGTGCATCAAATAGACCATTTTATTTTGTGGGATATATAGTGCAAAGAGCACCTCTTGGCCATAACAACATACCGATCCATTCTGTGAATGTGTTTCACTTTAAATAACGATCGCAATTAAACGATAACCTTTTCCTATACCCCAAATTGACTCGATGGAATCACCTGTTCAACAAAAGACTAGTAACACAAAATTTTCTATTTTTCAGTAGCGATGAAATATAAATACCCTTTATAAATAAGTAGTTACTCTGAGGACATTAAGAGTAACATAATGATATTTTTTGATGAAAGAGAAGGTAAAACAAGTGAAAAAGTATCAGTCGGCTTTGCCTCAGGCTATGTGACATTTGAACTTGCCGAACATAGTCCATTATGGACTATGTATATCTTTTGGACCAGTATACCAGGAAGCATTGACTTGTCCACGGAAAACATAATATAGCTTTAAACAGGACTACAAGGAACAGGATTGTCATACCATTGCCGAAGGATCTTTTAACAGATCCTAATCTGCAAATATTGAACTTTTTTGCGGTAGGTACCATTTTAGAAATTAAACTAAATTTATATAAAATATTAAGGATTCAAAGTTGGGCCAAATCTTGAACGCGGTAAGAGATATTTTAAATATTGGGGGGAAGTACCGGAAGTTGTGGCTCGGTATTGCTCATCTTCGAACTGAAATTAAGTGTGGACAAAATATTACGAAGGCCAAATTCTGGACCAAATCGCTTAATAAGCGCTCTCCAGTCACAACCTATGGTGCCATAGGGGTTTTGTACAACTTTCGGGCTGTTTTATCAAGAAGTATGGACGTATGGAAGTATGCCCCTGAAAAAACGTTTACCGTCGAAATTGAGGCAGCGAATACAACTTGCTTCAATAAAAATCAAAGTGATTCGAGAGCAGGTCTTAAAGTAATCTTATCCGAAATTTTGTATGGGAGGTACCAGAAGGAGTGGACAAATATAGTCCATATTCGAACCTGATCTATATCTTGTAGATATATTAGGATGCGTAAAGTATGGTCCAATTCGGCTACTCCCTTCAAGAGTTGCCGTACGAACAATTTTTCCGAACATTTTTGAACTTTTGAGGGGGAGGTTCCTGAAGCAGTGGACCGATATGGCTTATCTTCGAACTCAAACAATGTTTGGACAAAATATTACTAAGGCCAAATTTTGGACCGAATCGGCAGATCCGTTCTAGAGTTATCTTGCGCTCCAACCACCTTACACGGTGTCATAGGGGTTTTTTGCAACTTTCATGCTATTTTCTCAGGAAGTATGGACTTGCCGCTAATGAAACTTTTACCGTCGTATGGGGGGGGGGGGGGGGCAGTGAAAACAAGTTGTTAAAATAAAAATCAAGGCGCTTCGAGAGATGGCCCTAAACTGATCTTATCGGAAAATTTGTGTGGGAGGTACCCGAAGGAGTGAACCGATTGAGCCCACATTGAAATCTTATTTAAGTCTGGTACACATTTCACGATGGGTAAAGTGTGGACAAAATCGGTTACTCCCTTACTTACCGATATAGCCCATTTTCGAACTTAAACTAAGTTTGGGTAAAATATTACGAAACCCACAATTTGAACCGAATCGGTTTATCCGTTCGAGAGTTATCGTGCGCTCCAGCCAGCCAGACAGACAGACGGACGGACATTGCTCAATCGACTCCAAATTGTCTGAAACACATTTCGTCCAAACATACTTGTGGTCTAAAACCATTATTTCGATGAGGCACATTTTTCCCGTATGAAAGTGTATATACCCTCGTTAGCATAAATTCTGAGGGTATAAAAACATATTTCAAAAATCAGAACTTTAATTTTCGACATATTGCTCAATCTGATCTTAACCGTCGACGAGCTGGACATCACGTTGACATCACAGCCAAGTCTACTAGGGAAGATGAGAGTATTGTGGAGGAAGTAAGGGCTTTGATGCTCTGATATCAGTAATCCCAAAGGAAGAATGCCACAGGGACATTGACCGACTATGGAGAATCCAAGGAGGCTCCAACATAAGTCAATGACTTTAAAGACGTGTAACGTGTCTTCACAAATTGGTGGGACGAGATCCGAATTTGGATTCTGAGAAGGAGATAAATGAGAAAATTCGATAGAACCTAACCTCTTGTATCTCGACGGGATCTTCAGGTGGATAAGATCTTTCTTCCAGACCCTGTTGCTGCTCAAGCAAAAGCCTCTTAAATAGCTGCGACAAGCAAAAACGTGGTGAGTCAAATTCTTGGCTTAATTCAAGTTTAAGGCCTGACCACGGATCATCTTGTCACATGTGTCATTGGTAGTCTTACAACGTACAATTTGTGTTGCGGAAGTCCATGCTTCCCGAGATATGTGCCATCAAAGTTCCGTAAGTATCCACGAAAACTTAAAATTTTCAAAAAGGAAACTATTTGGCGTAGCAGGTTTTGGAATCTATCCCGGCCACCCACGAATTCTTATACTCTTTAAAGAAATTTTATCGAGTAGCCGGTGTTAAACAAGGAAAAAC
This sequence comes from Musca autumnalis, assembly GCF_047663935.1. NCBI lineage: Eukaryota > Metazoa > Arthropoda > Insecta > Diptera > Muscidae > Musca > Musca autumnalis. Next base: position 199,129,341 of record NW_027411866.1, on the reverse strand, counting down.
TCGTAAAATCCCGGCCGAAGGCCGTCCATCAGCGGAAACTTATGATTTTTAGAATCTACATAGTTTACACAAATTTTTAAATTATACCAAAATTGCCTAGATTGGCTTTCAAAACCAAAACTGGAACTTTGAAGTTTTAGGAAGTCTGGTCTTCGGCAACAAAAAATGTATATCGTTGTAATCAGTGTTCCAAGGGTTATCGACGGTAGATACATATGTCAAAAAGATCCGCGATTAGGCCTTAAAAATGACTTGTTCCAAACCAGAAAGGAATAAGAAGGCTAAAGAAACTCTCCTCAAACAAACCAATTACCATTAAGGAAATCAACTGAAGAAGGGGTCTGCTTCTGTGTGGTTGGGCCGAGTGAGAAACCATCATCTCTGAGAAGAATAACACAGCTCCGGGAGAGAAAACTGTGATACGTTTTCGCTTTGCCGAAGGTCCTTAGACTACACCAAATACGACGATGGTTCCTTAGGCAATCAAACCGTCGACTTCCTTTGCAGTTGTCCTTGCCTAGAAAGCAAAGCTGAATAAGTTCAGTGCTCAAGTAGCTACCTATACAGGAAAAGTGACAAAGTCGGAAGTAAGAGCGCTGATAAGGTGGAAAGAGAATTGCGACACTCTATGATCATAGAAATCAATCGGCTATTATGCCATTGTATCATGCTTACCCATGGAATTAGAAGAATAATGTAAATATTTCATAGATAGAAATATCCGCTTTAAGAGGGGCTTAATTAGATCTACCTATCTTATTACTGGTTTAAACATTTCAAAACTCGCGATAAATTTAACCTAATATTATACAAATTAAATAAAACTTCTACAAACACGCTCTTACATTTTTAAGATAATGTCCATACATCCCGAGATATGGGTCTTGATATTTCGAAAGTGGCCTTTGACCGTGTATTTAACAATTTCTCCTATTGTATAGCTGTTTTAAGAACCGCTCTTAGCCCTATGGGCTAGGTTACTGTGATTGTCAAATAAATTAAATTAAATTAAAATTAAAAGTGCCTTTTGCCCACAAAAGAACGATGTCCATATTGTCAACGTTAGAAGACCCCTACCAGGTAGATATGGACTTCGCCGAAAAACTATGGGGGTTATCATGAATGAAATTTCCCGTGAGTTTTGTATTTCCGCCATTGCAACTTAGGGGAGAAAGTGAAAAACTTCACGGGGAATTGCCGTTCATGATAACCCCCTATATATCATTGTAATCAGGAATACAAAGAAAATTAAAAATTTCAACACGTTCCTATGGATGCGTCTAAGCAACATAATGGTGTTGCCATATTCCGTAAAAGTCAAGACCCTTATCTCGAGATGTATGAAATTCCCCCGGAGTACAATATGTATAGTCTACATTGTTGTATTCAGAATAATTAGGACTACATTGGTAGAAATTGTTTTAATAATTGTCCCTAAACGACATTTAATGCGGCCCCCCAATCCTAAACACAGATTCTTTTTACCCATTTATTAGTTCTCGATGCATAAAAATTTCAACAAGGTCTTATGGAGGCGCCAAAGCTGTGTAATGGTGTTAAAGACATTCGGCGAAAGTCAAGACCCTTATCTTCGGAAGCATAGACTTTCCCGGAAAATTATAAAAGTCGTTGTATTCAGGATAATAAGGACTACATGTGGTAAAAATTGCAAGACGATTAGAGAGATACCCCTAAACGTCACTTAAGTACCCCAAACCTAACCACAGATTTTTGATCAATTTATCAATGCTCGATTGCAGCATGAGACAGTCTGGGCTGCGACTGCAGGTGTTGCTTGCACCTTAGTGTTTTGAATAAATGACCTTTATAAAACTGATCCTAATAAACATATACACCAGTGTTGAGTGTGTAACACTAAGGAATTTCATTAATATGCATCTATAGATTGCAGCCCATGTCCAACTGTGTCCCCAAACTATTGTAATATTAATTCCAAACTTAAAAATCTGAAAATACAACTAAATTATGTATAAATTATAAAAGTACAAACAATTATGATTATTAAACTTACATTTTGATTTTGGATTTTTGCTTGGCCAAAAATGGACAAATATATTTCTCTGAATATATATTTGTTGTGGTTGTTGGTTTTTTGTTGTGTTAACTCTTCGTCGTATTAGAACACAAATTGAAATGACTTGTTAAGGCAAATATATGTTTTGTTTTTACTGTTGTTTTTGTCGGTCGAAGTCAGATACAAGTATCTCCAAAAAATATTACTTGACTACTTCGATAAACTGTGTGTTCTTCTAGAATCTAGATGAAACTCCAAATTGACGCGGACAGACTGAACCACTAATAATAATTTAGATGTGGTGAGCTGCCAGGTTAATACGAGATGCTTGGTGCGGCGGATTCTGTCTTGAATGACTTACGACGAAATAGTATCTCCTCTCACTGAATGAAAAGAATTCTTGATCGCAAAAATATTTTTGTCAATTACTGTAGCTACAACAACAAAACAAGAAATTAATCATCGATTCATTGAGAAAAAAACAAGAGATCAAAAAAGAATAGGTGTTGTTGGTATTTTAATCCTCAATCCTGTCTCAGAGTTTTGTTGTTTATTTTTTTTCTGTGGAGAGATATTTTTTGTTGCAATTCTCACTTTTTTCGCACAGCACTGCCCCTTCGTCTTTTCTACTACTTGACGTATATATGCAATTATTTTTGCTGGTGTAGAGTACTGTTAGAATTATTGATGTTGTTGTTATTATTGCTGCCACTGCTGCTGCTGTTTCTGTTGCAACGAGTATTATCAATTACAATTGCCAGACATTTCTAAGGCCATTTTGCAGTGTAAAACTGCAACTAGAGTTTTTTTATTTCTTTTCGAAATAGTTGTATATTTGTTTGCTTTCTCATACAAATCTTTTCTTTGAACTATATTTTTTGTTTTGTATTTCTTTTTTACTTGTAGGTGGATATTATATTTTTCCCGATAAGTCCTTTAGCCACACCACATTTACTTGTTTATTTCGGCTGCTGCTGCACACGTAAAAAATAAAAATTCATTAACTTCTTTTCATAATTATTTCTCTTGATTATTTTTTGATTTTTGCAAAAGATGCGTCCTGATTTTTTTTTGTTTGTTGCTGTTGTCTATATATTTTTTTTTCCTTTTCAAAATACTTTTGAAAAATAGAAGAGTACTACTACTACGCCATCATCCGCGTACATGCGAGAAGAAAAATTTGTCGTAGTAGTTGTACATATGTAGTCGGTCGCCTGTAGTAGAAACACACAACACAAACACACCGTTTAGAAATGTTCAAAAAACGACAAGAAACACATCCAGTTGAATAAAATCGAGAAGAAGAAGAAGAAATGGAAGAGCAGCACAAAATGAAATTGAGGCAGATCCAACTTTTACGGTTATGACGAAGTTTGCAAAAATGAAAAAAAAAATCTTGATGCCACACTGTTACAAAAAGTTATTAACACCCGAATAAAAGATATTAACATGAATTGAAATTAGAAGTTACTTTTTACTAGCAGTTCTCTTCTATTATGTTCTTTTTATAATTATTATTTTATTAATTATTATAATTTATTTTTTCACTACAACGGAAAAGCTGCTCCATCTTTCTAGCTGCGCTCGTGTTTTCTTCTATCGTCCCTTTCTCAATTTGACATTTTGCAAATTGCACAAATGTCAATGTTACAATAAAATGTCAAATTTGTGTATAGTTATTCGATTACTTATCGCACTGACCACCGACATTCATTCGTGTTAAAATGATAACACCTTCGTAATCGGTACTTGTAAAATGTCTTCTTTTCTTACTTTTTGGCCAAGTGTTCTTTCTATTCCATCATTTTTTCCCCCTTTCTCGTTGCTATCTTGTTCTTCCTTGATTGCTAGCTTGCCTGATCTGATGACAACTCACTGTAAGACGCGAAGTTTATAGTTTTCACGCAAATTTATATCGCACAATGTTTATTTTAAACGCCATTTTGAGCGTATTGCATTTTATTTGCAATTTTCAACTAGATTTTTCGATTTCGATTCGTTTTTCGCGATTTTTAAATAAATACGAAATACCACGCTCGCTCCTCCACGCTTGTTACAAATACAAAGTAACAAATAGAATGACTTGGTATTTGGTAGCCGGTATATAACCGGTTGCATGACTGTGAATTTTGACGCCGTCAATAATTGTTAACATGGCAATGCTGCCAATATTTTAGGCGTTTACACCAGTCAGATTGTCATTAAATACAACTCTGATTTACTAACCCACACATAGTCTGTGTTTATACGTTCAAACTAGAATGGCAAATTTTCTTGTCAATTTCTTTTAAAATTTCCTTGCAGCTTAGACAAGCAAATAATGTTTTTGTCACCATAGTATGGAGGGTATATTAAGTCATTCCGTTTGTAACACATCGAACTAATCATTTGCGACCCTATAAAGTATGTATATTCTTGATCAGGATAAAATTCTAAGACGATCTAGCCATGTTCGTCTGTCCGTCTGTCCGTCTGTTGTAATCACTCTAGCGTCCGCAATAATTGAGATAGAGTGCAAATTTTGCACCCGAGGGTATTTTTTCCATAGGCAGGTCAAGTTCGAAGATGGGCTATATCGGTCCACTCTTTGATATAGCCCCCATATAACGGTACTTCCGGATTTGAGGTATTTTGACGTTCTTTACCACATTTGCAGACCGAATTATACCCTAGACAGGCGGCAGCGTTAATTTGCATTCAAAAATGTTCGGAAAAATTCTGCGCATGATAACTCTTGATGGTAGCGACCGATTTGGTCCATGCTTTACCCATCCCAGTATATCTACCACATATATATCAGGTTGGAATATGGACTACATTTGTCCACTCCTTCGGGTACCTCGCACACAAAGTTTTGGATTAGTTCACTTTAAGAACTGCTCTGGAATCAATTTGATTTTTGTTGAAGCAACTTTCATTCACTGCCTCAGTTACGACGGTAAAAGTCCATACTTCTTGAGAAAACAACCCTAAAAATGTAAAAACCCTGCATGGCACCATGTAGTGGCTGGAGAGCACGACAATTCGAAGGTGGTGCTTGTAGGTCCACTCCTTCCGGTACCACCCCCACTAAAGTTCGATAATATTAGCTAAAATAGTACACGAGATATTTGTCGCTTCATACGCATAAAATTTTCAAAACCCCTTAAATATATACGTTTTTGGAAAAACCGTGTTTCACTTCACACCCGCTGAGGGTATATCTCTGTCGGCAAAGCCGACTGATAATTTTTTACTTGTTTTAGATTAGATTAGATAACACTGCGCAACCAAATGGAGGTGAAAGTCTGGGGGCATATTATGAACCCCGAAGGACAGATCCGCCGTGAGTCGAATTTCCGCGTTATGGCGTGATGAAATTTTTGTTGGAGACCATGTGGGCCATCAGTAATTAGTCGATGGTCAGACTAGCACGATTTCAATATGGCGACGTCAAGTTTATAGGCGAGGGGTATGAAGTAGTGAAACCCATGTACATGGTTTTCTGTGTTTGTTGTGTTGCCTCTTCTTGTTCTTCGTTGCATAATTTTTTCTTCAATTTTCTTTCATTTTTATTTTCTCAAGCAAACGTTAACAACAAAACAAACATAAATATATTTATTTAATAAAAACCTTTAATTAATGAAATAGTGAAAATTTAACTATTAATATTAATTTAATTATTAATGTTAATTATTTTGTGTTGCTTTTTGGTTTATTTATGTATTTTTTTTTTTGTTTTTATTGGTATGAGAAACACAACAAACGCGAATGGTAAAATAAAGAGGAAACGCAAAGATCTTAAATTTCACGTTAACGTGTGTGGACATTAACGAAATTTGAAAAGAAACTTTAACGAAATAGGTTTCATGAAACCTTGCTAGTCTGACCATCGACTTAGCGTTTTATCTTTGTTCACTGTTGCTTAAGTGCTCTACAAAAACAACAAACAAAGATATAAAGCTAATTCATGATGGCTTATAGGGTCTCTTGCAAAAACTTCATCACGCCATAACGCGGAAGTTCGACTCACGGCGCATCTGTCCTTCGGGGTTTTTAATATACACACAGCAAGGGCTTTCATCTCCAAAAGGAATTATCTCTGCCCCAACATTTGTGTTCACAGTGTAATTTAAGCAATAGTGGGAGGCAGTAGTATTCTATCCATTGTCGAAAAGTTGTTCCACCTAAAATTGTGAAAGGACCCTAATTATTCCATTTTAATTAAGACTATTTTATGGTGGAGGGTATAAAAAGTTCGGCCCGGCCGAACTTAACGACTTTTTACTTGTTATTCTTCTTTACACTCATTTGATCATTCAAAGGCAAAAAATTTTGGAAGTTGTGCAATTGGAGTTGTGATTTCACAACATCTTTCGATGCAGTCCACACGGAGTTATGAAAAATGCACTCCGTTGGATAAAATTTATAAGCAGTTGCTTTAGAGATCCCTAAAAAAAAAAACAATAACAGTTGTTTGATCCCTACCCACAGCTGGCGAAATCATTTATTCTAAAAATAAGAGAGAGTGTATACATTTCTAAGAATTTGTTATAAAATAAATGTTATTGTTGTGTTTTTTTTTTTTTTTTTTGTTTTTTTCGACCTTTTTGATATCAATAAAATAATAAATGTTGTTTGAGCTTGAGGTCTTAATGTTGTTTATTTATTCATAATTTCCAATATTTCGCAATTTTCTTGAATTGCATCCTCAGGGAAAATAAGTAAAATCAAATAAAGTGTCAAGTTAAATTAAAACTATGATAGGCTTCACCATCATCGTCGCTTGTAAATGAGTGCAATATTTACAAGCGACGATGATGGTGAAGCCTATCATAGTTTTAATTTAACTTGACACTTTATTTGATTTTACTTATTTTCCCTGAGGATGCAATTCAAGAAAATTGCGAAATATTGGAAATTATGAATAAATAAACAACATTAAGACCTCAAGCTCAAACAACATTTATTATTTTATTGTTATAAAATAAAGCAATAAAAACTTAAGTTGCGAACATTTTTGCGGTAATTCACGAGACGGAAATTTTTAATGGAGTGGAGTCCAGTTGGATTTCATGTCGAAAGGCCCCGGTCCACACTAGCGTGAATTTCATTAAAAAATTTCATGAAATTAGGTGTTCTTAAATCGAATTCCCCACTACAGCAATTTTATGATTTTACTCTACTATGGACGTCGATCTAGAGACGCATAATTTCATATCAAAATTTCAGTGAAATTAGTGTAGTGTGGCCCGGGACAAGCTGAACTAGTGATGGGAAGTCAACATAAAAAACCTTAAGGATGATGAAGCAAAATCAGATGCGCTTGGATTAATTGGAGAACGGAGAAAGTAAAGTCAAATGTGATTTAATTTAATGGAAACTAATTTTAATTTGTGTTTATATAATAAAGTTCTTTGTACTATTGTTTTACAAAAATAATAAATGCATTTTATTTATTCTGGTATATTTCGCAATGGCTTGCATTTTATTGCGTCTTTATACTGACTAAAAATGCAATCCGAAGAGTGCATTTAAATTCAATCCAAAACACTACACCAAAAGCTGTGATTTGGATCGAAAATGGAGTGCATCCTAACTGTGTGCTGTGGAAGCAAAATGGAGTACATCCTAGCTGCGCGCTCCCTTGTAAAATTCATAAGTCGAAGGTCACACTAGAGAGTTTCATTGAAACAATTTCATGAAAACAAGGGTTCCTAGGTCGAGTTTCACAGTAGAGTGATATCATAAAGTTGCTGTAGTGGGGAACTCGATCTATAAATACCTAAAAGTTTCACTAAAACCACTCAAGTGTGACCTTCGCCGTAATTTGGATCGAAAATGGAGTGCATCCTAGCTGTGTGCTGTGGAAGCAAAATGGAGTGCATCCTAGCTGCGCGCTCTCTTGTAAAATTCATAGGAAAAGATGTACTCCAGCGGCAATTGTTCTAGTGATTTAACTGCATCCACGGATGCAAACATTTGAGCTTGCTTCTTCCGGTTTCGATTTAAGCCAAGCGCATCTGATCTGACATCGTCCTAAAGTTGTTTTTTGTTGACTTTCCATCACTAGCTTTCGACATGGACTCCAACTCCACTCCTTTAAAAATTTCCGACTCGTGAATTACCGAAAAATTGTTTGCATCTTACGTTGTTATTTCATTATTTTATAACAAATTCTTCGAAATGTATACACTTTTGTTTATCTTTTGAAGAAATGTGTAGGGATCAACCAACTGTTTTTTTTTCTGTAGGGATCTCTACAGCAACTGCTTATAAAATGTATCGAACGGAGTGCATTTTTCATAACTCTGTTAGACTACATCGAAAGATGTTGTGAAATCATAACTCCAATTGCACAACTTCCAGAATTTTTTGCTGGGTGTTTTTGCAGTTGTCTGGACGCCTACGTCACACAGGCATGTTTTGGGATTTTGACAATCAATACATGAAGTCAACTGTCCTGTCATGTATAAACGCAGGGTAAAGGCCACGGCACATACCGTCCGTTGAGCGTCGCGTTACAACAACCACATGAAATCTTCAAGATCAAACTTGGCATCACTTACACATTTTCCAACGCGTGGCGCGTTAATGGTTCTGCACATACGGCGCGTTGAGCGTCGCGCTACAACTACAACATGAAAACCTCAAGAACAAACTTGGCATCACTTACACATTTTTCATGTGGTTGTTGTTTTCAACGCGTCGCACAACGGACCGTATGTATTTGGCCCATTATGGCCCCGGCACATACGGTACGTTGTGCGTTGCGTCACGCGTTAAAAACAACAACCACATGCAAAAAATGTAAGTGATGCCAAGTTTGTTCTTGAAGTTTTCATGTGGTTGTTGTAACGCGACGCACAACGTACCGTATGTGCCGGGGCCATTAGAAACAACCGTATGTGCCGCTCCCTTAATGCTGGGTTTACATTAGGCGTTGTTTCGTGATTTCGAAGACGTTTCGAGTTTTCGCGCGGAATCCAGCAAAATTTTATATGATTTCGCATACAAAAATGAAATCATCTCATTTCATGACTTCAGCGAAATCAACATCGAAATCACAGTACTCATGATATACAACACTGTTTTTGCCTAAAAAACTACTGGAGTTTTTGCAATTTCCGTAATTTTTCCGTTCCCTTATTTTTTAAGAAGTTTGTTTGGGGAAGAAATTTTTGACAATTCGCTCTTTTTTCTTAAGGCTTCTGACCATACGGCGCGTAGGGCGTCGCGTTACAACAACCACATGAAAACTTCAAGAACAAACTTGGCATCACTTACACTTTTTTCATGTGGTTGTTGTTATTAACGCTTGACGCGACGCACAACGGACCGTATGTGCCGGGGTCTTAACGTTACCATTAAAAAAGTACGGAAACACAATGAAAAATAGCATTGTAAGTCCCGGTCCACACTAGAGCTATTTCACTGAAAAAACTGCTGAAATTATGCGTCTCTAGATCATGAAATAGCTGTAGTGGGGAATTCGATTTAAGAACGCATAATTTCTTGAATTTTTTAAATGAAATTCACGCTAGTGTGGACCGGGACTAACAAAGTAATACACCGTTTGCACTTAGTCGGATTTAATAATCCCACTGGGTTTCAAATGTCAATTCCATAGCGGAAACGTCAAATAAATCCTCATAAAGAAGGTTAAGGCCTGCGTACATAAGCTGCCTTGCCTGGTTGCCTTGCTTTCCTGCTTCATTTATGACATAATAAAAATAAAAGAATAAAGAAGGCCAATCAAATTTCGAACTGGGTTGCCCTTTTCTTTTTTATTCTTTTATTATAAGTAAGCAAGAGCTCTGTTCCTTTACGTGCAAGAATCTTCAGTTTACAATTTTTGTTACTTTTGCCGGTTTTACCATTTTCAAAAGTAAAGGAACAGACCAAAGGTAAGCAGGCAAGGCAGCTTACTAGGCGTTTACACCGGACAGTTTGTCTTCAAATACAACTCTGATTTACTAAGTCCCGGTCCACACTAGCGTGAATTTCATTAAAAAATTTCATGAAATTAGGTGTTCTTAAGTCGAATTCCCCACTACAGCAATTTTATGATTTTACTCTACTATGGACGTCGATCTAGAGACGCATAATTTCATATCAAAATTTCAGTGAAATTACTGTAGTGTGGCCCGGGACTAACACATGCATACATTTGTCGTTTGTCTCTCAGCTGTCCATCAGTTTTTCACAGATATCGGGGTTGACAAATTTTTGACATTTTTGTGAAAAAGAAGTGAGATGATAATTCAAATGTGCTGAAAACAAAAGAATATGTACAAAACAAAATATGTGAACGGAAAACAAAAAGAAATCGGTGATTTTCATTCATAATTTTACAACTGTTTTCGCAGTTGTCTGGACGCCTACGTCACACAGGCAAGTTGTGGGATTTTGACAATCAATACATGAAGTCAACTGTCCTGTCATTTGTAAACGCAGGGTTATGTACGCAGGCCTTTAACCCTGCAAAAAGGTCTAATGCAAACGCCGTTTATGTTAATATTAGCTTTGTTCCTTTACTTTTTTAATGGTAAGAGTGGTAAAAGAGAAAAGTGTCAAAATTGCTCTCTCATGAACATTTTTACCAGCCCTTGCCGGAACCCACCGAGGGTAGTTACATGTTTACCTTCTTTTGTCTGTTTTTGTTTTTTTTTTAGTTCTTATCTATTATTTCCCCATTAGTTTTAAGTACACAACCCCTAAAATTAAGAAACCTTTTAATCAGCCCCGGGAGCAAGGGCGTATATACCTTTATAAACACTATCTATGTATATAAGCGACAATCTATGTATAAGCCTGATGCTGTAAACTCCATTTAATCATTGCGATAATACATTATAGTCGTAAGTGTTCATTATTATGTAAAAAAAATCACCTTATTGTTATCCTTTAGTCTCAATAAATTAAAAATTAAAATTAAATGAACATTTTTACCAGAAAAGTAAAGGAACGGAAAAATGGTAGGTCTGGCAGCAATGTCAGAAAAAAACATAAAAAATCAATTTTCGTCTTTTATTTCACAGCTTTTACAGCCAGTTTCTGTATGTCGAAAGAAGAATGTGTGCGAATGAAACACGCCCAAACTCTTGTGTGTTTTCAAATTTGTTTTTTGTTTTGAAGCAAAAGCAAAGGTAACATTATTTCGAACACTAAAGTTTGGGTGTGTTTCATTCGCACACATTTTCGTTTCGACATACAGAAACTGGCTGTTAATTTAGTGTTGTCAGTGTTCGACTGTTTCTTCGATTTTTCGTCCATTTTGTGAAATAATCGTCAAACAAAAGTCGAAAAATCAGTTCTGCCATTTTCTACCTGCAGAAATTTTGCTGGTAGCCAGTGGTAGAAGAGAAAGCCATTTTCGCTCTCTCTTCCCTCTCACTCTCTTAAAAATTGCTTCCAGTTTTGCCACTTTTCGGGGTTAAGGAACGCTTTGCAAATGGTTAAAATGGTAACCTCAGGTAAGTAAAGGAACACAGCTATTGTTTAAAAATTTTGATACTAAAATTTTTGTTGCACCAATTGACCATCTACCTTGTTTATTGTGATACGTGAAAAGCGTTGCAACTTTTGGTACTTTTTTAGGCAAAAGCAGGGTTGTCTACCATGAGAGAAATGAGATAATTTCGTTTTTGTATGTCCCTGGTCACACTATGTAGATGGTTTCATTGAAACAATTTCATGAATTCCGGGGTTCCTATCTCGATTTCCATACTAGAGTAAATTAGTAGCGGGCCACACTACAGTAATTTCACTGAAATTTTGACACAAAATTATGCGTCTCTAGATCGAGTTCCATAGTAGAGTAAAAACATAAAAATGCTGTAGTGGGGAACTCGAGCTAAGAACGCCTAATTTCATGAAATTTTTTAATGAAATTCATACTAGTGTGGACCGGGACTCATGAATTGCTGTAGTGGGGAACTCGTTTTAAGTTTCAATGAAACCACTCTAGTGTGACCTTCGACTATGCAAAATTATGATAAGTTTTGCTTGATTCCGCGCGAAATCACGAAACGTCTTCGAAATCGCGAAAACACGCCGAATGTAAAACAAATATTACTTTGTTCCAACGGTATTTTCCATTGTGTTCCCGTACTTTTTTAATGATAATGTTAGAAAAAAATTTCTTAAAAAACGCGGTAATAGAAAAATTAAGGAAATTGTAAAAACTCCAGCAGAAATGTCAAAATCAACGCATCAGCTAGCATATGCTTGGTTTAAATCTACGAAATCCACTCGTTTTCAACTATCAGTTCCTGGAATTCATTGGATTTCATTTGACATTTCCCAGCAAAAAAATTTTTCCTATGAATTCACTTATGAATTTTACAAGAGAGCGCGCAGCTAGGATGCACTCTATTTTACTTCCACAGCACACAGCTAGGATGCACTCCGTTTTCGATCCAAATCACAGCTTTCGATGTAGTCGTTTGGATTTAATTTAAAGGCACTCTTCGGATTGTGTTTTTAATCAATCTAAAGATGCAGTAAAAATGCAAGCTATTGCGAAATATCCCAGAATAAATAAAATGCATTTATTATTTGTGTAAAACAAGAACACAAAGAACTTTATTATATATACACAAATTAAAAAAAAATTTCCATTGAATTCAATCACATTTGAGCTCACTTCCTCCGTTCCCAATTTAATACAAGCGCATCTGATTTTCTTTCATCATCCTAAATTTTTTATGTTGCCTTCCCATCACTAGTTCCGCTTCCGTCATGGACTCCAACTCCACTCCATTAAAAATTTCAGTCTCGTGAATTACCGCAAAAATGTTCGCAACTTAAGTTGTTATTTCTTTATTTTATAACAAATTCTTCGAAATGTATACACTCTTGTTTATCTTTTGAAGAAATGTGTAGGGATCCACCAACTGTTTTTTTCTGTAGGGATCTCTACAGCAACTGCTTATAAAATGTATCGAACGGAGTGCATTTTTCACAACTCTGTTGGACTACATCGAAAAAAATTTTTTGCTGGGATAAGTTGCTAACATTTTTGCGGTAATTCACGAGACGGAAATTTTTAATGGAGCGGAGTTGGAGTCCATGTCGAAAGCTGAACTAGTGATGGAAAGGCAACATAAAAAACCTTTTGGATGATGAAACAAAATCATATACGCTTGGATTAAATTGAGAACGGAGGAAGTAAGCTCAAATGTGATTGAATTCAATGGAAACATTTTTTTAGATTTGTGTTTATATAATAAATATAATAAAGTTCTTTGAGTTCTTGTTTTACACAAATAAAAAATGCATTTATTTATTTTAGGATATTTCGCAATGGCTTGCATCTTTATACCCTAGACAGACGGCAGAGTTAATTTGCATTAAAAATTCCTTAATTTGAATTAACTTTTTACCCTGACAGACGATAGTTTCTGCATTTATGAAAGTCCCAATTTACATTAGGCGAGTTTACTTGCGGCAATTGTCAGTTTGTAGGTGAGAGAGGGTGCTGAGAGGCAAAGGGTTACCATATGCCTCACCTCTCTCTCCTACAAAATGACAATTGCCGCAAGTGAACTCGCCCAATGTAAATTGGGACAAACAGCTGTTTGTTTTGTTTGTTTATACGCAGCAGACCATTTCATAAAGTTTTACAAAAGTTCGCCAAAATATGCGAAACAAATATTCTTTCAACCACTGACTTTTTCACCACTATAATGCAAAAATAAATTTAATTTATTCGCGATATTTTTGAGTCTTTTTAATATTAAAAAATGTCGCAAAACTATAAAGGAACATTTGAAGAAGATATTATTTTCGATAGAATTGGTATGGTGGGTAATAAAATGCTTGTGAAAATAAAAATTTTAAAAATAGGTTTGATAGAAGGCGCGAAAGACGACTAGCTGCTATTCTATTCGAGAAAGACCACTACTTATTTGAAAAAAACGCGAAAATTTCTGATTTGTTTTCCTTTTTTATTTTCTTAAACATGGAAATTTGACAAAAGACAATTGATTTTCAATGCAAATTGTGTCTCAGTGCATGAATATGCTCTCTCTCCTACATGAATATGGGCTCTCTTTTACAGCATTGCCATATTGAAATACCTAAATTCAGTTTAAATTTCCTTTGATTTTGTGCATTAAGAATGTGGATAATGCACGAATTTGAATTAAGGCAGTTAATGCAAATTAACGCTGCCGTCTGTCTAGGGTATTAGACTGATTAAAAATGCAATCTGAAGAATGAATATAAATTCAATCCAAAGCAATACATCTTAGGCCTTGATTTGGATTGAAAATGGACTGCATCCTAGCTGTGTGCTGTGGAAGCAAAATGGAGTGCATCCTAGCTGCGCGCTCTCTTGTAAAATTCATAAGTGAATTCATAGGAAAAGATGTACTCCAACGGCAAATGTACTGAACACTTGTAGTGATTCAACTGCATCCGCGGATGCACAGTTTTTGCTGCGGTAGTTCAAGAACTTGCAAAGACTTCCCAACAAAAACAATTGTACAGTACAAGTGCCGAAGGAGTACATCTTTTCCTATGAATTCACCTATGAATTTTACAAGACAGCGCGCAGCTAGGATGCACTCCATTTTGCTTCCATAGCACACAGATAGGATGCACTCCATTTTCGATCCAAATAACAGCTTTTGAAGTAGTGCTTTGGATTGAATTTAAAGGCATTCTTCGGATTATGTTTTTAATCAGACTAAAGATGTAATAAAAATCTAGATCTATTTAACAGGTCACGTAAGTAGCACAAATACAACTCAGTTTTTGCCAAAAATTCTTCAATATGTCAAAACGTTTGTTTACGTTTTCATACAATTTATTCACAATAACAAAAAATTTGACAGATTGAAACCAATCATCTGGTCATTTTACGCCACCTTATTATTTCATCATGAATAAAAATGCAAGCCATTGCGAAATATCCCAGAATAAAATGCATTTATTATTTGTGTAAAACATAAATACAAAGAACTTTATTATATAAACACAAATTAAAAGAAGTTTCTATTAAATTCAATCACAATTGAGCTTACTTCCTCCGTTCTCCATTTACTAGGCGTTTATACAAGACAGACTGTCTGCAAATACAATTCTGATTTACTAACACATACATACATTTGTCGGTTGTCTCCCAGTTGTCTATCATTTTTTCACAGACAGTAGGGTTAACAAATTTTTGTAAAAATGTGTGAACTATTAGGTCTGTACGATAACCCAAAAGATTGTACAAATTTGTACAAACTTTTACAAAATGCTGTTCGATAACAAACTTGTTCAGTATAAGAGAACTGAGAGAACTCGCAAGTAGTTCCAAGAACTTGCAAATACTTTTTACTTGCGAAGTTATCGAACAGGCATAATAATTGAAATGTGTTGGAAACAAAAGAACATGAATAAAAAAAACAAGGACTCTAATACCCCGTTTATATATAACCGGATTTAACAAACCAACTGGGTTTTAAATGTCAATTCCTTTGCTTATATTTCAAACAAATCCTCATAAAGAAGGTTAACCCTGCAAAAAGCTCTAATATAAACAGCATATAACTAGGCGTTTACACCAGACAGTTTGTCTTCAAATACAACTCTGATTTACTAACACATACATACATTTGTCGTTTGTCTCCCAGCTGTCCGTCATTTTTACATAGACAGTAGAGGAGACAAATTTTTGGCATTTTTGTAAATATAAGTGAAATAATAATTGAAATATGTTGAAAACAAAAGAACATGAACAAAAACAAAACATGTGAACGGAAAATAAAAAGAAATCGACGATTTTCATTCAAAAGTTTACAACTATTTTTGCAGTTGTCGGGACGCCTACGTCACACAGGCAAGTTGTGGGATTTTGACAATCAATACATGAACTCAACTGTCCTGTCATTTGTAAACGCAGGGTAAAGGCCAGAACAGAATCAATCGTCGCTTGCTTCCCAAATGTCAAATTATAAAGGAATTCCAGTGCCTCCTAAAGGGGAACGCAAGCGGATTTGCAAAGAGGCTTTGGCATTCCTTTATAATTTGACATTTGGGGAAGCAAGTAAAGCAAGCGATGATTGAATCTGTTCTGGCCTTAAGCGCCAGTATAAACATGATAGATTTGGTCGAGTAAAAAGGAGCAGCATGTTTGTCCCGGTCGCCACTAGAGTGAATTTCATTAAAAATTCATGAAATTAGGTGTTCTTAGGTTGAATTCCCCACTACAGCAATTTCATAGTTTTACTCTTCTATGGAACTCGATCTATAGACGCCTAATTTCATGTCAAAATTTCAATGAAATTACTCTAGTGTGGCCCGGGACTTTGCAGGCATGTGATTTGTTGATATGCTGATGTGGACATATCTGTTGAAATATTTGTAATTTCTGAAATTTTCCTGTACTTTTTTCAACAAATCTGTTTATGTGAGAAATATTTGGCACCAGGCTCATTTGGCATTTTACCATTAAAAAAATAGTAAATGCTCACTATAAATTTAATGGATATTTAAAAAAAGTTGTAAAACAGAATTTCCAACTCATATTCCCATAATCAAACAATTCATCCAATTTGAGAAATACAACCCTGGGCACAACACCCCGCTACTGTGAATTCTAACGCAAACATTCACAATAGCCATAAATTGTCAACTGTCAAACGCTTCGGAACAGGAGTACCATTCACAATTAAACAATCGTATAGCGTTCGATATCTCTCGGGCGTAGAAAATTTGTTTCGGTTAAAAAACAATAAAAAAGTGGAAAATATTTAATAAAAATCATTAAAAGCTTCGTTAAAACATTAAGCGCACAATGCACAATCAAAATAGTATGAAATATATGTGATTTGCAGCCAAATTATTCGACAGTTTCTACAAAGAAAAACTCGAGAAAATTTTCAACCAACTCTTCTTTTTTTGCCTTCTCCTCTTAATGCATGTTTTCACAGCAGTGGATGCTCCACAAGCCCATACGAAAACAGAGAAACAGACAGAGATAGACCTATGTGGACGAATGAAATAGTAAATGAACGATGTAAGAAATACACACACAAAAAAGTTCATATATTTTTCTAACGAAAAAAACCAAGCAAAAAACGCAAAGCGACGACGATGTAATTAAAAATAAATATATAAATTGAAATGAAAATTAAAGTATAAAAATGCCAGAAATTAAAAAGAATATGTGCAGTGTGTAATGTAGTGGCCATTTCAAGAAATATTCGTGTGGAAAAAGTCGAAAAATTCTATGAAAAATTACAATAATTTACATCTGCGGTTGCCTCACGTCGCGTTTTTTCTTCTCATTCGTTTTACTTGGCATGTACACAGAGTACAGAGCAGTGTGTAGTGAAGAAGTGTGAATCTGTGTGTGTGTGCGTCAACCAACGAATGGAGTAAAAATGTGTTTGTATGTTTTGTTGGTGGCTCGCGCGTATGTGTGTTGTTGGTGTACTTTGGCATAATTTTGCAAAAGGTTGTTGGAAAGAAGTAGATGAAGAAGAAGTAGTGATGTAGTTGATAGAAGAGAGAAAAACACGAAGAAGAAGAAATAGATAAACGAATTGAATAATATGTGAGTGTGTGGTGTGTGTGAAATGTAGTATGCAAAGAGAAGGAATTAAGGAACCGCCGTCCTTTTTCCCTCAGCCTCCTCTTTTTCTGCTTGTGATGTGTGGTCGTTGCCGTCGTCGTCCTCGTCTTGTGTCGGTTCTTTGAGATAAATTTTACATGAGTGCTTTGCTTGATGAGTATGTGAAATGTGTGTTTTGCGCTTTTGTTGTACCAAGAAAACAAATGTGAATAGCTTAAATTAAACTATAGAAAATAATAAAAGAAAAATATGGAATTTAAAATATAATAATATTTTAAACACACCTAAACAAGTGACCGAGCGGCGACCGGCCCATGTACAGCACACGAACGCACACACAGCATTTACTTAATAATAAATGAAGTTTGGAAGTTCCATATTATTATTGTTGCTGTGTTTTATATATTGTTCTATGGCTTTATTACTATTGTTGCTGTTGTTGTATTTCTTTGCGGTTAATAAACTTGCAATGTTTTTTGTTATTTCGTCGTCTTTCATCTTCCTCCTTCTCTGCTCCCCAGGCAGCCCCAAACCAACCAACCAAAACACACAAACATCACGTTCACGTTATAATGTTTTTTGCTAAGCTCTATGCCCCCGTGTTCGTGTGTGTTTGAATGTGTGCGTATTGTTTATTTTTTTCGTGTATATCTTCCCCATTATTTCTTTTTTATTTTTATTATTATTGTTTTTATTGTTGGCTGGAGGTATATGAAGATCACTGGCTTCGTTCGTTCGTTGTTTGGTCATTATCGTTTTTGTTGCGCGGTTTTTTTCTTCTGTTGCTTTTGGTCGTAATATGTTAATTTTTGTAAATAAAATTTGTTTGCAAAAAAGCTAATTTATATTTTGTTTTAAATTAAATCATTTTGTTTTCTAAAGGGAATAAACAATAAAATTGGAGAATAATTATTATTTAATAAAGTTATCTTCTTTTTGTGTATTATCTGTCTTGCTAATTGATTGACAACTGTGAAATAACTCGAGAGTATGGAATGGTTTTGGCTTTTTTATTTTAATGTTTATTTTCTATAAAAAGGCTAACATTTTAGCATATAAAAATCTTTAGGTTTTTTTAAAAGAGTATTATTTTTATTTTTGCTTATTAATAATACCCTTCATATCCATATTCTCTATCTCATTGATTGACAAGTGTATGACAAGTCTCATACAACTCTGGTTGTCATTGCAAACCCTTGATCGATAATTTGTCATCTTGCCTTTCTGTAGGGAAGTTGAAAACATGAACAGACATACACGAATTTGTCAAATAATCAGATAAAGATTATTCACATTTATAATAAATTTTTCCCCATAGGAATAGGGAGAGAGTGGAATTAAGACAATATGGTCCATATTCAAGTCCAATGAATTAATTTTTACTTCGTCAAATTGTGTTTCTGTCTCTCTGTGAATAATACCGTATTTCGTGACCCTTATAGTACGTTTACATATAACTGGATTTATAAATCCAGGCATATCTTTCCTTTACCGACAGTATTCGAAAAAATATGAAATTATTACCACAGATAGTGCTTTTTATGCTGATTCCAAGGCTGTATAACATTTGTTGGGGAAATGTATACTTCCCGAGATATGGAACTCTGAAGTTCCGAAAATTTCCTTGTTGCTACTTAGAGAACATTTTTAATTTAAAAGAAAATGTTGTTCCCGTTCCCGAGATTTGCTCCTGTCCATAGGAGAAAGCAGGCAGGCTATTAAAAGAAACTTACGATTTAAAAAATAATTTTTGCGAACTGTCGGTAAAGGAAATTTGTTCCACATACCCCCATTATTATAAGTCTTCTTTTGTTATAGTTTGGATTTACCGAACAGATTTATAGCGTTCCGGTTAACTTAAAGTTAAAAGTGATGATTGAATTTCAAGGAAGAGCTTCTTGGCATTAACTTTCAATGTAAAAATTATATTTTTAATGTCTCCAAATTGGTTTATTTTGCATTTTCAAATCCATCAGATAGTAAAAGAACACATATAATAATGGCCCATAGCCTTCTAGGGAAATTAGAAGTTGTTCCATTTAGACCTCGTTTTGTGATGAGTAGAAAAAAATCAATTGTCTCCTTCGTTCATGTTAAAGAAATCTATAGAAGAATAATAGGATTCTAGTAGCTATGTAAATTAATCTATTTACCCATTGGAGAAAACATGTTGACTTTAGTCGGGTTTAGGCCCCCCTGTGATTTTTGCTGCAAGAATTGAAGATCCTAAGGGCTACTTGCCATAAACCTTCAAAAAATTTCCATAAATTTTATTATATTTTTCCCCAACTGAGCGTAAAATAAATATTATCAATAATTATTATCAACTAGCGGACCCGGCGAACTTCGTCTCGCTATTAAGGAATAAAATTTCATACAAAAACTCAATTTTCGATTTTTCCAATTTTCCGACTTTTCCAGAGAGATTTTCCAAAATTTTCTTCCGTAAAGACCTTCTCCTCGAAAATACGAATAACTGACAAAAAATTTTACAGAAATCGGCCTAGCCGTTCTCATTTTATGAATTACTATACATTTTTTACACCATTTTTATATATATTATCAATAATATCACTGAGAACAGTACCGTAAATTGAGACCCCCTTTAACATGACAGGTAGTAATAAGGTCCGCTATACACTTGCACTTAAAACAAGTAGGGCTAGTACGCCATTTATTTGACAGATATTTTATGGAGTTGAAAACCTAAATACTGAAACATGTATAATAAAACCTGTTAAATGTAAATTAGGCATAAGTCAAAACATAACAGCTACCACAAGAGTTACTCACAAATCATTTATATGAGAACAGGGATGGGAATTTTAAATTTGTAAAAATTTACATCTATTCTTCTTCGAACAGTACCATAATTGATCCACTTTAGTTGGCAGCTACAACAACTACATATTTACATAACTTATAACCTCCAATTTAATAAATGATGATGAATTTGTCAGTGTTGACAACTTCCGCCACATTTACTCATAGAGTATTTAGATATGTTTTAACGGAATCCTTTGATAAGAGACTAACAGGGATGGACATTTTAAATTATTAATATGAAACGAATAGAACATCTATGGAAAACATTTTTTTATCATGGAAAGAAATTGTAAATTGAAAAGAGGATCAAATAAACTCCATGGAACAGAAATGACTTATTCATTTTAGAGAATCATAAAGAGACCGACAGAGGTGGAAATTTAAAATTACTTATGATGACTAATAGAAGTTAATTTAAATTTCAGTATCTTAAGTTAATGATGATAACAAACACCACAGATTTGACAGAGTTTCTCAGAGAACATGGTACCGTAATGGGAAGAACTAATTTCCCACAATTGACATTTGTCTCAACAGTTATTCTCAAAGATTTTCTTTTCTCTTGATTAGAGATTAACAGTGCGGAGATGGAAATATTAAATTTTTAAAAATTACTGAAATTACTTCTGTGTAAGGACGTGCCTACATTTTCTGAGTACCTATGTAGGCTTCTGTAAAAACCATTAATATTAGACAAACCTCCCACTATGTCGTATATCGTCACCTGAAATACCCAAAGAGGTAACCCTCAACGTAACCCTTTGGGTGATACGTCTTTGGGCATTTCAGGTGACGATATGTATTTTTACGAGTGCAAGACCTGTCGGAGGTCTTCCATGTTTACAAGAGTCGTGGATTATTTTCTTGAGGCAGAAAGTATTCTATTTGAGAAGTTTTACAGAATAGAGAATACATGTAGATTTTCTTCAACAAAATTTTGATTAGAGACTAACACAGATGTTTAATTCTAAAATGCTTACTTATTTATATTTACATCGGGGTGATTTGATTATAGGCTTACAGGGATGGGAATTTTAAATTTTCTAAAACTACAACTTGAAGATACACTGCGCCCCGGTTAACTACCTTTCATAAAATTCCAAAAAATTGAGGCAGTTATGCGGGAAAGGCAGTTACGAAAATCCCGCATAACTACCTAATGTGGGTACTTACAAAAATCTCATCTCAGCCTTACAAAAAATGACAACAATTAGAACATAATCGCCAAAACACAAAACGGTCTATAGTAAAAAAGTCTAAAAATATATAAGTTATATTATTTAATAAGAAATTTAGTCATCAGTGAGCATAACACCATAACATTACACTGGACATCTTCATCACAATTCACGTAGTCGTCGAAATTGATTTTCTCATAAATCACCAGTGCGGGTAATAAACCGAGAAAAACATTATTAAATGTTCTTTTTGGGAAAATATTTGACGGGCAAATATCCGAATTGGGTACTTATAGAAAAGTAGTTAAGCGGGACAGTTTGAACTCATTTATATGAAAAAACTTTGAGGATTCAGATTGTGGGGCAATTAAACAAGAAAGGCAGTTAAGCAGAGAGGTAAATAACCGGGGTGAAGTGTATTCTGAAATTATTTCTGTGGAAGAATGTGCCTACATTTGCGGTGTATGTGGACCGTGTAACCTTTCTCGTTAGTAAAGACATGTGATATACAGTTGCGTTCAAAATAATAGGAGTGTCCGTACACAAAAGCAAATGGTTTAAAAATTATGGTTAAACATCTCCATTTTGACCTATTTTGCATTTGTTTAACATTGTTGACACTCCGACTGTTAACTCATTAACAGAAATGTGGTAATATGTTTTAAATTATTTACTGTTTACACCATCATTATAAATTGTCTTCAAATTTTTTGTTCAAAAAAATAGGAGTGTGGAAGAAAAAGGTCTATAAAATTATTTTTAGTTGAGTTTACGAACAAAACTGTAAATATATTAGCTGATAGTACTAAATCCAATAGACTTGAAGTTTGTTTGAAAACAAAAGCCCTTTGGTAGTGTACAAAAACAGGCTATTGTCCTTGTGGCGACTTTTCCCATAAATTAAGTACTTGCTGGGCAATCCAGTGGATTTTATAAACAAAACCTTTATTGATTAGAGTGTTTTAACACTCTGGCTGTTACCTCAAACAAAACATAATGATTGGTATCCAATAGATTAGTGTATTTTGTTCCATGAGCCAAGTTTTAGCCAGTTTCCATTACTCCTTTATGAAAGGATCGGCCAAAAAGGAGCATCTATAAGGCATTTATTCCTCGACCAAATAATTTTATGAGGTCCACAGGATGTTAAGTTTGTGTATACAATCAATTTCACTTCTACTCAAAAATTGTTTAAAGCGTGAACGGTTGAAATGTAGTTTTACACCATTCTGTAATAATCTGGCTTTGATTACACTATGCAACACTGAAAATGCAAACAACTTCTTGTATGGTTTTTTTGAAAGTAAATATTTAGACTACAAAAACCCTAGTTGGGTTTTGTCCTGTCAGTTCCAGTTCGGATTTTATGGCCTCATCTAAACCGGGCTAAATCTACGCTTTTTTGCATTTATCAGGCCTTTATCTCAGAAACGAATAGGAATTTGGTCTTGCTGTCTTTAGAAGTATTGTAGCCCTAAACTAGTAGAACTTATCTTTTGAAGAAACCACATACGAAAAACTCCATCTAGGGCATCAAAATCTATAAAATATAGGAAATTTTACATAATTGCTGAAATTCTGGTCAGTATCGGCTAAACTATTGATTTTTGCAAAAATCTTCCAAATAAAGTTCTCAACAATTCTTTGGAAAATTCTGAAACTCTAAAACGCTTACTTCATGTTGTGTCCGCGGTATTTTGCATCATATCTTTTACAACACGTACCTATTTCAAACACAGTTCACACCAACAGTTTATTCTCGCATTTCGGATTTCACTACATTATTGACATTTTTATTAAATCGTCGTTGAAAAACGTACTGAAAACAACGGCACACAGTGGTTCAGAATCGTTTTTTCCTGGTCAAAATTCTGTAACTTTTGAACGGATAGAGATATATTCATAATTCTTTTTTTGTTAGACAGATAACACAATCAGCAAGTTCGGTCTGGTAGTTGCAGAGAAATTCAAGGTCAAAGTTAAACTTTTGAGTTTTTTAACTATTTTTCATCAAAATATGAGTGTTTTTGTGGTTTTTATATCTTCCTATGTCTTAAAGATGGCCAAACACCAAAAAATAAACAAAATAATTACCAAAAAACTAAAAAAAAATTCGAAAAAATGTCGAAACAAATTTTTTTTCAACAATTTGTAAAAAAAAAAATTTTACAAAAAAAAAACAAAAATTAAATTTTTTCAAAAATTAAAAAAATTCTCCTTGAGTTTTAATAAAACTTATATAACTCGTATAAAAACTCATATACTCAAAAAAGTTGTAATTTTTGTCAAAAAACTGTAATTCATATGGAAACAGTATAGAAAAACACACATTTTTACCCATGTAATTTCAATAAATTGAAAAAAGTGTTAAACGGACGGAACGGGACGGGTACAAAAGTATATATGGGCTGGAAGAGGAGACTTTCGGGCAACTTTCTGTGAAAACAGAACTATGTTCCATGTTGTTCCACAAAAGTTCTAGTCCACTAAATTTGGAATTTCATAAAATTTAGTACCCGAGGAAAACTAAAATAGATCATGTTGTGTAAACGCTACGGTAATTTACTAAAACGATTTTTAAAGGCCACAATCCTACCTTCCTTACAAAAAAACAATGAACACAATAACTGTTCTAGTTTCAGAGGAATAGCTTCGTCTTTCTCCAAAAATTTGCAAAAATGACGTATTTCCCAAAAATGGGGAAAATGCTCGTATTTATGGGGCACGCCACGCCCACACCTTCCAATATTTGGGCCTAATTTTTTGGTTTCCTTAGTTTCAATATGTTTACTATCGAGTCCCATATAGAAATTAAATATCTTTGACAAAACAAAATTTTGATTTTTGGCCAGCAAAATCGATTCCTGAACCATTGTGCGGCAAAGAGGCATTTTACCACAATGACATGTTCTGAAGAGTTGTGTATTACATTCCACGGAATATTTTTTCAAAAGTAAATATTCAGAAAAAAATAACGATTTTGGAGATACGGTGCGAAATGTATAAAAATTGTGGAATTTTTGCATATATTTTGAAATTTGAGGCAATAAATGTAGTTTTGCGAGTTCATTATTTCTCCAAATATTTTATTCTTGTCCTTATCTACAAATTTGTTCAGAGGTCAGAAGAAGATTCGCATTGGTATCAGAGATATAGCCCCGAATTTCTTGAAAAACTCAATATTTAACTATCTTTAGATGGGGCCATAAAATCCGAATTGGATCTGACACAACAAAACCCAACTTGGGATTCTTGTCGATTGCGTCTGTACTTTCAAAAAATCCTCAGTTCGAATTGTTCGCACAGGATCACCTTAAAAATATTGCACATGCTGTGTTCCAGAAACTGCAAGAAGCTACTATTTTTTTACTACGATAACATTTTTTCCTTTATGTTATCGGAAAAAATAGTACAAATTATTAGATTATTGTAGTTCTGGAACAGACTAAATGTGTTATTGACAAACAGGGATGGGAGTTTTAAATTTCTAAAAATTACTTATTGAGGATAGTCTGGAATTATTTATGTGACAGAATGTGGCTAAATTTCCGTGTTACTTCTCTGTTATGACCATTAACATGGTCTGTAGGAGGTTTTTTGGGGCAGAAGTATTCTATCTCGAGTTCTGATGAATACATTCTATTGATAGAACTTCGACATTGCATAGTCCTACAACAGATTTTCTATGTATGGAAGTTGCGATGAGTGTAAATTCTTAAACAAATTCTGAAGGTCTTCAAATTTTGTTGTACAGTTGAAAGTTTCTGGATATTCAATATACAATCTCAAAAATATCCTTTTGTTCCAATGTAGTTCCTGTTGTTGAAGCCGTTGACAATTTACCGCCTCAACTTGTACCACATGATGAGCATGTTGTGACAGCCTCTTGTCCTTGAAACCCCTGTGAGGAAGGCACTACCGAACTGTCTGTCAGTTAGATTCATCTTTGTAGATCAATAATAAACTTTAAATAATAAAATTTCCCGTTTGAAATAATCTCAGTCGATGGCATCTACTTGCCCAAGTTTTTCCGCTTTTGAGGTAAATTTTCATGTAGTGACCTTTGCAAAGCATGCTGAGGGTTTCGCTATCTAGGAGAGGGATGTTCGAAGAGCGAACACTCATCATGACTTTAAGACTAAGTCGGGTGGTTTTTCCATTTCTGAATTCTTTTTCTTCGTTGAAAAATTCAGTCCTCTTGGATTTCGCTTTTAGGTAGGAGTCTTTTGAACTTTTTCGGGAACTTTGTTTCGTATCTTAGAAAACTACTTTTCGGTGGGCAAATTTGCAAAAACCAGAAATGTTTTGTACCTATCCCTCAATTTCTTAACACTGATGTCATTTCAAGCATCGGCTACTGGTGCATCCCCTTTTGCATCTGACGTCAGCATTTATCTGATGAACCGGATGTTGCCTGTATCGCCATGTGACTTTCCATAAAGTGTCAATACCTCAGTTGCATTTTTCCTCTGAAGGAATTTGTATTATCACATACAAACCATAGTTGTTGAGGTGACCTTGCTAGAAGATTTGTGGTCGTCGGAGGTTTGTTTTTATTTTTGGATGTTGCATCAACTGGCTTGTGAATTGTTTCCTATTGCACCGACGTAGCCTGGAGTGCGTGCCCCCTGGATCGTAATTGTAAATTTTTAGACATTTTCTGTATATTTTTCTCACAAAACATCAAATTTTGTCCGTTGGTAAAAGAAAAAACAGTAGTAACATTTTACCCTAGGCTATGATCAGATTTTTATCGATTCGTACAAGCCTATATAGTCGATTAAAGTTCTTTCTGAACTATCGATAATAGCCTTCACAGTAGCTTGTTAATTATATCCGTCCATAACATATGTTCTGTCGACCGAAAAAAGCTGGGGCGTTAAAAAATGCTTTCGAATCTGTTCACCTATCTGTGAAGATATATAGAATTTCTTTACATGTACTCTTGCTAATTATTATTGACTCAATATAATTGTTGCAACTTCTCAACTAATTGCAAGTAGGTACATAAATGTGATAAGGGCCGACGATTTATTTTAATCGCTCTGATGTCGAGTATATGGGTATTTAGATGAGGTCGGCATTGTGCAGTGATGATTTCCAATCTTGTAATCTTCTATTGTTATGTTGAATGTCCCTCCCTACATCAGGTAGATAAATAAAGGATCAAAAGGTGCGTAAACTTTACCGAGCTTTGCACCTGTTTACAAAGCGGAAGACTATGAAATTATAATCTCTTTGGGGCATTTAACGTATTCCACAATATTCATTAATAAAGTATCGACCAAATGTTTGGGCTTACATTTTTTATAATTTTTTCAGTTTATCTCCAAACGTAAAATTTATTTTTTTCCTAAAAAATGTGTCTAAATTAATATGTATGTGTTATCAGCATCGACTTTAAGCAGAATTTCATATTTGTTGTATTCTTCCAAGGTCACGGGCGATAAAAATTTAAAATTTTAAATCATAAAAAACATATACAACACGAACTTTCATAAGTGAATTATAAAGAAAGAACCCCCAATTGGGAATCTATCCCATTTTCTGAAACAAAACAACAACAAATGAACAATAACAACAACAACAATAGCGACATCCATCTTTCAATCACCACTCTCATTTGGCATACATATTATTTTGCTTCCTTCTTTCAAAGTATGCAACAAAAAACCACACAAACTCACACACTGCCTGCCTGCACCAGGGATGGAAAAATGAAAATTTCAAAAAGTACTAAGATGGTACTTTTTTCAATGAAAAGGTACTTTTTATTATTTTTAAGGAAAAAAAATAAAAAAATTTTATTCAGTAAAAAAGAACAACTAAGGCTTAAATCTATGAAATCAGAAGAATGTTCCAAAATGGTATATTTTTGTATACCATACTGGAGGGTATAATTAACTTTGTCATTCTGTTTGTAACACATCGAAATATTCGTGGGAGACCCTATAAAGTATATAACCAGGTCCGTCCGTCTTTTGAATTCCATATACAGCTCTCAATATTTAATATGGAGCTTTTTTATTTGGTACAGAAGCTTTAATTTCTCCTAGGAAGTTTGGTATTACAAATGGGCTCTATCGGTTCACGTTTTGATATAGCTCCCATACAACGGTACCTCCCGATTTTCGGTATTTTGAAGGTTTGAGCCACATTATCATACCAAATTTGTTGAAATTTAGTATTTTGTCTTGGGGCCACAAAACTCTCCCCCAGAAATTTGTCAGTGCGGGTAAACGTTCTGATATCGCTCTAATAGAACGGTATTTTAAAAGATTTAGCCTCAGTATCGCATCGAAATTACTGAAATTTGATACTTTGTTTTCGTTTTAAATAGCCTGGAGCTGGCAAACTATCGATAGTGAGACTATCGTTTTGATCGCTGTCGTAAACCCTTATTTATATTGAACTCTGAACAAATGATTTTCTTTTTAAATAATTCGTGACAGATAGTCCAAAAAATGTTTTGGTGGCCAATGTAAACTTTGTTTTTCGTCAGTAATCAAAACGATAGTTAGACTGTCGATAGTTTTCCAGCACTAATATGTATAGCCCCCATAAAAGAGGTATTGCAGATTCTCATATTGGAATGTACTTCGATACCGCTCGATGTGAATCTTTTAAATGATTAGTCTACCGTAGTGACTTTAACTTAATATTACGGATTCTCAAAGGGTGGAAGAGCTCCACGATGAAAATGATCAGCATAGGTTCATATTTTGGTATATTCCCATATATCCAGATTTATAAAATTTCTAGAAATTTTAATTTTTAATTTTTGCATTTTTAGTTCCAAATACAATTTTTCTAGACTAGAGTATGGAAATGGTACTGAATTGGCCGCGGGGGTACTTCAGTACTTTTTATAGTGAAATGGTACTGAAAAAAGTACTATTGTACTGAATTTTCCATCCCTGGCCTGCACAACATAAATATTCCAATTACTACAGTGAGATGGCAACTCGCAATAGTTCACTCTCCTCTCTGTTCTCTGTGGTGGCGTTTGACTTGTTAGTGGCAACTTTTTGACACCATACCGGGCTTTTTGATGTTTTTCGTGTTTTTTTGTATGTTTCCTATTTTCCATTTTCATACTATTATGATGGTTAGAATAGAGAGATAGAGAGAATGTTAGTATACAATAATAACACCACCATTTAGCATCGGCACAATAACAACAACAATAATAACAGAAAACATGGAAAACATGAGATGAGAACTTACTACTCTCCCAATTACACATGACATGAGAGAGAGTAGGCAAACAAACAAGAAAGAAATAACAGAAAAAAACTAGTGATGTGTTAGAAAGAGACAACTAGTGGATCTGTCTTACAAACGGCTATGTCAATAATAAAAGATGAGAAATGCAAAAAAAAAAAAAATACATGAATAAAATGAAAAAATAAACGGAAGAGACAAAATAAAAGAAAACTCATGAAAAATATAATAAATTAAGCAAAAAAAGAAGAAGAAAAAAGTTTACTAAAACCAGTGCTTGTTCTTTTGTGTGTCTTTTTTATTTCTTTAATTAGTTGTTGTAATAAGGAAGCAAATGAAAATGAAAATATGATTAAATTGAAAAGAAAATAAAAAGTGAGCAAGAAGAAGAAGCAGCAGAAGTATTAACAAAAATTAATTGTTTGTGTGGTGAATTGAATTATACTGTGTCGTGGTCGTGTGTAAATCAAAAAAGATAGAACAAAAAAACATTGGCAAAAAAGAA
Source organism: Musca autumnalis (assembly GCF_047663935.1). Taxonomy (NCBI): domain Eukaryota; kingdom Metazoa; phylum Arthropoda; class Insecta; order Diptera; family Muscidae; genus Musca; species Musca autumnalis. Next base: position 199,100,023 of record NW_027411866.1, on the reverse strand, counting down.
AATTGAAAACTATTTTCCATCATCGAGTGGAGGATAATTAAATCAACAATATCAACATCGTCATCATCAACGGCTACATAGAACGACATTCGACATTACTACTCGTCTTCGTCTTTTAGTATTAGCAAAAATCTGACAGCAAGAAGAAAACCCACAAGAATTAGCGGCTACAACAATAAAAAAATTATCAAGACAGCAGCAAACAACAGCAACGGGGCTCGACGACAAAGGTGGCACGACGGGAATATTTATCGATTTTTTGCCTTATTCTCGAGTGGAGTTCTTCCGTTTTGCCTTCAGTGGCCCAAGTAGCAAGCAACACCACCAGTTCCCCTTCCTCCTGCTAGCCAGCCAGAACCCAAGAGCTAAGTATATCAAAAACACACTTACAACAACAACAACAGCAGAGAAAAGACGACCAACATTGTTGTTGTCGTTGGCATCGTTGTCGTAGTTGTCTACTTGAGATTGTCTACTTCCTCATTACCTTTTGCTTCGTTGCATCTTCCTTCATACCATAACTACGACGACGGCGACCCGACCCCCGAATCCCCCCGGGCTGCCCTTTTTGTGTGTGCTTTTGGGCTTAGGATTGCCATCATTTTCCGCAGTTACAACAACAACAATCTTCAGACAAATAATTTGAAAAACTGGGTCTCCATCTAATGACCTATCATGTTGTCTTGTTTCAAAAGCAATAAACAACCTTAAATCTTCATTGCACATCATCCCGTTATGGACAGCAGTAGCAGCCAAAAAGATCAAAAGCCGCCTGGGTCCAATCATTTACCACCGAATTCTCACAACTTGGCAGTGGCTGCTGCTCAACAACAACACCAGCAACAGCAGCAGCAACACAATGCGGTCGGTGGCAACATTATCGGAGGTAATAGTGCAAGTGGCCTAATCTCTCGAGGTGTTAGTGGTGGTGCGGGAGTCATTGGTGGCCAACCGCCATCAATAGGTGGCGATCAACTACATTTACCCCCACCAACAGCACAAAACGCCATGAATACTGGTGGCAGTAATAATGACGGCAATGGCATCCTCATTGGAGGAGGATCAACAGGAAATCTAATCAATTCCAATTCATCGACCAACCCCTCGAATCTCCAATTAATGGGTGGCAGTGGTAATGTTCCAACTGCTGGTGCTTCTGCAGGTCCAAATGCTGCTGCATCAGCGGTGGGGCCAAACTTCTTTGTCAACAATGTTTCCGGTTCCTCAACACCTGCCACCCTAGCCCCTGGACCCAGCAATAGTGATTTTGATTCCGATACAGAGCTTTCAATTGTTGCTGCAGCAGCAGCGGCAGCTGCCGCAAATTCGGCAACAAATGGTTACACTTCCAATACCAACAATAATGGCAATGTCAGCAGTAATTCCAATTCTTCCTCCTCCCTAAATGCAAAACAGCAAAGGCAGCAGAAACGGAGACGTGAACGGGCACTAAGGCTACAGGCTGAACGTGATAATCGCAGTGCGACTAATACAACAGCGAATAGCAACAACAACAGCTCGGCTGCTAATGTCAACACCAACTCCAACAACAACAACAGTAATAATAATAGTAGTAGTAATAACAACAGCAACAATAATGGCAGCAACAACAACAATTCCACAAATCCGAACAACACACAATTTCCTAATGCCATTATAAATACAACGGTGGCCACAAATATCAACAGCGCCAACAACAGCAACAATGTCAACAACGCCAACAATGTTATGGCTGGTGTTGGTGGTGGTACTACGACACTATCATCCTCTTCCTCATCATCGTCCTCGTCATCTTCATCATCCTCATCGTCAGGTATTGCTTCCACCAATACAACACAAACATCAGCGGGGTCGGCGGCAGCGACGCCGGTGGGAGCGTCAGGCATCACTGCCACCACTACCGGCACCAATAATCAACATCTCTATCAGGCCAGCAGTGCTAACAGCATGGGCGAAGATAGCAACAATTCTAGTGGCATTTTTACAACAAGTTCCAGTAGTAGCGCCAACAATAATGCCCTACTACCACCCACAGACAGTATTGCATCATTACTTTTAAATCCTCCCCATTCACCGGATTGTCATTCGGGCATTATGGCCAGCCCCAGTGATAGTGAAGGTGAATCACTGGACGAAGACCTATTGTCGACTTCGTCCTCGTCAACCTTATTACTGCCACGTGATAAGCCGATACCACGGCCACCACCGCCCGTGCGGCGAAGATTACCGCGTTCACCCGTCTTGGAGGAGGAAATTATTGATGGCTTTGCAATATTGGAATTTAAAACTTACGAGGATTTAGAGGTGGGTAAAATTGATTTTTTTAAAACCATTTTTATTTTAATTTTTTTCTAGTGTAAGAATTTGTCGAAAAAAGGAAGGTTAAGTTCGAATTTCCCTTAATAGTTTGAGGTTTTGACTGAACTTGCAATTCTTGGTATTCACCTAGCAATAATTACTTATAGTTTGACCTCCATTCGCATCATTAGCAACCTTCGACTTGCATTCGAAGTTAGGTTAAAGCACTGTCCTGTATATATGATGCGACTGGTAACATCCCAACAGATGGAGCAAGGATAATATAGTGCAGCGATCGGACAGAATTTATTCTTTTCCACTGTGTTATACTTATATTTTTCCCTGTATCGTAAGTGCATTTGCTCCTTCTTCCTACTCTCAGCTGGCTATAACTGTGCAATGCGAGCAGACAACTTAAACAAGCAGGCTGTCGAATGTGATTATTATAGTAGTTGGAGTCGGAATTGTTTTTCCATCAAACAGAATTTTTCTGCGATATTCCCATCTTTCAAGATGATTTAACTCCCCAGGGGGGTCAACCGCCACTCTTGCAACCAAACCACCATCCTCGTTACAGGGTGCTAGACTTATTACAGTCCAGCCCGACGTAGTGAGGTTGGGATTTTGCAATCTTAGCATTTTCAGCAGGAGCTCCTTGTCCAAAGTAGGTGGGGGAATCCATGCTGAAAGAATCTTCCTGGACGGAATATAGGATAGGGAGACCGCCGCAAGATCAGCTCCTTCCCACAGAGCGCCAAAGCCCTCAACTGTCCGAAGAAGAAAATCTCGTGACTTCTTGTTCAGACAGTTAATAACCTTGACACCCTTTCGTAAGAAGGCGCTGCCAAACTGTCGGTCTTACTGATCTTCCGGTCCAGAAACTATGGCAGACCGAAGACCAGTTTCAAAAAGCAACCAGTGACTGTCGCTGATTCTGCCATTTGGGTCAGCTCTGTCGATGATTGCCAAATGAAGGTCTTTATCATCTGCCACTGTAACCGGGCTACTGTATGGCTTCTTGCGTCCTTGACCGTGTGCCTTGGGGTTAACTTTCCCAGAGGAGCTGGATGCCTTCTCTGTACTCAGTTGCTTCCCCTTGGTTGTACGCTCAACAGCCGCCGCATACGAGGTTGATGGTTCAACCAGCTGAGAAGTCATCATCTTCTTTGGTGAAGGCTGTAGACCCTCGGAGGAACGAACGCGCTTCACAGATTTATGCTGCGGGGAATTGTTCGTTCCTTTAGAAGACAATGTTTCCTTAGCTGGCCTAACCATCTTCCTATTGAGACCAGCATTTCAGCCGCTTCACCCTTGCCTTTCGGAGTAGAATCGGGCTTTGAGGCAGAGTCCTTTGCCGGTCGGTCATCACTAGGGGTGACCGTAGGTTTGGGGGTGCACTCATTAGCCTTTTCCTTTACCTGTCGGTTCGGGTTAAGATTCTGAACAGGTTTCGGCGCAGCACATTTGCCAGAGGCAGTAGGCTTAGCCGGCTCCACTACTTTATCCGGGAGGAAGATCCTTTCCACCTGGAGCTCGCGATGAAATTCACGCGGGTAAGTTCTCTCGAACTTCCTTATGAATTTTAGCTTACCCCTGATGAGGTGGACCTCCCTCTCCGAATGCATGTTCGCATCTCTCCATACGAACTTGCGGAGATAGGATACGGCACGTTTATAGTGCTTCGCATCAGATGCTTCTCGTGCAGATGCAACCTTTGAGTCGCTGCCCGTTGTCAGGGTCTCGTTAGATTCCCCGTCGTCGGACATCGTTTCAGTTGCAGTCTGCCTTTGAAGCCTATTGTCGGCAAGTGCTGACACAGGACCAGTCGGAATCAGACTTGCATCCGGTTGGGTATCAGGGCTCGCACTCCCTTTGTTAGAGTCACAGCAATCTTCCTGTGTAGACTTGGCCGGGATCACCGTGGTGTCCAGCTCATCGTCAGTCAGGGTCAGATTGTGTAACAATTCCTCCTGGAGTGTGTCCTCACAATGCTCATCCGGTACAAGCCTATCCAGCTGGTCGAGGAGCTCCCTACTTTGCCTCTCTAAACTGTCATGAATAGTTCTGAGGGTCCCGTGAAGGTCGTCCCCGTCCACTACTGCGTTCCTGTCTGCCGTAGACTGGCTTTTTCATCAGCCCTGGCTAAATCATGTTCCGTTTGAATTGCCGGGTCGTCATCTACTTTGGGGGTTGGAATTGATGCACTTGTAACAGGTACAGCTGTAGGTGCCAAGGCATCCACACCTAACACAGCCGGATCACAATCGCTTGATTTCGACGGCACATGGCTTGTGGTCACACCAACGCTTGCCGCCGGTACTGGGTAATTAACTCCCTGCAACGTAACTTTATTTCTGCTGTTCTTTCTACCCATTTTTGTTAATTTATTGAAGGAAACTACCCCGATCCAATTTTTGGTTCACGAGGGGTCCGAAGACCCCCAGGGTCTCCACGATGTGCGGGGTCGGGGTCGGGTCCGGCTTTGGTTGCCCAAGGACGGCTCCGACTCCACACATTGCAGCGACCACCTTCCCATCCGCCAACCGGAAGACGCGCCTAGTAGGAGAATGGCAAACTCCCCCGATACAGTCCAAACTTAGATAGAATATGGGCTACATCGGTTCTCTGCTTCGGGAGATGTCTCGGACCGCTTTGAATTTTTTTTGCAGCAAGTTGTCCTCGCGACACCTGGTACAGTGGTACAATGTTTTTCTGGGGCACGGCTCCAAAAACCCTACAGGAAACAAAAGACTTCAGGTACCTTTCCCACAAAGGATCTGAAATTTCGCGAATGCAGTTCGCTGTTCTGGATCGTTTTGAAATTTTTACCAAAGGTACTTCTTGGGATCTTTGTTAAAGCAATATATTGTCCAAACTTAGTTTATGTTCGAAGTTGGGACATATCCGTCCGTCCACTATTTCCGGCACCTCCCCCGCAAAAGTTAAAATTTTTTCGCTAAAATGGTGCGTACGATATCTCTCGAAGGGATTAAGCGAATTGGTCATAGCTTTGCATATGGGATTATTACTTCCAGGCATAGATCGGGTACCTCCCACACAAAATTCGGAAGAAGTGAAGTTTCAGATCTCCACTCGGATAATTTAGAAATTTCTTTCAGCAAATTTTCCTTGTAGCCTTCTTTATGACGGTACAATTTTCCGGGGGCAAGTCCTTATTTCTGAGATAATGTCCTAAAAGCTCCAAGAAACTTTGGCAGCACCAAAAATGGCAAATCCGCAAGATAACTTCCGCAGGTAGTTTCTGATTGGTCCATCGTATTATTTCATCTTGTCACGTATCATGTTGGAATATGGACTATATCGGTTCCGTCCTTTTGGCAACATGTTGTGTATGCTACCCTAGTTAAGACGGCACAATTTTTTCGGGGGCAAATTCATACTTTCTGAGAAATTTGCTAGTTCCGCCTGCATGTTCAATTCCAAATAGTCTCCAAAATATGTATGTACATACTTCCGGCAGTAGTCGTAAAAGAGAGAAGTATTTTTTTTTCGCTCGGCGCTTAGGTCTAACTTAAAGACTTATGTCTAGTTTATGGGCTTAAGAATAGCCTAGGGGGTTTAAGTAAATTTTAGGGACCCTACTCGCATCGTTTTGATTTGTTTTCCAAAAATCTACTTTGGTTGCAACATCTTAATAATTTTCATGACCTTGGATCTACTATCCGAATCGTCGTGAATCACAATCTGCCAACGACTGTCACCTCATTCTATTCTTTAACAAGCAAAGAGATGCGACAACAGCGAGGAGTAATAAAATGCATGGTTAAGTGTCGTGCCTAGATACACTTTCCACAGGCAAACGAAAACAGTAGCCTCTACCTATATGTGGAACGGTTTCTGTTGAATATTGTACGCCCCACCTTTCATCCTGTCGGTAGACTTCATAATTTGTTTTGCAGATTCCATGAAACTATATTTTTGGTGATAAACTTTTGACCTATTTCCATAACCCCCATTACCCAAAATTTGTTTGCTGCAACATTGAACTTGAGAAATAATTTATTTATTTTTGTTTTCTTCTTCCTTTTCATGTTCCTCATCACATCGACGTGTGTGTGTGAAAATAGTTTGCAATAAAATTGGGCCAAAAACGTAAGGAGAAACGATTATCAGCGTTGGAAGAGCTGACATGCACATATAGCATTGAAGAAATCAAAATGCCAAAGATCATTGACACAGGACAACCGCATCCTATACGAAGTGGGGGTGGTGGAAGCGGAAATATCAATACCAACAATGGTGGCATTGGCGGTGGTGCTACAGCTACTACAGCTGGAGTTGTCACTGGTTTGGGTTCATTAAATCTTAATCACAACAACAACAATAACAACAGCAGTAGTAATAACAACAACAATAATCATCATCATCTTCAACAACAACAACAGCAGCACCATCTTTCAAAAGATAACCCTATGACGACAACGGTGACAGCGAACAGTACCGTTGGTCATCATAAGGATAATAACAACAGCAGCAGTATTCGTATACCCACAATGAATGCCAATAACCATTCCATGATGATGATTAACCAGAACACCAATGGCAACAGCAGCAGTAGTAACAGCACCAACAACAGCAACATTAACAACAACAGTGGCGGCAATAACATTAACAATAATGTTAATAATTTAAGTGTTAGCACAGATGTCAATATGACATCGTTAGCGACAGTTCCAACGACACCAACTGGTGCGACGCCGGCGACAGCGGCGGATAATGGAGCATTGGTAAAAACATCAGCTTCACCCACACAACCGATACCCATGGATACAACAACAATATCATCCTGGAAGGATGGTAGTGGTGGTGGTCAAACATCATCAGCGTTTAGTACACACAATGGTAGCACTGGTCCTGACACCGGTGAAGATGACAAAACCTCGGCCACAGAAAATGGCAACGATAGCAGTATTATGATGGATACATGTGATGGTACAGCTGCAGAAGTAGGGCAGCCACAATCATCACCTGCAGTTTTAGGCTCAGCCACCCAAACACAGAGTGGAGCAATTGGTGCAACACCAACAGCTCCTTCATTACCAAATTCCAATGCCACAAATTTAATGGATACTACAGCGGCGACTTCTAAAGTCAACACAAATGATAAAAGCACAAAATCTTTGGCGGCGGCAACAGCAGCTAATGCATCGTCAACGGCAACTGGTAGCCAGTCTCATATGATGGGGCCAATGTTGGCGTCGACACCTTCAACTGCATCACCATCATCAACGTCATCTGTGGTGGGTGGTGTTGGTTCCGGTATCACAACTCCTTTAACACCAAATATGGTAAGCCCTTCCATAGGGGCGGCCAGTTCCAACAATCAATCGTCAACAAACTCCTCCGCCTCTTCTTCCTCTGCACCAACTGGCAATTCAATGGATAAATTAACTGCCAGTACAGCACCATTATCACAACCGTTGCATCCATATCCAACATCAATGATCATGCATCCGAATCTGCCGCCTCAGGCCGCAAGTGATAACAATAAATCAAATAGTATACATCCACATCCTGGTCTAGGGCCACCTTCCTTTAAGTCAATGTCTTCGTTGGCTGGCAGTAGTGTACCAGGAGCATTTAATGTAAGTAATCCAAGCAATTGGGGTGTCCAAAATCAAAAGGAAAATAAACTAAAATGCTGGCCACTGGATGCCCCTTTTGTAATTTCTTTATTACAAGTTCAGAGATCCTTACTAATGAAAATTTCTTCTCCTTTTTCTTAGAAATCAAACGCACACATAATGGATCAAAAGATGCACAATAATAGTAGTAATGAATTTATAACAAATATGGCTGCAACACCAACAACTGCTGGCAATGTCGTTTCACAACAGACGCCGCATTCAGCTGCTTCCACAACCCCGGCATCAAATGCTGCAGCAACGGGACAACAAGCACCGCCACCACCGGTACCAACGGTGGCCAATACCATTGGGGCAATAAATCAAAAAGATTTACATCACCATCATCATCCAGGTGTGCAACCTCCGCCACCACCACCACATGGTCATCCTCATGGACATCATATGTTGCCACACCATATGACAGGAGTTTCCAGTCCCCATTCACAACAACATTCAACAAGTGGTGGATCAAATATGGGTCCATTAATGGGTGGTCCACCGCCGCCGGGTGGTAAACATCAACATCCCCACCATACACCGTTGCAACATCATCATCAGCAACAATTGCAACAACAATTACAGCAGCAGCAACAATTGCAACAACAACATCAGCAGCTTCAACAGCAACATCATCATCAGCAGCAGCAACAACATCAGCAGCACCATCATCAACAACAACATCAGCAACAGCATCATCACCATCAACATTCACTTCATGCACAACATCTTCACCATCAACATCAGCAGCAGCAACTTCAACATCATCACCAACAGCAACAACAGCACAAAGATATGATGTCATCTGTTGGTGTCGTCAACAGCAGCGGCAACAGCAGCAATAATGATCACAAGGATCGTTTAACTGATGTAAGTTTAGTGTCTTTTTTTTCAGGCATTTGTATATTTCTTTAATGGGGAGGATTTAATGGAAAGTAGTTTTGTAATGATTTAAAGTCTAGTCGTTGCTTTGGTTTATCTATCCATGAATAGAAGAAAAAACGAACAAGTAAAAAAGTGTCAGTCGGTTTTGCCGACAGATATATACCCTCAGCCAATGTGAAGCGAAACTTTCACCTCCGGGAAGATCGAATGTATTTAAGGTCTCTTCAGAATTTTGTAGCCTTTTTAGACATTTGAACTTGCCGACAAAAACGTGGATTAGGAATTAACTGCACTAATACACAAATGTTGAACTTTTGTAGGGCAGGTACCCTTAGGGAGGACCGATATTGGCCATTTTAGAAGTTAAACTAAATTTTGATAAAATATTAGGAGATCCAAAGTTTGGACCTAATTGGTTGCCCCATTCAAGTGATATCGTCCTAGCATTTTAGTGACATTTTTTAAACATTGGGGAGAAGTACCGAAAGTTGTGGACGGGTATTGCCATGAAACTAAGTTTGGATATAATATGACGAAGACCAAATGTTGGACCAAATCGGTTGAACTGTTCGAGAGTTATCGTGCTCTCCTACAGCCACATATGGTGACAAAGTGGGTTTTTACACCTTTCGGGCTGTTTTCCCAAGAAATATGGACTTGCCCCTGAAAAAAACTTATACCGTCGTAATGGAGGCAGCGAATGCAAATCGCTTTAACAAAAATCAAAGTGATTCGAGAGCAGGTCTTAAAGTGAACTTGTTCGAAATTTTGTGTAAGAGGCACCAGAAGGAGTAGACAAATATAGTCCATATTCGAACCTGATATATTTCTGGTAGATATATTAGGATGTGCAAAGTATAGATTACATCGGTCACTCCCTTCAAGAGTTATCGTGCGCAAAATTTTTCCGAACATTTTTTAAGTTTTGTGGGGGAGGTATCTGAAGGAGTGGACCGATATAGCCCATCTTCAAATTTAAACTATGTTTTGATAAAATATTACGAAGGCCAAATTTTGGACCGAATCGACAGATCCGTTCGAGAGTTATCCTGCGCTCCAACCACTACACAAGGTGTCATATGGGCTTTTTTCACCTTTCCGGTCATTTTCTCAGGAAGTATGGACTTGCGCCAGATGAAACTTGTACCGTCGTATGGGGGGAAGTGAATACAAGTTGTTGCAACAAAAATCAAAGCGATTCGAGAGCAGGTCCTAAACTGAACTTATCTGCAATTTTGTGTGGGTGGTACCCGAAGGAGTGGGCCGATTGAGTCCATATTGGAACCTCATCTAAGTCTGGCAGAAAGTATGGACCAAATCGTTTACACCCTTCAAGAGTTATCATGCCCACAAAATTTCCGAACATTTTGGAACTTTTGTGGGGGAGGTACCGGAAGGAGTGAACCGTTATAGCTCATCTTCGAACTTAAACTAAGTTTGGACAAAATATTACGAAAGCCAAAATTTTAACCGAATCGGTTCATCCGTTCGAGAGTTATCGTGCGCACCAGCCAGCCAGCCAGACAGACAGACGGACATTGCTAAATCAACTCCAAATTGTCTGAAACACATTTCGTCTAAACATACTTAGGGTCTAAAACCATTATTTCGATGAGGTACATTTTACCCGTGTGAAAGTGTACATACCCTTTCTAGCCTAAAGGCTGAGGGTATAAAAACGACTGTAGAGTTGTACAGAAAGGTGTCCAGTATAGACCCATAATAGACGGCTTGATCTTTAAATGGAACATAAGAATGTCTGAATGCGAGAAGTCTACCGCGTCCCTTCGGGGATGTGTATGTGAATATATACGTATGGGTTTTCGAATAGATGATGCCTTAATAGAAGCTTTTGTACTGGTAGACAGGAGGTTTATTAAATTGCATTCTATAAAAGAAATAAATAAATGGAAATAGACATTTTTTTCATTAAAGGCTGTCCATATTATTTCCTAATGGAAGAGCAAAAGTCCTTGTAAAGGAATATAAGATAGCTTTATCATTGTAAGAGACTAGATCGTCTCAAAATAGAATCCCTAAATGTCATTTAGTGAAATGATATACAAGAACATTTTGGAAAAGATTTTTGTTTACCATGACGCCTACAAATATACGTCAAAAAATGACTTTTCCAAAAGAAAACCACGAGATCTATTTTTTATAGAGGAATAATAGAATTGAACAATAATGGAAGACTAGAAATCTTAAAATTAAGGAAGGAAGACCTTTCGGATTAATGAAAATATTTTTGTTTCCATGAGCACTTCTAACAATAACAATAACAGGAGACCTCCGAATGGAAGACTAGAAAGTCCTTTAATGGAAGAGCGAGTTATTTTTATAGCTCTTCTAAATTTTTATAATTGGAGAGCAGAACAGAAAACCGCCTTTGTGAAACGATATGGACATTTCATTAAAAGCCATAGAATTGACCCGTCTAATGAAACACCAGAAGGCCATCTAATTGATGACCGTACTTTCATCCTATAGAAGACAAAATGGTAAAGAACGAGGTCTTAATAAAGGTCCACTAGAAGTTCTATTAGTGAAAGTGCGTAACATTTTCTTTTATAATACTAGAAAGTCTTCAATTCTTTGGAGACCTGAAGTTGCGACCAGAAGAAATCTTAATATTAAAGACTAAAACATCATGATATAAAAGGCCAAGCAGTAATTCAATGAATCGATCGACTAGTCAAGAATTTCTTTTTCTAAAAGGAGGCAAGGTAGTATCCTAAGACCAAACAGTTTTCTAATAGAAGATCAAAACTCCTTATTTTGGAAGGCCAAGAAGTCTTCTATTGGAACAGGGAGTCATTTTTAAAGTTCTTCTAATCCAGGACCAAATGTTTACCTAAGGTCGCTGAGAAGTTTTTTTCGATGGGAGGCCAGAATTCAGGAATAGTAGAAGGTTATTTTGTTAGAGACTATATGGACTTTTCAGTAACGATCACAGAGTCTGATCAGAAAACCGCTTAATATAACAGCAGATGATCATTAAATGATGACCGTCATTTGTAAATCGAATTATTTAATTTGTAATTCGAAATATGGCATTTGTATGCATATAGGACCCTTTCTCATAACAAAGATGCTCTATATGATATTTAAGATATTAATATTCTTATAATTATCATCATGGAGTAGTTCAATCTGCAATTTAATTGTAATCGGCCATTGGGCTTAAAATTGCATTATATGAAATAAATAAATAAATATGACCCTTTATAATACAATGGGTATCCTATAGGACCATTTGTTATAATAATGATCCTCTATAGGGCCATTTGGTCCTAACCTAAGAACCCTCTGTTATATAAGGAATACCCTATACCCTAAAGAATCCTTTATTATATAAAGAGGATCCCATAAGGCTATTTGTTACGCCAAAGATGCCCTGAATGTCCCCTTTGCTGTACCAAGGGTGCTCTAAAGGACCCCGTATTATACAATGGATATTCTATAGGACCATTTGTTACAAAAAAGGTCGCTCTATAGGAGCCTTTGGTATAACAAGAATACCCTATAAAATCCTTTGTTATGCCAAGGAATCCACAAAGGCCCCTTTTATATACCAAATATTCTGTATACGACCCTGTGCTATACCAAAGATGCTCTAAAACCCTTTATAACGCAGAGGATACTCTATAGGACACTTTGTTATAACATAAATGTTCTACAAGACCCTTTAATATATTACGTAGTATACCCTATAGGACCCTTTGTCATTCAACGGATGCTCTATAGTACCCCTTGTTATACCGAGCATGCTCTGTAGGACACTTTAATATACCAAGGATGCCTTATAGCAGCCTTTGTTATATCTAAGACGCTCTATAGGACACTTTGCTATCTTAAGTATCCCCTAAAAAACATTTTATAACGCAAAAGATATGCCATAGGATCCTTTATTATAACAAGGATGTCCTAAAGGACCTTATATTCTACAGAGAATAATCTATATTCTATCCATTTGTTATACCAAGGATCCCCTAAAAGACATTTGTATGGTCATTTGGAACAATATTGTTTGGAAGATTGAGAGTTTCTCTACTCCACTTGTTTGTCTTTGAGATCGCGGGCTGATCGTCCCCTTCCTCATCTACAGTTCTGCCAACGGGAATGTTTATCGTTGTCCATAACTTTTTCTAAATCTAACTATTATGCACTTATTGCAGGTTCGGCAGTTTATACTTTTCACCAAGCCTGCAGTCACACTAACTAACCCAATGAATCCTACACCATACCCAATGAATCCTACGCCATTTTATTTAAAATATATCCACACGCTCCACAAAGTCCTTCTAGTTACATGTAAACTATTCCGTCTGACGCTGACGAATTAGTAGAACTTTAGGTGCTGAAGCTCCCGAACGTAATAGAGCCAAAACCACAATTATACACCAATTGTCTGGCTACCGCAGAAACTACAAAACCCCATAAATATATAGGATGAAAATATTTTGGATTATGCTAGGTTATAGGATGTCCAGCTGACATTGTTGTAGGCAGCTACTTCACAAGATGGTCAGCGGCCAATTCTATTCATGATGAAAATATATAAAAAGAGGGAAGGAAAGAGGTGGATAAGAAAGATGAGTACTGTAGAGATCAAAGGTCAGCGAAGGGTGGTGAAGAGGTTTCTACAATATTTAAACACGGTCACAGGGGTTCTATGGAAAAGAATTAATAAAGAGATTCGATCTAATGGACACCAAATAACCTGTTCTATTTGTTTATAAGACTATGGCACGGTCGAAAATGATACTCAATCGTTTAGGTTTCTTCATTGTCTTCACAGAGCCTGCAGAACACAATATTTTTGTCCACCCATTTGCCAGTCACATATCGTATGCGGTAGTGAGCAGTGACGACTCAATTCTGATAGTAAAGACGCAGCTCTATGCCCTAAGATTACCGGTGAGGTTGACCTCAATTCCTTGTATCAATGCTTGTTCCGGATGAAGTGTGTCTTACACGATAGTGCTGACGAAGCTAGAAGAATGAGCCGTCCAGGTAGTGAGCGCCTGCCTGAAATTGTATGAGGATGCTGGTTAAGGACTTTATTGCATGTATCGACAATCATTTCATATATGTAGGGTCAAAGTCGAGGCTGCGCAGGACAAAAAATATTTCCTTTTTTTGTTTCGGGAGTTGTCAATTAGAGCTTTTCTGTTGGTGCTCCTAGCATTAATTTACCTTCTAACAGATTTAGGAGATGTGTGAGGAAAAATTAAAAAATCCTTGATAGCAACTCAAAAAATTTTCGGATAAAACTGTGGGGAGGTGCCCATATGAGTGATAACGGCTAAATAACGATCCAAAATTTGGTATTCGTAATATTTTGTCCAAACTTAGTTTAAGTTCGAAGATGGACCATATCGGTCCACTCCTTCCGGTATCTTCCCCACAAAAGTTCAAACATTTTCTCCCTTAGCAGCCTGTGTACCCCCTGATTTGGTGGATCAGGGTCCTCATATGGCATGTAGATTGAGGACAGGAGAGTGGCCTTCTCTCTGCCGTTCTCCAGTCGCACCGTGCACATGTCTCCATTGATATAATTAGATAGAAAGATTAGATTAAGGTTCTTCCTACCTACCACACAGGTCCTCACCTTGTCCCCCTCGGACGATGCGAAGACCTCGAAGTTGGCATTGTTCAGTCCAGAGACCTTATTTTTGCATATATAAGGTTCCTGGACTAGAACAATGTCCACATCTGAGTTCGTGAGGGACATGAGTAGTTCGGCGGCAGCAGATTAATCTGCAAATTGCGTAGCACCTGCCGCCTACCTACTCCTACTGAGTTTCGCGAGGTGGACTCAGTCGAAACCGAACCCATCCTGAGCCAAAATTCAGTTTTCCCTCACGAACCTTGAGGTACTCCTCTCCTGAGGAGTATACCGCCATCTTTACGTTCATCCCTCCATTCTCCTTACAAAGGGTTAGACTTATGACAGTCCAGTCCTTAGTAAGGAGACCTGGGTTCTGGAGCTCCAGCATCCTCAGCAGAAGTTCCTTGTCGACGGGAGGTGGGGGAACCCATGCTGGGAATACCTTCCTAGATGGAATCTCCGCTACAGAGACCGCAGCAATTTTTGCCCCCTCCCAAAGGTCGTTAAAGCCATTAACGGTCTTCTTAAGATACTCTTGCGAGCTCCTGTTGAGACATTTTATAATCTTAACACCCTTCTGAAGGAAGGCACCGCCAAACTGACGGTCACCCTGGTCTACCTCAGTGGACACAATGGCTCTACGAAGACGAGTCTCAAAGAGCAACCAGTGACTTTCGCTGATTTTCCCGAAGGGGTCAGCTCTGTCGATGATTGCAACCAGGAGATCGTCCTTGATCACGGGCCTTGGTAGCAGCTTTTCCAGAGGAGGTGGATGCCTTCTCAGTACTGGTGCTACTTCCCTTGGCTTTGCAATCAAGAACACCAGCATAGGAGTCCGCCGTGTTGACCGTCTGGGAAATCATCGTCTTCTTTGGCGAAGGCTGTGGGCCTTCTGAGGAGCGAACCCGCTTCACAGTCTTTGGCTGCAAGGA
Organism: Musca autumnalis; assembly: GCF_047663935.1. Classification (NCBI taxonomy): domain Eukaryota; kingdom Metazoa; phylum Arthropoda; class Insecta; order Diptera; family Muscidae; genus Musca; species Musca autumnalis. The sequence goes on along the minus strand of NW_027411866.1, from coordinate 199,084,649 downwards.
CTTGTTCGCCTACTCAGAAGTCGATGGTGTCCCAGTCGATCCTCCCGTCGTTACTTCCGAATGGCTTGCGCGGGTCTCAGAAACCCTTTTGTTCATCCGATTTAACCTCGTCAGTTGGGGTAGGATCCAGATTTGGGACAGTCACCTTCCCCAGTTGACTACCCTTACGAGAGTCTTTTGGTGTCGGATTATGCCCCTTATCATTTTCCAATCCTTTCTGATCCGGGTTCGGCTTCGGAACAGCTTTAGGTTCCACCTTACTGCCAGAAGCAACATGCTTCACCTCCGCTTTTTTCCTTGTCCTTGTCAGCGACAGGGTCTGGGAGGAAAATTTTGTCCACCAAGAGTTCGCATCTGGGTGCGTTAGGATAAGTTCTCTCGAACTTCCTAAATAATTTGAGCTTCCTCATCGTTGGCCATCGACTTAGAGTCAGTGGCTGTTGATGGATCCTCTTTAGATTCACCATCAACATCCATTGACTCAGTAGCAATCTGCCTCCTAAGCTTAGTATCGGCGGGTGCCGATACAGGACCAGACTGGATCAGATTTGTTGGGGGGTTGCGAACCAAGGTCCACAACCTCTTCGAACACATCACCGTCAGTGGACATGTCATCATCAGACCTCCTAGTTGACTCAGCTGGGATCACCGTAATGTCCAGTTCGTCGTCAGTGAAGGTGAGATTATTTAGCATGTCCTCTGGTGGCATGGTCGGAACAAGTCTCTCCAGTTGGTCAAGGAGTTCCCTACTCTGTCTCTCAAGACTGTCTCCAATCACTTTGAGATTTCCGTGTAGGTCGTCCCCGCCCAAAACTCCGGTCCTGTCAGCCGTGGACTGATTTACACCAGTTATGGCTAAAGCATTGTCCTTTGAAATTTCCGGTTCGTCAACAATATTTTGGATTGAATTTTCTGGGTAGTACGTAAGATAACCCACGAAGGGAGAAACCGATACCGATACGATGTACATCGTATTATTTCTTACAATCTTCAATTATGTACCAAAAATGACGGACCACTCTTTCGGGTACCTGCCACACAAAATTTGGCAACATGTTGTGTATGTGGCCCTAGTTAAGACGATACCATTTTTTCGGTGGCAAACCCATACTTCCTGATAAATTGCATCAAAAAACCCCTATAGACGTCAGAAGTATTGTGGTTGCTTCTTTTCTTTAGGTCCGAGGCTGAGGGTATATCTTTTAATACCCATCCAAAAATATAAATTCCCCTAACAAAAATTGATGACATTTGCCTTAATCTATAATTTGGACATTTTTAATAAAGTTTATACATTCCGCGGCCCCCTTTTAGATAGATATGTGTTATTGTGAAGGTTGAGGTGAATGTAAATATACACCCAATTACCTAATAACTGAGAACTCTTATCACAATTCAAAGAATAATATTTATTATTATGTGATTAATAAATAAAATAAACAAATCCAACCAAAACCACAAAAGTACAACGACGGCAAAGATGTTTACTTAACGGCGGGTGGGGGTGGTGGCGTTGGTGACACACAACACACATTATAATTTCCATTAAATTATCAATTAGGCCAAAGAAAGGCTAATTGAGTACAATTTGACTTGCAATTGTTCAACATCCCCCCTCACTCTTTGTTTTGTTTCTCTTGGCAGCCAGCCACGCTATTTTGATAGGCATGTCAAAATAGTTTAGCTAAGTAGTTAGTTACACGCTTATTAGTTAGCTGATGGTTGGTTGGTTGACTAACTACTGTGTAACTTATTTATTATCTAATGAAAATGTCTAACAATGCGGCTGGGTAATATTTAATTTGATTGCTGTTAACTATATATAATTAAATTAATTTATTGTCATTGACTTTGAAAAAATATTGATAAATTAATTGAATACTTTGGCAACAATCGTTGTTGTGGTTGTTGTCTTTGTTGTTACTATCATTATTCTATTTATTCACAAGTTGATAATTTCTACCGCCTCGTGTTGTAGACGTTTATAATAATTACATTTTAATTGTTTACGCTCATAAATATTTATTTAGCTTTGTTTTATATTTTTATTAGTATTTGTTTCCTTTTTTGTTTTGTTTAAAGAATATTGATTTTAATTAAGTGCTATACACCACCAGCAGCAGCGCAGCCACATTCTTGTTGATAAGTGACACCACGTCGTCATGAGTGACACTTTTAATTTGTTAATGTCAGTTATTATAAATTTGTTCTCTGTCCCCCTATCGGTGTGTTGACAATATTCAAATATTTATATACTTAGGTCTTCATACGTATTTGTACAACAATCTAATTAGGTATTTCCATTATAATTCTAAATTTAGTGCTAAAAAATGTGTGATTTTGCGGTTTTTAATCAAACAAAAAATACTTTGTGTTTCTTTCTACACAAGGCTACAATGTTTTTTTTTTTTTTTTTTTTTTTTGTGCAGAGAAAATTTGCTGACAGGTGTTTGTTCAAGTGTGAGGTTATGTCAGGTGTTTAATTAATGTTGTCTGTCAGTTTGATAGGGAGACACCAACTTTCACCAACAAACTAACAATTTTGGCAAGGAAAGTTGTCTAACGTGACTATGGACTAATCATGCTTGTAATTTTAAATCATCCGGTCCATTATAGATAAACTATAAAAATTCAATTTAAAAGATTGCGGTTATGTGGTAGATTTGTAGTTAGTTTAGTTATAAACCCCCAGACGAAAAAGCATAGCTCCAGTTTGTCCAATATTTCCCAACACAATTTCCGAAGAATAATGATTATTACTTTTCACACCGATTCTAAGTAAGCGTTGATGTTCATTTCTTGAGTAGAGAGGGCTTACCGAAACATCGGGATCCTATCCAGAACAATATATAATAAATGTAAAATATTTGAGGAAGATTTGTCTTAAGTATATATTAGGATTATGACTTTTGCAAATTAGTCCCAGTGGTAAATTTTTGTATAAATATAAAGCACCAGTACTAACGACATCGGATTTCTGTACAGAGAAAAATTTACATTAGTTTGAGAAGTATTTTTTCCATACAAGAAGATGGTCTCACTCAACATTGGATCCCTTTGACAATCTTCGTTTGAAAATCAATCTAACCTAACTTTTTATACCCTCAGCATTTATGCTAACGGGCAAAATGTGCCTCATCGAAATAATGGTTTTAGACCACAAGTATGTTTGGACGAAATGTGTTTCAGACAATTTGGAGTCGATTGAGCAATGTCCGTTCGTCTGTCTGTCTGGCTGGCTGGAGCGCACGATAACTCTCGAACGGATGAACCGATTCGGCTTTCGTAATATTTTGCCCAAACTTAGTTTAAGTTCGAAGATGGGCTATATCGGTCCACTCCTTCCGGTACCTCCCCCACAAAAGTTCGAAAATTTTCGGAAAATTTGTGCGCACGATAACTCTTGCAGGGAGTAACCGATTTGGTCCATACTTTGCCCATCGTAAAATGTGTACCAAACTTAGTTAATGTTTCAATATAGACTTAATCGGCCCACTCCTTCGGGTACCTCCCACACAAAATTTTGGAAAAGTTCAGTTTAGGACCATCTCTCGAATCGCTCTGATTTTTGTTTTAGCTACTTGTATTCACTGCCCTCCATACGACGGTACAAGTTTCATTAGGGGCAAGTCCATGCTTCCTGAGAAAAGAGCCTGAAAGTTGCAAAAAAAACCTATGACACCGAGTGAGGTGGTTGGAGCGCAAGATAACTCTAGAACGGATCTGCCGATTCGGCCCTAAATTTGGCCGTAGTAATATTTTGTCCAAATATAGTTTAAGTTTAAAGATAAGCCATATCGGTCCACTCCTTCAGGTACCTCCCCCACAAAAGTTCAAAAATGTTCGGAAAAATTGTGCGCACGATAACTTTTGAAGGGAGTGACCGATGTAATCCATACTTTGCACACCCTAATATATCTACCAGATATAGATCAGTAGTGGGATTCTCTAGGGCATTTTTTGGTTACCAACAAAAATCGGTCAAATTAAAACGCAAAATTATGAATGAAAAGTTCAAATAAAAGTTGACATCGCTGTTGCTATCGGTAGAACTTTGCGACTACTTTCTATTGGTGGCTAACTTACCGAATGATATCGTTAATTATCGAAATTATACGCATTTTAATTTTAACGATTTTTGTCGACAACCCAAAAATGCGTTAGAGAATCCCACTACAGGTTCGAATATGGACTATATTTGTCTACCCCTTCTGGTACCTCTCACACAAAATTTGGGATAAGTTCACTTTAAGACCTGCTCTCGAATCACTTTGATTTTTGTTGAAGCGATTTGCATTCGCTACCTCCATTACGACGGTAAAAGTTTTTTCAGGGGCAAGTCCATATTTCTTAGGAAAACAGCCCGAAAGGTGTAAAAAATCCCTATGTCACCCTATGTGGCTTTCGGAGAGCACGATAACTCTCGAACTGTTCAACCCATTTGGTCTTCGCCATATTATATCCAAACTTAGTTTCATGGGGCAATACCGGTCCACAATTTCCGGTACTTCTCCCCAATATTTAAAAAATGTCACTAAAATTCTAGGACGATATCACTTGAATGGGGCAACCAATAGGGTCCAAACTTTGGATCTCCTAATATTTTGTCAACATTTAGTTTAACTTCTAAAATGGCCCATATCAGTCCTTCCTAAGGGTACCTCCCCCACAAAGGTTCAACATTTGTGTCTGAGTGCAGTTACTTCCTAATCCACATTTTTGTCGGCAAGTTCAAATGTCCAAAAAGGCCCACAAAATTCTGAAGAGGCCTTATATACATTCGATCTGTCCGTAGGTGAAAGTTTTGACTTCACATTGGCTGAGGGTATATATCTGTCGGCAAAGCCGACTGACACTTTTTTACTTTTTTCAATTCATTTGAGATTTCACAGGTTAGGTTAGTTATGTTATATGATGCTGCCATCTGTGTAGAAAAGGGGGAAGGGAGATAGGGTTGAAAAGGACAAATAAACAAATTGAACCGTCCCATGTCCATTTTAACACTCCTACAGTAAAAAGGAAACGGGAAGGGAGGAAAGAAAAGTGGAGTGGATACAACAGACAAGGAATGATGGAGAAGAAATTGAACGTAAGAAGATCTAAAGTGATTCGCCCTATAGCCATTTAAGGCTCCTACAGTAGCTTAACTGGATCTCAGATTTTATGGTAAAGAAGTAAGAAAGAGATTTAATTTTATAGGCACTAAACTAGTCTGTGCCTTTTGTTCATCAGACTCTAGGACACCGTCAGAGATGATGCTCGATCAGTCTCTTCCTCGTCTTCGCAGAACCTGCATTACTCAATGCTGCTGTCCTACAACTTGCTATTGTCATAGATCTTATACGGCAGTGACCAGTAGAGACCACTATAGTAATTCTGTTTTCTGGCTTACTCTGTGAAAGCAGGGATGAAATTCTATATCCTGAGACTACCTCTCAGATTAACTTTGATACATTACATCCAGTTCCGACCAGACAGATTCTTGTTGTTTTCTCAAAGTATAACTTGATGAGTTTGTCGAGGAAGAAGTAGTGCGGTTGTTTGACACAGTCCTCCACGTGAGAATGAGCCTGGCCAAGCCGTACATTGCTATGCTCAACCACGTCCGAGATGAGGATGTCCCGAAGACGACCCTCAATCGTTTCAGTCTCTTCCTTGTTCTCGCAGAGCCTGCATTACTCAATGTTTTTGTCCTCCAACTTGCTTGTCATAGCGACCAGTAAAGACAACTACAGCAATTCTGATCTCTGACTTGTTAAATGAGATTAGGGATGCAGTTCTACGCCCTGAGTTTACCGGACTTCGATACTTGCATCCAGGTTCGTCATGATAGTTTCTCAAGTAGATCTTGTCGAGAAAGAAGCAGAACTGTGGCTTGACAGAATTCTACACCTGTAGGTCAGAACACTACTTATTCATCATTTCCCTCAGCATTGCAGTCAGTGTTCTGGTACCCAACAAAACTTAATAACCCTACCTTGCCTTGTTATACGGGCCATAGACTGTGGGCATGCAGGACAGCATTTGTAATAGTATTAGTAAATTTTGAAGTTTTTGTCAATGTATGTGTGAGTATTTTATGCAGGATAGAAATCAATCAGAGTTCTACGGATAAGTTAATGGGCATGAGTTCTCATAACACCCCCGGAGAACGTCAGTTAGATCATTCACTTGCTGTGCAAAGTTCTGGAGTTTCACACAGTCGTAAGGAAGCTACAATTTAGAATTTCACCCAGTGGTTCCTTCTATGGTTCCTATAAGAAGGTTCCTTTTACCTCTATACGAGACTGGAAAGTGCATTGCTCTCTGATCTGACAATACGGGGTGCCACCGTGGTGTAATGGTTAGCACACCAGCCTTGAACACTGTATGCCCGGATTCGATCACAGGTCACATTTTCAACGGTGGCAAAAATATCCCTCAGCATAATGTTGGCGACATTTCCCGAGTATTTCAGCCATGTTCAGACTCGGTTATAAAAAGTTTGAAAGTATCGGTCGGAAAGAGATTTACACTCAGCCTTGGACCTAAAGAAAATAAGTAAACACAATACTACTGACATCTATAAGATTTTTAGGGCCAATTTCTCATGAAGTATGGACTTGCCCGCGAAAAAAAATTGTACCATCGTAACCAGGGCCGCATACACAACATTTTGCCAAAAATTCAAAAATGGTCCCACAGTAGTCCTTAAACTGTACTTTTTCCAAACTTTGTGGTGAAAGTTTCCGAAAGAGTGATCCGATATAGTAAATATTCGGACATAATTCGAGTCTATAAGAAATTATACCAAATCGGCTTCACCCTTCAAGGGTTACATTACGTACTACTCAGTTTAGTTGATGCCCCGTCAATGCTTTTTTGGAGCTTTTGGACCATTATCTCAGGAAGTATAACCTTACTCCCGAAAAAAATTGCGCCGCCTTAACAGGACACGCAACTTACTGAAAAAATTTCAAAACGACCCGAAACGAGCTGTTGAACTGTACTTTTTTCAAAGTTTGTGTGAAAGGTATAAGAAGGAGTATACCGATTTAGTCCGTATTCAAACATGATATGCAAAGTTAAGATCAATTCGGTTATGATTTTTTTTCACGGGAATTACTACTCTTATGTACTAGATAAATGTGTATATTAGGCCGGGGCGATTTGAAACCCCTAATGGGTCCTTCGCGTTTCTGGTTCCTGGGATTGAACTGAGCAAAATAGTCCACTGGACCATATGTCTACGATGAAAATCAAGCCTCCCGATTTTGCCTTGAAGTTTTTTATTGACAATTTTTGGATATTTTGGCATATAACAGTCAAACCATTGAGATTTTCGATCCAACACACAGACCAAAATTGTAGCCAACACAATTATCAAGAACTCTCTAGTACATCGCAAAAGTATTGGAATGCTCCTTCAGGCAGTTTTGGCCTTGAGAAGGAGCAAATTTTTCGGAAAATGTCGATAAATTACATTGTGCTACAAAAGTTGACCAGAAAATATTCAAACGTTCTTATGCAAAATTTTATCGTGTTGGGATCCATGGAAAACGTAAGTGCCTTTAGTTTGTTTGGGTCACTTCGGAATGTTTGTGGGTATGTCAAATCGAATACCGATTTTTTTATAGCATATGTTCAGGTTAACGAAAAAATCGTAAGAGGGCTTTTATGTCCACATTGTTACTTGTAACCAGTAACGAAAGGATCATAGTCGGGCGGGGCCGACTATATGATATCCTACACCACTGTGAATATGTAAAATATAGGAGATATATATATCAATTTGAACTGATTTCTATATAATATTACTAGACAAAATTCCGTCAGACATTCCAAATTTCATCAAAATTGTACAGATCGGGGGAAAATATATGTGGGAGCTATATCCAAATCTGAACCGATTTCGATATAATTTGGCACACTTATTTCTAGACCGAATTCAGTCACATATTCCAAATTTCATCAAAATCGGACGTATATAGCCCGTTTGGTGCAGCAAATACGTCAAATCGGCCGAAAATATATATATGGGAGCTATATCCAAATCTGAACCGATTTCGATGTAGTTTGGCACATTTATTTTTAGACCGAATTTAGTCACACATTCCAAATTTCATCAAAATCGAACGTATGTAGCGTGTTTGGTGCAGCAAATACGTCAAATCGGCCGAAATTATATATGGGAGCTATATCCAAATCTGAACAGATTTTCACCAAAAGCAATAGCGTTCTTCCTATGGCTAAAAAAATTATATTACCCAATTTTCAGATGAATCGGATAAAAAATGCGATCTGTACGTTGCGAACAAAAATACATGGACAGACGGACGGACATGCATAAATCGACTCAGAAAGTGATTATATGTATATCCACAAAAGGAACTATGGGTCTATTTCGTTTCCTTTTGTATGTTACATACAGGGTATAAAAACTTCTCTTTCCCATTACGCCCTTAAACTCAATCACCTACTCGTCCACAATATCAAAAACATGTTGTCTAGTGTTTCTATTATTGCTTTTCAAATAAAACACTAGAAATCGAAATTTTTTTCATATCAAGTTTCAAGTAATAAAAACAAACACTAAACTACTCGTAGTACTACTTCTAGCCTGGCCAACCACCATTCACAGCAGCAGCACTCAGTGAGTGGTGAGCAATTGACCATTTATTATTTTTATTATTGTTCGAACATTGTTATTTAATAATAGCCCAGCTAACAGCTAATTCATAAAATGTAGTTAAGACCATAATTAGTTGATTTAATCTTTTTTCAAAATGCTTTCCATAAAAATCGTTTTAATTGCCACTTTTTCGCCATTAATCTAATCGTTTCTTATTTTTTTTCTTCCTCTAAAAACAACAACAACTACTATCACAGGCGGCGGCAAACAGTAGAGTTAACAATATTGGAAAAGGATTTAATATCGTAAGTTGAAATCATTTACGAAATCACTCAAACCAACACTCACTCAATCCCTCCCCCTTCCCCCATATATTACTTAACTAATAATTTGTTCTATTTTTTGTTGTTTTGTTTACAGTGTGATAGCGGCAATGATGAAAATAAGGTAAGTGTGGTTTTAAAAATATCTATTTTCAATTTTTTGTTTTGAAATTTATCTGTTTTTTAATGAATTTACGAAAGATCAAGAGTTTTAAACGGCATTTATTAAATATGTATTCAAAAGTAATTAATTAAATTATTTTAATAAGATTGACAACTTAATATGTATATTTTGTTTTCAATGACATTTTAAATTATGAATGAATGAATATTGTTTTGGTGTTGGGGGGGGGGGGTATTAATACCATTTAAGTATTTTAAACCACCCAAAATGATTGATAACATTGTGTAAGCATTTATTTGTTTATTTTGTTTATTGTATTGTTTTCGGCGTGGAAAATCTCTGTCAAATTTGTCGGTTTTCTTTGATAAGAATTTTGTTTTCTGTTTGGTTGTTTGCTTTTAATTTATGACCTCAATTTATGTGGGATTTTCGAAATTCCACACGTTTCTAATATTTACTGTAGCGCCATGATTTTTTTTGTGGGTGAATCATCGACAAATGTTAGTTTTTTTCTACTCTTTTTTTTGTGTTGAGTATTTGATAACAACATTGTTGAAATGTTAATAAAATATTTGCCCCATATAAATGTTTGTTTAGGGGGAGAGAAATATATGAAGGAGTTAGTCAGGGATTTTCGTCTTGTTGTGCATTAATTTTTTTCGATGCAATTCTGGGAATATTTGAATTATTTTTGTATTTCAAATATTTTATGTTAATAATGTTTAAGTCGTAATTTTTTTTCCTGAAATAATGGTCAACAAACTCCAACTAAACTGGGTAGTATGTAAGATAACCCTCAAAGGGAGAAACCTTGTCGTATTATTTCTTCCATAATAATTTTGATTATTGATTATATCGGACCACTACCTCCCAAAGACAAAGGTTGGAAGGAATGCAGTTTAAGACTCGCCTTGGATGGTTTTTCAACTTTTGGCAACAAGTTTTGTATGCGACCCTACTTACGACAGTAGAATTTGTTTCGGGGGCAAGTACATACTTCCTAAAAAGTATTCCAGACGACAAAATTTGAATTTTTCCAGTAAAATGCCTAAAAAATTGTCATTTCGGTTTCATTAAGTTTATACGAAAGAATTTTCCTGGACGGAATATCGGATAGGGAGACCGCCGCAAGATCAGCTCCTTCCCACAGAGCGCCAAAACCCTCAAGTGTCCGAACAAGAAAATCTCGTGACTTCTTGTTCAGACAGTTAATAAGCTTGACACCCTTTCGTAAGAAGGCGCTGCCAAACTGTCGGTCTTCCTGATCTTCCAGAAACTTTGGCATACCGAAGACCAGTTTCAAAAAGCAACCAGTGACTGTCGCTGATTCTACCATTTGGTCTTCATTCTACCAATTTAAGGTCTTTATCATCTGCTACTGTGACCGGTCTACTGTATGGCTTTTTGCGTCCTTGACCGTGCGCCTTGGAGTTGCCTTTTCCAGAGGAGGTGGATGCCTTTTCTGTACTCAGTTGCTTCCCCTTGGTTGTACGCTTAACGGCCGCCGCATACGAGGTTGATGGTTCAACCAGCTGAGAAGTCATCGTCTTCTTAGGTAAGGCTGTGGACCCACGGAGGAACGAACGCGCTTCACGGATTTATTCTGCGGGGCATTGTTGGTTCCACCAGAAGACAATGTTTCCTTAGCTGACCTAACCATCTTCCTATTGAGACCAGCATTTCCAGCCGCTTCACCCTTGCCTTTCGGAGCAGAATCGGGCTTTGAGGCAGAGTCCTTTACCGGTCGGTCACCACTAGGGGTGCCCATTGGTTTGGGGTGCACTCATTGACCTTTTTCCTTTACCTGTCGGTCCAGGTTATGCTTCGGAACAGGTTTCGGCGCAACACATTTGCCAGAGACAGTAGGCTTAGCCGGCTCCACTACTTTATCCGGGAGGAAGATCCTTTCCACCTGGAGCTCGCAATGAAATTCACGCGGGTAAGTTCTCTCGAACTTCCTTGTGAATTTAAGCTTACCCTTGATGAGGTGGACCTCCCTCTCCGAATGCATGTTCGCATCTCTCCCTACGAACTTGCGGAGATAGGATACGGCACGTTTATAGTGCTTCGCATCAGATGCTTCTCGTGCAGACGCAACCTTGAGTCGCTGCCCTTTGTCGGGGTCTCGTTAGATTCCCCGTCGTAGGACATCGTTTCAGTTGCCGTCTGCCTTTGAAGCCCATTGTCGACATGTGCCGACACAGGACCAGTCGGAATCAGACTTGCATCCGGTTGGGTATCAAGGCTTGTACTCCCTTTGCTAGAGCCACAGCAATCTTCCTGTGTAGGCTTGGCCGGAATCACCATGGTGTCCAGCTCATCATCAGTCAGGGTCAGATTGTGTAGCAATTCCTCCGGGAGTGTGTCCTCACAATGCTCATCCGGTACAAGCCTATCCAGCTGGTCGAGGAGTTCCCTACTCTGCCTTTCTAAACTGACAACCTTTGTGAAGTCCGATCGCATCGCTGGGCCCGATGGAGTCAAGTTGGCTGGCCCCTTGCGCAGACACCATTGGGATCCGCAAATGATACGGACAGCTTGAAACCATCGTTTTTTTTTTTGGACTTAACTGAATCCGGTGTAGTTATTGAAGTTTTAGACTGGTGACTTGGACTAGGGGACGGAATCTGTTTCATAGTTAGCGAACATTTTCTCCAGATTTCTGTAAATTCGGAAGTCTAGAACCCTTCCAACTTCTGTTTCCCCCAGTAGCTTTAGCGGTAGTCGCAGGCGGATCTGTTACACTAGCTGAGGTCTTGTGTAGGGGATGTGGGAGAGTGATCCATCTCATAATGCGCACACTCATCCGTCTAGGCGTCCTGCTTGGAAAATACAGGTCTGTCGGAAGCAACTGACGTTCTATACACTGAGGGATTTGCTCCCTGATCGATTGGGTTGGTGCTAGTTAGACCAACCGAGGAGGATGCCTCTCTGATTAAGATGGATGACCGTAGTGTCCATCTCATCGTCCGACAGAGATGTCTTCCCAGTTGCTCACTGGAGAACTTTCATAGGGTGGCACTCGGCTTAAGGAGATAGAGAAATTTCCTGATCTTCATCTGATTTGAACCCCAGAACACTTCCAACACCTGTTTCCCCCAGTAGCTTTAGCGGTAGTCGCAGGCGGATCTGTTACACTAGCTGAGGTCTTGTTTAGGGGGGATGTGGGAGAATGATCCATCTCATAATCCGCAGACTCATCCGTCTAGGCGTCCTGCTTGGAAAATGCAGGTCTGTCAGAAGCAACTGACGTTCTATTCACTGAGGGATTTGCTCCCTGATCGATTGGGTTGGTGCTAGCTAGACCAACTGAGGAGGATGCCTCTCTGTTTGATTAAGATGGATGATCGTAGTGTCCATCTCATCGTCCGACAGAGTTGTCTTCCCAGTTGCACACTGGAGAACTTTCCCGACTCAGACCTAGGTTGGCACTTGGCATAAGGAGATTTAGAAATTCCCTGCTCTTCATCTGATTTGCGTCACTCACAACGTCCATCTTGGGTGTGGAGCATTGTAATCCCCCGAATTCATTGCCAGTGGTCATAGCACGAGTGTGCTTTATCCATAGAGAATTTGTAAATCGGAGAACTGAGAACGGTCATGGCATAGTCCTCCACAACCATGATTAGGACTTGGTACCTAATGCGCTCAGGTATCAACAAGGCTGCGTTTTATTACTATCTGTACACTGAACAAAAACCTGAAATACCGATGGGTACGCGTTCCTTTAACACCCTGGCGTTAGGGGATTCATCTTTATGTAGGAGATAAACAACAAAAAAACATGGTTCCACAACATCCCATACGGGACAAGGTAGACTTCTCTCATATCAATGAGTGCACCCCGATTCATATTAGCTCAATGATATGGGACCTACTGTTTATCGCCGAGTCCGAACGGCGTGTCTTAAGACACCACTTGTGGAGAAGTTTTTCAAGGCTGAAATACTCAGGAAATGTCGCCAACATTACTGAGGGGTATTTTGCCACCGTTGAAAAATGTTTGATGTTGCCTGGCCGGGGAATCGAACCCCCGACCTTCTGCGTACAAGGCGGGCGTGCATACCATTGCACCACGGTGGCACCCATAGGAGATAACAACCTGATAAATGTATTTCGCTCGTCCCAAAGGTGTACTGTGAACTGATTCGCGGCAATATCCTTCCTCCGTTCTCAACCGGGCTTGGGACCTCTGCTATGGCGGAGTTTGGAGCAAATCGAGTTCTCAGTTCTAGAGCCTTTGAGCCACTATCTCCCTACCATGCTCACGAACAAAAATTGTAATGGTAATCAAGCATTGCCTTCGGTAATTTTTTTTTTTTGCTTTTCTGGTTCGGTGCCGGAAGGAGTGAGGTGAGATGTGCAAAGTTTATACAAAATCGCTTACTTCCTTCGAGAGTTGTCGTCTACACCAGTCAGCCAGACAGGCGAAGATAGCTAGTCAGTGCACCTCCTTGATTCGCGGCAAGATCCCCCCTCCTCCTTTCTCAACCGGGCTGCGGCGGAGTTTGGAGTAGGTACTGGAAGGAGTGGATAGGGATGTATGTGCCAGACAAGCGGAGACTAAACATTGTTTTAAACGAATTTAGACTTGACATATGTGGGAGTTAACCCGCTGTTTATCGGATCAAAGTATATGATATTTAGCCACAAGTTGGAGGGTATAACGCCTTATTTGTATTGGAGCTTTTTGTCGGATTAAATCCTTTATGACGATTTAAATGACGTATACGTAATGATTTGACAAGTTTTACCCACTGGATTTACCAGTAACAAGTAAACAAACTATTCAAAAGTGGCAAATTATATTAGGGTGTCCCAAATAATGTTATTTTGCTTACTGAAATAAAATTTTTTATGTTATAGGTTTATTTGATTCCAAAATCCTCAAATATTAGTGTGATCGTAAATATAATCAAGATCGGAAATACATATAATGATGAAGAAATTTTGTATGGACCCATTAGTGGATTTTTTTAGTAATCTTTCTTTACTTCTTGCCCTCTCATTTTCCCATACTTCATATCAATCCCAAAAGAAGCAAAAACTCACATCGCAGCAATTTTAATTTCGCCTTGAAGCCAAACTCAAAAAATGCTAATTTCACTACAGATTATTGACCCCATCTCTTGCAGTAGAAAATATTTTTTTTTGGCTATTTTGTGTGTGTTTTTGCTGTTATTTATTGTTTTTCTTGGTAATTCTCATACATCAATAAAAAATAATATTATCTATTAATAAAAAAATTAATTTATGAAGCAGAGAAAAAAGATTGCTAACATTTGACTTTGATGATCAATTGATTGCTTGGTGCTTCGTGCTGCATACTTTCTCCTTCAATGTTCATTAAAAAATTTGCAAAAATTGAATAACGACATGCAAATTGTTGTGTCAGTCGATTCGATTTAGCTGTCTGTCGTGCTGTTTGTCGGTATGTCTGTCCGTTCGCCTGTCTATCTGTATAACGCTCCCATTAACCTCTTCAATTCATCTCCCCCTCCTCTTCCCCTGTGACTTATTTCTCACAGTTGGTGCAATTGGCAAAAAACTAAACTTTTTGCTAAACTCAGCTTATTTCAATTTTAGCTTATTTAGCAATTGGTTAAATATCACACTCTGTTGTTTGTTGCTCGTTAAAACTAACGAACGAACGATGAAACGAAACAAAAAACCCATTGAAAAGCCATAAAAAATTAAGAAAAACACCACAATTATGATAAACGATTACACTGAGGTTGTGATTTTCAAACCAACATGCCAAACTTGCACTCGCACTCGCACACACAACCAACAACCATTATTAGGTTTCATTCAATAGCCGCAACCATCCATTCAAGCTATAAACGAGGGTGTGGCAATAAATTATGGGAAAAATGAAGACAAAACCAAATCTTTAAACTTGAGCAAGTGAGCATAAATTTCAATGCATTATTTACGCTCACTTGCTTTCTGTAAGCGCACACTGTCGGTCGCTGGGGCAAATATTTGCCTAATGTGACCTTACCTTAAAATAATCAGTTCCATCAGTTGCTCAAATTTAGACCAAAGGCCACAATTTCTATGCTTTTCAAGTGTTATTGTTTACCTTTTGTATGTGATTTCATTCACAATAGCACAATGTGACTGCTAATATGACTGCCTGTTGTTGTTAGTTCATGGCACAATAATACAAGTAGAGCGGCAAAAACAGCTGATTATCACACTAATTGTCAAAATGCATTATCGTGAATAAAATCACATACAGAAGGTGAACAAGCAATTCGTAGTAATGCTATTGTGAACAAATTTGACGTTTGCTATGATTTATTCCACCATGAAATAGTTCCATTGTTACCGTGGCCCTATTTATAACAGATCCCACATCAAAAAACGGCTGATCGTGATTTAAGCTGTCAAAGCACACTATTGTGATTGAAAATAGTGATCAGATGTTTATACCATGATGAAATAATAAGGTGGCGTAAAACGGCCAGCTGATTGGTTTCAATCTGTCAAATTTTTTGTTATTGTGAATAAATTGTATGAAAACGAAAACAAACATTTTGACATATTGAAGAATTTTTGGCAAAAACAGAGTTGTATTTCTGCTACTTACGTGACCTGTTAAATAGATCTTGGTTTATACCCTCAGCCCTGAAGGCCTAGACATATAAGAAGCATGGCATTCTTGCTTAAGTCAAATCTCGTAAATGAAAAAAGGCCAAGTTCAACCTAATTCAAATGTGATTCTGAAATCTTTTTATTAGGTCGAACTTGGTCTTTAGTCTTTTATCAGATATGACTTCAGCAAGAATGCAATGCTCAAGGCCTACAGAAGGTCGGCCATTCAGAGTTCTGTTAACAACTTTTTTACATTTTACATTATTGTGATTTAAGTTTCTTTGTATTTTAAATCACAATAATGTTTTTGACAGCAAACATAACAATCAGATGGGCATTATTGTCCGACTGTATAGACTGTGGCAATGCTTCTTATGTGTCGAGGCCTTTAGGCTAATGAGGGTATATACACTTTGATACGACCAAAATTGTCCCTAATCGAAATAATAGTTTTAGACCCCAGGTATGTTCGGACGAAATCAGTTTTAGACAATTTAGAGTTGATTTAGGCATGCCAGTTCGTCTGTCTGTTTGACTGCTGCCCACAATAACTCTCGTACGGATCAACCGATTTGGTTCAAATTTTGGGTATCGTTATATTTTGTCCAAACTTAATTTAAGTTCGAAGATGGGCCATATCGGTCCACCTCTTCGGGTACCTCCCACACAAAAGTTCAAAACTTTTCGCTAAAATTGTAGACATAACTCTCGAAGTCTGTGACCATACTTGCACATGGTAATATTTTTACCAGACATAGATCAAGTTCGAATATGGACTATAGCTGTCTACGCTGTCGGGTAAAACCTCCCACTTAAAATTTCGGAAAAGTGCAGTTTAAGACCTGCTCTTGAATTTCTTTGCTTTTTTTACCAACAACTTGTATTCGCTGTCCCACTTACGACGTTACAAGTTTTTTAAAGAGCAAGTCCATATTTCCTGAGAAGATGGCCTGAAAGCTTTCAAAAAATCCTACGGCCACCTATATAGTGGCTGGTGCGCACCACAACTCTCCAACGAATGAACCGATTTGGTCCAAAATTTCCCTTTCGTAATATTTTGTCCAAACATAGTTTATGTTCGAATATGGACCATATCGCTCTACTCCTTCGGGTACCTCCCACACAAAAGTTAAAAAATCGCTAGAATGGTGCGCACGATAACTCTCGGAGGTGTTAATCAATTTGGTCGATACTTTGTACATCGTAATATTTCTGCGAACCTTAGATAATGCTCGAATATGGTCTATAGTATTATTATGTCAACACCTTCGGGTGGGTACCACAAAATTTTGGAAAAGTGCAGTTTAAGACCTGCACTCGAATCGATTTGAATTTTTTGCAACAACTTATACTCGCTGCCCCAATTACGGCGGTACAAGTTTTTTTCAGGGGCAAGTCTATACTCCCTGAGAAAATGACCCGAAAACTTTCAAAAACCGCTACGGCTACCTTGTACAGTGGCTGATGTGCACGATAACCCTCCAACGGATGAGCTGATTTGGTACAAAATTTGCCCTTCGTAATATTTGATCCGAACCTAGTTTATTTTCGGTCTACTACTTCAGGGACCTCCCTCACAAAATTTAAACACGTTTGGCTAAAATGATGCTCGCGAGGCCGAGTAAACGAGTTGGTCCATACTTTTCGCATCGTAATATTTCTGCGAACCTTAGAAAATGTTCGGGAACAAATTGAATACTCTACCAGCTGACGGAAAAAATCTGATTTTTTTTAATTGTAAGTTTTTTCTATGTTGCCGGCCGGAGATTTATGACTTTCTCCTATGGACAGGAGCCAATTTAGAGCACGGATACAAAATTTTTTTAATTTAAATTTTTTCTTACTTTAACAAGGGAATTTTCGGAACTTCAGAGGCCCATATCTCGGGAAGTATGGACTTCCTCCCAACAAACTTTATATTTTTGTAATCAGGACGTAAAGTTCTACCTGTTGTAAACATTTCCGATTTTTTCGCCAGCTGGTAGAGTATTCAATTTATAATTCAATATTTTTGCTTAAGTGCACTTTAGGATCTGTTCGAAGATTCTTTGGAAATTTATACCGGCTGCTTCTCTTTGTGGTCCTGTTTACAGCGATATTATGTTTTTCGTGGGCAAGACCGTGCTTCCTAACATAGTGGACCATAATCTCTAAGTTATACGGTGACAGTCTGAAATTACTGGAAGCGCGCTATCTATCGAAAAGGAATGACTGCCAAAATAAGATCCACTTCCAAAGTGCACTATCCCGATACATTCCTTCAGGTACCTCCTCCACAACACCGAGTTGATATAGTCATGATATATGATATATAGCATCTGTTCGAAGATTCTTTGGAAATTTATAGCGCTGTTACTCTTTGTGTGATCCTGTTTACAGCGATATTATGTTTTTTTCGTGGGCAAGTCCATGCTTCCTATTGGTCCATAACCTCTAAGTTATACGGTGACAGACTGAAATTATTGGAAGCGCGCTATCTATCGAAAAGGAATGACTCCCAAAATAAGATCCTCTTCCAAAGTGCACCATTGCCGATTATTTCCTTCAGGTACCTCCTCCGCAACACCGAGTTGATATAGCCACTGTAATCCCTCTAATGTAATCCGCAATAATTGAACTAGAACGTTAGATTTTTGCACCCTTGTATCTTTTTATATAGGCAGGTCAAGTTCGAAGATGGGCTATATCGACCCATATAACGGTACCTCCCGATTTTCGGTATTTTGAGGATTTTAGCCAAATTTTTTTGACCGAACTACCTGTAATGTGATATTTGAGGTTCCCAGTGGTCAGTAAACTGGGTGCCACCGTGGTGCACGCTAAAGGTCGCGGGTTCGATTCCCCGGCCAGTCAACATAAAAAAAATCAACAGTGGCAAAATACCCCTCAGTAATGTTGGCGACATTTCCTGAGTATTTCAGCCATGTAAAACTACTCTACAAGTGGTGTCTTAGGACACGCCCTTCGGACTCAGCAATATACAGTAGGTCCCTTATCATTGAGCTAATATGAATGGAGGTGCACTCATTGATACGAGAGAAGTCTACCTTGTCCCGTATGGGATGTTTGTGGAACAAACATTACCCACAGTTTTTAACCGAACTACCTGAAATTTGACGTTTGAGGTTTCCATTGGTCAGTAAACTAGTCCACTGAAAATTTTCAACATAGGTCCATGATTTGGAATAGCCGCCATGTAACGGTACCTCCAGATTTTCGGTATTTTGGCGAATTTTAACTACATTTTTTAACCGAACTAACTGTAATTTGACGTTTGAGGTTGCTAGTGGTCACAAAAATACTCCATCAAAAATTTTCAATATATGGTCTATGTTTTGGTGTAGGCCCCATATAACGATACCTTCCGATTTTCGGTATTTTTAGGATTTTAGCTAAAATTTTTACCGAACTACCTGTTATTTGAGGTTCCCAGTGGTCACAAAAATATTCCATCAAAAATTGTCAATATAGGTCCATGTTTTGGTAAAACCCACATATAACGATACCTCCCGATTTTCGGTATTTTAGCTACAATTTTTAAACGAACTACCTGTAATTTGACGTTAGAGGTTTCCAGTTGTCACAACACCTCTCCACTAAAAATTTTCAATATATGTCCATGCATTTGTATAGCCCCCATATAACGGTACCTTCCGATTTTCGGTATTTTGAGGATTCTAGCTACATTTTTTGACCGAACTACATGTAATTTGACGTTAGAGGTTTCCATTGGTCAGTAAACTAGTCCACCGAAAATTGTCAACATAGGTCCACGGTTTGGTATAACCCCCATATAACAGTGCCTCCCGATTTTCGATGTTTTGAGGATTTTAGCTACTTATTTTTGACCGAACTAGCTGTAATTTTACTTTCGAGGTTTCCAGTGGTATCCGTGATCACAAAATAATTGCTCCATTTTAGTTCAGAACATTTTATGGTGGGAGGGTATAAAAAGTTCGGAACGGCCGAACTTAACGCTTTTTACTTGTTGTACCCTACGCCTCAATGCTGTAGGAGGTGTTATGTCTTTGCGCATTTGTATGTAAAATGCAAAAGGAAGAGATATAGAATCACTTCCTGAGTCGATGTATGAATGTCCGTCCGTCTTTTCGCAACGTACAGATCGCATTTTTTGTCTGATTCGGCTGAAAATTGGGAAGATAATTTGTTAGCCATAAGAAGAACGCTATTGCTTTTGGTGAGAATCTGTTCAGATTTGCATATAGCTCCCATATATATTTTTGGGACGATTTCATGTTGCAATGCAATTCGGAATGTGTAACGGAATTTGGTCTAGAAACAAATGTCACCAAATTATGTTGAAATGTTGGTGATGTAGGGTATCATATTGTCGGCCCCCCTTACCGGTTCATTACTCTCAACAAACGCCTGTATAAATCATTCTAGACGGACATTTCATCAAAGCCGGTTTTTGTTTTGCCTAAAATTTATTGGCCATATTACGAATATCATTAGCATTAACAAATTTATTTTGCTGTTTTTTTTCTTCTTCTTTTTTGATAAGACCACCTTCGATGTCTATGAAAAAAGATTGCTGGAAGCCAAATAACATGGCTCACAAATGGCTATTATAATAACAACAACAACAATGATCTTCTTCTTCAATAGACATTTGCCGCATTTATTTGTGGTTTTATGGTTTCGGTGTTTGGTGTTGCCACTTGTTATGGTTGTTGCTGTTGTTGTTATTCTTTATTGGCTTTTATTTAGTTGAGTTATTATTGAAATTGATTAAGACTATCAAACATCATTATCACAACATTATGTTGTTGTTGTTGTTGCGCTTTTGGCAGCAACCAGTAGGTGGTATTTAAATTAACATAAAAATCTTCCTCCCCTTTAGGCCAATCATAATAAACAAATTATGAGAATGTTTTTAATGTTGCTGCTGCTGATGATGATGATGTGTGTAAAATTGGGCTTTTTGTTTTTTTTTTTTTATTTTTTTTATTGTAATTTTAATGTTGTTAACACACAAATACAACGCCGCCGACCACAGTTCATAGCCTTCTAAATGTTGTTTTAAGTTGGGGATACAGACAATCGTTTGTTCGTTCACCCATTTGCTATCTTTTTATCTGTCTGTCTGTCTGACCATCCACACGCTTTGTTATTTTGATGTTATAGTTTCCGTATCACAATGCCATGAAATAGTAGACCCCATTCACCTCCTCGGCCCAGTTCAGCTCATAACAAATTAACTGGGGGGTTATGCGTTGCGTGCGTGCGTATGTGTTTGCCCGTGTTTTGTTTTAAACGGTGCGTTGTATTTACCATTAATTTGATCATTTTATTATACCATGGGAGCATTCAGTCAGTCAGCCAGTCAACCAAGCGGCGGATAGACACTCACAACCAACCAGCCGAACAAGTCATGATAATAGCCGCCGCCTGGCTATATAAAGTATCCCATTAAATATCTATTATGTTTCCATTTTAATTAATCATAAAAGAGAGGCCTAATGCTTTTATTTTCCCCGCCGTCTTTTCATTTAAACTCCTTCACCACCTCTCCTCACACCTCATTTAGCCGCCGGCGTGTGTAGTGTTAATTGAAGGTGGTGGTGGCGGTGTTGTTGATAATGGAATTTAATTGCCAATAATTTATCTATCAGAAAGGCTTTAAATGTTTTCAACGTTTTTGGGATCAATAATTAAATCGGATGAACATTATCAACAAATTTGTCTCTAGAGAGTGTGGTTAGGTTATGTTAGAGAGACAGGGGGTTAGGTTAGATTATGTTAATCGATACACATATCCGAAAGGTAACATGGGCGTCATACCTATTGATAAGCCGATGATAAAAACATATCCGAATAAAAGGACGACTAGTGATTTTTAAAGTGATTTTATGAGTATATTCGGGTGGAAATGTTAAAAAGTCCATTGTCGACTTTAGGTGTCGACTAACGGGGAGTTTTTAAAGAGTGTTAAGGTCTAAACACGATTTGAAAAATCTGGATGCTACAACGTGGATTTTTCAAAGAGCTTTATGAAGCTTCAAACGTGAACTTTTTAAAAAGTTTTATGAAGCTTCAAATGTGGAATTTTTAAAGCTTTTTTAAATAGCTGCAAACGTGGAGTTGTTATAGACTTTTAGATATCTAAAGACTTGGTAGACTAGAAGCATGGAGCTTTAAATTTAGATTTTGATTTTGACTAAGCCAAAAGCGTGGAGTTTTTAAAAGTCTGAAAGAGTGGAGCTTTAATATAGTGTTCGAGAAGGCTTAAAGTGTGGAATTTCTATCAATGTTTTTGAATGGGTTAAGTTTAGGAAAATATAAACGCGGAGCTTGTAAAGGACATGTTTTTGTCTAGTTTTTGAATTAGTCCAAACATTGTGCTTCGTAATATATCCTGCAAGCGTAGACCAAGTTCTAATAAGGAACATATCGGCTAAATTCTTGGACTTTCCTTTTTTTAATTAAGTGTCCTTAATCTTTAAGGACACTTTTCGGATTGTTTTCAAATTTGTGATGCAATTGATATTTTTTTTCTGATTACTACAAAAGGATGCTAGGTTGGTTCCCCATATAAAATGACTGAAACGTAAAAGAAATTCCCAACTAATTAAATTTTCTCCCAGTGCACAACATTTCTCTCTCTGACTCCTCGCAAAAATTGCAAATTAAAAAAAAAAAAAACTACTAGGCGATAAAAATTCAATTACATGTCATGTTTTACTAATTCTCTATGCGTTTTGTATTTTATAATAGTTTTTTACACCTTACTTGCGCGCTCACTCGCTTGCTATCTACTCGAAAAGTTCGTGATGAGGTTTTTCATTTAACAACGTTGGTTTTTCACGATACATTAGACGTCGTTATTGTTGTTGTTGCTGCTGCAGGTTTATTTTTTTTCTTTTTTTTTTTTTTTTGTTGAAGCAACTGAAAAAGGTTAATTTGCACATATTAAGTGCAAATTAGTAAATTACATGTTTTGTTTTGTTGTGTCTAAGTTGTTGTTAATAATGCTAAGCTTTCCTCCCCGCTCTCCCCTTCCTCTCTTGCCCTCCTCTACATCATCATTACTGTCGTCTGTCGTCATCAACACCATTAACGTTGTGTGTCGTTGTGTGCTGTCGTTCACATGCAAATTAAACGATAAATTAACAGACAAAAGAGTTAAGCTCTTTTACATACTTACACAGCTTAATTTTACACTTTTTTCTCGCCGTTGTTTTTTTTTTGTTTTGTTGTGGCGGTAATGCCGCCTCTTGTCAGTTGTTGTTGTTGTCAGCTTGTCTCGGTTACGCTACTTTGACTTTACACATTTTGAATGAATTATTATTAAGATTAGTGAATAGCTTTAGTAAGTGGATACATCGGTTGGTTGGATATACCTGGGTAGGTAGGTGAGATTTGTTTTGTAGATGTCGACAACGACAGACATGATGTTGAGAACAAGAAGGAGGGGTGTATGAAAGGGGAGATTATTTTTCTTTGGAATTATGAGGAGAGAAGTCCACGTTTCTTTACACTACGCTACACTTAGGTTGGATTATGTCAGTTATTTTTATATTATATTATGTCACAAAACGTGGATAATTTATTCTAATTATCCGCAAAACGTGAATAATTTATTCTAATTATCCAACAAACGTGGATAATTTGTCCAGAAAACTGGGACAATTTATTCTAATTATCCACAAAACTGGGATAAATTATCTTAATTATCCACAAAATGTGAATAAGTTATCCTAATTATCCACAAAACGTGGATATTTTATCCTAATTATCCACAAAACGTGGATAATCTGTTGTAATTATCCACAAAACGTATATAATTTATCCTAATTATCCATAAAACGTGGCTAATTTGTCCAGAAAACTAGGATAATTTATTCCAATTATCAAAAAAACTGGGTTAAATTATCTTAATTATCCACAAAATGTGAATAAGTTATCCTAATTATCCACAAAACGTGGATAATCTGTTGTAATTATCCACAAAACGTGGATAATCAGTTGTAATTATCCAAAAAACGTGGATAATTTATTCTAATTATCCATAAGACGTGGATAATTTATCTTAATTATCCACAAAACGTGGATAATTTGTCCAGAAAACTGGGATAATTTATTCTAATTATCCACAAAACTGGGATAAATTATCTTAATTATCCACAAAATGTGAATAAGTTATCCTAATTATCCACAAAACGTGGATAATTTATCCTAATTATCCACAAAACGTGGATAATTTATCCTAATTCTCCACAAAACGTGGATAATTTGTCCAGAAAACTGGAACAATTTATTCTAATTATCCACAAAACTGGGATAACTTATCTTAATTATCCACAAAATGTGAATAAGTTATCCTAATTATCCACAAAACGTGGATAATCTGTTGTAATTATCCACAAAACGTGTATAATTTATCCTAATTATCCATAAAACGTGGCTAATTTGTCCAGAAAACTAGGGTAATTTATTCCAATTATCAAAAAAACTGGGTTAAATTATCGTAATTATCCACAAAATGTGAATAAGTTATCCTAATTATCCACAAAACGTGCATAATCTGTTGTAATTATCCACAAAACGTGGATAATCAGTTGTAATTATCCAAAAAACGTGGATAATTTATTCTAATTATCCATAAGACGTGGATAATTTATCTTAATTATCCACAAAACGTGGATAATTTGTCCAGAAAACTGGGATAATTTATTCTAATTATCCACAAAACTGGGATAAATTATCTTAATTATCCACAAAATGTGAAAAAGTTATCCTAATTATCCACAAAACGTGGATAATTTATCCTAACTATCCACAAAACGTGGATAATTTATCCTAATTATCCACAAAACGTGGATAATTTATCCTAATTATCCACAAAACGTGGATAATTTATCCTAATTCTCCACAAAACGTGGATAATTTGTCCAGAAAACTGGAACAATTTATTCTAATTATCCACAAAACTGGGATAAATTATCTTAATTATCCACAAAATGTGAATAAGTTATCCTAATTATCCACAAAACGTGGATATTTTATCCTAATTATCCACAAAACGTGGATAATCTGTTGTAATTATCGACAAAACGTGGATAATTTATCCTAATTATCCATAAAACGTGGCTAATTTGTCCAGAAAACTAGGATAATTTATTCCAATTATCAACAAAACTGGGATAAATTATCTTTATTATCCAAAAAATGTGAATAAGTTATCCTAATTATCCACAAAACGTGGATAATCTGTTGTAATTATCCACAAAACGTGGATAATCTGTTGTAATTATCCACAAAACGTGGATAATTTATCCTAAGTATCCACAAAACGTGGATAATCAGTTGTAATTATCCAAAAAACGTGGATAATTTATTCTAATTATCCATAAGACGTGGATAATTTATCCTAATTATCCACAAACCGTGGATAATCTGTTGTAATTATCCACAAAACGTGGATAATTTATCCTAATTATCCACAAAACGTGGATAATTTATCCTAATTATCCACAAAACGTGGATAATTTATCCTAATTATCCACAAAACGTGGATAATTTATCCTAATTATCCACAAAACGTGGATAATTTATCCTAATTATCCACAAAACGTGGATAATTTATCCTTATTATCCACAAAACGTAAATAATTTGTCCATAAAACAGGGATAATTTATTCTAATTATCCAAAAAAACTGGTATAAGTTATTTAATTATCCACAAAATGTCAATAAGTTATCCTAATTATCCATAAAACGTTGATAGTTATCCACAAAACTGGGATAAATTATCTTAATTATCCACAAAATGTAAACAATTATTCACAATACGTGGATAATTTATGCTAATCATCCACAAAACGTGGATAATTTGTCCATAAAACAGGGATAATTTATTCTAATTATTCAAAAAACTGGGATAAATTATTTTAATTATCCACAAAATGTGAATAAGTTATCCTAATTATCCACAAAACGTGGATAATTTATCCTAATTATCCATAAAACGTGGATAATTTATCCTAATTGTCCACAAAACGTGGATAATTTATCCATAAAACGTGGATAATTATCCACAAAACTGGGATAAATTATCTTAATTATCCACAAAATGTGAATAAGTTATCCTAATTATCCACAAAACGTGGATAATTTATCCTAGTTATCCACAAAACGCGGATAATTTGTCCAAAAAACTGGGATAATTTATTCTAATTATCCACACTTATATACGGTATTTTAATTATCCACAGAATGTGAATAAGTTGTCCTAATTTTCCACAAAACGTGGACAATTTATCCTATTCATCCACAAAACGTACACTATTTTTCCAAAAAACGTGGATAATTATCCACAAAACGTGGACAATTTTTCCAAAAACCGTGGATACTTTATCCTAATTATCCGAGAATAATTTATCCCAATTAATGTTCTTACGAATTTTCTCAAAAGAAGAAAAAGAGTGCCCAGTGTAGTGTGCCCCCGAAAGTGTGAATATTTGCACATGCCGTTGTTCTTCTTCGTATTCCACATATTGCCGCTAGTGTTTGCATGTTCACATATCTGTCTGTCCGTCCGTCTGTCTCTCTACATGTGGATCTGCGTGTTTTTCATTCAGTCGTTGTTGTTTTTTTGTTGATTTTTTATGCCCTCAGTGTCGGTTTGTTTTATTAGAATTTTGATGTTATTGTAAACACAATCTTTTAGGTTTTTTTATAATCGCAACAACAACAATGCACACATAAATGCTAACACACATAATACCATGTATGCATATAAAAAGTTTCATGTTTTCTTTAGGAACGTTTTGACTCGACAACGACAACAACAACATTTGTTTAACAAAAATCTATTTGCTGTTTTTATGAACTTGCAACGATAATACCTTGTCGTCGTTGTTGTTGTTGGTTGTACCAACAATCATGTCATACATGATGGCAAACACATGTACACACATCTGTACATACATGTGTATGTTTGTACACAAATATGTATTTTAGTACAAAGTGTAATACAAAACCCTAAGTTTAAAGTCTGTCCTCGGTTGGGTCTGTTTTTTTTTTTCCTACAAAGACGAAGTCCAGGTGTGGGAAAAACATTAGGAGGCGGCCGGCGGTGTTGTGATGATACAGAGACGTCTTTTAAAGGGAAGGAGGACATGGAATGGATGGACTTTTATGACAAGATAAATTATGCACGTTGGGTGGGTAAATAGGATAAATTTTTTGCTTTGTGTGGATGATTAAGATAAATTATCCGCGTTCTGTGGATAATTATGCGAAACTATACACGAAATTAAGAAAAATTACCCATGTTGTATTGATAATTGAGCTAATTTATCCACATTCTGCGGGTAATTAAGGTATGGAAAATTGAGATAAATTATCCTATATGTGTGGATAATTGACTTAAATTATTCACGTTATGTGTATAACTGAGTTAAATTATTTACGTTGTTTGCATAATTGAGCTAATATATCCACGTTGTGTGGATAATTGAGTTAAATTATACACAATGGGTGGATAATTGAGTTAAATTATACACCTAATTAGTATTGATTATCCACGTTGTGTAGATAATTAAGTTAATTTATCCATGTTGTGTGGATAATTGAGTTAAATTATCCATGTTGGGTGGATAATTGAGTTAAATTATTTATAATTGAATTAAATGATCATTTAATCCACGATGTATGGATAATTGAACTAATTTATCCACGTTATCTGGATAATTGAGCTAAACTGTCCTCATTTTGTGGATAATTGAGTAAAATTATCCACGTTTTAAGGATAATTTGGCTAAATCATCCACGATGTATGGATCATTGAGGTAATTTATACACGTAGTGTCCATAATTGAGCTAAATTATTCACGTTTTGTATCTAATTGAGTTAAATTATTCACTATGTGTGGTTAATTGAGTTTAATTATACATGTTGGGTGGATAATTGAGTTAAATTATTTATAATTGAATTAAATTATCCACGATGTATGTATAATTGAGCTAAATTATCCACGTTGTGGGGATAATTAAGTTAAATTATCCACTATGTATGGATAATTGTGCTAAATTATACACCTAATTAGTATTGATTATCCACGTTGTGTATATAATTAAGTTAAATTATCCATATTGTGTGGATAATTGAGTTAAATTATCCATGCTGGGTGGATAATTGAGTTAAATTATTTACGTTGTGTGTATAAGTGAATTAAATTATACACGATGTATGTATAATAGAGCTAAATTATCCACGTTGTGGGGATAATTAAGCTAAATTATCCACTATGTATAGATAATTGAGCTAAATAATCTACTAAGTATGGATAATTTAACTAAGTTATTCACATTAAATGGATAATTAAGTAAAATTATCCACGCTGTATGGATAATTGAATTAAATTATGCGCTTTGTGTGGATAATTAAGTTGAATTATGCACCTAATTAAGCTATATTACCTACATTGTGCGTATATATGAGCTAATTGATCCACTATGTATGCATAATTGAGCTAAATTATCCACGATTTATGGATAATTAAACTAAATTATTTACGTTATCTGGATAATTGAGCTAAATTGTCCTCGTTTTGTGGATAATTTAGTAAAATTATTCACGTTTTAAGGATAATTTGGCTAAATCATCCACGTTGTATGGATAATTGAGGTA
This sequence comes from Musca autumnalis, assembly GCF_047663935.1. Classification (NCBI taxonomy): domain Eukaryota; kingdom Metazoa; phylum Arthropoda; class Insecta; order Diptera; family Muscidae; genus Musca; species Musca autumnalis. The sequence continues at coordinate 199,056,333 of NW_027411866.1, read as the reverse complement.
ATTTATACACGTAGTGTCCATAATTGAGCTAAATTATTCACGTTGTGTATCTAAGTGCGTTAAATTAAATTATTCACTATGCGTGGTTAATTGAGTTTAAGTATCCACGTTGTATTGATAATTGTGCTGAATTATCCGCTATGGATGGATAATTGAACTGCGTTATCCACATTATGTGAATAATTGAGTGAAAGTATCCACGTTTTATGGATAATTTAGCTAAATGATCCACGTTTTATCGATAACTGACCTAAATTATTCACGTTGTATGAATAATTGAACTAAATTATCCACGTTGTGTTGATAATTTAGTTAAATTATCCACTATGTGTGGTTAATTGAGTTTAATTATCCATGTTGTATTGTTAATTGTGATAAATTATACGTTATATTTGGATAATTGAACTAAGTTATCAACAGAATGCGGATAATTGAGTTAAATTATTCACGTTGTGTGGATATTTGAGCCAAATGATCCACGTTGTGTGGATAATTAAGCTACATAAATTGTCCACTATTAATGGATAATTAAGCTAAATTATCCACTAAGTATGGATAATTGAACTAAAGTATCCACTAAGTATGAATAATTGAGCTAATTTATCCACGTTAAATGTATAATTTAGCTAAATTATCCACGTTGTGTGGATAACTGAGCTAAATTATTCACGGTGTATGGATAATTGAGGTGAATTATCCACGTTGTGCTGATAATTCCGCTAATTTATCCACAATGCGTGAATAGATGAGTTAAATTATCCACTATGTGTGGATAATTTAGTTAAATTATTCACTATGTGTCGATAATTTAGTTAAATTATTCACTATGTGTGTAATTGAGTTTAATTATCCACGTTCTATAGATAATTGCGCTATATTTTCCGCTATATATGGATAATTGAACTGAGTTATGCACATTATGTGGATAATTGAGTTAAATTATCCACGTCGTATAGATAACTGAACTAAATTATGTACTTTGTGTGGACAATTAAGTTTAATTATGCACCTAATTAAGATAAATTATCCACGTTGTATAGAAAATTAAGATAACTAGTTCACTAGGTATGGATCAATTATCAATGTCGTGTGTATAATTTATCCAAAATTATCCACGTTCGGATAATTGAGCTAAATTGCAATTGATAATTAAGACAAACTGTCAAGATGTGATCGGATAACTTAATTGAAATATATAGAAACCCTCCCTTTGTGGCTTCTCCTCTTTGATTTTTATTTTTGTGCTCTTTTTTTTTTATTATTAGCATTTCCTCAATGATTCACTTAAATCATTTCTTCTCCAAAGTGCCCGCCATTCCCATTTCACTTGTAAATATCAAGTGTTTCATGTTGCCCAGATTGTTGATATTTCATTTCATAATCAATATTTGTATTTTAAGACTTGACGCGATTTTTTTTTTCATTCTGTTCTGTTTATGTCCATATATTTATTGTCTGTGTGTAAATAAAACACTCTCTTCCGAAAACCAACAATAAACCCCGCCACAAGATAATTCCCCATATCGACAACTACTGTATCGGCGGTGGCGGCGCTTCTGTTTATATTTATTTTATGATGGTTGTTGTTGTTGTTGTTCTTGTCTTGTGTTATTATTATATTCTTGACAATATTGTTGTTGTTGTTGCTGTTATTCTTGTTCATACTTTAAACAAACATGAGATTACCACAAAGTGCTTGTCATACACTTTGTGTATAGCCATCATCGTTTCAAGATTGTTGACTGTTTTTTTTTTGCTTGCTTTTCTGTTTAACAAAACGACTTGAACATGGCTGGCATATAAGTGTGATGTTCCTTTTTAGTTGTTGTTGTTTAAAAACTTTTGTATGCACACGGATTTGGAAGGTAGATGTTTTAAGCGAAAGAGCAGGAGGAGGCGGGAGTGGCGCCCTATGGTTGAATTCGTTCCATCGCTTGTTTGCTTGTTGGTTGGTATGCTGCTTGTCCGCTCAACTTAAAATTGCATATATTTTACAGACAATTTGTTTGCTTGCTTGGCACATTTATACCCTTCGTTTGTTTTGCCGCCACTTTTTTCGCATTCAAAGCAAAGTTTTTGAAAGCAGTTGAGCAGTTTTTGGGTTGAGTTTTTTTTGTTGTTGTCGACGTCTATCAGTAATACTAAATTAAGTTTCGGAAAATATTATGCAGCAATTTTGTAATTCTCAGCTATAGTTGTTCATTTCATTTAAGGGTTTTTTTACTTCATTTGATTTTTTCCATTGAGCTTTCTTGTTGCTGTTCCAGCTCTCTGTTGGATAAATGTTTTATATGGGAAATTGCATGGAAATATTCTTCGGAATATCGGTATCGGAACTTAGGATACCCAAAAAGCGATAATATGTTATTTCAATTATCCATTTAAAGGGAAATTTGTATCCAAATTATCGAAAAATTTTCCTAATTATAAAAAAACGTAAATAATTAAGGATAATTATTTACAAACCGTGGATAATTAAAACCAATTGTTTACAAAACGAGGATAATGTATCTTTGTTATCCATCCAACATGGATAATTGGAACCAATTAACGTCAGAACGTGGATAATTAAAACTAATTAGCTTCCGAACTGGATAATTAAAACCAATTAGCCTCCGAACGTGTATAATTAAGTCCAATTTTCATAAAACGTGGATGATTTAAGTTAATTACATCCAACGTGGGTAAATAACCCCAATTCTCCACGAAATGTTGATAATTTAACCAATTACCCACAAAACGTGGTCAATTAAAGCAAATTATCGACAAAACGTGGATATTCAAGACCAATTATCCACAAAACATGGATAGTTAAAATCAAATATCCACAAACCTTAAATAATTATCAATAAAATGTGAATAATTAAGACTAATTGTCCACAAAACGTGGATAATTAAGTCCACTTATCCACAAAATATTATTAATTAATACCAATTATCCACAAAAAGTGAATAATTAAAACTTAATTAAAATAATTAAACGTCGATATTTAAAACCAAGTATCAATAAAACGAGACTGATTAAGACCAATTATTCACAAAACGAGAATAATTAACACCAATTATCCAAAAACATGAATAATTAAAAGTAATGATCCCCAAAACGTGGATAATTAGGTAAATAAAGAACAAAACGTGGATAATTAAGGCCAATTATGCCCAAAACGTGGATAATTAAGACTAATTATTCACAAAATGACCAATTTTTCACACAACGTGATTAATTAAGAGTAATTATTCAAACAATGTGGATAATTTAGAACAATTATTCGAAAAATGTGGATAATTAAAAGCAATTAGACATACAAACGTGGATAAATAAAACCAATTCTCCACGAAACATTGATACTTTAAACCAATTACCCGAAAAGCGTAAACAATAAAGTAAATTATCGATAACATGTGGATAATAAAGATAATTTTCAATAAAATGCGGACCATTATGCACTAAATGTGGATAGTTTAAACCAATTACCCACAAAACTTGGATAATAAAAACTATTACGCACAAAACCTTATTAATTAAATCCAATTATTCACAAAACGTGGATAATTACAACCAATTATCAACAAAACATGGACAATTAAACCAAATTATCCACAATATATGGATAATTACAACCAATTATTTACAAAATTTGGATAATTAAAACCAAGTATCTACCAAATGAGGATAATTAAAACCAATTATACACAAAACGGGGATAATTAAAACTAATTACCCACAAAACGTGGATAATTAAAACCAATTATGTACCGAGGTTGTATATTTAAATATAATTATCCACAAAACGTGAGTAATTAAGACCAATTATTCTCAAATTAAGGACATTACCCACAAAACGTGGGGAATTAAAACCAATTGTCCACAAAACGTGGACAAATAAAACCAATTATCCACAAAATCTGGATAATTAAAACTAATTACCCACAAAACGTGGATAATTAAAACCAATTATCCACAAAACGTGGGTAATTAAGGCCAATTATTTTCAAATTAAGGAAAATTATCCGCAAAACGTGGGTAATTAAAACAAGTTATCCACCAAACTTGGAGATTTAAACCCAAATATGCAAAAGACGTGGAGAATTAAAACCAATTATGCATAAAACGTGGAGAATTAAAACCAGTTATCCATAAAACTTGGGGAATTAAAACCAATTATCCACAAAACGTGGGTAATTAAGGCCAATTATTTTCAAATTAAGGAAAATTATCCACAGAACGTGGGTAATTAAAACAAGTTATCCACCAAACTTGGAGATTTAAAGCCAAATATCCAAAAGACGTGGATAATTAAAACCAATTATGCATAAAACGTGGCGAATTAAACCCAATTATCCATAAAACTTGGGGAATTAAAACCAATTATCCACAAAACGTGGGTAATTAAGGCCAATTATTTTCAAATTAAGTTAAATTATCCACAAAACGTGGGTAATTAAAACAAGTTATCCAACAAACTTGGAGATTTAAAGCCAAATATCCAAAAGACGTGGATAATTAAGACCAATTATGCATAAAACGTGGGGAATTAAAACCAATTATCCATAAAACTTGGGGAATTAAAACCAATTATCCACAAAACGTGGGTAATTAAGGCCAATTATTTTCAAATTAAGGAAAATTATCCACAAAACGTGGGTAATTAAGGCCAATTATTTTCAAATTAAGGAAAATTATCCACAAAACGTGGGTAATTAAAACAAGTTATTCACCAGACTTGGAGATTTAAACCCAAATATCCAAAAGACGTGGATAATTAAAACCAATTATGCATAAAACGTGGGGAATTAAAACCAATTATCCATAAAACTTGGGGAATTAAAACCAATTATCCACAAATCGTGGGTAATTAAGGCCAATTATTTTCAAATTAAGGAAAATTATCCACAAAACGTGGGTAATTAAAACAAGTTATCCACCAAACTTGGAGATTTAAACCCAAATATCCAAAAGACGTGGAGAATTAAACCCAAATATCCAAAAGACGTGGAGAATTAAAACCAATTATCCACAAATGGTAGAGAATTAAAACCAAGTATCCACAAAACGTGGATCATTAAAAGCATTTATGCGTAAAACATAAGTAATTGACACCAATTATCCACAAAACGTGGACAGTGGATAATTAAAACCATTTTTGCGTAAAACATGGGTTTGAGACCTATGATCCATAAAAGGTTGAAAATTAAAAGTAATTATCCAAAAAACTTGGATAATTAATAATAACTATTCGTAATTATCCAAAAAATTTCAATTCAATGATTTTTAATAAACTTTTTTAAATAGATTTTTAAAGTAGTTTTTGTCTTCATAAAAAAATCTATCCAGTCCCATCCTGTTTTGTTACCCTTTTTTCAACTCCTTGTCACAAATGGAAGCTTTTCCAGCAATCCACTTTCATATCAAAGCAAATCAAGTAAGCAGGAAACTAAATGGACACTTTTTTGTGAGCCACTATGGGTATCATTCCCATCCATCTACACGCCACACACACTCACACTTGTATGTCACATTAGTTGCAAACTGTCCCGGCATGTGTGAATACCACTGGCTTCGTTTTATGTATGTCCTTGTACGTGTGTACACCATAGAAGGATATGAATATCTGCGATTTTGTTTTACACATTTTTACACAGTGTTTCAGGTTTTATTGTTGTGTATATTTGCTTTTCTTGTTGTTGCTTTTTGTGTAAAGCAATGTGTAAAGTCCACATATCCTGGCTTCCTGGTCTGTGTGTTGTCGTTGTCGCATGCCATATGAATAAATTTTTGTAGCAAAGTTTTTTTCCTACTTTTTCCTTTTCCTTTTTTGCTTAAGGGATCTGTGGCTATGTAAAGTACCTCTAAGAGAGTTAAAACACACCATATTTTTTATTGTTGCTGAGTTTTTTTTTTAACGTTCACTAGAACCCCGGTTAAGCCACCAGTCACTCAGAGTCAGCCTGCCTGCCAACCAACAATGGTGTGTGGTAATGTTGGTAAACCATTTGCCCTGTCCTTCCACACAATTCTTCTAACTTCTCTCCCTCCTCCTCTGGTTAGTGGTGGCGTGTGGTGGTGTTTTACACTGTTGTTGACGTGACATACCATAATGTTTATGTTGGCCTTTTTCGTTTGTAATCATACATCATGGTGGGGTTTCGCACTTATCCGCTACCCGGACCTCCACATAACAGTCTCTATCACCAGCAATAGCATACAATTAAAATGGCCCAGGCCATTTCATTTTGTCCCGTGCTAGGCAGGCATAGCAGGCAACATATAAAACACATACACACAAACCTTACACTCTGTGTTTTACAACTAGTCAGGCGTTGTGTCAGCAGGTCTCCCTCCCAATTGTTTTTTCTTTACTTTTTTTGCTGACTGACTCTATGGGTCTCTGCTAGCTAGCTCTATGACCATAATCCATTGTAACAACGTTCCCCAGTACTGTAACGTTTTTATTATTTGTGCAATAAGCCCAGACAATATACACTCGTTGTCGTCGTATCTACGAATATGGCATTCAGAGGATCTCCTCTACTCCATATAGTAGACCTTTTTTACATCCATGGCAGTATTACATTGAGTACTTTATGGATATTGTAGAGATACCTGAAGCACTGAATAGAAGCAAAAAAAAAAAAAAAAAGCTACTACGAAGGAACGTAACATAAACATTAGTATAGTTTTTTTTCTTTTACAATCCATGGTTCGTTAGTTTATGCATGATTGTTGTTGTTTTATCCATCCATCCATCTAGCTTTATAACCAGGGAGTCCAGTAAAGCTAGACATCCATCTATCCATAGAGTTGTTTGGCCAGAGAGCCTTAGCTCGATGGTTGGTTGAATTTTGTTAGCTGTATTGTTAAGGTTTTTTGGGATACGAGGGTCAGTTTGGAAATTTGTAAAGGATATTTTGTCCAAAAAATTAACGTTTGGCGGACAATGTAACTTGCCCTAATTATCCACATTTTATGGATAATTGATTTTAATTTTCCACGATTTTTATAAATGATATGTCTTAATTATCCACGTTTTGTGGATATTTGATGTTAATTATTCACGTTTGTAGATAATTGGTTTTAATTATTCACGTTTGTGGATAATTGGTTTTGATTCTCTACCATTTGTGGATAATTGGTTTTAATTCTCCACGTCTTCTGGATATTTGGGTTTAAATCTCCGAATTTGGTGGATAATTGGTTTTAATTACCCACATTTTGTGGATAATTTTCCTTAATTTGAAAATAATTGGTCTTAATTATCCATGTTTTGTGGATAATTGGTTTTAATTATCCACGTTTTGTGGATTATTGTGGATATTTGGTGTTAATTATTCACGTTTGTGAAAAATTAGTTTTAATTATTCATCTTTTATGGATAATTGGGTTTTATTATCCACGTTTTGTGGATAATTGGTTTTAATTATCACGTTTTGTGGATAAATTGTCTTAATTATCCAAGTTTTGTGGATAATTTGTTTTTAAGTATCCAAGTTTCGGGGTTAATTGGTTTTAATTATCCACCTTTTGTGGATAATTGGTTTTAATTATTCACGTTTTGTGGATAATTTGTGTTATTTATCCACGTTTTGGATAATTGGTTTTAATTATTCACGTTTTGTTTATAATTTAATAACTCACGTTTTGCGAGTAATTGGTTTTAATTATTTACGTTTTGTGGATAATTCGTGTTAATTATTCACGTTTGTGAAAAATTAGTTTTAATTATTCACCTTTTATGGATAATTGGTTTTAATTATCCACGTTTTGTGGATAATTGGTTTTAATTGTCCACGTTTTGTGGATATTTGCTTTTAATTACCCACGTTTTGTGGATAATTTTCCTTAATTTGAAAATAATTGGTCTTAATTATCCACGTTTTGTGGGTAACTAGTATTAATTATCCACGTTTTGTGGATAATTGGTTTTAATTGTCCACGTTTTTGTTGATAATTGGTTTTAATTACCCACGTTTTGTGGATAATTTTCCTTAATTTGAGAATTATTAGTCTTAATTACTCACGTTTTGTGGATAATTAGTTTAAAATATACAACCTCTGTAGGTAATTGGGTTTAATAATCCACGTTTTGTGAATAATTGGTTTTAGTTATCCACGTTTTGTGGATAATTGGTTTTAATTATATACGTTTGGCGGATAATTGGTTTTAATTACCCACGTTTTGGGAAAATTGGTTTTAATTTTCCACGTTTTTCGAGGATAATTGGTTTTAATTATTCACGTTTTGTGGATAAGTTGTCTTAATTATCCAAGTTTTATTGATAGTTGATCAAAATTACCCACGTTTTGGGGATAATTGGTCCTAATTGTCTAAATTTTGTGGTTATCTAGTCTTAATTATATAATTTTTGTGGTGAATTGGTCTTAATTATCCTCGTTTTGTGAATAATTGGTTTTAATTACTCACGTTTTGTTGATAATTGTCTCTAAGTATCCACGTTTGATAAATAATTGGTTTTAATTATTCGAGTTTTGTGGATAATTGGTTTTAGTTCTCCTCGTTTTATGAATAATTGGTTTTAATTATTCGCGTTTTGTGGATAATTCGCTTTAATTATCCACGGTTTGTGGATAATTGGTTTTAATTATTTTTAATTATCTACGTTTGGGGATAATTAGTTTTAAATCTCCACGTCTTTTTAGGATAATTGGTTTTAATTATCCACGTTTTGTGAAAAATTAGTTTTAATTATTCTCCTTTTATGGATAATTGGTTTTAATTATCCACCTTTTGTGAATAATTGGGTACATTATCCATGTTTTGCGGATAGTTTATTTTAATTATCCAAGTTTTGTGGATAGTTTGTTTTAATTATCCAAGTTTGGTGGATAATTGGTCTTAATTATCCGCGTTTTTTTGGAAAATTTGTTTTATCATCCACGTTTTCTGTATAGTTGCTCTTAATTATCCGCGTTTGGTCGATAATTGGTTTTAATTGTCCAAGTTTTATATAATTTGTGTCAATTACCCACGTTTTGTGTATAATTGGTTTTAATTATCCGCGCTTTGTGTATAATTGGTTTAAATTCTGCACCTATTGCGGATAATTTTGACAATTATCCACATTTTGTTGATAATTAATTATTAATTATCCATTTTATGTTGGAAATAGATAAATATTTGATTCGAATTATCAACGTTTTGTTAGTAATTGGTTCGAATTATCAATGTTTTGTGGGTAATTGGTTTAACTTGTCCATCTTTTGGTGTATAATTGATCCTAATTATCTGAGGTTTGCTCATATTGGGTATAATTGACCACGTTATGTTGATAATTGGTGTTAATTACCCACGTTATGTTGGTAATGGATGCATAATTGATTGAATTATCCACGTCTTCTTTGGAATTGGTGCATAATTGGTTTTAATTATCAACGTTTTGTGGATAATTGGTTTTAATTTTGTACATTTTGTGGATAATTGTTTTAAATTATCCACCTTTTTTTTTTGGAAAATTTGTGTCAATTATGCACATTTTGTGTGTTTTATTACCTTTTTTGTGCGGAATAATTGGTCTTAACTATCCACGTGTTGTGGATAATTGGATTGAAATATCGACTTTTTTTTGATAATTGTTTTGAATTACCCGTGATTCGTGTATGATTGGTCTTAATTATCCACGGTTTGTGGATAATTCATATAAATGATCCATGGCTTGTGTTCCGTTTTTTTTTTGAGATCTGGGATAATTTTATATATATCCCCTTCCTATAGATTCTTGTGAATTTAATATCCTTAAGCAAGGGTCACATTAGGCAAATATTTGCTCTAGCGACCGACAGTGTGAGCTTACTAAGAGCATATGAACGTAAATAATGCATTGAAATTTATGCTCAATTGCTCTCAGTAAACACACACTCCCTGTCGCTGGAGAAAATATTTGCCTAGTGTGACCTTAGCTTTACCTTACTAATTATCCTCTCGTAAATTTCCCAAAAACATAACAAATTAGATACCATTTTTTTTTTCGTACGGTGCTAATAGCAGTAGTCACTCAATCTATGACTATCATAGTCATTTTTAGACTCATTATATTACGGCCTTACTAAATGGCCACAACAGGAGGGCGGCGTTGGTACATGACTCGACTGATACTAAGTAGTAATACAAACACAAACAACAGCAACAACAACAGCGATGGCAAATATTCATGGCAATTCCCTTTACAGCAAATCGTATTTGTCTTTATACATTCTCTCGCCCACCTCTATCAAATTTCAACGCCTTTACGAATCCGCAACGTTAACATTTCTGATCCCTCCAACACCCTTTGCATTATTTGTTTATGCTAAAAACCTTTGTTGATCCGTACCACCTCATCCTCCCACCTTCCCCCTCCCCTGACGCCTTTCAAAACTGAAAATCATACACAAAAGCGACAAGCATATTTACTCACTTAACTGTTGGCAATAACAAACTACAAACAAGACACTAAATAGCACAAAATCTTGTGAGCAGAGGTCGTGGTAATAGCAACAGTGATGTTGGCCTCTACTGACTTTGGCCACACAAATCTGAGCTGCTGAATGTGGACAGATTATGGGTGGGGGAGGGTTGATGGTTGATGTCTGTGTCTGTTGCAAAAACGAACAAACGACAAACGTGTGCCACCCGTCCTCGTTGTGGGAAATGAAAATTGTACAAGCTAATCAAATATTAATATGATTTTATAACACAGTTAGTGTATTATATACCAAACCAAACCATAGTGGAGCGAAGTACTACTACAACATAGTACTTCAATAAAGTTCACTGCTATACAATAATAATGAAAATCTACTCCACCCAACAATTTGCTGCTACCCTTCTCTGTGTGTGTGTCTGGGTCTGTGTTGTACACTTTGCTAGATTTGCCTTTTTCACAACATGTCATGGAAACATCATGACATGCCAACAAAACCAAACCAAACCAGAGCAACCAACCATTCATCTAGGAGAGGGGGGGAAATTTCATTGAAATTGTACATTCTGTGGATTACTTTTGCTTTTACCCACGCAGTCAGTCACCGGGTATCCTTCCGTCTCTTACCCTCATCATCAATTTTGATATTTGTTGGTATTTTACTGCCATCCTAGCCACCACCACCACCATCATCCATGACTGTAAGGCATAAAGCAAACAATACACAAAACCAACAGCAGCAACAACAACCAATTCGGCAGCATTCAAACAATTCATATTCAATATGTACTCGACGATTATGTTTGTTACTAAAATAATAATAAAACTTTTCCAATTCCTCTTGAGATATTAATATGGTACACTCTCCCCCTCTTCCTTCCACCACTTCTCCCTTCCTCTGGTTCGCAATACTACTGTGGATGCTGCAGCATGCCACTACTGTTATTGTTAGCACAACCTTTGTTGTTTTTGTTGATTGCTCCCCTTATACGAATGTCGTACTTACACGGTCGCTCGCTCCTTGCCAAACATTTTCATCCGCACATACATAAAGCTTTTAATACCCCAAATATGTTGATGATGATACCCTGATGATGATAGCAGCAAGCAGCAGCAAAGGAGATAGACTCTTTTGTGGATTCACACACACACACACACACATGAATATTTCAATATTTTGTATTCATCACATAACCCAACAACAACAACAGCAACAACGACAAGAATAACATCGACAATGATTTTCATTGCCGTTAGAGCATCAGTTTTATGTCGTGTTATCCTTATTGTTGTCATCCTCAATGCTTTTTGCATATGTGGGTGGTGGTGCGAGGTGAGGGTGAGCAGCATCATAACGTTTTATTCAACGTTTTTCATTGAAATATCTACTCTATTGTATCCTGATTTTCATACAACCATGACAGAGCAACAACAACAACAAAAATTAGAAAAAATTGGTTTATTTTGTAATGTTTATGTGCTGTTGAGCTGCTGCCTTTTTTATCCCCCGCCCCCTCCCCATTGTTGTTCGTTTTCATTTGACTGTCATGGGGCCACAGTGTTAACATTATCATACACACAGAGAGAGAGAGAGAATAAAATTTTTATATGAGTGGTGGGAGTATTTGTGGAGGAGAAATACTTTGTTCGTAATGAATTCGTATGAATGAGAAATACTCGAATGAACGTAGGATGCTGTCAAATGGCTATGTATTAAGAACTGTTTTTTCATGTAAATTCAATCCAATAGGAACATTTATTCACATAAACCGACCCAGTTGGAAATGGATTTTAATCAGGGTCAGGCACCATACTTTTCTATTGCATATTTTACGGGGTGTCATTGTGTGAGTGCATGCTTTTTCAATAGGTTGAATTGTGTGTGTGGAGAGAGCAACGGTAAATGAGCGCACACGGGCGACTAATCGCCTGACGCTGATTTAAATGGGAATTTTCATTGATTTTGTAGGAATTTTATTGTTTAATAATGGAAATATAGTTAAGGCAATAATTTAATAGATCTTTGTGAAGACAACGAGTAAGAAAGAGAGAGTAATACAAAAATTATGATTTGAATGGGAACCAATTGGAGAAATGAAAGCCTACCGTTTTACGAATAGGGCCATGGCGGGATAATAAGTTGTTAAACGTCAAAATTTGTTCACAATAACACATTACTGTGAATTGCTTGTTTACGTTTTGTATGTGATTTTATTCACAATAATGCTTTTTGACAACAAGAACGATAATCAGCTGTTTTTTTGGTGTAGTACCTGTATTATTGTGTCATAAAGGGGGCTATGATGATATTTAAACGGGTAGATGATATATTTTCGGTGTTTACATGATGAAATTTGTACACAGTTATAGTATATTTACATTATACTGGATTTGGTAAATATCCGTAGCAAGATGAACTAGTTCGGAATCGGAAACTCGTCGATTCTCGGGGTTACAGCAACTTTTTCCACTTTTGACCCTCGGCTGGTTTTAAACGCACGAACTTCTGATTTGCAGTCAAACACACTAGGCCACTCGTACGTATAGTAATGGTCGTTTAAACACATCCTCGTACATTAACATTTCTCGTAATTTTGTGAACAAAAAACTCCCATTTTGACATATTTCCAAATTTGTCGCTATTGTCTCGGGCTACAATTTGACATTAAGGTCACATTAGGCAAATACTTACCGGCAGTGTGTGTTTATCGAAAGCAAGTGAGCATAAATTTCAATGCATTATTTACGATCACTTGCTTTCAGTAAGCGCCCACTGCCGGTCGCTGGAGCAAATATTTGCCTAATGTGACCTACCTTACCTTTAGAAAAAACTACGTTTTCAAGGTTAAAAAGCCAAAATGTAGAAAATTCACAATTTTGCCAATTTATGAGGATAGTTTGGCCTATAACAGCCAAACAATTGCGATTTTCGATTTAATACTAAGACAGAAATTGTAGCCAAGACAATATTTAAGAACTCTCTTGTACATCGCAAAAGCATTGGAACTCTCCTTCAGGTAGTCTTTGTGTCGACGTTGTCATAGATGAAGAGTATATAAAACAAGTAAAAAAGTATCAGTCGGCTTTGCCGACAGAGATACACCATCAGCCTGTGTGGATTGAAATACTTTTTCCCCCAAAAAAAAAAACTTATGTATTTAGGGGGGTTTTCAAAATTTTGGCCGTATGCGCCGACAAAAGTATGGATAGAATTAAAGCTCACAAATTTGAGGGGATATCGATAGGTAGGGTTTTTTTATCACAGAAGCCTGCGAAAAACATAATATAGATATATTCGGTTCGAGCCCTCCAGCCACTACATATGTATGTTGCCATAGGCGTTTTTTACAAGTTTCGGGCTGTTTTCTCAAGAAGTATGGACTTGCCCCTGAAAAAACTTTTACTGCCGTAATTGAGGCATCGAATGCAAGTTGCTTCAATAAATATTAAAGTGATTCGAGAATAGGTCTTAAAGTGAATTTATCCAAAATTTTGTGTGGAAGGTACCCGAAGGAGTGGACAAATATAGTCCATATTCGAAGTTGATCTATATCTGGTAGATATTTTTTTGCATGTGTAAAGTATGGACCAAATCGTTCACTCCCATCAAGAGTTATCGTGTGCACAATTTTTCCGAACATTTTTGAACTTTTGTGGGGGGAGGTACCTGAAGGTGTGGATCGATATGGCTTATGTTTGAACTTAAACTAAGTTTGCACAAAATATTACAAAGACCAAATTGTGGACCGAATCGGCAGATCCGTTCGAGAGTTATCTTGCGCTCCAACCACTACACACGGTGTCATAGGGCTTTTTTGTACCTTTCAGGCTGTTTTCTCAGGAAGTATGGATTTGCCCCTGACGAAGCTTATAGCGTTATATGGGCGGCAGTGAATGCAAGTTGCTACAACAAAAATCAAAGCGATTCGTGAACTGGTCCTAAACTGAACTTATCCCAAATTTTGTGTGGGAAGTACCCAAAGGAGTGGACAGATTGAGTCCATATTGGAAACTTATCTGAGTCCGGTAGACATTTCACGATTTGCAAAGTATGGACCATATCGGTTACTCCCTTCAAGAGTTATCGTATGTAAAAATTTTCCAAACATTTTCGAACTTTTGTGGGGGAGGTATCGGAAGGAGTGGACCGATATAACCCATCTTCAAACTTAAACTAAGTTTGGACAAAATATTGCGAAAGCCAAATTTTGGCCAAATCAGTTCATCCGTTGGAGAGTTATCGTGCGCACCAGCCAGCCAGACAGACGGACGTACATTGCTAAATCGACTCCAAATTGTCTGAAACACATTTCGTCCAAATATACTTGGGGTCTAAAACCATTATTTCGATGAGGCACATTTTGCCCTTATGCAAGTGTATATACCCTCATTAGCATAAATGCTGAGGGTATAATAAAATAACAGACAAGAAATCTTCGGGTCGCATGCCCTGAGTCGACACCTATGAACCTCCATCCCGTCACAGGCAGGGAAAACAGTAGACTGTCGTACTGCCAAACAACCAGAAATACCGAATTGTGTAGTCTTTTTAAAATGAGCCAACATTTGATTAGCGAATCAAGGGATAGCAAGATTCGCCAGACCACCGGAGTGTAGTGCTCTCTTAAAATATTTTTTTTGCAACTACAAGTTTAAATTTTCTCAATAAAGAAATTCTGACATATTTTGTACCTCTGCGAGCCTATCTAAGCAGCCGGAGGTAACTTGTCGTTACAGCGGCGCCCGAGCAGGGACTGGAGAGTTGAATGAACCGTTAACAAAAGAGCAAAATGAAGCACAGAAATAGTTAAAATTTGTTACTTACGTAGCTGGCCCATTCCAGAACATATGTTCTATAAGCCGAACTAAGAAAAGATATTCAATATCTTTGGATGAATTTAACTGAATTGAATTTTAGCCACATTATAAATTTTCTTTGAAGAACTATACTCCCGCGAGCCTTTCGCAGCAACCGGGAGTAATTTATCGTTACATTGGCGCCCGAGCAGGCACCAGAGAGCTAAATAAACCGTTAAGAAAAGAGCAAAAATATACAAATTGTGATCAGATACAGTCTACGCAAGGAAGTAATATCAATGTATCTGGAAAAATATGACTGGATTGAATTTCAGTCTCATTATAAATTAAATTGTTAATTTGTTGAAATTTGTCTAATTGGGGTATAAAATATTCCCACAGAGAATTGTCGATTTATTCCAGTCCCCTTAGAAAAGTGTTTAAGGTTTTAGGCAAATTATTCAGCCGAAGTGACCGAAATAAACAGACAGTATAGGTCCACTTTTGGTATAGCCCGCATATAAGCATAGGTACCACGCAATTTTATTTTTGTTTTTTACATTTTACTCACATTTTTCTCTACTCACAATGTTTATATATTCGAGGACCGAAATTACTGTGATTTGGTGTTGCGGGTTCTCAGGGGGTGCAAAAAGCTCAATTTCGAAAATTGTAACTATATGTTCATGTTTTGGAAGCAACAACAATGCCGTCCGAGTGGGACCATATAAAAGGTTTTGTTACATTCCCCACCTAAAGTAGCTGAAATTTAAAATCTAGGGCTCTCAATCGTTTTCCAATTTTTTCGTAACGAAATTTAACTTAATCCCGTGTAGACGTTGTTTTATTCCCCCATACAATCTGTACCTTTAGTTTACGATTCTACAATGCTTTATTGACTTTACTTTAACTGTTCGTAACCGATATTAATTACTATGCACACAGCTTAACTTTAATAAGCACACAGCTTTTCTTTACTTCTTTCTAAACTGACTGTTTCAGTTTGCGCTACAAATTAATACTGACTGGCAGCTTCACAATTCTTGCGCATTTATACCAAATCCCATTGACGATGTGTCTAGAAGATCTGGTAACATCTCGAAACCAACTGTGCAACAAACGCACAACTCACATTAAGCTAAAAATAACACATACATATATGGACGAAAGAGTCAAATACGAGAGAATTGAAAGAACAACAATGAATGGTAAAAACAAACATAAAAAAGTACAACAAAAACAATACGAAACTAAGCGATACTTGCATGATTGTAGCAAAAATGTACATCTATAAATTGGAAAGTAAGAATGGAAGGATGGAGAAAAATCTATACAACAGTTGTTGCTGTAAAACCAATTAAAATAAAAAAAACTGCTTAATGAAATTATACGTTACAATTCAAAATTTGTAAATTAACGGAAATTCATGTAAATCGACGTTATCCTAACCTATCAGTTACATTTGTAACAATCTTCTGCTCCTCCAAAGAGTAAGCCCTGGTGTGGCGGAAGAGCTTTCTTCTTAGTACTTTCAAAAACATAAGAAAACTTATTGATCCATTTTACTTTAATAAAATTATTGGTCGAGGGTATAAAAAATCGGCCCGTCCGAACTTAATCTTTGATATAATGACCCAAAAGCTCAAAGCTCCTAAGGTCGCTAACTGAAATGACTGACGGTACGTACGATAACACTAACATGAAATGAGTAAATAATACACTGTGCGACACGAAAAAAATTAACCACATTCTGACACAGCAGCGTGATAGAAGACGAAAAATAAGAAGACACGTGTCTCGGCGTTTTTCACTGTTACTTCGAATGTCGCGGTTATGGGCCCCCAAAAACCTGAGGCGTTGATGTCAAAACGGACCATTTTGTCAGGCTCATATCTTCTAAACCGCTAAGAATTTTGGTTTACTCGTGGAGGCAAAGTTGTAGCTCTCATCTTAAAGAATAATAATTGTGCAAACATGAAATCCATTCAAGCTTATCTTCAAGGTCAAAATCGTTAAGGTCAAGTTTCCGTTATAATTTTTTCTCAGCTTTTGGCCTACAGATATCAAACCGATCAAAATTGAATCAAACTACCAACTACAAAAATGTACCTTAGATCTCAATAAACAACTTTCTAGAACATACGAACCCTGTATGAATGGTTTAATTTCTATGGAGCAGAAAATAAAAATTACATTTGTTTTACTATTTTGACCTTTAAGAACCATTTCTACAGGGTTCGTATGTTCTAGAAAGTTGTTTATTGAGATCTAAGGTACATTTTTGTAGTTGGTAGTTTGATTCAATTTTGATCGGTTTGATATCTGTAGGCCAAAAGCTGAGAAAAAATTATAACGGAAACTTGACCTTAACGATTTTGACCTTGAAGATAAGCTTGAATGGATTTCATGTTTGCACAATTATTATTCTTTAGGATGAGAGCTACAACTTTGCCTCCACGAGTAAACCAAAATTCTTAGCGGTTTAGGAGATATGAGCCTGACAAAATGGTCCTTTTTGACATCAAGGCCTCAGGTTTTTGGGGGCCCATAACCGCGAAATTCGAAGTAACAGGGAAAAACGCCGAGACACGTGTCTTCATATTTTTGATTTTCCATTACGCTGCGGTGTCAGAATATGGTTAATTTTCCATGACACAAAAAATTACACACAGTGATATCGACCGGATGTTGCACAGTGTATTTTTCGCCATTTAAGATCAAGTTCGATGAATAAACATTGGAAAAGGGCGGGTGTCGTGCCTTCTAAAAAATTGCCGTGTATCGGGTCACGCGTGTCGGCAAAATTTCGTGGAACTTGTTGCTACTTTTTACACAGACAAATGGTTTCGTGTGTGACCGTGCTGATCGTGCCTCCTTTCAAAATCGCCGTGTTAATGTATAAAAAAGTATAAACATTTTGGTCATTGTTCATGCAGGTTCGTGTCTATTTTTTAGGCTCTCTTATTTGCATTCTCTTGGCAAAAAATCGGATATTCTTCGAAACCAATTGCGGCTTGGGCTTGTTTGGAGCACCGACTCTTTTCTTTCAATTCAGATTTATTTCTCATTACCATTAAGAGAACATAATTTACTTAACAATATTTGCCTATTGAAAATTTTAATAGTTAAAACATCGGGGCTTTAAAACTTATTTTCCTTCTATAAGTCTTAGTGGATATCCACCCTAATACCAACTTCTTTGTGCGAATATAATTTTTCTTATTATTATGCTCTTCAATGGAAACATTTTCTTATGCGGAATTTATAATTGCATTTCTTTTTTCTCTCTCCCTCACTCTCCGCATTCGAAAATTCTTATTCATAGCTCAATAATATGAACTGTGTATTGTCATCATTGACATTTTTGTGTTAAATACCCAAGAGTTGATGAATACCTCTCGTCGCAACTCTCTTGACACACTGATTTCCTCACGTTCTTGCAATGAAAATATTTACAATCATTATTTAATATGAAATCACATTTCAAACTTATTGGAACCAATCTTCGTTTTCCTATTGGGACATTATAATTATCTCCCTCTTCCACACTTCCCCTCCCACGATATACTTTGGCATCCGCATTTTGTATTTTATCTCTCAATAATACCACAAAGGAACTGTGCTGCCATAGTCATCATTGTCGTTTCCTTGTCAAATACCCACACACGCACACACACACACTCACACACAATAGATGATGGTTTTCAAGAGTATTATGTGTTAACTTTCAACCATAAACATTTTATGGGAAATCATGCAACCCACACTCGAAGTACAAATCATTCCTTTACGTGTGTGAATTGCTGGCATCCAGCAGGAAGCTTTGTTGTTCCAAAACAAAAACGAGGAAAAAAAAAGAAAACATATGTGTGAATATAAAACAGCATACACAGCAACATCATCATGGAACAACCATGCATACACAGATATCTCCTGGCATCCTCCATCCATGGTGGTGTAGTATCATGAATAACATGGCATAGCTACAACCATTGAAACCATTCATCCATCTAACCATACAAACATTCATCCATCCAATCCCCCTTCGCTTACGCTCCCCCTTCAAAATTAAAAGGAACAATATTATCCCATCCCAATAGCATCCATCCATGGTGATAGAGGATGTTGGAAGAATGAAAAGTATCTTGTGTCTAACATCAACAATTTGTCATGCATATAGATTCAATGCTAGAGCCTCTCTCTTTGCTCTTCATCTTTTTCCCCTTGTGATGCCATCGTTTTGCCAAAAATAATTTCCATGGATGGTTTTTTGTGATTTTTTCTTCTTGTTTGTTATTGTTGTTGTATTGCTTTCTTTTTCTTTCACAAAAACCCCAAAGTGGCAACAATGCTGGAGCACAAACCAATGAGCAACAAAAAACAACAACAAAACTAACAATGATGTTGAACAAATCAACGTTGCAAAATGCTCAAAATGTTGTCGGTGCTGCATACAAAGCTGGTACAAAAGACCATCTTTGGGAGGTAGTAAGGGGTGGGGTCGCTCTTAACATCGTTTAACTTTACTTCCTACCTACCGTTGTTGCAGATCAAACGAACAAACTAACCGACGAACGAGCGCCAGCAACAACAACACACAGCCAAACAAACACCACACACAGAGAACTGACTGCATTATGGCGCTGAATCTTTTTTCTTGCAGCGTTTTTTCTTTTCATTTTTGTATTTGAGCCTTTGAGCTCTGGGCCAAGTTTTATATGGGGTACGACGACCAACCATCGAACATAACATCTCTAATATGGCAGTAATAAAAACGACCTTTTTTTTGCTGGTTGGCTTGCTGGGGTATTATCAACTTTTTTTGTGCCTTGCTGTTTATGGGGCGTAGAGGGCAGGCAAACAAGTGTTTGTGTGTTGCTGCGCTTTGGCTTTCAAGTCTCACTCTTCTTTACGACGACCACGACCCCACAAATGTTATTAAATTTCAATTTTACACGAAGCTTTGGTTGTGGCATCCAATAAAAAAAGGCAAGAGGGACACAGAGGAAAAAAAACAATGAAACCATAATCCATTTCAGTTCAGTTAGTCAGTTTTGGCTTCCTTGCTGTGTGATGTTTCTATTGCTGTTGTTGTGCTTCCCCAATAATGTGCTGCCCTGCTTGCTACCATTACGGTTGGCTGGGTGGATGGATGGATGGATGGATGAATGCTACAGTCATTGCCTTGCATTGCCCCGTTGTAGGTATTTAGATGACAGAGATGTGGTATTAGGTGGGGAATTGCCCTTTTTATACCCTCCACCATAATATGGAGGGTATAATTAAATTTGTCATTCCGTTTGTAAAGCTAGGGTCACATTAGGCAAATATTTGCTCTAGCGACCGGCAGTGTGCGCTTACTGACGGCAAATGAGCGTAAATAATGCATTGAAATTTATGCTCAATTGCTCTCAGTAAACACACACTCCCTGTCGCTGGAGCAAATATTTGCCTAGTGTGACCCTAGCTTAACTCATCGAAATATTCATCGGGGACCCTATAAAGTCTGTATATTCTCGATTAGGGTAAAATTCTATGTCGATATAACCATGTCTGTCCGTTCGTCTGTTGAAATCAAGATACCGGTCGCAATGTTTAAGCTGGAGGTTTGTAATTTGGTATAGAAGATTCTATTACTCCTAGGATGTTTGGTATTGCAAATGGGCTATATCGGTCCACATTTTGATATAGCCCCCATAGAACGGTACCGCCCGATTTTCGATATTATCAAGGTTTAAGCTTCATTATCACGCCAAAATGATTGAAATTTGGTACTTAGTCTTCGTTGGGGGTATGCAACTCTCCCCCAGAATTTTGTCGGTATTGGTCCACGCGTTCATATGGCCCCATAGAACGGTACCTCTCGATTTTCGGTATTTTGAAGGTTGTGGCCACAATAACCTACTGAAATGTCTGAAATTTGGTATTAAGTCTTAATTTGGGGTATAAAGCTTTCCCCCAGAATTTTGTTTGTATAGGTTCACACCTTCATATAGCCCCTATAGAACGGTACCACCCGATTTTCGATATTATGAAGGTTTTAGCTTCATTATCACACCGAAATGGCTGAGATTTGGTACTTAGTCTTCGTTGGGGGTATAAAACTCTCCCCCAGAATTTTGTAGGTATTGGTCCACGTGTTCATATAGCCCCATAGAACATTACCTCCGGATTTCCGGTATTTTGAAGCTTATGACCCTCTGAAAGACCTTCTACCCAAAGATGACCCTCTGATAAGGTCTTCTATCCAAAGATGCCTTTTTAAAAACATATTCTATCTAAAGCTGTTCCTCAGAAAGGGTCGTCTATCTTTAGCAGACCATTTAAAAGAGTCTGCTATTCAAAGATGAACCTCTGAAAGGGCATTATATCACAAGATGAACCTCTGGAATGGTCTCGGACCCTCTCAAAGAGTATCCTGCCTATAGACGACCCGTTCAAAGGGTCTTCTATCCTCAGATGACCCTACATTAGATATTCTTCCTACATTATGACCCGTTCAAAGTGTCTACTATCCTTAGAGGACCGGTTAAAAATTTCCTCGATCCACAGATGACCTTCTGAAAGGTTCTTCTATCCAAACACGACCTTTAAAGGGGTGTTCTATTCAAAGACGACCCTTTAAAGGAGTCTTATGACTCTCTGAGAGGGTCTTCTATAGTAAAGGTCCTTCTGTCCAAAATTGAGCATTCGAAAGAGACTTCTATACAAAGTTCACTCTCTGAAAGGGGTTTCTATCCAAAGATGACCATTTGAAAGAGTCTTATATTCAAAAAGATAAACCTCTGGAATGGTCTTGGACCCTCTTAAAGGGTATTCTACCTGTAGATGACCCATTCAAAGGGTCTACTATCCTCAGATGACCCTTTGAATAGATATTCTTCCTACATATCACCCGTTCAAAGAGTCTACTATCCTTAGAGGACCCCTTAAAAATTTATTCGGTCCACAGATGCCCTTCTGAAAGGGTCTTCTATCCAAATACGACCTTTAAAGGGGTGTTCTATCCCAAGACGACCGTTTAAAGGAGTCTTCTATCCAAGTATGACTCTCGGAAAGGGTCTTCTACAGTAAATTGACATTCTGAAAGAGTCTTCTGTCGAAAATTGAGCCTTCGAAAGAGATCTCTAACCAAAGTTGACTCTCTGAAAAGGGTTTTTCTAACCAAAGATGACCATTTGAAAGGGTCTTCTATCCAAAAATGAACCTCTGGAATGGTCTCGGACCCTCTCAAAGGGTATTTTGCCTATAGATGACCCGTTCAAAGGGTCTTCTATCCGTTCAAAGGTCTAATATCCTTTTGAATAGATATTCTTCCTACATATGGCTCGTTCAAAGAGTCTACTATTCTTAGAGGACCAGTTAAAAGTTACTTCGATCCACAGGTGACCTTCTGAAAGGGTCTTCTATCCAAACACGACCTTTAAAGGGGTGTTCTATCCATAGACGACCCTTTAAAGGAGTCTCTGTGAAAGGGTCTTCTATAGTAAATTGACCCTCTGAAAGAGTCTTCAGTCCAAAATTGAGCCTTCGAAAGAGACTTCTATCCAAAGTTGACTCTCTGAAAGGGTTTTTCTACCCAAAGATGACCATTTGAAAGGGTCTTCTATCCTCCGAAAATATCTTCTATGCAATGCTGCCCTCCGAAAGGGTCTTCTGTCCATTGATAACCCTTTGAAAGGGACTTCTATCCAAAGAGGTCCCCTTGAAAGGGTCTTCTATCCAAAGATGTCCCTCTGAAAGGGTCTTCTATCCAAAGATCACCTTCTAGAAGGGCCTTCTATTCAAAGCTGACCCTCTAAAAGGGTCTTCTATCCAAAGGTGGGCCTCTAAAGGATCTTCTATCCAAAGCTGATCCTCTAAAAGGGTTTTCTATCCAAAGATGGCCTACTAAAGGGTCTTCTATCCAAAGATGACTCTCCGAAAGGGTCTTTTGTCTAAAATTTACCCTCTGAAAGGTTCTTTTATCCAGAGATGACCTTCAGAAAGGGTATTCTATTCAAAGATGACCCTATGAAAGGGTCTTCTATCCAAAGATCACCTTCTAAAAGGGTCTTCTATTCAAAGCTGAACCTCTAAAAGGGTCTTCTACCAAAGTTGAGCCTCCGGAAGGGTCTTCTATCCAAAGCTGCCTTCCGAAAGGGTCCTCTATCCATATATGAAAGGGTCTTCTATCCTCCGAAAATATCTTCTATGCAATGCTGCCCTCCGAAAGGGTCTTCTGTCCATCAATAACCCTTTGAAAGGGACTTCTATGGACCCCCTGAAAGGGTCTTCTATCCAAAAATGACCCTCTGAAAGGGTCTTCTATCCAAAGATCACCTTCTAGAAGTGTCTTCTATTTAAAGCTGACCCTCTAAAAGGGTCTCCTATCCAAAAATGGACCTCTAAAGGATATTCTATCCAAAGCTGACCCTCTAAAAGGGTTTTCTATCCAAAGATGGCCCACTAAAGGGTCTTCTATCCAAAGATGACTCTCCGAAAGGGTCTTCTATCCTAAATTGACCCTCTGAAAGGGTCTTTTGTCTAAAATTTACCCTCTGAAAGGTATGAAAGGGTCTTCTATTCAAAGCTGAACCTCTAAAAGGGTCTTCTACCAAAGTTGAGCCTCCGAAAGGGTCTTCTATCCAAAGCTGCCTTCCGAAAGGGTCCTCTATCCATATATGACCCTTTGAAAGGATCTTATATCCAAAGCTGCCTTCCGAAAGGGTCCTCTATCCATATATGACCCTTTGAAAGGATCTTATATTCAAAGATAACCCTCTGAAAGGGTCTTCTATCCAAAAGTCACACTTTCAAATGATCGTGAGTCTATGAGAGGCCCTGTGAAACGATCTTCTATCGAAAGATAGCTTTGCGAAAAGGTCTTTTATCGAAAGATGACCCTCTGAAAAGGTCATTTATGCAAAGATTACCCTCTGGAAGGGTCTTCTACCCCCGCCCTCTGAAACGCTATTCTATTCAATTTTGATGGAATTTGGAATGTCCAATTTTGATGAAATTTGGAATGTGTGATGGAATTAGGTTCAGATTTGGATACAGCTCCCATATATATTTTCGGCCGATTTGAAGTATTTGATGCACGCTGTATCTGTCCAATTTTGATGAAATTTGGAATGTGTTACGGAATTTGGTCTAGAAATAAGTATGCCAAATAATATCAAAATCGGTTCAGATTTGGATATAGCTCCCATATAAATTTTCGCCCGATTTTTGGTATTTGGTGCACGAAAGACATTATATATGTCCGATCTCAACGAAATTTGAATTGTGTGACGGAATTTGGTCTAGAAATATATGTGTCAAATTTTATCGAAATCGGTTCGGATTTGGATATAGCTCCCATATATATTTTACCTATTCACAGTGGTGTAGGGTATCATCTAGTCGACCCCGCCCGACTTTGATCCTTTCCTTACTGGTTTTAAATTTGCTTCTTTACCCATTTTTCTCTTACTGGCCGGGCGACCCCAACCGAACACCTTTCATAGCAGACGCCTCTGTATGTCATCGTAGCTTAATTGTAGATATGGTGTATGACATGCTGCTGCATTTATAACTGACAATCAATGTTGATGTACTCCCACTCCCCCACCCCCTTTTTACCGCGGCTAAGATTTACTGTTGTTGATGCTGCTGTTAGGGGAGCCAGACATTAAAATCCATGTAGAAGAGAAGCAAAAAAAGGAACATAACTAAGAAGAAATTGAAACGAACAAAAAAATGTGAACAAAATAACTTCAGTTATTCGCACGGTTTGTGTGATACGGTGTTGAACTGTTTATTATTGTTGGTGGATCCAATTTTGTTTTGCCCCCTCTTTGTCTTCTTCTTCTTGTTACTGGCTGTTGCATGATGCATGCTAACTCCACTCCAAGGAGGGTACGTACGTACATATTGTTGCCTCTTAGCTATGATGCCCGTGGATGTTTTTTTTTTTTTTTTCATCCTTGTTATTGCTGTTGTAGTTGCTGTTGTTGTCGTCATTTTTGTGAGTGAGTACTTAGTGGAAGAGATTGTGTAAAAAATTATACGCTTCGTTTGTTAGTCATTTTGTTGGTTGGCACGGAATACCAAGCGCAGCATCCAACTCATGGCATCCTGGAGTATACAACGATGATGATGAGGATGTTGATGATGACTGCTTTTAGCTGAACTGCTCCTTGTTGTTGTTTTTTACTGTTTTCTGTTGTTGTTGTTGTGGGTATGGATGCATATGCTTTTTTGCAAACATTTTGTCGTTTATATCCATCCAAGCTACAATACATTTTCGCACTTTACCACCAGCAACAAGAAAACATTTCATGGTGTGGTTGTCGTTTGACAGTCATCCTCATCATCATCGTCGTCGTGAAGTCAGTTCTCGTTGTCATGTGAACCATCATCATCAACAACCAGAAGAACGAAAAACAGCCACTTTGCCACAATACTGTTGTTGGTTGACGATGCTGCTGCTGATGATGATTGCGTCGATTACTACGACAAGGAACGACAGTGGTGGTGATGCTGCTGTTGCAATTTATTCTCACAACAGTTCACAATGTGTACAACAAAAAAAAAAAATCAAACGGAAAAAGGAAGAGATTAAGGGATAATGTATCTTTCTACAAGGAGTGAAAAAATATGAACTTCTTGTGTAAAATGATTTGCAGTTTTTTCATTCATTTGTTTCGTTTTTTTTTTTAATTTTTTTTTCTCTGTTCAGTAACTAGCCAGATTATTATCAACAACTAAGTCATCCAAAAGCAGCAGCAGCAATCTTCTTAACATGACACTGCATGATTTATATTTTCACTTCTAATTACTTTAATCCACACAACAATATTGTTTTTACTTTCTAAAATTCTATAGAAGTTTCGTATGTTGGTGGATGAGGAGGTTAAGGCTAGGGGGATTTAATATAGCTTGTGTGTGTTCTTCTTTTCTTGCAATTAGAAACAGTGATGCCAACTGTATATTTGTTTTTTTATTACAATTTAATTTAGTTTTTATTAAAAATAAAAAGTTGTGGAAAAAAGTGTAGTGGGAGCTAGGAAAAGCTGTGAACTTAAGCACACAGTGGGTTCGCAAATACTTTAAGTTAATTTAGTATTAAAATAACAAGGACAGATGACAGTCTCTGGTTTCATGATGACAGTAATGTCGAAAAAACGTCAAGGGTTTTCTGTCTACAGATGACCCTTTGAAAGGGCATTCTATCTATAGATGATCTTTTCAAAGGGTTTTGATCCACAGATGACCCGTTGAAAGGGTCTTCTGCATATAAATGAAAATTTGAAACGATCATCTATCCGAAGCAGACCCCTTTGAAATGATCTTCTATCCAAAGATGACCTTTGAAAGTGTCTTATATTCAAAGACGATCCTTTGAAATATTCTTCTATCCAAAGACAACCTATTTAAAGGGTCTTCTATTTATAGATGACGCTTTGATATGGTCTTCTATCGATATATGATCCTTCGAAAGGGTCTTCTGATGATGACCCTTTCAAAATGTCTTCCATGTGTAGATGACCTTTTCAAAAGGTCTTCTATGGGTAGATACCCTTTTAAAGGGTCTTTTATGGGTAGATGACCGTCTCAAAGGGCCTTCTATGTGTAGATGATCAATTTAAAGGGTGTTTTATGGGTAGATGACTCTTTTAAAGGGTCTTCTATTGGTAAATGACCCATTTAAAGGGTCTTCTATGTGTAGATGACCCTTCCAAAGGATCTTCTACTGATAGATGGGCCTTTTAAAGGGTCTTGTGTGGATAGAAGACCCTTCCAAAGGATTTTCTACGGGTATATGACCCTTTTAAAGGATCTTCTATGTGTAGATGACCCTTCCAAAGGATTTTCTACGGGTAGATGACCCTTTTAAATGGTCTTGTATGGATAGATGACCTTTCAAAGGATTTTCTACGGGTAGATGGCCCATGGAAAGGGTCTTCTATGTGTAGATTTTTTTTTCAATTTTGACCCTTTTAAAGGATCTTCTATATGTAGATGACCCTTCCAAAGGATCTTCTACGGGTAGATGGCCCTTTTGAAGGGTCTTGTATGGATAGATGACCTTTCAAAGTATTTTCTACGGGTAGATGGCCCTTGGAAATGGTCTTCTATGTGAAGATGGCCCTTTTAAAGGGTCTTCTATGGGTAGATGACCATTTTATAGGGTCTTCTATGAGTAGATGACCATCTTAAAGGGTCTTATATGTGCAGATGACCCTTTCAAGGACTCTTCTTTGTGTAGATGACCAATTTAAAGGGTCTTCTATGGGTAGATGACCCTTTAAAAGGGTCTTCTATTGATAGATAACCCTTTTAAAGGCTCTTCTAGGTGTAGATAACCCTTTTAAAGGGCCTTCCATGTGAAGATGACCCTTCCAACGGATCTTCCACGGGTAGATGACCCTTTTAAAGGGCCTTCTATTGGTAGATGACCCTTTAAAAGGGTCTTCTATTGGTAGATGACCCTTTTAAAGGCTCTTCTATGTGTAGATGACCCTTTTAAAGGGCTTTCTATGTGTAGATGACCCTTCCAAAGGATCTTCTACGGGTAGATGGCCCTTTTAAAGGGTCTTCTATGTGTAGATGACCCCCTCAAAGGGTATTAAATTTGCAGATTACCCTTTCAAAGGGTCTTCTATGTGTAGATGACCCTTCTAAAGGGTCTGATATGTGCAGATGACCCTTTCACGGCCTCTTCTATGTGTAGATGACCACTTTAAAGGGTCTTCTATTGGTACATGACCCTTTTAAAGGCTCTTCTAGGTGTAGATGACCCTTTTAAAGGGCATTCCATGTGTAGATGACCCTTCCAAAGGATCTTCTACGGGTAGATGGCCCTTTTAAAGGGTCTTCTGTGTGTAGATGACCCCCTGAAAGGGTATTACATTTGCAGATTACCCTTTCAAAGGGTCTTCTATTTGTAGATGACCCTCTTAAAGGGTCTGATATGTGCAGATGACCCTTTCAAGGACTCTTCTATGTGTAGATGACCCTTTTAAAGGGGTCTTCTGCTTGTAGAGGACCAATTTAAAGGGTCTTCTATGGGTAGATGACCCTTTAAAAGGGTCTTCTATGGGTAGATGACCCTTTAAAAGGGTCTTCTATGGGTAGATGACCCTTTAAAAGGGTCTTCTATTGGTAGATTAACCTTTGAAAGGGTCTTCTATTGGTAGATGACCCTTTAAAAGGGTCTTTTATTGGTAGATGACCCTTTTAAAGGGCCTTCTATGTGTAGATGACCCTTCCAAAGGATCTTCTACGGGTAGATGGCCCTTTTAAAGGGTCTTTTATGTGTAGATGACCCCCTCAAAGGATATTAAATTTGCAGATTACCCTTTCAAAGGGTCTTCTATGAGTAGATGACCCTCTTAAAGGGTCTGATATGTGCAGATGACCCTTTCAAGGACTCTTCTATGTGTAGATGATCCTTTTAAAGGGTCTTCTGCTTGTAGAGGACCAATTAAGGGTCTTCTATGGGTAGATGACCCTTTTAAAGGCTCTTCTAGGTGTAGATAACCCTTTAAAGGGCCTTCCATGTGAAGATGACCCTTCCAAAGGATCTTCTACGGGTAGATGGCCCTTTTAAAGGGTCTTCTATTGGTAGATGACCCTTTAAAAGGGTCTTCTATTGGTAGATGACCCTTTTAAAGGCTCTTCTATGTGTAGATGACCCTTTTAAAGGGCCTTCTATGTGTAGATGACCCTTCCAAAGGATCTTCTACGGGTAGATTACCCTTTCAAAGGGTCTTCTATGAGTAGATGACCCTCTTAAAGGGTCTGATATGTGCAGATGACCCTTTCAAGGACTCTTGTATGTGTAGATGACCAATTTAAAGGGTCTTCTATGGGTAGATGATCCTTTAAAAGGGTCTTCTATTGGTAGATGACCCTTTTAAAGGCTCTTCTACGGGTAGATGGCCCTTTTAAAGGGTCTTCTATTGGTAGATGACCCTTTAAAAGGGTCTTCTATTGGTAGATGACCCTTTAAAAGGGTCTTCTATTGGTAGATGACCCTTTAAAAGGGCCTTCCATTGGTAGATGACCCTTTAAAAGGGTCTTCTATTGGTAGATGACCCTTTTAAAGGCTCTTCTAGGTGTAGATGACCCTTCCAAAGGATCTTCTACGGGTAGATGGCCCTTTTAAAGGGTCTCCTATGTGTAGATGACCCGCTCAAAGGGTATTAAATTTGCAGATTACCCTTTCAAAGGGTCTATGAGTTGAGGACCCTCTTAAAGGGTCTGATATGTGCAGATGACCCTTTCAAGGACTCTTCTATGTGTAGATGACCCTTTTAAAGGGTCTTCTGCTTGTAGAGGACCTTTTAAAAGGGTCTTCTATTGGTAGATGACCCTTTAAAGGGGTCTTCTATTGGTATATGACCCTTTAAAAGGGTCTTTTATTGGTAGATGACCCTATTAAAGGGTCTTCCATGTGTAGATGACCCTTCCAAAGGATCTTCTACGGGTAGATGGCCCTTTTAAAGGGTCTTCTATGCGCAGATGACCCCCTCAAAGTGTATTCAATTTGCAGATTACCCTATCAAAGGGTCTTCTTTGTGTAGATAACTCCTTCAAAGGGTCTTCTATGTGTAGATGACCCCTTCAAAGGGTCTTCTAGACCTTTGATGACCTTTCCAAAAGATCTTCTATGGGTAGATGACCCTTTTAAAGGATCTTCTATTGGCAGGTGACCCTTCCAAAGGATCTTCTATTGGCAGATGACCCTTCCAAAGGATCTTCTACGGGTAGATGGCCCTTGGAAAGGATTTTCTATGTGTATATGACCCTTTTTAAGGGTCTTCTATGTGTAGATGACCCTTTAAAAGGGTCTTCTATTGGTAGATGACCTTTCCAAAGGACCTTCTACGGGTAGATGGCCCTTTTAAAGGGTCTTCTATGTGTAGATGACCCCCTCAAAGCGAAGAGCCTTTAAAAGGGTCATCTACCAATAGAAGACCCTTTTAAAGGGTCATATACCAATAGAAGACCCCTTTAAAGGGTCATCTACCAATAGAAGACCCTTTTAAAAGGTCCTCTACAAGCAGAAGACCCTTTAAAAGGGTCTTCTATTGGTAGATGACCTTTCCAAAGGACCTTCTACGGGTAGATGGCCCTTTTAAAGGGTCTTCTATGTGTAGATGACCCCCTCAAAGGGTATTAAATTTGCAGATTACCCTTTCAAAGGGTCTTCTTTGTGTAGATAACTCCTTCAAAAGGTCTTCTATGTGTAGATGACCCCTTCAAAGGGTCTTCTAGACCTTTGATGACCTTTCCAAAGGATCTTCTATGTGTAGATGACCCTTTTAAAGGATCTTCTATTGACAGATGACCCTTCCAAAGGATCTTCTACGGGTAAAAGGCCCTTGGAAAGGCTCTTCTATGTGTAGATGACCCTTTTAAAGGATCTTCTATGTGTAGATGACCCTTCCAAAGGATCTTCTACGGGTAGATGGCCCTTTTAAAGGGTCTTGTATGGATAGATGACACTTCCAAAGGATTTTCTACGGGTATTCTGCGTGTAGAGGCCCCTTCAAAGGGTCTTCTATGTGTAGATGACCCTTCAAAGGGTCTTCTTTGTGTAGATGACCTTTCCAAAGGAATTTCTACGGATGACCCTTCGAAGGCGTGTGATATTAATAGACGACCCTTTAAAAGGGTCTTCTTGCTAGGGATAACCCTTTCAAAGGGGTTTTTTATAGATCCAAGACCCTTGATAGGGTGCTCTATCAATATTTGACCCTTTAAAAGAGTCTTCTATCTATAGATGACCCTTTATAAGGGTATTCTATCTTTAAATAATTACTTGAAATGGTTTTCTGCCCATAGATTGACTGGGTTTTCTATCTAAATTTTACCCTTTAGAAACTATAAACTTCCTATTTTTATTACCTTACCCCTAGAAAACCTCTATATTGGCACCACTGTTTAAAACGTCAGTTGTCGGTCCGAATTGCTGCCAAAAGATTTCATCTTTGCAACTTATCATTTTCGCTGCTTACTCTTCTATTCCCTCGTGAAATGGCAATCTTTTCCCCACAATAGTGTGCCTTAAACTACTCTGCACAGCAATTTTTGTCAACAACTTAACTCTTTTTTTTCTGCATTGTCATCATGCTCCTCTCTTTCCCCCCCCCTTACTACTCATATAACGCCTTTGGGGTGTATTTTTTTTATCAACTTACCAACCTACCTACGGACCATTATTTCAAATTGTATTTTAATGCCATGGATTTAAAAAGTTGTTATTGTTATCGTTTGTGCCGTCCGTCTGACAGTCGTTCGTTCGGTCGGTCTTCGTCACAAGTTGTTTTTTCTGTCGTTTCGTTTTATTTTGCCTTTTTTTACTGCCTTCTGTTATTGTCGGTAATTTTCGCTTCGGCGTGCGCATATCATAAATAGTAATCATGTTTCATTCAAGTAGCTTTTTTACGATTTATTAAATTACGCGCATTATTACGATTACAACAGTGGCCGAGGCGGCGGCAACAGCGATTAGAGGCATTCAACTGCCTCCGTGTGAGCGAAGCACACAGCAACATTGCTCTTGTGTGGTGAGTGCTTTTGTGCACTTTACTCCGCCACTCCACACACTCTAGCGCACAATATCGCCACTTTACTTGGCCATCGATTCAAACAACCAACCAACCATCCTCTCCATCCAGCCGAGCAGCAAGCACTTCACTTCAGGCCACTTGAAAATAATACGACATGGATGGGGAGTACGATGACGATGAAGACCACAATTTACCCCAAAACATATTACACACAAACGAACACCACGTATCGACTACTTATATTTCAAGTACCACTTCTTTAAACCACCAGCAAGCAGCAGCAGTAATAACGACGATATCTGCAAAGTAAAGAAGAAGAAAAAAAAAAACGAATAAAACAAAAAATGAAATAAAACTCCCGGCAAGAAAAAAAAAACTAAAACCAAACTGAACTGAACGGCAACAAATCTTTGTGTGTGATAACAGCAAAACGATTATTTTACGCTAACAGACAAGCAAAAAATTCTTGCCGGGCAGGCAGTCAACCAACCAAGTCGACAAGCAAGCAAAAACATATGTATGTATGTCCGTTTATCTTGCTTGCTTTACTTTACTTCGCTTTGAATGGATAGATGGTGGTTAAATGGACAAATGCTTGAGCTCTTCACAAGCATCAAACAAAAACACAATGAACCGGGGCTGGTTGGCTGGCTGGGGGTACAACGTTCATAGTTTTCAAACTAAACGATGACAACGAACAGAACACAGAACGAAGTAACTTGTACTTCAATAAAGACGAAAAAATGGACGGACAGACACCCTGGTATGGACAGACATACCGTGTAGCATTGTGATTTTTTCCCTCCTCTTCGGCATAGTCGTCTCCTTTGTTTCCTTCAAAGATGTTAGATCTACATCATCACCATCACCACGTACACGGCGATAATCCCTGCAATCTGCTTCTGGCTCTAAATGTTTGGCTTATGTCTGACTCTCTAAAAACCATGAAAGAAGAATCATCGTCATCGTCGTCGTCGACAAGCGTACAAACATGAGGCTATGCCCCATAGGGTATAATATCCAACTCCTCTACTTCAATGTTGGAGTGCAAAAGTGACGTTTTTGTTATGCGTTTTCAATACGACTACTACGGCAATGATAACCATTCGCATGGTGTGGACTTGAGCGGTCAACCTTTGGCACGTGTTGTCGTCATGTATTCATAAATAATAGCAAAAGAAAGGGTATTCTATAAAAAGAAACCCTACAAAATGTTATCTATAGAGAATACCCTTCAGAGGGTCAGCTTTGGATAGAAGGCCATTTCAGAGGGTTATCATTGGATAGAAGACCGTTTAAGAGAATCTTCTTGGGATAGGGTCTACTTTTAGAGAATCTTCTTAGAATAGAAAACCCTTTCATAGGCTCATCTTGGGATAAAATACTCTTTCAGAGGGCCATCTTTGGAAAGAAGACCCTTCCACAGGGTCATCATTGGATAGAATACTCTTTGAGCGGGTCATTTTTGGATAGAAGACCCTTTCAGAGAATCTTCTAAGGAAAAAAGACCATTTCATAGGCTCATCTTGGGATAAAATACACTTTCAGAGGGTCATCTTTGAATAGAAGAACCTTTTAGAGTGGTCGTCTTTAGAAAAAAACCCCTTCGAAGGGTCATCTATGAATATAAGGCCCTTTCGGAGGATCAGCTTTGGATACAAGACCATTTCAAAGGGTCATCTATGGATATAAGAAATTTTCAGACGGTTATCTGTGGATAGAAGACCCTCTCAGAGGGTCACCTTTCGACAGAAACCCGTTTTAAAGGGTCATCTTGGGTAGAATACCCTTTCAGACAGTTATCTTTGTGTAGAAGACCCTTTCAGAGGGCCATCTTTCGATCTTTCAGAGGGTCTTCTCATAGATGGAAAATCATTTGAAAGTGCCATCTTTAGATAGTAGACCCTTTCAGGGGATCATCTTTGGATAGAAGACTCCTTCAAAGGGTCATCTATGGATATAAGATTCTTTCGGAGGGCAGCTTTGGATAGAAGACCTTTTCGGAGGGCAGCTTTGGATAGAAGACCCTTTCGGAGGGTCAACTTTGGATAGAAGACCCTTTTAGTGGTTCAGCTTTGAATAGAATACCGTTTCAGATGGCCATCTTTGGGTAAAAGACACTTCCGGAGGGTAATCTTTGCGTAAAATATCTTTTCAGGGGGGTCGTCATTCGATAAAAGACCCTTTCGGAGGGCCATCTTCGATAGGTGATACTTTCAGAGGGGCTCTCATAGACGTAAAATCATTTGAAAGTGTCATCTTTGGATAGATGACCCTTTCAGGGGATCATCTTTGGATAGAAGACTCCTTCAAAGGGTCATCTATGGATATAAGATTCTTTCGGAGGGCAGCTTTGGATAGAAGACCCTTTCGGAGGGTCAACTTTGGATAGAAGACCCTTTTAGTGGTTCAGCTTTGAATAGAATACCGTTTCAGAGGGCCATCTTTGGGTAGAAGACCCTTCCAGAGGGTAATCTTTGCGTAAATGACCTTTTCCGATGGTCGTCTTTCGATATAAGACCCTTTCGGAGGGCCATCTTTCGAAAGAAGATCGATTCAGACGGCCTCTCATAGACGCAAGATCATTTGAAAGTGTCATTTTTTGATAGAAGACCCTTTTAAAGGGTTATCTTTGGATATAAGATCCTTTCAAAGGGTCATATATGGATAGCCTTTCGGAGGGCTACTTTGGATAGAAGACTTTGGATGAAAGACCCTTTTAGAGGTTCAGCTCTGAATAGAAGACTCTTTTAGAAGGTGATCTTTCAGATGGTCATCGGAGGGTCATCTTTGGTTAGAAGACCCTTTAGAGGGCCATCTTTGGATAGAAGACCCTTTCAGGGATCATCTTTGGGTAGAAGACCCTTTCAAAGGGTCATCTTTGGATAGAAGACCCTTGCAGAGGGTCATCTTTGGATAGAAGACCCTTTCAAAGGGTTATCAATGGATAGAAGACCCTTTCGGAGGGCAGCATTGCATAGAAGATATTTTCGGGGGATAGAAGATCCTTTCAAATGGTCATCTTTGTGTAGAAAACCCTTTCAGAGGGTCAACTATCGATAGAAGTCTCTTTCGGAGGCTCAATTTTGGACAGAAGACCCTTCCATAGGGTCAATTTGCGATAGAAGAGCCTTTCAGAGAGTCATATTTGGATATAAGACTCCTTTAAAGGGTCGTCTTTTGGTAGAGCACCCCTTTAAAGGGTCTTGTTTGGATAGAAGACCCTTTCATCTTTGAATAGAAGATTCTTTTAAATGGTCTTCTCAAGATGGACGACCCCATCTGAGGGTCAGCTTAAGATAGAATATCGTTTTAGAGAGTCATCTTTGATAAGAAGACCTTATCAGAGGGCCATATTTGGGTAGATTGTCTTTCAGAGTGCCATCTACGGTTAAAAAAAACTTTCAAGGGTCACCTATGGCTACAAGACCTTTTCAAAGGGTCATCTAAGAATAGTAAACCCTTTGAGAGGGTCATCTTGGAGGATGATCATTTTAATGGGCCATCTGTGGATATAAAACCTTTTCAGAGAGTCATCTTTGGATAGAACACTCCTTCAAACGGTCATCTGTGGATAGAAGACCTTTTTAACGGGTCCTCTAAGGATAGTAGACCCTTTGAACAGGTAATCTATAGGAAGGAGATTAATTTAGAGGGTCACCTGATGATAGAATCTGATGATAGAATACCCTTTCAGCGGGTCATCTTTGGATAGGAGATCCTTTCAAATTGTCATCTTTGGATAGAAAAAACCCTTTCAAAGACCCTTTCAGAGGGTCATCTTTGGATATAAGACTCTTTCAAAGATACATATGTGGCTAGCCGATCCTTCCTAAGGGTCGTCGGTGGACCGAAGACATTTTTTAGTAGTCCTCTAAAGATAGTAGACCCTTTGAACGAGTCATCTATAGGAAGAAGATCCATTCAAAGGGTCACCTAAGGATAGGAGACCCTTTGAACGGGTCATCTGTAGGTAGAATACCCTTTTAGAGGGTCTTCTTTGGATATAAGACCCTTTGGATTGAAGGCATTTTCAGAGGGTCATCTTTGGGTAGAAAAACCTCTAAAGAGTCATCTAAGGATAACAAACCCGTTGAACGGGCCATCTATAGGAAGAAATAATTTCGAAGGGTTATCCGTGGATAGATAAAGGCTCATCTATTGATAGGAGAGCCATTCAAAGTCATTTATGGATAGGAGAGCCATTCAAAGGGTCATCTATGGATATAAGAACCTTTCAAAGGGTCATATATTGATAGTAAACTCTTTCAAAGGATCATCTGTGGAAATAAGTTGCTTTCAAAGGGTCTTACATGGATAGAAGACTCTTTCAAAAAGTCATCTGCAAATAAAAGGCCCTTCAGAGGGTCATCTACTGATAGCAGACACTTTCAATTGTCATCTAAGACAGAAGACCTTTCCAATATGACCCCTTCAAGTGGTTATTATTATCTCTTAACTACGCAATATTTAACCCTTTATGATAGCTGCATATTAATATATCAAGTTTTAAGCAAAAAGGGGAGGGGGTTTAAGAGCTGATCAAAACGGCGTTTTCCCACACTTAACACTTTAAACTAATTTAAGCATAACAAATGGCATTCTTTAAAGATGTTAAAATAAAAACCCAAAATTTAAATAAACAATTTACACATAAAAAGGAAATCCACATTCTCAAATTCTCACCCCGCGACAACAAAGATATTCAATCAAGCATATAATCACCCTAGTTGGTTATAATTATCAGAGGTTGTTTTGTTTTTTTATAAATTGTTTTTTATTGCGATTGTTTTTTAGCTGAAGAGTTCTTTTAGAAGAAGAACCCTCTTTCTTGTATCTAAAACAATGGCAAGCGAAGATAAAGACTTTTCAACCCTTCTTTTCTTATTTCCATTTTTGCCCTGAAGGGTTAAAAAATTGGATTGTTGGATTGGAGGAGATTGCCTCTAATTATGTATTATTAAAAATATTTGTAAATTGAATAAAAACACAATAACCTGAAGGTTTTGTGAGATCCTTAAAGAAGGTAGAACCCTTATGGAAATTATAAGAGTCACTATAAGGAGTTTGGTTTACCCTCTTCAGGAAAAATTATAACAATAAACTTGTTTTCAACCCCCCTTGTGTTGTTTTGTTGTTTTCTGTGAAAAATAAACTCAACACATGAGGTTTGAATTCAGGACAAAGGTAATAATAAAAAATAAATAATAAAGATTTAATGATGATGTTTGCAACACTGTTCTTTCATTTACTTCCACCTCAATGATGGAAATATTCAAAAATAAACAGAAATTTGTGTTTTATTATAATAAATTGTGAAAAAACGCCAAGTTTGCAACACTGTTCTATTTGTCAATATCAATGATGTCAGCACATGATGGAAATAGTGAAAAATAAATGTTTTTCGGAAGCACAAAATTTGTTTTTACTACCTTTATGTTGTAAAAAACGCCAAGTTTGCAACACTGTTCTTCCTGTCATTATCATGGATGACAGCCTATATTCTCTACTCTCCACACAATGACTAAAAGAAGGACCGGTCGGCCCTCTTTAACATCAAGTTATCACATACCTGGACCAAACAACCATAGGGCTCTGTTGTCCATCCTGCCTCCTACTCTTCCCTCCTCTCTTCCACCCTCCTTCTTCCCACAAGTTCTGCTATTAACTTTGTTGTGCACTCTTGTTGAACAAAATGATTGTTCAAGTATTTTATTATTGCAATACGACAACAGCAACAACAACTATAACAATGTCGCAAAGGACGGACAAACAACAAATGGATGGTAGTACGGATGGACGGACAGACGAACCGAACGTGCAAAGTGCTGCAAACGAATATCAACTAAGTTGAATATAAAGCTGCTACTTTTGATTCATTCCTTTACATTACATGCTGTTGTAGTCTGTCCGTCCGTCCGTCGTGTTGCTTCTGGGCTAGTTGGATGAATGCATTGTTATAAGGCTATGGTGCTGGTGGCTGGCCCTCCTCCTTCATTGTCCTCACACGTAAGCGCACTCAAGTGACTACAAGCATGAGAAGTATACTTAAGCCATGGAGTGTTTGGATCGAATCGTTGGTTGGTTGGTTTTTGCACTAAGGATTGCTGTATGGCTGCTGATGATTGTTCGTTCGTTCATTCGTATGTATGTCCCTACGTTCGTCCGTCCCAATGTATTTGGTCGTTGTATGTTTAGTTGTTTGTAGTAACTTTTTGGCAATGTAAGTATTTTTGTCATCATCGCCGTTGGTGTGCGGTTGGTCGGGCTTGGTTGGCTTGGTCGTTGTTAAAATCCTCTACTGCTAATGCTGGCTGTCTGGCTGCTTGCCTGCCTGTCTTATTGCATGATAATGGTTGGTGTAAACTTGGTATGATTATTCCAGCTACTCTTGGACTGACTAAATGACGACTACCCCTACTACTGCTGTTAGTAGAGGTTGTTCTACACAAAAACTTAACAACAGCAACAACAAAAACAACAGCAGCTATGATAATTTCTATGAGACTCCAAGCTCTTTTTGTTTGTGACGATGAGTGCCTAACTTTCGGTTTTGCATTGCTTTTGTTGTAATGGCGTTTTGCCATTACGAGACCAACCAGCCAACTGACTAACCCACTAGTTGCCTGACGTTTAAACTCTTTGCTTGCAACTTTTAGCCTGACAACGACAACGAAGGCTTATTGTGTGTGAGCATGATGGCTTGGTCTTTTTCGTTTTTCCTCCTCTGTGGTTCTACCCAGCTTGCTTTACTAACTTGTCCGTCCGACCGTCCGTCTCCCTGTCTGTTCTCTGTTGTCGCATTCAAGTGGAGCGAAGTGTATAATGTGTGAATGTTTTTTGTGTGATTGCCGCTAATTTAGATGCTTTAGCAGTGATTATATGGCATTTTTCGTATTTATTTATTTATTGTATTTGCCTTAATTCACCAGGTACTAAATAAGTAAGTGGTTTGCTGTTATTATAGCTGTTAAATTTGGTGTATAAGGTAATGGCTGGCTGGCAGTTGTTGTTGTTGTTCTTGTTATTATTGTTGTTGCTACTGCTGTTGGTAGTGTTATTATTTGCCCCCATCTCCCCCTCCCCCTCCTCCTTTTGCACGATGTGGTTGTGTAGTGTGGCAAACACACAACACAGGACCATGCATGCCATGCCAAGCAAGCACGCATCGTTGCATATATTGCACTTCGAGTTTTTTGCTCTCATAGTGTAAATGTGTGAAAGAGCAATACAGTGTATGATGGTGTGTGGGGGAAATGGGGGGAGATCTTTGGGGTTCGTCGTTTCGTTTGTTGCATTTGCCGAGGGCAGGGAGGCCCACAAAAATTATGAAGAGCACTGGAGCATATGTAATGATGGAATTGTTTTGATATATTCAGACTCGGTATTGCATTGCAATGTAAGAGGGAGCACCACTGTTATTGGGGAGTGTTTGTTATTAACAGAGTTGCCAATTGCTGCGTTTTTTTGTCTTCCCAGGGAATCTGTACAAAATAAATGAAAATAATATCAAGTCTTGGGCTTTATTACACTAATAAAATTTAAATATTAATAGGAAATATAAACTAAAAATATATAAAAAGCAAATAGAAAATATAAATAGAAAATGTATATAAAAATATACAATAATAAATTAAATATAATTTATTTAAAAATAAATATAAATATAAATGGAAAATATAAATAAAAAATATAAAAAAAATTATTAGTAACTTTGTTCCCCAATCAAAAATTCTTGGATTTGAAACAATAATACTGCCGTCATTCGTTGGTTGGCAAAAACACCATCAACTACAAATAATAAAAAAAAATTAACAAATTTTAGAACCGACCAAATATTATTCCCCAATTTCGACCAAATTCTAAACCCCACTTCAACAAAACAAATACTTGCATTTTGGCTTCAAAAACTAAATGTATGCTACACAAAGAGCCAATAAAGGGTTCGACCGAATTAAAAAATCATTATTTATATAATCGACCAATTTTATAAACTACCAACATTTTTCGCACATTGGAAACTTTGTTCCCCAATCAAAAATTCTTTAAATTGTAAATAATAAATTTAATAAATATATATAAATGTGAAAAGAGTAGTCCCAATTTACATTAGGCGAGTTTACTTGCGGCAATTGTCAGTTTGTAGGTGAGAGAGGGTGCTGAGAGGCAAAGGGTTACCATATGCCTCACCTCTCTCTCCTACAAAATGACAATTGCCGCAAGTAAACTCGCCCAATGTAAATTGGGACGTACAAAAAATTAATAAAAGTATGTATAAACTAAAAATTTAAAAAAAAAAAAAACATATAAACACAAATAAAAATATTTGTACAAAATATAAATAAAGACCACGAGCTTAAAAAATCCTATCATTTCAAAATAAAATAGAAATTATAAATTAAAAATATAAATAAAAAGTATATCAAAAAATATTAGTAA
This sequence comes from Musca autumnalis, assembly GCF_047663935.1. Taxonomy (NCBI): domain Eukaryota; kingdom Metazoa; phylum Arthropoda; class Insecta; order Diptera; family Muscidae; genus Musca; species Musca autumnalis. The sequence continues at coordinate 199,016,131 of NW_027411866.1, read as the reverse complement.
AAATATAAATAAAGTTAAATAAAAAATATTAATTAAAAATAAAAAACAATAAACTTTAAATATTAATAGGAAATGTAAAATAAAAAAGCAAATACAAATATAAATATAAAATATATATAAAAATATACACTAATAAATTCAATAATGTAAGTTTAAAATTAAAAAAAAAAATATCACTATAAAAATAAATGGAAAATATAACTAAAAAAAAACATTAATTTCAATAATATGTATATGAATGGAATACATGTAAATAAAATTTGAATAATAAAAATAAATTAAAAATGTAACTAACAAATATAAGTAAAAACAAGTAAGAACAGACTATAGTCGGACGGGGCCGACCATGTGATACCCTATACCACTATCCCTGTGCACTAGCTTTCCGGGCTAGCTTTTGATAAATGATAACTTTTATTTAAATGTATACACAAAAGTTTTGATCAATTTAACCCGCTAAATATTATCCGATCATACCGTTGACTTGCACGCTACTTCTTCATCTCAAACCAAAACTACGTTTAAAATTTCGCGCCGATCGGACTATTATTGCGACCTACAGAGCGGCTACAAAATCGAGCAAAAATTTTGTTTTTGGTCCATTTCATCCCTTTAACATTTCACGATCATCGCCAAAAACTAATCAGTTCTATTCTGGTCCAAACCCGACCTCCATACTAAATTTCGTGACAATCGGTCCATAATTGCGGCCTCTAGCTTGATTACAATTTTTAATGGACGGACAGACGGACGGACGGACGGACGGACACACATCGCTAAATCGCTTTATCTCGTCGAGATATGAAGTTTGGTATACCACATGAGGGGTCTACGACGAATATTTCGCGGCGTTACATGAATTTTTGGGAAAACAAACTTATTATACCCTTTTCCACATTGTGGTATAGGGTATAAATATGGAAAAATATAAAAAGATTACAATTAAAAAAATTTAAACATAAATAAATATAAATACAAAAATTTATGCAAAATATAAATATAAAAAATAAAAAAGTATTAATAAAAAATATAATTAAAAAATTTATCAACAAATATTAGTAAAACTATAAATAAAAACAACAACAAAAATTATAATAAATCATATAAAAAATAATAAAATTAAATAAAAATAAAACTATAATATCAATAAAATATAGATGATAAATGTTAATCGAAAATATAAATTAAAAATATATATAAAACCAAATTAAAAACTAATGAAAATTAATTTAAAAAAATATATGTATAAACATAAACATAAATATATATAAAATAAATAACAAAATTGAATAAAAAATAATAATAAAATATAAAATAAGGAAAATTAATAAAAAATTTAAAGTATATAAATAAAAAATGTAAAAAATTTAAGTAAAAAGTAAGTTACACATATAATACCTTTAGAAGAGGTAAAGTAGACTCTCGATAATTCGTAATCCAAGGGACCGGTCATTTCAAACGAATAACCGAGGTTTTTGGTTTAGCGAGGTTAAATTGCAAATGAAATGGCTTTAAAGAACCGACAACTTGTACGAATTATCAACAATTTCGGTTTATCGAGGTACGAATTATCGCGATTATACTGTATTTTATAAATCGAAAGTCCTGTCAGGCGGTCTTCTATCAATCCCAAAGACCCATTCTAGGTGTATTCTATCGATTGAAGACCCCATCGGTATAAAAATTGTTCTTGACTAATAAAAAAATAATGAAAAGTGCATTAATTTTTTGGCTTAACTTTACCAAACGACCAATTTTTTAAAATCTTCAGAATCGATAAAAACTTGCTTATTTATGAGAAAATGTTTCATGACTGACAATGAAATGGTTATATATACCTAGATTTTATCATTTTTAGCAATCGACCAAATTTGTTAAATGGACCCATTTTTATTTTGGCGGCATAATTGGATTTTGGGTTCGAGAACTCATTGCATACCTTGGTAGCCCATGGACGAGCCGAAGCCTGACGAAAATAAGTAAGATGATATACCACAGTTTAGGAGAATAACACAAAATCGACCAAATTTCAAAATCAACGGTATACTTTAATTTTGACTTCCAATGGAGGAAAATTCCCAACTACAGTTTCCGAGGATAACTCTAAATTGAAAGATAGACCAAATTGAAAATTTTATTACATTGTCATAAATCGACCAAACTTAAAAAACTGCCAAATTTTATTCCCCACTCCAACACCTTTGTTCACCAATAATAAAACAGGTTGAATTTTGGCTCCATACATTTATAGGAGAAAGGGGAGGGTCTGCTCAAACTAAAAAAATCATAATTCCACTAATCGACCAAATGTTAGAACCGATCTACATTTTTCCCACTTTGAGAATATTTTTTTCCACAATCAAAGAAGTACATGTATTTTTGAACAAAAACATGCCGTTATTCGTTGGTTTCAACTAAAAAAATCGACCAAATTTGAAAAACGACCAAAATATTTTTTCACCACTTTGAAAACAAGTTGAACGCCGAAATAAATCGACCCGATTTTTAAAAACGACCAGATTATATCACCCACTTCAACAATATACAAAAACAACACCAACATAATTGATCTACCAAATTTAAAAACGACCAAAATATTTTTAACCACTTAAAAAAACGTGATGAAAAAATATATCAGAACCGAAGGAAATGGACCAAATTTTAAAACGACCAAATTATATCACACCCTTCAACAACATGCAAAAACAACACCAACTATTTTGAAAGCGACCAAATTCTATTTCCACTTCCTCAACATAAATTTAATCTTTGAGGCAACTAAAAAAAGCATCATTTCACCAATCGACCAAATTATTGAACCGACCTACATTTTCCCCACATTTGTTCCACAATCAAATAATACAGGTACATGGATATTGGAACAATAATGCTGCACAAACAGCCAGTAAAAGTTCCGCTTGATCTAAAAAAACATAGAATTATAATTTTTCACCAATCGACCAAATTATATAAACGTCCTACAAATTTCCCACGTTTGTCCCAAAGCAAAAAATATATGGCTTTTGGAACAATAATGCTGCTGTCATATGTTGGTATGCCACCAACTAAAACAATAGACCAAATTACAAAAACTACCAAAATATTGTCCATCGCTTTCACAATGTTGTCGAAAAAAATATGACACATAAATAACCAATGAAGGATGGTCCGCTCGAACTAAAAACACTAGAATTAAAAGTTCACCAAAACATTCGACCAAAATTTAATAATGACCAAAAAAAAATATTGTTTTTCGACCAAATTATATAAACGTCCTAAAATTTCCCACTTCTGTCAAAAAAAAAAAAACATAAATTTTGGAACAATAATGCTGCTGTCATATGTTGTTGGTATGCAAAAACAACACCAACTAAAACAATCGACCAAATTACAAAAACTACCAAAATATTGTCCATCGCTTTCACAATGTTGTCGAATAAATATGACACATAAATTACCAATGAAGGGTGGTCCGTTCGAACTAAAAAAATAAAATTAAAAGTTCACCAAAACATTCGACCAAATTTTAATAATGACCAAAAAATATTGTTCTTCGACCAAATTATATAAACGTCCTACAAATTTCCCACTTTTGTCCAAAATCAAAAAATACATGAATTTTGGAACAATAATGTTGCTGTCATATGTTGTTGGTATGCCAAAAACAACACCAACTAAAACAAGCGACCAAATTAAAAAAACGACCATAATATTGTTTCCTTGCTTCCACAATGTTGTCGAAAAAAATATGACACATAAATAACCAATGAAGGGTGGTCCGTTCGAACATATATAACCAATGAAGGGTGGTCCGTTCGAACTAAAAAAACTAGAATTAAAAGTTCACCAAGACATTCGACCAAATTTTAATAATGACCAAAAAATATTGGTCTTCACTTCGTCAACATGTTGTTTGGGAAACAAAAATGCGTAGGTTATAGCTTCATAAATTCATTATAAGATACACAAAAACCAACTTAAAAAATCGACCAAATTTTAAAAAGGTCCAAAAATATTTTTTTTTTCCTCTTCGATTACATTGTTCCCAAATCAAAAATGCTTGGATATTGGCTTTTGATACACCACAAACCAATGGAGGGTCCGGAATCAAAAGATCACCAAAACATTCGACCAAATTTTAATACTGACCAAAAGATATTGTTCTTAACTTCGTCAACATTTTGTTTACGAAACAAAAATGCTTAGTTTATAGCTTCATAAATTCATTATATGATACACAAAAACCAACTTATACAATCGACCAAATTTTATAAACGACCAACACTATTTTTTTACCTCATCGACAACATTGTTCCCAAGCCAAAAATGCTTGGATTTTGGCTTCATAAATTCATTGTTTGATACACCACAAACCAATGGAAGGTCCGTCTGCTCGGCCAAAAAGTTGGTTACCCTATTGTGCTGGAACAAAAAAAAAAAAAAAAAAAAAAAAAACGCATTACAGATTGTATGGTTGTTCATCGGATTGGATTGGAATATATGCTTCGGTGATTCGTTGGTATGCAATAAAGTATGTGGGGAATATAACACAGCAACAGCAACAAGAACAACCAAAGGAACTGACTGACTGCCACACATTGCAAAGGTCCATCCATTTGGAACGTATTTACGTTGGTTCGTTCATATGTTTTTGTTGGACGGTCCTTACTTTTGAATAGCTGCTGAGTGGATAGCTTTGCTGGCTCTGGTGGCCTGCATGACTATATTCGATATAAGTAAATTATAATGTGAAGTGCATAAATGCCATGAATTTTGTTGTATGTATGTGCATACGTGTGTGTTTTTTGGATGATGGCTATGTGTTTTAATGGCTACAGCCAGTCAAACATGCCAACAACGTTTTGATCATGGATTGGTTGGTGGACGGACACACAGAAAAATTGTTGGTTTACTTGCTGCTAACATGGAGTTGTTGAGAGTTCAGTTGAGTTGACTTGTCTTCTTGACTTGTTGGCAGGCAGTTGGAGTGTGGTGTGGAGTATCGGAGTGCCTGCCGCCAGTGGAGTTTAAGAGTTATGTTGTGGAGTTATTGCATTGCATTGGAATGATGGCTGGTATGCCATGGCAGCATTACTGCACTTACTTAGTGCTGCTAGCTGGACTGCATATCATGGTTATGGTATGCAATGATGATGATGATGGCATGGTGACTGCATATTCATATCATGATGTGTGTGGTGTTTTGTTTTTGTTGTTGTTGTATTTTTTATTGGCAATATCTTTCTCGTTATGTTTGCCATACTCGTCGTCGTTGTTGTCGTATTTGATAGCTTTACTGATGCTGAATATCAAATTATATTGGTGTGTGGAGTACCGTACCTACTGCTGCATATGTCCGTCCGTCCATCTCCACATTCCTACACATTCAGTTGGTTTTTTTCTCGTGTGGCATTCTATGTTTTTTTTTTTTTTTGCTTTTCTTTCAACTCATATTTGTTTGAATTCTACGTGCCTTTGTGGTTTTTTGTTTTGTAATGAAAAAAGAGAAACCCTCAATAAAATCTTCACGTATTTTTCCCTAGTCGTATTTTTTATTGTTTTTCCTTAGAGCTTCTTGCTCTGGCTGCCGCTTGGCTGATTTAGCTTAAATGTTATGGGGATAAGGCATGAAAAGCAAGCAAAAAATCTCCCTTGTCGTCCATTCAATTCAGCAAAGCATAAATTTCTTTGGAATTTTACTGGATGGCTGGTTGGTTTAGTTGGCACATTACAACAGCAACAACTAACTACACACGTATAGTATTTGCCTTGCCTTGCTTCCTTCACTACCACCACCGACATCATCATCATCATAGTCTTCGTTGTTATCCATTCTCCAAGCATTTCCATTTGAATTCAATGCAATTCTATTTTAAATTAAACTACTCTTTTGTTGTTGCTCTTGTTGTTGTTCTTTTTTTTGTCTCTAAAGAAGCCAGCCAGTAGCATTTTCTGCTCTTTCACAAAAGATTTGTGTTCAACAAAATCCATGAAGCAAACAAGAAAGAAATCCCCAAAAAAACAACTAAGCAAAACAAATTTTTTTTTTTTTTTGTCCAAAGAGCAAGCACCACCACCATAAGATATACCTTACTTATTGTGATTTTTTAGCTTCTCTACTCTTCAAAGAAAGGCATTCTATTTTCTTTTCTTTTTTTGGGATTACAGTTGTTGTATCTTCTCTGCACCACTACTGCTGCTGTTTAAGCATGAATTGAAATTTCAATACTGCCATTTACTCACACAACAAACATGGTGGCCAACATTGAGACTCTCAGGCATATAAACACCCCCCGCATATGCCCCACATAAGTTCCCTTTCCCCCTCCTCTTCACATCATCTCATTTCGTACGGCTTTTGTTGTCTACCAACTTTTTTGGGCAAGTTATTGTTTTGTTTAGTTTTTTTGTTTTTCTTGTTTAAGTGAGCAAAAGAGCATAAAATTGTTTACAGAGTTGACAACAATGTTTTCGTTGTGGGGGAATTTGCACAAAAAATACCCACTTTTGTGCCAAAAACATTTCTCATCAAAACATCAGCTTTTAATTCTGAGAAAAAAAGTAATAACAAGTAAAACAGTATCAGTCAGCTTTGCCGACAGAGATATACCCTCAGCCTGTGTATATTGAAAAAAATTTTAACAAAAAACTTATTAGGGGATTTAAAAAAAAAGTTTTACGGAGGAGATACTTAAAGTAATGGATCGGCATTGACCATTATGGAAGTGGATCTCCTGCCACAACATATGGTATCATAGGGGGTTTTTACACCCTTCGGGCTGTTTGCTCAAGAATTATGGACTTGCCCCTGAAAAAAATTTTACCATCGTAATTGAGGCAGCGATTGCAAGTTAATTTAATTGTTCCACAAACATCCCAGATGGGACAAGGGAGACTTCTCTCATTGCAAGTTGCTTCAACAAAAATCAAAGTGATTCGTTTGCAGGTCTTAAAGTCAACTTATCCGAAATTTTGTGTGGGAAGTACCGGTTGGAGTGGAATAAATGCTGAGGGTATAAAAATCAGTGGCCTTTGCCGACCGCTAAGTACCCTCAGACTATGAATGAAGACGAGCAGATTCCTAACTTTAAAAAAAAAAGATACGCTTTCGTTGGTGACAAAATACTAATTTGGCTGGGTTTTTGGAAATTCGAACTAAAAGGGTACGAAAAGTTACTAAATATGGTACCCTTTGTTTTAGTCAAAGGAGAAGAGCTAGAATTCTGAAATTTGGAATGAGGGTCACTGATGGAGATTTAGAAAGATATACCAAAGGGTTTTTGGAAATTCGACCTCTAAGTGTGCGAAAAGTACTAAAACTTAGCAAATTTAGTATCATTTTGTATATTTTGAACGGATATAGCTAGAATCTTGGAATTCGGTATGAAAATCAAGGTTGGGAAGTGGTGTTTATAAAAGTAAATGGTTTTGAAAGTTGGTATTCATGTGTACGAAAAGTACTAAAGTGTACTAAATTTGGTACAATTTGGTTTTGGGTGAATGTGGATAGAGGTGAAATCGTGAAATTCGGAATTAAGATTACTATTGGAGTGTAGGATTTAGGTAGTTTCGGAAATTCGTACTTATGTGTACGAAAAGTACTAAATTTTTGTACAATTTGGATTTGGGTGAATGGGTATAGGTGGAATACTGAAATTTGGAATTAAGATTACTGTTGGAGTTGAGGATTGAGATACATACAGTTAGGCAAGAAAAGTATTGCAAAAACCAAAATTGTATAAAATTTCATATTAATTGTTCGTTTATGGCAACAAATTGTGTAAAAACCATACGGTTTTTTGTGCAAATCTCTTGCTATAGGTCCTTACAACAATATTCCGTCAAAATGTGCAAAGGTTATTTGCGATTTATAACAAATACGGTCAAAAATAAGAATTAACTACTATTTGGGGGTGACAATAAAAGTATTGCAAAAATTACCAAATCGATGGTTTCTTCGAGAATTACCAAAGGTGTGTTCCTTAATGAGTTGTCTATCCACTTTGGACATTCATTGGAGCATTAATGAGCTTAGTTAAACCAAAAATTAAGGCTCGGTATGTTCCACTCTAAGGATACTGGTTCCCCAATTTTTAGTAAATCTTGATCCTTCGTTGGAGGATGTTTTTGGAGTTTTTTTGTTAAATTGGACGCAAACATGTTATGAGGGTTGATATCAGGATGTTGGCCCGATGTATTCAAGAGTTTTGTGTTGTTATATTACATCGGCAATTTACACAAATAAGATTAACATGTCATTATCTGGTCTTTGGAGTGGTAGTAGTTGACTTTGTTTGAGCTTTCTGGATCGATTTTTCTGACTTTCAGACTAATGCTTATAAAAATTTCTTAATGATGTCAGTGGGATTGTCTTCCCAATCATTATTATATCCGTGAACCCAATTTCGCATACTATTTTCCATGGTATAGAATATAGTACCCAAATATTCGGTATTCCAGCTTCTCCAGTAGCGGTTTAATTTCCATACTTGATGGGTTTTATTGGATTTTGCGCAATTTTTTGGATTTATTATGATAGCAGAGGATAATATCTATCCATTCAGTAAAAATTAAATCATATCCATGCCATTTAGAGACGAAATAGTGCTCTGTCGTAGGTCGTTTCAAAATACTACACTGGTGTCATTTTTTTCCATATACTTTCCAAAGGTATTTCGATGTTCTCAAAGCCAAAATCGGACTGTTTTGCATTGTTCCATTATCCTACAATACATATTGAGTCAAATATGCATTCTTGGCAAACTTGCCTGTGGCCGATTAGTCATTGTTTATTGTTAATATGGTCCCATGCGTTTTTTACCTGTCTGAAGACCCTCCATGACCGCATTTTTTATCACTGAACTTTATTACATTCAATACTGTTAGTCTATTATTAGCCGCAAAAGTCATAAAAATGCATAATGACCGCAAATTTCCGCAAAAATTTTATAGTTTTATAGTACTGATTTTCCCGTTGCAATACTTTTATTGTCACCCCCAAGTAGTAGTTAGTTCTTATTTTTGACCGTATTTGTTATAAATCGCAAATAACCTTTGCATATTTTGATGGAATATTGTTGTAAGGACCTATAGCAAGAGATTTGCACAAAAAACCGTATAGTTTTTACATAATTTGTTGGCATAAACGAACAATTAATATGAAATTTTCTACAATTTGGTTTTTGCAATACATTTCTTGCCTAACTGTATGTGTACAGAAAGTACTAAATGGTACAAAATTTGGTATAATTTGAATTTGAGTGAACGGATAGAGCTGGAATCCTGAAATTTGGAATTAAGATTACTGTTGGAGTGTAAAATTGGGATATGGAAGTAGTTTTGGAAATTCGTACTTATGTGTACTAAATCGTACTAAATTTGGTACAATTTGAATTTGGGTGAATGGATAGAGCTGGTAATTTTGGAAATTCGTACTTATGTGTCCGAAAGGTGCTAAATGGCACTATATTTTGTATTGGTTGCAGGGAATTTGAAATATGTACTATATAATTACGAAATGTACGAAATGGTACATCCAATACAACGTTAGTGTGTGGGGTTGAGATATGGAGGTTATGAAAATGTGTACCATAAGGGTACAAAAGTAATAAAATGTACAAAATTTGGTATTGGGTCTTTCTGCATTTACGAATTGTGTAAATGCATACTAAATGCATGTTAAATGCAGAGTTCGAAAATAAACAGTACACTAACATAGTGTACCGCTCCGAGAACAGTATCACTAAAAAATTTTTAGCGTTAGTGTTCCGGAACACAAACACTAAAAAATATTTTAGTGATACTGTTCCGGAGCACAACGAAAAACGTAGTGTTCCACATTTTGGTACACTAAAAACGTTGGGTACCGCAGTCGGAACACTAAAAATCGTAGTGCTCCGCAGTCGGAACACTAAAAATCGTAGTGTTCCGCAGTCGGAGCACTAAAAAATCGTTGTGTACCACATGTCGGAACACTAAAAAATAACGTAATGATAATGTACCACACACGAGTTTATTATGATTTGGGAGGAAAATTAAATATTTATAATTTTTGAGATAAGTACAAATTAAGACATAAAAACACAGATACCCCTGTTATATCCATGTATGTATACATATTAATTAATAACGTTGGGAACTTAAGTAGAAAATATGACAAACTTTAATTCGGTTCATGTACAATGGCGCACTAAAAATTGTAGTGTTCTGACTGTGGATACATAGAAAATACCACAAAGGAGTTTATTATGATTGGTGAGGAAAATTAAATATTTTATAATTTTTTTAATAAATACAATTTAAGAAATAAACTATAATAGAACACGTGAAAAACGTCTGATTTGATTTTTGGAGAATGGATCAATAAAAATCGTAGTGTTCGGCTGCGGAGCACTAAAAATCGTAGTGTTCCGACTGCCGGATCACTAAAAATGTTAGTGTTCCGACTGTCGGAACACTAAAAATCGTAGTGTACCACGAGCCAAAACGCTAAAAATAACGTTAAATAACGTTGTCCAAGTTGCTAGAAGCTCCAATCGGAGTGATTGACTTATATATGTTTATCATGTATGTATGTAAGTAAATCAACTAAAATAAAAAAAAAAAAAAAATTGTCCAAAAACCAAATCAGATGTTTTTCACATTTTCTTTTAATTTTTATTTATTGAATATATATACATATATATAAAATTTTTAATTTCCTCAGAAATCATAATAAATTCATGTATGGTGCATTACCTTATAATTTCAAAACGGGGTACAAAACGATTTTTAGTGGTCCGGCAGTCGGAACACGACGATTTTTGTGCTTCATTCCACAAGAACTAAATATTATTTTATTTTCATATTTTTGACCAAATTTTGTAACGTGTTTAACTAATGTAAACATATATGGATGTAACAGTTTATCTTAATTTTTTTTAATCAAATTTAACCAAATATTTCATTTTCCTAAAAAATATAATTCTTTTGTTATTTTTTAGTGTTCCAATACGTGGTGCACTACGATTTTTAGTGATCATGCAGTCGGAACACTACGATCTTTAGTGCTCCGCAGTCGGAACACTACGATTTTTAGTGCTCCGCAGTCGGAGCACTACGATTTTTAGTGCTCCGGCATGCGGTACACTACGATTATCGTTGTGTTCCGGTACAGTATCACTAAAATATTTTTTAGTGTTTGTGCTCCGGAGCGGTACACTATCGTAGTGTACCTATCCACCTTGGTACGGTACAGAACGGTACGGTACGATATTATAGTGTTTATTTTCGAACACTGCTTAAATGGTACTACTGAAGATTTTTGCATGCGATTTGGATCAGTTGCATATGTTTTGACAATTAAATTTTAAGGCTATCTTAAAAGGAGTTTTCTTTGACTTTGGAATCAATAGTTTTACCATACAACTTGTCATAACAAATGTTCGGCAGCGTTTTTACCATATTTTTTGGAAGGTTAGAGCATTACGTACACGGTGCTCTTGAATCAAATTTAAATGGAAGCTGCTTACACCTGGGAAGTTTTTGCAGATTCTGTAACTACAATTTTCATTGATGAGAAAATTAAAAAAAAAAACAAAATTTTTTTTTGGTTTTTTGATTTTTCTTTCTCATCTATGAACATTGCAGTTTCAGAATCCGCAAAGACTTTCCAGGTGTAAGCTCCTTCCATTTAAATTTGATTCAAGAGCACCGTGCGTATCATTTTGTTGGAACAATATATAATACCTTTACTAGTAGGAATGCGTTTTCCCAGCTTTTCATATATATCCTTTGCGATTTGACGTATTTCTTCTATATGGCTGACGGTATCGTCTTCTCTCGTAGCTATATCGGAACTAGGATCTATATCGGCATGTTTCTTCATCCTACCAAATGCCTGGTTCCCTGTGCGGATCGATCCTTCTAGTTCCTTTTCCCAAAAGGAACTAGTTCCTAAATATAGTTCCATAGTTCCGAGACAGTTATATGTCAACGAATCTTTCTCCTTCATCGTTCATTTCGTTCCAAATAGTTCCGAGACCGAAATAGTTCAACGAATCTTCATCTTTCTTCGCTCTTTTTGTTTCAAATAGTTCCGAGACGGAAATGTTTTCATGGTTTGGTGGATGAATGACATAAAAATTAATAAATTGAGGTAAAAAATCAGCAAAGACGAAAGATCGACGTAGGCTTTAAATTGAAGGAACGAGAAGAACGAAAGGAACTATATGAACTAAATGAACTATATAAACGCAAGAACTGTATATTGTTCCAATAGTTCCTTGGAACTAGTTCGTTCCGGAACTACACAACTCTGGCAATTTTGATTGTGCAACGTGGCTAAAACCTTCAAAATACCGAAGATCGTGTGGGATGGAACCATACACCAGGGACCTAAACAAGCTACATTGCATTCCCGTTCTCATATAGAATGCATATATAGGAAATTTGCTTTCAAAAGCTATAAAATAAGATATTGGATATTGGATTTGTTGTACCATTTAACATCATATAAAATCTTTGAAGAAGGACTCTTGAAAAGGTTTTTGGGCTCAGATCTTATCTTGGGGCACCATTTAATTTGCTATGTCAATGCTTGTACATAATATATAGGACTTCTCCACATTGCAATGGACATTTTTAATTTATTACATGGTTTAAATCTTCATAGGATGATTCTGGAAAAGTTTTTTTCTCATAATTAGTTTATGCGCACCATTTCGTTTACTGTGAACATTTTGTTAAAAATAGGACTTGCTGTCCTGATCAACGTTGTATACCACATGTTGGCCGGAAAGGCCGACCATATTACTCTCAATTAAGTCGACATTCCCCTACAAGTTTTTTTACATATCTTAACGGAGGTTAACTTCATCTACGAGGGCGGTTCGGAAACTTCTTAGCCTATCAATGAAAGAGAATAGTTAGTTTTTCAAAAATATTTTTATTTTTTCATATAATTTCCTGAAACTTCAATACACTTAGTCCAACGCTTTTCTAGCAATTTTATCCCTTGATTAAAATAGTTTTCCTCAAGGTCTTCAAAATAGTGGTTTACAACTGTAATTGCTTCTTCATTTGAGGTAAAACGCAAGGAATTTTTTTTAGATTTGGGAACAAGTAAAAGTCACTGGGAGCTAAATCAGGAGAATAAGGTGGGTGGTCAAGCAACTCGTACTTTAATTCGTTGGTTTTAGCCATTGTTAAAACACTCTTGTGCGCTGGTGCGTTGTCTTGATGAAAAATTATTTTTTTCTGTTGTAAGCCAGGACGTTTTTCTCGAATTTGTACATTTAATTGATCCAAAAGGTTGCAATAGTACTCTGAATTTATTGTTTTACCCTTTTGCAGATAGTCAATCAATAAAATACCTTTGAAGTTCCAAAAAACCGTTGCCATAACCTTACCAGCCGATTGAATTGTTTTTGCCTTCTTTGGGGCACTTCCTTCAGCTTCAGTCCATTGTTTGGATTGTTATTTTGTCTCTGGAGTATAGTGGTGGATCCATGTCTCATCAACAGTTATGAAACGGCGCTTAAAATCCATTTTATTTCGCTTAAAACGATCCAAACAAGCTTGATCGACTGTTAACAAATGCGGCACCCAGCCATTTTGGCGGGATATTGAAGCCACAACCTTAAACATAACGAAAGTCGGGAGGTATCGTTCTATGGGGGCTATATGAAGGCCTGAACCTAAACCGACAAATTTTAGTTGGAAAGCTGTTTACCCCCAAGTAAGATTTAATACCAAATTTCAGCCATTTTGGCGGGATATTGAGGCCACAACCTTCAAAATACCAGAAATCCGGAGGTACCGTTCTATGGGGGCTATATGAAGACGTGAAAAATTTCAGTTGGAAAGTTTTATACTCCCAACGAAGACCTTATACAAAATGTCAGCCATTAAGTGTGATGTTGAGGCCACGACCTTCAAAATATAGGAAATCGGGAGGACCCATGCTGACAAATTTCAGGTGTAAAGTTTCATACCCCTAACGAAGACTTAGTACCACGTCTCAGCCATTTCGGTGGGATTTTTAGACCACAAATCCTTGTATACATTTTTTGCATATGGTTTTGCATATGCTCATGTTATGCAAATATGTAAAAATATGACAAAACATGCACGATATGCAAAATATGCAAAAATTTCTGGGCCTAATTCGTTTTATTTTGTGATAAAAGTTTCTGTCTAATCAGGTTTTTTCTACGACCATCCTAACCATATATGCATTTGCATAGAATTCCGCTGTCTAGTATTAAGATAGGAAAAGTCAATTGTGAAAAATTACCAATACGAGGGCAGTATAGAACGATACCTCCCGATTTTCGGTATTTTGAAGGTTGAGGCTGTGGTTGTACATTTCTCTATTTTATTGATTTGTCTGAAAAGAATTTTGAACAGAAAGATTGTACATTAGGTTTGGACGATTCCAATGCTTTTGCGATGTATTACAGAATTCTTAATTACTGTCTTGGCTACAATTCTTGTCTTTGTGTTGGATCGAAAATCTCAATGGTTTGGCTGTTATATGCCAAAATATCCAAAAAAACGTCAATAAAAAACTTCAAGCCAAAATCGGGATGCTCGATTTTCATCGTAGACATATGGTCCAGGAGACTTTTTTGCTCAGTTCAATCCCAGGAATAAGAAACGCGAAGGGCCCATTAAGGTTTTTTCCTTCCATACTAATCGCCCCCGGCCTATTGTACATACAAACATTTTTTTAACTATTATTGAAATATTTCTTGCATATGTCATATGTTTCGATTGCAATTTAATCAGTAGTGCGATTTTCTAACTCATTTTTTGAGTTACCGACAAAAATCGGTAAAACTAAAACGCAAAATTATGAATGAAAAGTTCAAATAAAAGTTGACAACACTCTTGTTATCGGTAGAACTTTACGACTGCTTTTTATTCGTCGCTAACTCACCGAAAAACATCGGTAATTACCAAATTTATAAGCATTTTTATTTTACCGACAATTGTCGGTAACTCAAAAAATGAATTAGAGAATCGCACTACTGAAGCCAAAAATATGCCCAGTCCCAAAGATTTACATGAATCGGACCAAAAATAGGGGTTGCATAAAATTCCGTTGCCTACTTAATACATATACAGCCTCATTATGAATATCAAGTCCCCGTGAGTTTTCTCACTTTTTTCTTTTAAGTTGAAATGGCAGAAATACAAAACTCACGGTGAGTTTAAATTCACCCTGATATTTACATCTTTGATGTCTTGTTATTTTAAAGGGGAAAAATCTATTTCTGTTTTGGCAACCCTAAAATTCCAAACAGTGAGAGCGAGAGAAAGAGAACCCAGCTATTTACTCTCTAACACTCTCTCAGTATCTTTTGGATTGAAATGAAAATCAAAGTTGTTGGGTTGTCGAGTGTTTGGCAAAATCTTTCGGATTCAGAGTGTATCGTGATATGAAAGCAAGTGGAGCTTTTTTGCTGCGCGTGTACGTACGTTATTGCCATTGTAATCGGTTGCCGCTATTGTCGTCGTCGTCAGTCATTGTCGAATTCACAGTTTGCGTTTTATATAACGAACCAACGTACATACACGGGGTATAGTACAACGGACGGTCGGTTCGGTACGGCGGCGTATTGTTGACGGTATTTCAATTTGGCCGGTCGTTCGTTCGTTCGGTCAGTGAATTGATTTGTTGTCGGTCGGTCTGTCTGTCTTTTGTGTCATTGTTATTTGTGTATTGTCACGGGATATCGGAAATACGAGAAACAAAAAAAAGTTTGAAATCAATTCACGTTTTGAATGCGTTGTGAGACAACGTTTAAACACGATTTGTCGCAGATACGTCCTCAGTCCAAAAGCTACTCGGGTGTCCGCCTAAGCGTATGTGTGTGTGTCTCTGTGCGTATGTGCAATTTTTATGTGATTATTTAGTCACAAAACAAAAATACAAAGCAAACAAAAATAAAGCCAGCAACAAAACAAAAATCACAACAGCAGCAAACAAACAAACAAAAAAAGTGAAAAAATAAATAAATTTATTTTGGAAATCATTGATACTGTATGCCGTTTGCAGTTTTATATTCCGTATGTGCCAATTGGAAGAATGGATAGACCAACAAAAACAACAAAATACCAAACCTGATGACTACGGACATTACTTTGTTGTTTGTATTGCCAGCCATTCAGCAGCCCCAACCAAAAGAGCCAGCCAGCCAGCACTTGGATAGCTGGTTGGTTGGCTGCCTCACTGTGGTGTGCGGTGTGCATTGGCAAAAGTGGACTTGGTTTTGAGAACTGATGAATAAACAAAAAATACAACAACAACAAGCAAATAAACCCATTTACGTTTCATGTCATGTCGTGTGATGTTATGACTCTGACTGAGTACTACAACCCAACAACTAACCACGGTGATGATATTTTGTACATTTTAGCACTCTTTCACGCTCTAACTTCCCCCTCCCTCCCCATTAGACCATCATGAGAGAGAGTGAAACAAAACTGGGGATGCCTGCCTTTGTGGAGTTAAAAAAAAAAACAACACCAACAACATGATGTTGATGATGATGTGCAGCAGCTAACGTCATGGAAATGTCCATCAGCTTAGTTGGAGCTTTTCGTTTACAAAACAACAAATTCGTACAAACATTTTTTTGAAAGAAGTATGGTTATGTTTCATCGAGTTCAATACGTGTGTGTGTCTCTTTTTGGGGAACTTCTTTTTTTTCGTGAATGCTGCCATGTCATCCATGCCATTGCATTGGTTGGTTATTCATGTGCAATCTTCTTTGTATCTCTCTACATGGGCGTGTGTATGAATGTTTGTCGCCTTGTTTGCAAATGCAGTTTTGCCAATTCGCAAATTTTGTTATTTTTTTCTCCTTTTTTTTTTTTTTGCAAAAAATTTGCCACACAAGCCAGTCAAGCCACCACAGTGCATAGCGCATATTAGTGAGTGTGAGGAGTGCTGCTCGGCGTTAGTAGCTGGCATTCTGTTCTCCTCCTCCTCATCGTCGTCGTCACCGAGTCGACAAGTATTAACAGTGTGTGGTTTATTGTGCCAAAGCGCTTTTGTACTGGCAAACGAACGACAAAAAAACCTACATTGCATTCCCATTCTCATTGATATGCTGATATGCATGCTGGCTCTGTTGTTGCTGTTGTTGTTTTGTGGTGGTACTCGTCGTACTCATATGGAATGCGTGTATTAGGGCATTTGGTTTTCAATACCCTCTTGAGCTATAGAATAAACGGGTATAGTGGATTTGATGTACCGTTTGTCACTTTTTTGTATTTAGCCTGATTTAATAAGTCCATGTGGTCTTGACTCTGGAAAGCCTTTATGGACTCAAGTCTATTTTAGGAGACCTCTAGGATCAACGTGGATTTTTTAAAGAATTTTAGGGGGCCTCTGGAAGCCTGTAGGACCAATGTGGATTTTTTAAAGAATTTTAGGAGACCTCTGGAAGCCTCTAGAACCAATGTGGATTTTTTAAAGAATTTTAGGAGGCCTCTTGAAGCCTCGAGGACCAATGTGGATTTTTCAAAAGAATTTTTGGAAGCCTTAAGGACCAACGTGGATTTTTTAAAGAATTTTAGGAGGGCTCTGGAAGCCTCCAGCATTAATGTGAATTGTTTAAAGAATTTTAGGAGGCCTCTGGAAGCCTCTAGGACCAACGTGGATTTTTTAAAGAATTTTAGGAAGCCTCTAGGACCAACGTGAATTTTTTAAAGAATTTTAGGAAGCATCTAGGACCAACGTGGATTCTTTAAAGAATTTTAGGAAGCCTCTAGGACCAACGTGGATTTTTTAAAGAATTTTAGGAAGCCTCTGGAAACCTCCAACATTAATGTGAATTGTTTAAAGAATTTTAGGAGGCCTCTGGAAGCCTCAAGAACCAACGTGGATTTTTTAAAGAATTTTAGGAGGCCTCTAGGACCAACGTGGATTTTTTAAAGAATTTTAGGAATCCTCTAGGACCAAGGTGGATTCTTTAAAGAATTTTAGGAAGCCTCTAGGACCAACGTGTATTTTTTAAAGAATTTTAGGAAGCCTCTGGAAACCTCCAACATTAATGTGAATTGTTTAAAGAATTTTAGGAGGCCTCTGGAAGCCTCTAACACCAGCGTGGATTTTTTAAAGAATTTTAGGAGGCCTCTGGAAGCTTCTAAAACCAACGTGGATTTTTTAAAGAATTTTAGGAGACCTCTGGGACCAAATTGGATTTTTTAAAGAATTTGAAGAGACATGTGGAAGCCTCTATGCCAACGTGGATTTAAAAAAAAAAAATTAGTAGGCCTCTAGCATTAATGTGAATTGTTTAAAGAATTTTAGGAGGCCTCTGGAAGCCTCTAACACCAACGTGGATTTTTCAAAAGAATTTTAGGAGGCCACTGGAAGCCTATAGAACCAACGTGGATTTTTTTTTTTAAAGAATTTTAGGAAGACTTAAAGCCTCTAGGACCAACGCGGATTTTTTTTAAAGAATTTTAGGAGGCCTCTAACACAAACGTGAATTTTTTTAAAGAATTTTAGGAGGCTTCTGGAAGCCTCTAGGACCAACGCAGATTTTTTAAAGAATTTTAGGAGGCCTCTGGAAGCCTCTAGGACCAACGTGGATTTTTTAAAGAATTTTAGGAGGCCTCTGGAAGCCTCTAGGACCAACGTGGATTTTTTAAAGAATTTTAGGAGGCCTCTGGAAGCCTCTAGGACCAACGTGGATTTTTTAAAGAATTTTAGGAGGCCTCTGGAAGCCTCTAGGACCAACGTGGATTTTTTAAAGAATTTTAGGAGGCCTCTGGAAGCCTCTAGGACCAACGTGGATTTTTTAAAGAATTTTAGGAGGCCTCTGGAAGCCTCTAGGACCAACGTGGATTTTTTAAAGAATTTTAGGAGGCCTCTGGAAGCCTCTAGGACCAACGTGGATTTTTTAAAGAATTTTAGGAGGCCTCCAGCATTAATGTGAATTGTTTAAAGAATTTTAGGAGGTCTCTGGAAGCCTCTAGGACCAACTCTGATTTTTTTAAAGAATTTTATGAGGCCTCTGGAAACCTCTACGACCAACGTGGATTTTTTAAAGAATTTTAGGAGGTCTTTGGAAGCCTCTAGGACCAACGTGGACTTTTAAAGAATTTTAGGAGGCCTCTGGAACCCTCAAGGACCAATGTGGATGTTTTAAAGAATTTTAGGGGGTCTCTGGAAACCTAAAGGACCAACTTGGATTACTTAAAGAATTTTAGGAGGCCTCTGAAAGCCTCTAGAACCAACGTGGACTTCTTAAAGAATTTTAGGATGCCTCTGGAGGCCCCTATGACCATCGTAGATTTTTTAAAGAATTGTAGGAGGTCTCTAGGACTTTAGGGGGTCTTTAGGACCAACATTTTGGGAGGCCTCTGGGTTCTTCTATAGACCCTTTCTGAAAGAAAGGGTGTTTCTATAGACCATTTCTGAAAGAAAGGGTGCTTCTATAGACCCTTTCTTAAAGAAAGGGTGCTTCAATAGACCCTTCCTTAAAGAAAGGGTGCTTCTATAGACCATTTCTTAAAGAAAGGGTGCTTCTATAGACCCTTTCTAAAAGAAAGGGTGATTCTATAGACCCTTTCAAAAAGAAAGGGTGCTTCTATAGACCCTTTCAAAAAGAAAGGGTGATTCTATAGACCCTTTCAAAAAGAAAGGGTGCTTCTATAGACCCTTTCTAAAAGAAATGGTGCTTCTATAGACCCTTTCTAAAAGAAAGGGTGCTTCTATAGACCCTTTCTAAAAGAAAGGGTGCGTCTGTAGACCCTTTCTATAAGGAAGGGTGTTTCTATAGACCATTTCTGAAAGAAAGTGTGCTTCTATAGACCCTTTCTTAATGGAAGGGTGCTTCTACAGACCCTTTCTTAAAGAAAGGGTGCTTCTACAGACCCCTTCTTAAAGAATGGGTGCTTCTATAGACCCTTTCTAAAAGAAAGGGTGCTTCTATAGACCCTTTCTAAAAGAAAGGGTGCTTCTATGGACCCTTTCTAAAAGAAAGGGTGCTTCTATAGACCCTTTCTAAAAGAAAGGATGCTTCTATAGACCCTTTCTAAAAGAAAAAGTGCTTCTATAAACCCTTTCTGACAAAAAGGGTGCTTAAATAGACCCGTTCTGAAAGAAAATGTGCTTCTATAGACCCTTTCTAAAATAAGGGGTGCTTCTATAGACCCTTTCTAAAAGAAAGGCTGCTTCTATAGACCCTTTCTTAAAGAAAAGGTGCTTATATAGACCCTTTCTAAAAGAAAGGGTGCTTCTATAGACCCTTTCTAAAAGAAAGGGTGCTTCTATAGACCCTTTCTAAAAGAAAGGGTGCTTCTATAGACCCTTTCTAAAAGAAAGGGTGCTTCTATAGACCCTTTCTAAAAGAAAGGGTGCTTCTATAGACCCTTTCTAAAAGAAAGGGTGCTTCTATAGACCCGTTCTAAAAGAAAGGGTGCTTCTATAGACCCTTTCTAAAAGAAAGGGTGCTTCTATAGACCCTTTCTAAAAGAAAGGGTGCTTCTATAGACCCGTTCTAAAAGAAAGGGTGCTTCTATAGACCCTTTCTAAAAGAAAGGGTGCTTCTATAGACCCTTTCTAAAAGAAAGGGTGCTTCTATAGACCCTTTCTAAAAGAAAGGGTGCTTCTATAGACCCTTTCTAAAAGAAAGGGTGCTTCTATAGACCCTTTCTAAAAGAAAGGGTGCTTCTATAGACCCTTTCTAAAAGAAAGGGTGCTTCTATAGACCCTTTCTAAAAGAAAGGGTGCTTCTATAGACCCTTTCTAAAAGAAAGGGTGCTTCTATAGACCCTTTCTAAAAGAAAGGGTGCTTCTATAGACTCTTTCTAAAAGAAGGGGTGCTTCTATAGACTCTTTCTAAAAGAAGGGGTGCTTCTATAGACCCTTTCTAAAAGAAAGGGTGCTTCTATAGACCCTTTCTAAAAGAAAGGGTGCTTCTATAGACCCTTTCTAAAAGAAAGGGTGCTTCTATAGACCCTTTCTAAAAGAAAGGGTGCTTCTATAGACCCTTTCTAAAAGAAAGGGTGCTTCTATAGACCCTTTCTAAAAGAAAGGGTGCTTCTATAGACCCTTTCTAAAAGAAAGGGTGCTTCTATAGACCCTTTCTAAAAGAAAGGGTGCTTCTATAGACCCTTTCTAAAAGAAAGGGTGCTTCTATAGACCCTTTCTAAAAGAAAGGGTGCTTCTATAGACCCTTTCTAAAAGAAAGGGTGCTTCTATAGACCCTTTCTAAAAGAAAGGGTGCTTCTATAGACCCTTTCTAAAAGAAAGGGTGCTTCTATAGACCCTTTCTAAAAGAAAGGGTGCTTCTATAGACCCTTTCTAAAAGAAAGGGTGCTTCTATAGACCCTTTCTAAAAGAAAGGGTGCTTCTATAGACCCTTTCTAAAAGAAAGGGTGCTTCTATAGACCCTTTCTAAAAGAAAGGGTGCTTCTATAGACCCTTTCTAAAAGAAAGGGTGCTTCTATAGACCCTTTCTAAAAGAAAGGGTGCTTCTATAGACCCTTTCTAAAAGAAAGGGTGCTTCTATAGACCCTTTCTAAAAGAAAGGGTGCTTCTATAGACCCTTTCTAAAAGAAAGGGTGCTTCTATAGACCCTTTCTAAAAGAAAGGGTGCTTCTATAGACCCTTTCTAAAAGAAAGGGTGCTTCTATAGACCCTTTCTAAAAGAAAGGGTGCTTCTATAGACCCTTTCTAAAAGAAAGGGTGCTTCTATAGACCCTTTCTAAAAGAAAGGGTGCTTCTATAGACCCTTTCTAAAAGAAAGGGTGCTTCTATAGACCCTTTCTAAAAGAAAGGGTGCTTCTATAGACCCTTTCTAAAAGAAAGGGTGCTTCTATAGACCCGTTCTAAAAGAAAGGGTGCTTCTATAGACCCTTTCTAAAAGAAAGGGTGCTTCTATAGACCCTTTCTAAAAGAAAGGGTGCTTCTATAGACCCTTTCTAAAAGAAAGGGTGCTTCTATAGACCCTTTCTAAAAGAAAGGGTGCTTCTATAGACCCTTTCTGAGAGCAAAGGTGCGTATTTAGATCTTTTGTCTTATAATTAGGAGAATCTTTCTCATGTCTACCTTATTTTCCTACTTCCTTTAGTGATTTCCATAGCTTTAAGAGGTCTGTCCTAATTCTCCGTGTGGAACTAGTACTTTTTAAATTTGAGATTCATTAGTGCATATAGAATTCGTCAGGACTGAATCTAATGACATATTCAACATTTTGCAGTTTCCAATTTTTTTCTTCTTTATTCATAAACATTCATTTGTTCTCTCTGGGGCTGTTTTGTAGTTGTTTGTATTGTAGATGGATTTGTTAGATGGTTGGCTAGCTGCTGGCTGGCTGACTGGCTCGGCTCTTACAATTCATTCGCATTGTTCATTGAATTGAGGAGCTAGCAGCAATGAAACAAATCTGACAAACAAAACGTCTGTCTGACTGGCAACTAAACAGTCAACCGGACAGTCAGCCAGCCAACTTTTGCCATTCGGTTTGAATGACGGCTGGTGGCTTCCTTTTTTTCGTTGTCCATTGTGGTTGATTGTGCTGTGGTTGCATGTTGATTGCCTATCGTCGTCGTCGTTGTTGTATTCATCACCATACTCATCAACCATCCAAACAGCCAGTCAGCCAGCTAACTCTGCGTTATTGCGTTCTTCTTCTAAACTGTGCTACTACTGTGGTTTTTTGGGTCTGGATGATTGCCCAGCTAGCCTATGAGAACCAACCATTCTCTAGATCTGTTTTGTTGTTTTTTGTTTTCTACAAAAGAAAGTCTCTTCACTAACGTTTGTAATAGTAGCACTCCGATTTTGTTTTTCGGCAAGAGGCCAAAAATTGCTTCTGCTCTGCCCCTCCTCTTCACTCATTCACTTCTTAGAGTTGTTGTTAGTTTTTCGTTGAAGAAGTTATTCGTCCATATAATCACTATCCGGATACAATTGTCATTTGATGACATTTACAATGGAATTTTTTTTTTCTTGGCAAGCAAAATGAATGAAGTTGTTTTGTAGTTGTTGTTGTTTGGACATTTGAACACATTTTGCCAGGGCAAAATAACAAACAGAAATAGTTGCTTGACAACTAGATTTTTATCAATTTTCGGATATGTATATTGGGAACGAAAGGAAGTTGTTTGGCAAAATGAAAATGCTATTTTTGGTTCAAAATTGAAAAAATATTTTTTTTAAGAATATTTTTGGAGAGCTTATCAATGTCCTTAAGTGGGATTTTTTAAGAATATTATTAGAAGACTAAAGGTCTTCAGCGTGGATTTTTAAGAATATTTTTGATGGGATTATCAAAGGCCCTAGGACCAACGTGGATTTTTAAAGAATGTTAGGAGGTATCAGGAAGCCTCTAGAACCAACGTGGATTTCTTAAAGAATTTTAGGAGGTCTCTGGAAGGCTCTACGACCAACGTGGATTTCTTAAAGAATTTTAGGAGGTCTCAGGAAGCCTCTAGGACCAACGTGGATTTTTAAAGAATTTTAGGAGCCTTGGACCCGTGGATTTCTTAAAGAATTGTAAGATGGAGGCCTCTATAACCATCGTGGATTTTGTTTAAAGAATTTTAGGAGGCCTTTAGGACCGACCAACGTGAATTTTTGTTTCTTTTTTTTCTAATAATTTTAGGAGGTCACTAGGACCAACGTTAATGTTTTTAATAATTTTAGGAGGCCTCTATGACCATCGTGGATTTATTTTAAAGAATTTTAAGAGGTTTCCGGGACCAGCGTGGATTTTTTAAAACAACTATAGGGGACCTTTAGGACCAACGTACATAGATTTTTTTAAGAATTTTAGGAGACCTCTGGGTGTTTCTATAGACCCTTTCTTAAAGAAGGGGTGCTTATATAGACCCTTTCTGATAGAAAGGGTGCTTATATAGACCTTTTCTGATAGAAAAGGTGCTTCTACAGACCCTTTCTAAACGAAAGGGTGCTTCTATAGACCCTTTCTAAACGAAAGGGTGCTTCTATAGACCCTTTCTAAAAGAAAGGGTGCTTCTATAGACCCTTTCTAAACGAAAGGGTGCTTCTATAGACCCTTTCTAAACGAAAGGGTGCTTCTATAGACCCTTTCTTAAAGAAGGGGTGCTTCTATAGACCCTTTCTGAAAGAAATGGTGTTTCTATAGACCCTTTCTGAAAGAAGGGGTGCTTATATATACCATTTCTGATAGAAATGGTGTTTCTATAGACCCATTCTTAAAGAAAGGGTGCTTATATAGACCTTTTCTGATAGAAAAGGTGCTTCTACAGACCCTTTCTGAAAGAAAGGCTGCTTCAACAGACCCATTCTGAAAGAAATGGTGTTTCTATAGACCCTTTCTAAAAGAAAGGGTGCTTCTATAGACCCTTTCTAAAAGAAGGGGTGCTTCTATAGACCCTTTCTATAAGAAAGGGTGCTTCTATAGACCCTTTCTAAAAGAAAGGGTGCTTCTATAGACCCTTTCTAAAAGAAATGGTGCTTCTATAGACCCTTTCTAAAAGAAGGGGTGCTTCTATAGACCCTTTCTATAAGAAAGGGTGCTTCTATAGACCCTTTCTAAAAGAAAGGGTGCTTCTATAGACCCTTTCTAAAAGTAAGGGTGCTTCTATAGACCCTTTCTAAAAGAAAGGGTGCTTCTAAGAATATTTCTAAAAGAAAGGGTGCCCCTATAGACCCTTTCTAAAAGAAAGGGTGCTTCTATAGACCCTTTCTAAAAGAAAGGGTGCTTCTATAGACCCTTTCTAAAAGAAAAGGTGCTTCTATAGACCCTTTCTATAAGAAAGGCTGCTTCTATAGACCCTTTCTAAAATAAAGGGTGCTTCTATAAACCCTTTCTAAAAGAAAGGGTGCTTCTATAGACCCTTTCTAAAAAAAGGGTGCTTCTATAGACCCTTTCTAAAAGAAAGGGTGCTTCTATAGACCCTTTCTAAAAGAAAGGGTGCTTATATAGACCCTTTCTAAAAGAAAGGGTGCTTATATAGACCCTTTCTAAAAGAAAGGGTGCTTCTATAGACCCTTTCTAAAAGAAAGGGTGCTTCTATAGACCCTTTCTAAAAGAAAGGGTGCTTCTATAGACCCTTTCTAAAAGAAAGGGTGCTTATATAGACCCTTTCTGAAAGAAAGGGTGCTTATATAGACCCTTTCTAAAAGAAAGGGTGCTTATATAGACCCTTTTTAAAAGAAAGGGTGCTTCTATAGACCCTTTTTAAAAGAAAGGGTGCTTATATAGACCCTTTTTAAAAGAAAGGGTGCTTATATAGACCCTTTCTAAAAGAAAGGGTGCTTATATAGACCTTTTCTAAATGAAAGGGTGCTTCTATAGACCCTTTCTAAAAGAAAGGGTGCTTATATAGACCTTTTCTAAATGAAAGGGTGCTTCTATAGACCCTTTCTAAAAGAAAGGGTGCTTCTATAGACCCTTTCTGAAAGAAGGGTGCTTCTATAGACCCTTTCTGAAAGAAGGGTGCTTCTATAGACCCTTTCTGAAAGAAGGGTGCTTCTGTAGACCCTTTCTGAAAGAAGGGTGCTTCTATAGACCCTCTCTTAAAGAAGGAGTTCTTCTGTAGACTCTTTCTGAAAGAAGGGTGCTTATATAGAAACTTCCTAATTGATGGATTTTTTTAAAGAATTTTAAGAGGTCCCCGGGACCGGTGCGGATTTTTTAAAGAACTTTAGGGGGCCTTTAGGACCAACGTAGCTTTTTTAATGAATTTTATTTTTTAAGAATATTTTTGAACACCTTATCAAAGGTGCTAAGCTTGGATTTTTTAAGAATATTTTGGGCACCAAACCAAAGGACCTCAGCGTGGATTTTTTTTTCAAATATTGGAGGGCTATCAAAGGGCCTAAGCGTGGATTTTTTTTTTTCAAATATTGGAGGGCTATCAAAGGGCCTAAGCGTGAATTTTTTTTTTCAAATATTGGAGGGCTATCAAAGGGCCTAAGCGTGGACTTTTTAAGTAGTCTGTAGTAGTCTGTCTACAAGAGAAAACCTTAAAATGTCTTCTGTCTACTAGGGAGTACCATAAAAGGTTTTCTGTCTACTATAGAAGACATTAAAAACTCCTCCCTCTACTATGGAAGGTCTTAAAAGGTCTTCTGTCTACTAGAGAAGGCATTAAAAACTTTTCTGTTTACTAGAGAAAACCCTGAAAGGACTTCTACTAGAGAGGACCTTAAAAGGTCCATTGTATGACGTAGATGACCTTAAAAGGTCCTCTGTCTCTTAAAGAAGACCTTAAAAGATCGTCTGTCTCCTAAAGAAGACCTTAAAAGGTATTCTGCCTCCTAAAGAAGGCCTTAAATGGTCTTTGGACTACTAGGTATGCTAGAGAAGACGTTAAAAGGTCTGCTATCTACGAGGGAAGTCCTTAAGATGTCTTATTTCTACTATAGAAGACTTAAAGAAGTCTTTGGGTGTACTAAGGAAGAGATTAAAATACCTTCTGTCTACTAGGGAAGATATTAAAAGGTTTTCTGTCTACAAGAGAAGTCCTTAAAATGCATTCTGTCTTCTTAAAAGGTCTTCTGCCTACTACATAAGACTTTAAAAGAGTTTCTCTGTACTAGGAAAAACCTTAAAAGGTCTCCTGTTTACTAGGTATTCTCTAGTAGACAGAAGAGGACTTCTGTCTACTGGAGAAGACCTTAAAAGGTTTTCTGTGTACTCTAGAGGAACTTAAAAGGTATTCTGTCTACCAGAGAAAACCTTAAAATTTATTTTGTCTACTAGGAAACACCGTAAGAATTCTTCTGTCTACTATGAAGACCTTAAAAGGTCTTCTGTGTACTAAGGGGATCTTAAGGATCTTCTCTCTACTATAGAATATCTGAAGAGATCTTCTGTCTATTAGAGAAACCCTTAAAATGTCTTCTGTCTACTAGAGAATACCTTAAAAGGGCTTCTGTCTACTATAGAAGACCTTAAAAGCTCCTCCCTCTACTTTGGAAGATCTGAAAAGGACTTCTGTATACTAGAGAAGACCTTCTTTAGTAAACAGAAGACCTTAAAAGGACTTCCGTCTACTAGAGAAGACCTTAAAAGGCCTTTGTATACTTAGGAAGACCTCAAAAGATCTTCTGTCTACTATAGCAGACCTTTAAAAGTATTCCGTCTACTAGGGTCTTCCGCCTACCAGAGAATACCTTAAAGGCTCTTCTGCCTACAAGAGAAGACCCTATAATGACTTCTATCTAGAAGAAAAACCCTTAAAGGGTTTTCTTCCTACTATGGAAGATCTTAAAAGCACTTAAAAGACCTTCTGTCTACTAGAGAATACCTTCCGATTTCTTCTGCCCACAAAATATAAACAGCTAAATAAAAATAATCTGATAAAAAATTTTCATTTCGCACGAAACGTTCGTTATTCAATACACAATAAATATCATACCGCTCTATAAACAAATTACACATTAACACCCCGACTTTATGTGGCGTATTGAAATCACATCCACAATAATTATTTATATTAAATTATTACTTTGATCTGATTATTGCTTTGCGTTTGCTGTGCTGTGTGGTGGTGTCTGATGATACCGACAATCATCAGCCAACCACACCAACCACCGAACCTAGGCAACAAAATGCTTATACATCCATTATCCATATCCATCACCTACCTATCATCCTCATGCTTTTTGTTTAACCCTTTTTCTCTTTCATTGCTCAGCCATTTATAAGCTCATAAATAAAATATAACATAAATTGAAACAGAAAATTCAATTTAAAAACATTTTGAAAAAGGGGTTGAGAAAAATTGATTAAAACTGTCTGTCTGTCTGCCTCACTGGTCTGATATGTCTGTCTGATGGCGCTTTAATAATTTTCAACTCGTTCTCTATCACTTCCTACGCCTCCCCCTCCTTCTACCCACAGCCTCGTATGTCTGCCATTTCACCAATCAGTTCATTATTGAAACAGATAATTGCAACAAAATTTTCTCTGTTCTCGGGTGCCCCCTTCCTGGCAGACAAGATAGCCCCAATAATGCCAACCAACCTCCTCCTCTTCATTGTCGTTTATTTGAGGTGGGGTTGTTTTTAATATGTTGAGGGTGTTGCTGCTGTTGTGTTACAATGCGATTTTATCGATGCTGCCGGCCACCTTCCCTCCACAATCTGACATCATCTCCCCATGTAGCACAGCAATATCATCAATCGAAATGAATTGAAAAAAAACGAAACTGAACTGAACAACTGAAAAATAGGAGGCCGTATCCTCCTCTTTTTTTGTTTTTTGTTTTTTGTTTTTTGGTTTGTAGCAATGAAAATCTGTATGGCATGCCAATGGTATATTAGGGTGGACAAGACATTTAGGAGAATTTATACCTCTAGAATGTCTTAAGAACGTCTTTAGAATATATTTTATTCTAAAAAGGCCTTCAGAAAGTCTTTTCACCTTAAGGCTTTTCTAAAACCTTTTGGGAACACCTAAAGAAGGTATTTAAAGAAGACATTTTGTCTACTAGAGAATACGTTAAAAGGTCTTCTGTGCACTAAGGAAGGCCTAATCAGGTCCTCTGTGTACTAAGTATACTAGAAAATACATTAAGAGGTTTTCTGTCTACTAATAAGGTCCCTAAAACGTCTTTTTTCTACTATAGAAGACTTTAAAAGGACTGCTGTATAGTGGAGAGGACCGTAAAAGGTCTTCTGTCTACTAGAGAATACATTAAATGGTCTTCTTACTACTATAGAAGACCTTAAAGGGCCTTCTGTCTACTTTAAAATATCTTCTGTCTATTAGAGAAGATCTTAAAACGTCTTCTGTCTATTAGAGAATGTTTTAAAAGGTCTTCTGTCCACTAGAAGAGGCTTTAAAAAGTATTCTGTCTACTATAGAAAATCTTTAAAGATCTTTTGCTTACTAAAGAAGACCTTAAAAAGTCTTCTGTGCCTAAGGAAGTCTTTAAAAAGGTCTTCTACCTACTAGAGATTACATTAAGAGATCTTCTGGCTACAATAAAAAACCTTAAAAGATGTTCTGTCTACTGGAAAAGACCTTAAAAGGTCCTTCTGTCTACTAGGAAATATCTTCAAAGTTCTTCCGTCTACTATAGAGAACCTTAAAAAGTCTTCTTTCGGATACAGAAGACTTTAAATGGTCTTCTGTCTACTAGGGAAGACCTTAAAAGGTATTCTGTCTACTAGGGAAGACCTTAAAAGAACTTATGTATTCTAGGGAAGACTTTTTAAGGTATCCTGTCCACTAAGGAAGACCTTTAAATGTCTTCTGGTTACTAGGGAAGACCTTAAAATGTGTTCTTTGTACTAAGGGAGACCTTAAAAAGTCTTCTGTCTACTAGGGAATACCTTCAAAGGTCTTCCGTCTACTAGAGAATACCTTAAAACGTGTTCTTTCTACTATAGAAGACCTTAAATGGTCTTCTGTCTACTAGGGAAGATCTTAATAGGTATTCTGTCTACTAAAGAATACCTCAAAATGTCTTCTGTCTACCATGAAGAGCCTTCTTCTTCTTCTTGGGAAGACCTTAGAAGGTCTTTCGAAGACCGTAGAAGATCTTTGGAATACCTTAGAAGGTCTTTGGAAGACCGCAGAAGTTTTTTGGAAACCTTAGCAAGTCTTTGCAAAGGGATAAGGTCACAATAGGCAAATATTTGCTCCTGGAGCAAATAATGTGACCTTACCTTAGACCTTGGAAGGTTTTTGGAAGACCTTAGAAGGTATATGGAAGACCTTAGAAGGTCTCTGGAAGACCTTAGAGGGTCTTTGAAAGACCTTAGAAGGTCTTTGTAAAGGGGTAAGATCACAATAGGCAAATATGACCTTGGAAGGTCTTAGGAAGACCTTAGAAGGTCTTTGGAAGACCTTAGAAGGTCTCTGGAAAGCCTTAAAAGGTCTTTGGAAGATCTTAAAAGGTCTTTGTAAAGGGGTAATATCACAATAGGCAAATATTTGCTCCTGGAGCAAATAATGTGACCTTACCTTTAGACCTTGGAAGGTTTTTGGAAGACCTTAGAAGGTATATGGAAGACCTTAGAACGTCTCTGGAAGACCTTAGAAGGTTTTTGGAAGACCTTAGGAGATCTTTGGAAGACCTAAAAATGTCTCTGGTAGACCTTAGAAGGTCTTTGGAATACCTAAGAAGATCTTTGGAAGAACTTAGAAGGTCTTTGGAAGACCTTAGAAGATCTTTGGAAGACCTTAAAAGGGGTTTGGAAGACCTTAAAAGGTCTTTGGAAGACCTGAAAAGGTCTTTAGAAGACCTTAGAAGGTCTTTGGAAGACCTAAAAAGGTCTTTGGAAGACCTTAAAAGGTCTTTGGAAAACCTTAAAAGGTTTTTGGAAGACCTTGAAAGGTCTTTGGAAGACCTTAGAAGGTCTTTGGAAGACCTTAAAAGGTCTTTGAAGAACTAAGAAGGTCTTTGGAGGACCTTAGAAGGTCTTTGGAAGACCTTAGAAGGTCTTTGGAGGACCTTAGAAGGTCTTTGGAGTACCTTTGAGGGTCTTTCGAAAGCTTTTATATGATTGGAATACCTTTAAGGTCTTTGGAAGACCGCAGAAGGTCTTTGGAAGACCTAAAGAAGGCCTTTGGAATGCCGTAGAAGGTATTTGGAAGACCTAAAGAAGGTCTTAGGAAGACCTTTAGACGTTTTTTGAAGACCTTTATACGATTTTTAGAAGACCGTTATAAGATTTTTGGAAGTCTCTTACAAGGTGTTTTGAAGACCTTTAAATGACTTCTGAAGACCTTTGAAAACGTTTACACTTTCTAAAGGCCTTCAAAGGACGCTTTGGAAGGCATTTATATGGGAGGGTTATCATGAACGGCAATTCCCCGTGAATTTTTTCACTTTCTCCCATAAGTTGCAATGGCGGAAAAACAAAACTCACGGGGAAATTTCATTCATGATAACCCCCATTGTCTTGGAAGACTTTTGGAAGGTTTTTTTGAAGACCTTAAGAAGTTTTTTTTGAAGATCTGTACAAGATCTATTGAAAACCTTTTGAATACCTTAGACTTTTGGATGGTCTTTAGGAGACCTTTAGCAGATCTTCAGGAGACCCTTGGCTGGTCTTTAAGATACCTTTGATAGGTCTTTAGGAGGCCTTTGGAATGTCTTCTGAAGAATTTCATAATGTCTTTTGAAGACATTTGGAAATCTTGGAAAACATTTTGAATGTCTTAGAGGACCTTTATATGATCTGGAAGACGATAGACGGTCTTTAGAATGCCTTAGAAGGTCTTTGGAAGACCTTAGAAGGTATTTGGAAGACCTAAAGACCTTTAAAAGGTCTGCGGAATGTCTTCTGAAGGCCTTTGAAAACGTTTAAACTTTCAAAAGGCCTTCAAAGGACGCTTTGGAAGGCATTTATATGGGGTGTTACCATGAACGGCAATTCACCGTGAATTTTATTACACTCTCCCTTAAGTTGCAACGGCGGAAAAGCAAAACTCACGGGGAAATTTCATTCATGATAACCCCCATGGTCTTGGAAGACTTTTGCAAGGTCTTTTGAAGACCTTAAGAAGTTTTTTGAAGACCTGTAGAAGACCTTTAGTAGGTCTTTTGAATACCTTAGACTTTTGGCTGGTCTTTAGGAGACCTTTAGCAGTTCTTCAGGAGACCCTTGGCAGCCCCTTAAGATACCTTTGACAGGTCTTTAGGAGGCCTTTGGAATGTCTTCTGAAGAATTTCACAATGTCTTTTGAAGACATTTAGAAAAGCTTGGAAAACATTTTGAATGTCTTAGAAGACCTTTGGAAAGTCTTTTGAAGACTCTTAGAAAGCTTTGGAAAGCATTTAGAAGGTTTTGGAATACCTTTACCTTGTGAAGATCTTAAGAAGTTCTTGTGAAGACCTGTAGAAGGTCTATCGAAGATATATCGAAGATCTTTAGTAGGAATACCTTTAATACCTTCAGAAATTCTTAAGAATGCCTTTGGAAGGTCTTAAGAAGACCTTTTCTCTTCTAACCACTTCTAAAAGTCTTTTGAAGACCTATGGAAGGTCCTTTAAATTCAGAAGGTTTTTGGAGACCTTTGGAGGATTTTTTAAGGTATTTAGAAGGTTACTTGAATACATTTGAAGGATCTTCGGAAGACAAGGCAATTTGTCTTGAACATCAGAGGCCTTTAACTCAAGAAGTATAGACATTCCCCATTAAAATGTGTATATTGTGTGTTGGGGGAGACAAGACCTAAATGTGGAAAACAATTTCATCACGATCCAAGCTTAGTGGATAAACGTAAATTGAAAGACTTTTAGAAGGGAAGGTCTTTTGATGATATTTAGATGATCTTTTGGAGACCTTTGGTGGATTTTTTGAAGTTCCCGTGAATACATTTGGTAGATGTTCGGAATACAGAGACCTATAACTCGAGAAGTATGGACTTCCCCCCATAAAAGTTAAATATTGCCGTGATCAGGGAGGCAAGTCTAAAATGTGACAAAAATGGCACCACTATTCGATGTTAGCGCTCGTAATTTGCTCCCCTTTAATAGAAATATGTTTCAGAATTTTGACAGATTTGTCTGCACTCAACATTTTTTCCAACAAGATGCGACACAAATGTGAGCAATTTTAAACATTTTTCTTGAAATGTGATTTTCACGCATAAAATGTGCTGACATTGTGAACCTATGTGTGAATGAATATGCAACAATAAATGCCTAAATTTGAAACCTTTTATGTGTAAAAATAGAATTTCAACACAAATGTTTAAAATTGCGCACATTTGTGTCGCATCTTGTTGCCAAAAGTTTAGAGTGTGATGTTTGGTTTTGAAGTCCTCATATGGTAGATAAAATATAGTGTTTTAATTGCTTTTGAATTTGATTTTAATTCTTCGCTCCACCCCAATATAGAAATACCCTCCTCACTTTTAACATTTACACCATACCAAAAAAAAATATTTGATCATTTCATGTTTGTACATGTTTGGTGTTTGGGGGTATCGTTGCAGTTTTTCAATAGCTACTTATGATGATTGTTCGTTCGTTCGTCCGTTCGTCCGGTGGTATGACATATGCAGTTTGGCTGGCTTATTTTCAAAAATATGTTGATACGTGTCGGGTCTTGCCAAATTACATACAAACACACCTATTGTGATAAGCCCCTCTGAACATCATTTGATGATGGGGGGCCATGTGATGGCATCAATGTTCATAGCCACATGCTTAAATATAGTACGATGCAAGCAAGCATCATGCCTTGGACTATGACTCCTGCTTGTTATATTGTGTGATGATGGTGTATTGTGTAATGCGCCTTTGCCGGTTAAGTTGCCGCCGTTGCCTCCGGCTCTTAACTACGGTAGAAATTTAAATGATTGCATCAAGCTATGGCAGCGCGGTGGTAATGCACGTAGAAACTCTTATTGTGGCAATTTTTGTTTTTTGCTGTTTGGACCTTATTGACCACACGACTGACTGTCCAGCCAACCGATCACAAGAAACTGTTTCCTCTTTGGTCTTTAACTTCATTGTCGTCATCATCATGTTTATATCCCCATGGTCAACGATGCAATGAGATGTTATCATCTTCACACAGTGGATTACATTTTTTAAAGAAGATGAATTAAAATGTTTTTTAATGTATTACTTCAGAAGATGGTATATAACAAAAAATTTCCCATTGTGTCGAAATTTTACTCTACGCCAAATCGAATTTCCTCCCAATCTTTCCCCCATTGTAAGCCATTAATTATCGTGGCAAAGAAGTTTTACACTTTACTTTACTTCTTTTTTTTTTTGGGTTTTTTTTTTTTTTTTGTTAATGCCCAGCAGTCTTGATTCTGACTTGCCGGCCTGCTGCTGCTACTTGCCATTTCTGACTTGGCCTGATTGTGTGACTGTCTGTCCGCCTGGCTGAGTATCTTTAGTCTTTCATCTGCTTTTTTGAGGATGGGGAAAATAATGTGTATGTGAGGCCGGTTGGTTGGTCAGTTGTCCGGTCCTCAGGCAATCATCTTCTTCATCCATATCACAGCCGTTCGTACGTACGTTCCTTTCATTCTCTTGTATTCTTCGTTCATTAAAAAGTTTTTTCTTCTTCAAAGTACTGGTTTTTGTATTCTACTCTTATCCCCTCATGTCGTTGTCACTTTTGTTATTCTTCTTTTGTTGTTGTTGTTGCTTATTTTATTCATTTGCAAATTTGCATAAGTACGCGTTGCGCATAACAACGTCAACGAAGACCATAGTACGGCGACAACGAAACAAGTAATGAAAAAACCTATTAAATACAATAACAACAAAAACAATAAAGAGAATTTACTTTTGCCTCGCCTTGCCTTTAGTCCGTCCTCCCCTCACAAAACATTTATTTGCTGTCAAACAACACCAACCACTAGCAGCCAAGATATCCATCCAAGCAGGAGGAATACTGCCAATATCCAAATTTGCTGTAGCTGCTTTTTGTGTTGTCGTTGTTGGTTGTTTTCTGTTCTTGTTGTCGTCACTTAATCGTTTGCAATATTTTTTCGGTTAATTTTCTTCTCCCCTTTTTATGTAGCCGCACTACCACCAGCCAGCACCACCGCCTCTGTAAAGTGTACAAAGAGTCTATTATGTCGGTATTCTTGCAATTTTTTCCCTCGACGACGATGGATACGACGACAACGACATGAAAATGTAAAAAATGTTTGAGAATGTTGATTTTTTTTTCTTTTGTCAGATTTTTTATTCGTGCTAGGAGGGGGAGTACAGTGGTTTGAAGTGCGAAATATATATATATTTTTAAGATTCTATATGAAGATGTATCAATGGTACTATAATTCTACACAGAAAAAAATTCCGGCGATAAAAAAAATTATCATATTGACGAAATTCGATAAAATTATTTGATCACAAAGTAAAAATACAACTGATAAAACATTTCACATATTGACTAAAATATTTATCGATTTTTTTATATTGAACTGATAAAATGGAATATGTGGAATATTTTGATAAATATTTTTGTCAATATGTAAAATATTTTTACTTTGTGATCAAATAATTTTATCGAATTTTGTCAATATGACATTTTTTTATCGCCGGAAAATCGATAAATTTTTGATTGAATCTTTGAATTTTTTTATCAAATAGCTAAAAAAAATTTCTGTGTAGGTTATATAGAAGAACTTTTTCTGACCAGTCAGCACCTATAGAAGACCTTCTGTTTTCTGTTGGAAATGGTTAGAATAGCTTCTTCTTATTATTAGGTGTTCTTCGTTCCATTAGAGGCCTTCTTTTCTATCGGTTACAGGCCTTTAAGAGATAAAACCTTCATTAGAACATAGAAAAAAATCCGGCGATAAAAAAATTATCATATTGACGAAATTCGATAAAATTATTTGATCACAAAGTAAAAATACAACTGATAAAATATTTCACATATTGACTAAAATATTTATCGATTTTTCATATTGAACTGATCAAATGGAATATGTGGAATATTTTGATAAATATTTTTGTCAATATGTGAAATATTTTATCAGTTTTATTTTTACTTTGTGATCAAATAATTTTATCGAATTTTGTCAATATTACAATTTTTTTATCGCCGGAAAATCGATAAATTTTTGATTGAATCTTTGAATTTTTTTATTAAATGGCTAAAATTTGTTTCAATAAAAGACAAGTTTTTTTGAGCTTCAGGTCTGTTTTGTTGTTGTTTTTATTTTCTTTCCAATATTTCGCAATTCAGTGAATTGCTCAAAAAAACTTGTCTTTTATTGTCAAATAGAAAGGTCGAAAAAATCAACAAAAAATCTAAAAACTTTTTTCTGTGAAGGTTCTTAAACAGTAAAGAAAGATTTTGAAGGTATGATATTTTTGAGATCTTTTAAGGCCTCGGTACAAAAGAAGCCCTGCCGCCGCCTGGCTTTCCTGCTCTGCTTCATTTCTGACATAATAAAAATAAAGAAGAAACTAGGGATAGGTAAGTCGACTTTCTATTAATCGAGTTTTTGCTTTTAAAAGTCTTAAAAATCGTAGTCGACTTTAGTCTGGAGGGAAAATCGCATAATCCATTATCTTGTGATCGATTTTCGAGTTTACACACAGATTGTTGACTTGGCGGTTTTACAGTTTCAAAGGAAAGCTCGAAAATCGACGAATAATCGATTTGCTGCGGTTAAGAAAAAGTCGAAAGTCGAGTTTTAGGACAACTGGAATAATCGCCAGACCGAAAAATGGCATTTTTAGTTTTAGACCAAAATCGAATAAACGAAAGATCGATTATTGCTTTCCATTACCTATCCCTAGTAGAAAGGGTAACCTAGTTCGAAAAAGGCTAGTCATTATTTTATTTTTATTCAGCCCAATTATGAATATCAACTACCCGTGAGTTTTCTCACTTTTTCCTTTAAGTTGAAACGGCAGAAAGACAAAACTCACTCAGAAATGAAGCAGAGCTAGAAAGCCAGGCGGCGGGCGAGCCTTCTTTCAAAGGCCTTTCTATGTCCATCCTTGTAGCGAGCCCTTTAGAATTCTTCAAAAGACCTTTTAAAGGAGGCCATTTAAAGTCCTTTGTAAAGTGTTTAGAAGACCTTTTGGAAGAAGCCATTTAAAGACCTTTGTAAAGCGTTGAAGACCATTTTAAGAACAGTGGAAAGTCTTTAGATCTTCTTCAGAATATCCTTATTCTTATTCTGAAGAAGATCTAAAGACTTTCCACAGTTCATAAAATGGTCTTCTAAACGCTTTACAAAGGTCTTTAAATGGCTTCCTCCAAAAGGTCTTCTAAACACTTTACAAAGGACTTTAAATGGCCTCCTTTAAAAGGTCTTTTGAATAATTCTAAAGGGCTCCCCAGCAAACCAAATGTCTGATGTCCGACACGTCTGAACAATTTCGGAAGCAAAGTCGTTCAGATTTCGTTCCGATTTCTAAACGATTTTTCGGAAAGGAAATAGTTCAGATTTTGTACCGATTTCGTTAAGATTTCGGAACGAATGTCGGATAGAAATTTTCTTTCCGAATTTCTTAAGGATTTTCTTCAGATTTCGTTACGAAATCGGACCGAAATCGATCCGATGTCGCTGCGACATTTTGTTCCGAAATTATGTCAACCACTTCATACAACTTTCGTTAAGATATCGTTACGATTTCGGACGATACGTCCGATATTTTGTTCCGATTTCGTTACGAAGTCGGTACGATTGGTTTGCTGGGTCGCTACATAGGCTTTAGAATTCTTCAAAAGACCTTTTGGATGAGGCCATTTAACCCTCTCAATTTTTTGGCTTGCGCCAATAGTTATTTTGAAAACATATGATTAAAGTATATATCACAACAATGTTATAACATAAATTTCGGAGCCTTACTCTCCTGTTCCGGAAGATACAGTACATTATTTTTGAAATTTATTTGGTCATTATTTTGTGGAATTGTGTAAATAAAAATGTTTTAACCATTCAGGAATGTTCTTCTGTTCTTACTTTTGAAGAATCAAAACTAAAATTTAACATAAAACTCATTTATTTTGATTTAGAAAAGATTATAATAATTTGGACTGTACACAACGAATTTTTAATTTTCACTGGAGTGCTAGACTTCACACTGAATAATGCACCGTAGTTATGTTGATCGAGACACAACCGATATTTTTTGTTGTTACAAGGTTAAACAGCCTCCTGTGTATACTTTTGAGAAAGATTCAAAGCAGAATATGTAAAATAGCGGTACTTAGACGCTCATGAAGACAATGTTGCATATACGCAACATTGGGGGTGAGAGGGTTAAAGACATTTGTAAAGTGTTTAGAAGACCATTTTAAGAACTGTGGAAGGTCTTTATATTATTAGAATATCCTTTGAAGGGAGAACTTTCAAAGGTCTTTGGAAACCCTTAGAAAGTCTATTGAAGCTATATGGAAGGTGCTTAGAATTCCTTTAGGAGGAGATATTTAGAATGTAAGAAGATATTGGAATGGTATTTCGATTTCCTATAGAAGGCCTTCAAATGAACTCTTTGAATGTGTTTAGAAGACCTTTGGAAAGTCTCTAGATGACCGTTGGAAGACCTTAAGAAGGTCATTAGGAGATCTTTATAAGGCCTTATCAGTAGAATGCCTAATAAAAGACCTTTAGAAGGCCTTTCAGGAGTTTTTTTTTTGCCAATTGAATAATTTTAGAAACTCTCTGCGCCCTGAATTGCCTACCCATATGTAAGACCTCTGTGCATTTTAGGAACAATAAAAATACTTTGCTTAATTTAAGACATTTTACAATTATTTTTCTGCTCATTGATGACTATTTTTTATAAGGTATTCTGTCTACTGAAGAACTTCTACACTCGTCTGCTGTTCCCGAATACCCATAAAAGTTCTTCTCCCAATTTAAGACATAAAAAAGTTCTTCTGCTACTTGAATAACTTTTGGATATCCTTTAAAGTCCTCTGTCTTCGGTTGATTTGGAATCTCCTCCTGCATCCACATGCCAGTGCTTCTTTGGTCCACCACTGTGTTCTCTAGCTGTCATTCTGAAAGATAAAAAAATCATTTAAAAATTACTTGAAGCCAAAAAATTATTTCTTACCTCTTCTGGTCTTACTTTGGGCAATTTCTTTTTTATTAATGTACCCCAGTTGATTAAAGGATTATCACTTATTTTCTACTAGGTTGAAAACATTTATATTTATTGTCTAAAGCTTTTAAATACTAAATGATTTTGAATATGCTAAGTGACTACAGACTTCTGTCCACTGTCCACTGAAGAACTATAGTAGTTCTTCGGTCCATTAAAGACAAAAATCAATTTAAGTACTTTTGACGGTCTTCTGTACATTGAAGAGCTTTAAATGTTCTTCTGTCAATCTGGTCCTCGGTCCTTTGAAGAACTTTAGAAGTTCTTCTGTCATTTGTAAGGTCTTCTTTCCATTGAAGAACTTTAGAAGTTCTTTTGTCCATTGAAGAACATTTAATGTTCTTCTGTCCGTTGAAAGGTCTTCTGTCCGTTGAAAGGTCTTCTGTCCATTGAAGAACTTTAGTAGTTCTTTCTGTCCATTGAAGAACATTAAATGTTCCTCTGTCCGTTGTAAGGTCTTCTGTCCATTGAAGAAATTTAGAAGTTATTCTGTCCGTTGTAAGGTCTTCTGTCCATTGAAGAACTTTAGTAGTTCTTTCTGTCCGTTGTAAGGTCTTCTGTACATTGAAGAACTTTAGAAGTTCTTCTGTCCATTGAAGAACATTAAATGTTCTTCTGTCCGTTGTAAGGTCTTCGGTCCATTGAAGAACTTTAGAAGCTCCTCTGTCCGTTCAAGACCTGTATAAGGTCTTCGGTCAATTGATGTCTTCAGTCCAATGAAGAGCTATAGAAGTTCTTCTGTTCATTGAAGACCTGTAGAAGATCATCGGTCCATTGAAGAACTTTAGAAGTTCTTCTGTCCATTGAAGACCTTTAAGAGGTCTTCTGTCCATTGAAGAATTTCAAAAATGGTTTGTCCATTTATGAACGTTAAAGTTCTTCCATCAATTTAAGGCTTTCTGTAGGTCTTTGGTTCATTGAAGTACTTTAGAAGTTCTTCTATCAATTGAAAAACTCTACAAGTTCTTCTGTCTATTAGAGACCTTAAGAAGAAGAAGTTCTTTTGTCCTGTTTCCTTTTAACAGAGATTCTGTCTTCTTCTGTCCATAGAAGAGCTTTACTACGATCATCTGCAACTCGCACTACATTCATGCATTCAGTAGGTAATACTTTGTCCTCGTCCACAGGATTTTTCCAGCTGGCATATATTTTCAGAAACTTGAAAGTGGAAAATTTATTACTGAGAAAAAAAAACTTAACGAAATTAATAGTTACCGCTTTCGTCCCTAAGAAGACCTCAAGAAATCCTTCTGACCTGCCACGGCGTTTAGCAGTTAATATAATCGTCTACA
Source organism: Musca autumnalis (assembly GCF_047663935.1). Taxonomy (NCBI): domain Eukaryota; kingdom Metazoa; phylum Arthropoda; class Insecta; order Diptera; family Muscidae; genus Musca; species Musca autumnalis. Next base: position 198,976,334 of record NW_027411866.1, on the reverse strand, counting down.
TTCACAGTGTATTGATCTTCAGCCTAGTAGAGGCCGAAATGTGGGGTTCCGTTTTCCTCAGTACTCGTGTATTTCCAGAATCCTGAAAATTTAAAAATAAGTATTAGTATATAAATCAATTTGCCGAGGGTCTGCCATACTAAACTCATCTATGATGATCGATTCAACGCAGTTGTTCTAGTTGTGGCAGCGTATAAACCTACCTAAAAGCATAGGTTTGATGCTGGGTTTGCAACACAAAGGTTTCGGGTCAATACGGTACAAAAGAACACGCCGCCGAGGGATTGCTTCAACGCAGTTATTCTTTGCCTTCCTCGATACCTTTACAAGAACCTGAAATTAAAAGAAAAAAATTGTTCTGGAAAAGTAAGCTTTTTTTCGATACTTTTAATACTTTACCAACCTTTTTGAATTGGAGGTTTTGTGCTACTTACGTATTTTATCATCGTATCGTATTTTATCCTTCAGTAAATTTTGTTAGTCTTCGTGAAATATTCTATCCACATTGTCCGACCCAGCTCGATCAGAACTGTTTTTTTCCTTTGCTAAACCACGACAGATGAGAATAATGAGAACATATGTTGTTGTTGCAGTCACGTGTGATCTTGACTGATTAAAAGTATCCTTCCTCTTTCACAGTTGAGAGTCTACAATTCCAAGAAACTAAAACAATTTCGCACTTTGTCATATAATTAACAAATAATTGGCATTTACTTACTATTTCCCTGTGCGTGGAGATAATTGATTTTCAATTTGTGTAAATCTTTGTTTTTTTTTTTTTTTTGTGACAACTGAAATTTTATGGAACCAGTATTTCCTATGCAGGCTCCCTTATCTCTCCATCATTCAAATACAAACAATCTTCCTCTTCTCTAACATAATTGAGAGACCAAACAACTCTACGCAATTAACGGCAATTTACTCTTTATCATCATAATTGGCAAATAGGCTCTTAATTTTGCATAACCAACTGATCTCCTCTACCCAAACACTCTCGACGTTTCGCTTCGCCTTCGATGTCGTCTCCAGCAATATAATCATCATTCATCATTATTATTATTATGGTATTCAATTATCTATGCCGAACTAATCACGACGCACATTAACAACACAGACTATAATATTGCCGCAGACTCCATTTGCGCTGTAGTTTTTGTTGTTATCTTGGTTGTTACTTTCAAACCGGTTAAGTTGTGTGATTAGTTTTGGTTAACTCGTTATTGGCTTTTAGTTGTTTATGGCGTTTCTTTTGCTTTTTTTTTGTTTGCTACCTTTGCAAGCATAACAAATTTATCACACACCAAATTCCACTGTTCTTCTATTCGTAGTCGTCGTTTATGCCGGCCGCCGCTCTTTGGCTTGGTATTGACGTTTTGGGTGGCTGTGCTTGATCGGTTTTTGTCTGTCCATTCCAGTAAACTCTACATTATACTGTTGCTGGGAGGTATGGTTGTTGGGCAAACTTGCCTGGCTCTGCATGCGCCTGGTTTATAAGGCGACAACAACGCGACAATAAAGATTTGCTTAACTTGCTGCTGAGGTTTTCTCCGGCTTTTGTGTTTTTATTTATTATTCTTTTTTTGTTGCTGTTGATTTTATTTTCCTCCTTGCATTGCGAGTTGGTTTTTTTTTTGTGCCTCTGGCATGCTTTTAATATTCCTAGCCGTTGTGAATTTATTTGCAAACAACACCACCATCACCACCACTTTTTTGTTTCAATTGTGCGTTCTTGTTTTTTGTGTTCTTCCATTGCTGCCTGCCTTCCTTTGTTGCCTTGTGTTGCTTTTGGCAGCTAAAGCTCTTGTTTGTGCGTTGCGTTTAGTAGTTGTTACGGCACGCCAGGCAGTTGTTTGGAACACATTCCCAAGCCCAAACCTTTGTACAAAGGCAGCAATATCACGGTGTGTGCCCTGGCAAAGAAGCTTAATTTCATGTTGTGTTACATCCTTACCAACCATTCTTACTTACCAATCCTCCACCATCCTTATTGTTGCTTACCGTTTGCTGCTGTGTATTTAAGCCACCCGTTGTGCTTCCCAGCCATCCTTCCATTCCAACGGCTTTTGTGTTTTATTTCTCTGTGTTATTTTACCTCTTCCCCCCTGTAACGCCATCTCTTTATCAACATCAACGTGCCTTGTTTAAAGAGTCATATAAACGACCCTTCCTGTTGTGTTCACACAAACTCCTCAACACACAGTTCAGCCAGCCATTCATCCATCCATACATTACCATTTTTATGAGTTGACTGAGCATATAAACGGCAACGAGGAATAAGTTGTTGCCTTGCCTTGGCTGCCTGCCTTCATTCAATTCAGTCTGTCTGTCTGTATGGCTTTTGCCTTTCTTTTTTTCTTTCTACTTCTCGACACATCAAACATTGATGTGATGTTGTGTGGTGCTTTGCAAAAGTGCTTGCCTTGGCTTGCTTGTCTGCCTGGCTGATGATTGTTTGTACAGTAGTGCGACTCAATGAGTGCCAGCACACACATCTGTACATTGTGGCCTCTTGCCAAAAGCCTCGAGAAAAGAGGGAAGGGGAGAAAACAAAAAACAACACAGCAAAAAAACTTTATAATACCTCCTCGTCGACACACTCCATCAATTTGTCTTAATTTATAATCGGTACGGATTACAGTGTTAATTACGTTGCAGTGCAACATTGCGACGATGACGACGACGACGAGAGGCATGCCGGCAAGTCGGTTTATTTTTTGTGTTTCTTTGTATGTAATACCGTGTGTGTGCTTTCATGTCGTCGTCGTTGCTGCCTTGTTGTTTTTATATTATAATGCCGCCGTCGTTCTCACTCGTTGCTCCGCCACTGTGGTGTGCTTATGTGCGCGTTTGTGTGTTATAAGCACTTTTTAATGCCTTTTGGCTTAAATACTGCCGCCATCTAGCCTCAATCTCTCCATATTCCCCCAACCCCAATCAAATGTCTATGATGGGGGGGGATTTACTCTGTCCGTCGTGTTGTCAGTCAAATTCTCTGCCATTATGGTGTTGCCAGATATTTAAGTTAATTATAAAATTGATGCAATTATGAACAAGATGTTTGTTTGTTGGTTTAGCGTTCTTTGGCTCTTTTGGTTTTGCTCTGTATGTCGTTGTTGTTGCGTGTTTCGTTAGGCTGCTTAAGTTAAATATTTTGACAGCAATAAATAATTGAAATGTAATCATTTTCTGTTTGGTTTTTTTTCTTCTCCGAGATATTTTTTAACAGTTGTGTTGATGTTAAGTACATAGCAATGGATTGTGCTGCATTGTTATCTCTTGGGGTGAAAAGAAAGGGGGAGTAAAAAAGGAAATCTCTTGGGCAAGAGAGATTATAATTTAGTGAGACATTACTTACAGAACACAATTTTATCAGTGATGTTTAAGTGAATTTTTTTTATAATTTACTTTTGACAAATAATACAGTATGCAAAGTTCATATTCGTACACCACTAAAAACTTAATAAAATCGTTATTAATTCCATATTTTATATGCAAATATGAAACAATTGATGGAAATTACTATAACGAAAAAAGATTTAAAAATAACATTTTATTAAATTAAATTTAATTTATTCCGTCATTTATGTATAGATGGCGCCAGTGTGGGTTGCAACGTTTGTATTCGTACACCAAGAAGTAATATACATATATTTGTGGTATTTAAGGATTTTAAACAAAATACCATTAAATTTTTATTTTTTCTGCTTTTAGAAAGTCTGTGCTTCAGAAGTGTGTAAAAATAACGAATTGTAAATTTATATCCCTTGGTCTGAAAAGTCTTGGTCCTGTTAAAGAACAATCCCATGAGGAGCAATTAATACGTATTTTATTTTTTTACACAAAAAGGCATTTTAACATGTTTTTCTAACATTCTTCAACCTACCTATTTGAAATTGTGTAGTAAATACAGGGTGATTTTTTATCTATTATCTTTTTGGCAACACTGGTTTAAACAGCTGACGCACGTTTCGTGTTTTGTTTCACTGTCAAACATCTTCAGTTTGGTCTACAAACGAACAACGCTTGCAAGAATGCAAGAATTGAAGTCGAACGACCTACCGCAACGTAGAATTTTTGGTGAATGGGCTCTTGGAAAGTTGGCCGAAGATCCACTTTTTTTATCGAAAAATTGTGTTCAGCCGCCTAGATCGTGCGATTTAACGCCTTTAAACTATTTTTTGAGGGGCTATGTTAAAGCTCATGTCTATACACACATGTCTGCTTCAATTGACGCATTGAAAGACAACATTGATGCATTTATTCACGAGATACCGGCCGAAATGTTGGAAACAGTATGCAAAAATTGGACTAAGCGGCTGGACCATTTAAGGCGCAGTCATGGTCAACATTTGCATGAAATAATCTTCAAACATTAAATAATATGGACCGTACTATCGATTCAAATAAAGATTTCAAACATTTTTCTGAATTTTATGCGTTTTTTGAAAAACTTTCCTATTGTTCTTAAAAAACCACCCGTTAGAAACATTCCCGAGAGAGTGGATGCACGGAACACTTATAAAAGTACCAAAAAATGCGCAAGCTTCCTGCTCACGCAGCGAACAGACTGATTTTCTAATAAAGATAGCGAATGTCTCGAGCCGGATCAGCGGCCGAAACCAAAGCTGATAACTTGCCTTAAAAACAGGAAATTGGGTCAGCAAGAAAAAAACAGTGGTAAAGTCATAATAACCAAGTGCGGATATTGTTCTTAAGGGAAGGGAGATATTCACCATGCCACGTCAGTAGGAGACGGCGGCGAAAGGGTCTGACGAGACTTGTTCTCATCAACTGGCCGATTGAAGAGATGAATGAAACCAGGGATGCCAAGTTGGTGGTTTTCCCGCTACTTGTGGTGATTTTTGACGTACAAAAACCACTGTTTAACCAGGAATGTCAACTGTTTTAAGGTAAAAATCGCTACAGACTTATGGTGCGTATGTGGCTGTAGCGGTTTTTACCTCGGAAAAGTTGGCATCCCTGAATGAAACCCAGACTGAAGAGTACAATGAGGTAATTTATGACTTCGTTGAATATCAGCGGGAAGTAGCATCGAATGTGGCAGCAAAAAATAGAATGGTAAACGAGAAAATGCTCCAATTGCTTACCAAGACAGATGATTGGATGGCACCAGTGATACAAAAGATAATGGACCAAAATATATTTTCCATTATGACCCTGTCCATTAGGAAATTGAACGGAAACACTCCGATTGCAACAATTGAAGAGGAATCATGGTGTTATCCACACATCACTAAACATTTTCTGCCCGTTTATACTCGAACCTATTTCGAGCCAAATCGACCCCACAATTCGCAAGCAACAAGCCGGAATTAGGCCACAATATTCTTGTGCTGCTGACATATTGCATCGCTCCGAGAAATTGTTGAAGAAACGAACGAATTCAAACAACAAAAATATGGGAAGCTCTTTTCCAAAAGGGTGTACCACCCAGTAAACATTTTGAATATCTTACGTGCGCAATACCCTGAATTTCAATGCTGAATTTCACACAATGACACATTATCGAAACCAATAGACATTATGGCCCGGATGGCCGAGAGAAAGGATCTATCGAAGCACACTTTCTTTCGGAAAGGGTCTATCGAAGCACCAATTCTTTCAGAAAGGATACATCTAAACACAATTTGTATCAGAAAGGTTCCATCGAAGCACCCTTTCTTTAAGAAAGGATATATCTAAACATCCTTTTTATCAGAAAGGATATACCTAAACACCCTTTCTTTCGGAAAGGGTCTATCGAAGCACCCTTTCTTTCGGAAAGGACCTATCAAAGCACCCTTTCTTTCGGAAAGGGTCTATCGAAGCACCCTTTCTTTCGGAAAGGACCTATCAAAGCACCCTTTCTTTCGGAAAGGGTCTATCAAAGCACCCTTTCTTTCGGAAAGGGTCTATCGAAGCACCCTTTCTTTCGGAAGCACTTTCGAAGCACCCTTTCTTTCAGAAACGGTCTATCGAAGCACCCTTTCTATCAGAAAGGGTCTATCGAAGCACCATTTCTATCAGAAAGGGTCTATCGAAGCACCCTTTCTTTCGGAAGCACTTTCGAAGCACCCTTTCTTTCAGAAACGGTCTATCGAAGCACCCTTTCTATCAGAAAGGGTCTATCGAAGCACCATTTCTATCAGAAAGGGTCTATCGAAGCACCCTTTCTTTCGGAAGCACTTTCGAAGCACCATTTCTATCAGAAAGGGTCTATCGAAGCACCCTTTCTATCAGAAAGGGTCTATCGAAGCACCCTTTCTATCAGAAAGGGTCTATCGAAGCACCATTTCTTTCGGAAGCACTTTCGAAGCACCCTTTCTTTTAGAAAGGGTCTATGGAAACACCCTTTCTATCAGAAAGGGTCTATCGAAGCACCCTTTCTTTCGGAAGCACTTTCGAAGCACCCTTTCTTTCGGAAAGGGTCTATCGAAGCACCCTTTTTTTCGGAAAGGGTCTATCGAAGCACCCTTTCTTTCGGAAAGGGTCTATCGAAGCACCCTTTATTTCGAAAAGGGTCTATCGAAGCACCCTTTCTTTCGGAAAGGGTCTATCGAAGCACCCTTTCTTTCGAAAAGGGCCTATCGAAGCACCCTTTCTTTCGGAAAGGGTCTATCGAAGCACCCTTTCTATCAGAAAGGGTCTATAGAAGCACCCTTTCTATCAGAAAGGGTCTATAGAAGCACCCTTTCTTTCGGAAGCACTTTCGAAGCACCCTTTCTTTCGGAAAGGGTCTATCGAAGCACCCTTTCTTTCGGAAAGGGTCTATCGAAGCACCCTTTCTTTCGGAAAGGGTCTATCGAAGCACCCTTTCTTTCGGAAAGGGTCTATCGAAGCACCCTTTCTTTCGAAAAGGGTCTATCGAAGCACCCTTTCTTTCGGAAAGGGCCTATCGAAGCACCCTTTCTTTCGGAAAGGGTCTATCGAAGCACCCTTTCTATCAGAAAGGGTCTATAGAAGCACCCTTTCTATCAGAAAGGGTCTATAGAAGCACCCTTTCTATCAGAAAGGGTCTATAGAAGCACCCTTTCGTTCGGAAAGGGTCTATCGAAGCACCCCTTCTTTCGGAAAGGGTCTATCGAAGCACCCTTTCTATCAGAAAGGGTCTATAGAAGCACCCTTTCTATCAGAAAGGGTCTATAGAAGCACCCTTTCTTTCGGAAAGGGTCTATCGAAGCACCCTTTCTTTCGGAAAGGGTCTATCGAAGCACCCTTTCTTTCGGAAAGATCAATATTTTCGCTTATGTGCGTTTAAAGCGCTATTCGAGGATTGCTTTTAAAAATTATTGCTTTGAAATTATTACCGAAGGTACACATTATGGACCTGATTACGACCTGAAAGTTTTAAGAGACTCTACAGTCCAGTTTACTAAAATGACTGGAGGGCGCTTAAATATACTTAAATCGTATTGTTTGATGAGGGCTTAAGTACAGGATCAATGAAGGTTTTAGGTATTTTTTATTCATATTTTGTTGTGTTTTTATTTGATTTGTGGCGTATGCAGCAGCAACTCTTTTTCAGTTTAAAATATTTTGTGATAAATATGGCGCCCAACGTGGGGCAAAATTTTGAGGTAGTTCAGAATTGTTAACTAAGTTGGTCCTATGCAAAACGTGTGTTCCAAGAATCGAAGTTACAATTTGAGTTTTCTATCGAGAACTTTGATTTGCTTATATGGCGCCCAACGCGGAACAAAAGTTCGAAATATTTAAGATTTGTTTACTAAGGAAAATTTTACGAACGAAAGTTTATTCAAATTGCCGAATTTAAAACATAGTTTTTCTATCGAAGACATTCAGTTTAAAACATTTTGGGATGAATATGGCGGCCAACGTGGGGCAAAAGTTCGAGGTCGTTCAGAATTGATAACTAAGTTGGTCCTATGCAAAACGTTTGTTCCAAGAACCGAATTTACAACTTGCGTTTTCTATAGAGGACTTTGATTTGCTTATATAGCGCCCAAAGTGGAACAAAAGTTGAAAGTATTTGAGATTTGTTTACTAAGGAAAGTTTCCGAACGAAAGTTTATTCCAATAGCCGAATTTAAAACATAGTTTTTCTATCGAAGACTTTCATTTTGATTGATTTTCCTTACCTTAATCATCGCTGTTCTCGTTGGAAACAGCTCTTGACATTTCTTCGATAAATAATTTTTCTTAAATATCGAACTAAAAAAGCATACATGAAACGTTATTTGAATGGCCTGTTTCACAAAGGCGATTCGAATTCAAGTACTACCAAACTCCTGTTGCCTTACAATATTTTTGCTTTTTTCACAACAAAAGTTTGGTAGTAATTCGAACAAGTTTGAATTCGAATCGTCTTAGGAAAACATGCCATAAGACATCTCTCTTAAAAAATATTTAAATGGTATCACGGCTGAAGTGTAGAATCAATGAAGGACATGGGGTCTTTTTTATTCATATTTTGTTCTTGATTTTTTTAATTCATTTTTTTGTTTTTTTTTTTATTATTTATTTTTTTTAATTTATTTTTTTTTTATTTTTTTTTTTTGTTTTTTTTTTTTTAAATTTATTTTTTGGGTTTTTTTATTTTATGAGGCCTATTCATTACACCTTTTTCAACTTATAAATGTTTTTGATAAATATGGCGCCCAACGTGGGGCAAAAGTTTGAACTACTTGATACTTGCTTACTAAAGTGGTAGCCCAATGTCGAACGTATGTATGTTCCAACCTTAGTTTTCTCAACAATATGTGCATCTTGTTTAGACCTGTTCACAATCAAGGTTGTTGCTTCAAAACATTTGCAATCTGGCATCACCACCTAACTGTCATTAATAATAACAAAGCAAAGAACTCACGTACATCCTACTATGATACGAACTATACTACGTAACTACAACTTATTCACTTTATAAATAGAACACTGTTGGGCAGAAATGCTCGGCCTCATACACAAAAGTGTAAAAAATACATGAGCCTCTCGCAATTTGCCCACCATTGAAATAGAACTGTTGAATAGGAATTTTCCGAATAGAAAGAGCAAAACATCTCTCTGAACTTTGTGATTATTTATAAAACTCACAGCAATGTACAAAAGCAACAAACAACACTCATTTATAAGAGAAAGTTTAAAGCAGAGAAAAAAACCCCTACCTCCGCCCAAGTCCACGTTACAATAATCACAACACAAAGTGCACAAACCCCCCACCCGACCGACATACTCAAAAATGAATACGAGGAACATCATGAGCACCTCCCCATGCTCCTTATTCAATGCTTTAGACTTTTGAATGCTTTTACAAAGCACACACAAACATACCCGGTTTAAGCATTCAAGTAGTAAAGTAATCGCTTCTCTAATTAAGTGCTTTACTATGCGCGCCACACAGCTTAAGTGGGGATTTTTTTCTTCTTCTTCTTTTTCTGTTTATACGACGTTTTTCTACTATTATGTTGTTGCTGTATTTTTTTTTTCTTTGAGAAAATTACTCTGTGTGTTTTGTTGTTGTTGTCGTTGGAAAGAAACACCACACCAACCACCATAAGAGCAACCAAAAGAACCACAAAAAAGCAATAATAACAACAGCAACAACAACAAAAGCTGCTGCTGCTACTATTAAAATACAAACAAGAAAGAAATTTTTACAAACATTGACATCAAAGACCGACCTACAAGTTCTAGCAAAGGAGGAAGGGTCATGGAAGGGGGGTGGTGTTATAGAAGGAGAGGGTGAAACTGAGGATCTTTGTGCCATGAAAATGGATTTTGCCCCGTCGCCCCATTTCACGTGTCTACAGCAGCAGCTCCATACAAATGATGGTATGGTGTGTTGTAGGTATGGATGGAAGGCAAGCCAAAGTATCTAAGCTAAATGAACATACAATTTTTTTCTTCTTCTCAAAGCTTTGTAAAAGTAAGACAACATAAGACCCCAACAATGAGTGGCGGGAATTGAATTGGGATGGCCGGTTGCTTTGCTCAACAGACTTGGCTAACTGATGAAAGGACACTACTTGACAAAGACATAGACTTTACTAACTAAAGTTTGTAACTACAGTATTTGCCGATTAGAAGCAACGCGGGTATAATAATTTACCATTTAATACCCCTAATAATGAAACCATGACGCAATAGGATGTTCCAGAAATTGTTTAAATTTTGGGCAAACATCAACATTTCGTTTATTATTGTTTCCCTCATGATGCAATGCATAAGGTGGAACCTAGATCCATTTAGCAGGTCACGTAACTAATACAACCAAGGCACATGGAATAAGGTAGCCGATTCACGCCTCACAGCTGATTGAACATGAAATGTCAAAAAAGTTGTTGTAAACAACATACAACAAAAATTCTTCATACTAAAACATAACAAATGTTGACATTTAAAGCAGAAATGCTCGGCCTCACACAAAAGTGTAAAAAATACATGAGTCTCTCGCAATTTGCCCACCATTGATTTAAAGTGTGTACAACAAGAGGTTTTTTGTTGTTGCTATTTGTCGAATCGGCTACCTTATTCAATGTGCCTAGAGTACAACAGCAACTCTTTTTTGACCGAAAATTCTTCAATCTGTCAAAATGTTTCACAATAACAAAAAATTTCACAGATTGAAAGTAACCACCACACCATTTTACCCCACCTTATATTTACATCATGGGTGGTACAGTAAGATCAGCTGATTTCAATCTGTCAAATTCATTAGGTCTGTTCGATAACTTCGCAAGTAAAAAGTACTTGCAAGTACTCAGTAACTTCTCTCAATGAATTTTACTCTCCCAAAGCTAAAAATTTGCAGAATGTTATCGAACAACAATTTACAATCACTTGCAAGAAGTCAGCTGATTTGACAAAGAAGAAATTTGGCGGAAAAGATTTAATTTAACAATTAAAAATTATTTGATTTTCCATTTGACTGAAAATTGGTATTTAGACTTCGTTAAGGGTATAAAACATTCCACCTGAAATTTGTCGGTATAGGTCCACGCCTTCATATAGCCCCCATAGAACGGTAACTCCGGATTTCTGGTATTTTGAAGGTTGTGCCCTCAATATCGCACCAAAATGACTGAAATTTGGTATTAGCTCTTCGTTGGGGGTACAAAACTTTCTACCTGAAATTTGTCGGTATAGGTCCACGTCTTAATAAAGCCCCCATGGAATGGTACCTCCCGATTTTCAGTATTTTGAAGGTTGTGCCCTCAATACCCCTCCGAAATGGCTGAAATTTGGTATTTGGACTTCGTTAAGGGTATAAAACATTCCACCTGAAATTTGTCGGCATAGGTCCACGCCTTCATATAGCCCCCATAGAACGGCAACTCCGGATTTCTGGTATTTTGAAGGTTGTGCCCTCAATATCCCACCGAAATGACTGAAATTTGGAATTTTGTCTTCGTTGGGGGTATAAAACTTTCTACCTAAAATTTATCGGTATAGGCCCACGTCTTCATACAGCCCCCATAGAATGCTACCTCCCGATTTTCGGTATTTTGAAGGTTGTGGCCTCAAAATCCCACCGAAATGACTGAAATTTGGAATTTTGTCTTCGTTGTGGGTACAAAACTTTCCACCTGAAATTTGTCGGTATAGGTCCACGTCTTCATATAGCCCCCATAGAACGGTACATCCAGATTTCTGGTATTTTGAAGGTTGTGCTCTCAATATCCCTCCGAAATGGCTGAAATTTGGTATTAGCTCTTCGTTGGGGTATAAAACTTTCTACCTAAAATTTATCGGTATAGGCCCATGTCTTAATAAAGCCCCCATAGAATGGTACCTCCCGATTTTCGGTATTTTGAAGGTTGTGGCCTCAATATCCCACCGAAATGACTGAAATTTGGTATTAGCTCTTCGTTGGGGGTATAAAACTTTCCACCTAAAATTTATCGGTTTAGGTTCAGGCCTTCATATAGCCCCCATAGAACGGTAACTCCGGATTTCTGGTGTTTTGAAGGTTGTGCCCTCAATATCCCTCCGAAATGGCTGAAATTTGGTATTAAGTCTTCCTTGGAGGTAAAAAACTTTCCACCTAACATTTGTCGGTTTAGGTTCAGGCCCCGGTTTTCGGTATTTTGAAGGTTGTGGCCTCAATATCCCACCGAAATAACTGAAATTTGGAATTTTGTCTTCGTTGTGGGTATACAATTTTCCACCTGAAATTTGTCGGTATAGGTCCCCGCTTTCATATAGCCCCCATAGAACGGTACATCCAGATTTCTGGTATTTTGAAGGTTGTGCCCTCAATATCCCTCCGAAATGGCTGAAATTTGGTATTAAGTCTTCCTTGGAGGTAAAAAACTTTCCACCTAACATTTGTCGGTTTAGGTTCAGGCCTTCATATAGCCCCCATAGAACGATACCTCTCGATTTTCGGTATTTTGAAGGTTTTATTGACTTGTCTGAAGAGAATTTTAAACAGAAAAATTGTACACACAAACATTTTTGTACCTATTATTGAAATATTTGTGGCATAAGAAAATATGCAAAATGCATAAATTATGCATATGCAAAAATTTATGCATTTTGCAATGTAATCAGAAGCAAAAAATATGCCCAGTCCCAAAATTTGACATAAATTGGACCAAAAATAGGGGTTGCATAAGATTCCGCTGTCTAGTTCTCAGTAACAAAAGTCTCCAAAACTCTCCAAAATTCTCTCTCAATTCGCTCTCTTTTACTTTACAAGTTCGAACAGCATTTTGTAAAAGTTTGTACAAATGTGTATAAACTTTTGGGTTATCGAACAGACATATTGTTATTGTGAATTATGTATGAACACGTAAACAAAACCTATAGTAGCGTTCCAAAACTAAAAAGTTGTTACAATGTGTACCGCTTTTGCACATTTTGCGTTCCCTTACACCAAAACACGCCACATTTTATATGACAGTCGTTTACCACTTTTGTCATTTAATAGAGTACGGGAACAAACCATATGAAAGCTTGAAGTATTTTCAATCAATATAGTTTTGTTGTTATAGTTTCTGGTTCACCTTCTTAATTGCACTATGGTTTCCCTCTTGTATGTGATTTCATTCACAATAATGCATTTTGACAACTAGTATGATGATCACATGGCGGAATAAGAAGGTGTTACATCGATAACAATACTCGGACCACTTGCTACACCAAACGTCAAAATTTGTTCAACGCATTACTGTGAATTGCTTGTTTACCTTTTGTATGTAATTTTATTCACAATAATGCATTTTGACAACTAGTGTGATAATCAGCTGTTTTTGCCGTTGTACCTGTATTATTGTGCCATGGATGATCAGCCGTTTTTGACGTAACATCTTCTTATAACACCTTCTATAACTATGCAATGTTGTTTTTAAGCGTTAAATTTTAAGCCCATTTTTGGTAATTACTTTTTATCGAGGGGTTACTGTATCGTAACTAACCAGCCAGATCTCTTTTTCTCCACTGCACTAAGTAGTATAGTAGTGTGTTTTTTATTATTATTATGGTCTCTCAATCCCTTATTTTCCTTACGTTCGCTCGTTCCGTCGGTTATCCACTACTACATGACACAAAGTTACTTTACAAATTGTTTTATATGCGCTCCGCAATTTAACCTGGTAGACCAAAAAAACCACCATGCCTGCCACCTTACTTTTCATGGCTATTTTATTGTGTGCTACACCACTCACACACACAAACATGCTCTTGCACACCATTTACTGTTTCCAGGTGTGGTCAGTGAAAAATCCCACATTGGGAATTTGCTGGCAAATGTTAAAATAATCTCATCTTACTCTCTTTTTGGTTGGGACGCCGAGTCACCTCACTTCACCGTGGTATACTGGAAAATGTGACAACAAATTTAAGTGGCGCTAGGGGACTTGTAAAGTGCCAAATGAATATTTAAATGAAAAGCAACGCCAATAAAGTTTTACGTTTTCAGACATGCTAAACTTTGCTACCGCCAGCAGTCATGCGGCTAAGTATTTCTTTGTTAAATTCCTTGGGGGGATTGGAGACTTGGTTACTACTCTTGGTGGTGTATTGCCTTTAGTAGGAGATAGTATTGTTTAAAACTTCACACTTGTTTTTTCTTTAGACAGTTTTTGCTTGAAATTGTTGACACATGACACCTTAACTTTGTGTTTGATATTCATATCCAACAAATGTGTGAATGGGGTTGGGAAGTGTACAGCGGCTAATGACTTAATTTTCTAAACCACAAAAGTGCGGTAAAATAGCTTTTAACAGCACTTTCTCTTTCGCAAGTTGATGATATACCTAGTCTGAGAGTCATAAAATTAAGGCGCCAAATCATAAAACGGGGGGCGGCCTGTGTTGTTTAGTTAAAATGTGACAGTAGTTTGATGATGACTTAACAGTCTGTTATGTATTTCTGACATGACTTGAAAAAAGTTCCCCTTATTGTGTATGGAGAAGACTCATTAAATCAGTTATTTTTAAGAGCTTGTTAATAACTTATGTAAAAAACGACAGTTGACAGCACTTCCCCTCTTTCGGGAGACATGTTATAAAGTCGCGATATAGTTTGGCGCCAAATTTTAAAGGGACTTCAGTGATGTTTTTATGTGACACTTTGAATGTTTGATCATTTCTTGAGTCCAACGCATGGCACAATAATACAGGTACAGTGGTAAAAACAGCTGATTGTCAAAATGCTTTATTGTGAATAAAATTGTATACAAAAGGTAAACAAGCAATTCACAGTAATGCGATATTTTGACGTTTGGTGTGGTAAATTGACCGATTAATGTTATCGATGTAAAACCTTCTTATTCTGCCATGTATTCAACCATGGTCCAACGTCAGTTGACCAATGTTGCCATATTTTCTCATTTAATCATATGTAGTGGATGGTGCACATGCCAACACTCGAACCGGACACTGCGATTGTTGTTCAAACTTCGATTATCGTAATATTTCTGCGAATCTCACATAAAATTTGGAAGATGATGCTTATCGGTCCACACCTTGTGGTACCTTCACCACCTTATTTTGTAAACCTCTGCGTTTTTTTTTTCACCTTTTTGTATTGGATTTTGGTGATAATTCGTTCTTCTTCTAGTCTAGAAAATGTGTTCTTGGAAATAATAAATAACCGAATTATAAATTACCATCGTGGTGCAGTGGAAAGCATGGCCGCCTTGCACTCAGAAGGTCAATCGCTGACCGGAATACCAAAATTTTCGGCGAGTTTAAATCCCCTCAGTGTAGTGTCATAAGACACGGAGGTCCCTTATTATTGAACCAATATGAATCTGCGTGCACTCATTAATATAAGAGACTTCTCCCTTGTCCCTTACGGGATGCAGTTGAAATGTTTGCCACTTCATCATAAAAATCGCTTTATAACTGAATCGACAATTTCTTTACCCAATTTCTGTTCAATTCTCCCACTCCAAATGGAATTTTTGTTATTGTATTTTTGGTTGATTGGTTATTTAGACAAGATGCACAATTTTGTTAACCTTTGTCGAGTTTTCTCTTCTCTCACATTCCCGACTTCGCCAGGGACATTCAAAATTATACTTTAGGGCATTTGTTATACCCTCAGCATTTATGCTAACGAGGGTATATACACTTTCATACGGGCAAAATGTGCCTCATTGAAATAATGGTTTTAGACCCCAGGTATGTTTGGACGAAATGTGTTTCAGACAATTTGGATTTGATTTAGCCCTGTCCGTTCGTCTGTCTGGCTGGCTGGTGCGCACGATAACTCTCGAACGGATCAACCGATTCGGTTCAAAATTTGGCTTTCGTTAAATTTTTTGTCCAAACTTAGTTTAAGCTCGAAAATGGGTTATATCGGTCCACTCCTTCCGGTACCTCACCCACAAAATTTCGAAAATGTTCGGAAAATTTGTGCGTACAATAACTCTTGAAGGGCTTAACTGATTTGGTACATACTTTGCACATCGTGAAATGTCTACCAGATTTAGATGAGGTTCCAATATGGACTCAAACGGTCCACTCCTTCGGGTACCTTCCACACAAAATTTCGGATAAGTTCAGTTTAGGACCTGCTCTCGAATCGCTTTGATTTTTGTTGTAGCAACTTGTATTCACTGCCCCCCATGCGACGGTACAACTTTCATCAGGGACAAGTCCATACTTCCCGAGAAAATAGCCTGAAAGTTGCACAAAACCCCTATGACACCGTGTGTAGTGGTTGGAGCGCAAGATAAATCGCGAACAGATCTGCCGATTCGGTCCAAAATTTGGCTTTCGTGATATTTTGTCCAAACTTAGCTAAAGTTCGAATATGGATTATATCAGTCCACTCCTTCCGGTATCTCACCTACAAAAGTTTGAAAATGTTCGGAAGATTTGTGCCCACGATAACTCTTGAAGGGAGTAACCGATTTGGTCCATACTTTGCACATCGTAAAACTTCTACCAGACTTAGATGAGGTTCCAATATGCACTCAATCCGTAAACTCCTTCGGCTACCTCCCACACACAATTTCGAAAATGTTCAGTTTAGGACCTGCTCTCGAATCGCCTTGGTTTTTGTTGTAGCAACTTGTATTCACTGTCCCCCATACGAAAGTACAAGCTTCATCAGGGGCAAGTCCATACTTCCTGAGAAAATAGCATGAAAGTTCAAAAAACCCCCACACAAAATTTCGGATAAGTTCACTTTAAGACCTGCTATCGAATCACTTTGATTTTTGTTGAAGCAGCTTACGTTCGCTGCCTCAATTATGATGGAAAATGTTTTTTCAGGGGCAAGTCCCTTCTTGAGAAAACAGCCCGAAGGTTGTAAAAACCCCCTATGGCACCCCCATGGTATATGTAGGTCCATTCCTTTAAGTACCTCCTCCGCAAAACTTTTGAACTTTAATCAACATTTTTCTCGGTTCATATGACCAAAATTTTGAAACCCCCTATAAATACATAAGTTTTTTTTTGGGGAAAAAAACTGTTTCAATATACAGTTTGTCAAGTAATTGTTTTCGAACCAAGAAAACTAACATTTTTCTGCATTAGTTTATGAAAAATGACTGATAATTGAAATAAAAATGTCGGGTTTTTTGCAAAGAATGGTTGGTAGACTTATTAAAGACAAGATAGGATGTATAAATAAAAAATTGACCCACGTAGTCCAACAAAAAATAACGAAAACCCATAACTACATGTAATTTAAGCTGTCAAATAAATGTTTTCGAAATTTAATGGAGGTTCCAAAATAACCCATATTTTCGGTAAATACCTGAAAATCATAAAATTTTATGAGTTTTATTTTTAATAAGGATTAACTACTGACAAGTATCAACAATATAAGGCATAGAATATGCCTACTAGTAGGGTTACCATATGTCCCGAGGGAGTACCAGGTCATATTACATGTAAACATGGTCCTATAGGTCTTATACCGGGAATATCTGAAAACTAAGGCGTTTTATGAGTTTTTTTAGTTCTCCAGGATGGACTGCCATCAATTACAATAAATATTACCTACAGAATAATTAGATCAGTGGGGTTGCCAGAACAACTAAAAGGTGCAAGGTTATATAAACAGTAAACGAGGCCACCTGGATCCATAACCAGGGCTTACAATTTGTTTATTTAACTCAAATTGAATTAAGGGATAAGAGAATTCTCCTACATAAACCAAAATATGACATAAAAGTACGAAAATCGCTTAGAAATGCATATATAAGATATTGTCAGTCTATGCTGATTTTTAATAGACCTCCGATTTCAACTATTTATAGCCAGTTCAGAGGAATTCTCTAAGTTTTTTGGCTTCCATGCTAACACTGAAGCATTATTTAGCCATCAACATAATTTTCCCCTTAAAAATGTACTACTGTAGTACTGCAGAGTACGCGAAATGTGTCCAATAGGTCGAAGTATGCATTTCTGAAAATTGTCGAAAGCTTTACCCCATACATTTCTAAGCAATATTGGTCTCCTATTTCGATATGTCCGATTGTTTAGTGAAATGCTATTATCCCTTAATTAATTTTAAGTAAAAAACAAACTTCGGTGCCCTGTTTCGGGGCCCAGGTGGCCTCGTTCACTTTTTATATAACCTGGTACCTTTTTAGTCGATGTGGCAACCCTTCTGATCTAATTATGCTGTAGGTTATATTTATATATTTGATGGCAGTCCATCCTAGTGAACTAAAAAACTCAAAAAACACCTTAGTTTTCAGATATTCCCGGTATAAGACTTATAGGACCCTGTTTACATGTAATGTGACCTGGTACTCCCTTGGCCCATATGGTAACCCTCCTAGTAGGGGTATTCTATGCCTAATATTGTTGATACCTGTTAGAAGTTAACCGTTTTTAAGAATAACATTCATAAAATGTCATGATTTTCAAGAATTTACCAAAAATATGGGATGTTTCGGAACTTCACTACATTTCGAAAACATTTATTTGACAACATACATTACATGTAGTTATTGGTTTTCGTTACTTTTTGTTGGACTTTGTGGATTAATTTTTTATTTATTTATCCTATCTTGTCTTAAATAAGTCGACTAACTATTTTTTGCAAAAAACCCGACATTTTCATCACAATTATCAGACATTTTTCATAAATTAATACAGAAAAATGTTAGTTTTCTTGGTTCGAAAACAATTACTTGACAAACTGTACACAGGCTGAAGGTATATATATCTCTGTCAGCAAAGCCGACTGATACTTTTTTACTTGTTTATATATTTTACTCGCCAAGTTTTAATTTTGTCCACTGCGTGCTCACCCAGATGTGGTGTAGAGATATATTTCAGGCCACGTCTTTTTCCCACACATAACACACATCAGATTCCTGGACATTTGACAGATCGGTTCTCTAAAAAAAATACAAAAATCAGATTTTATTATTAAGATAACTTTGCTTGCAACTGACGCTATTATGTATTTAATAAATTACTGTTAATAATGGTTGTATTTTCTTCCACGCATGACCTCCAATGTAGACATGGTCATTCATAATGGTAATTTTTAGGCTTTTTTTTGTTTTTGTTCATAGTCCCCGAAGTTTTTGCAGTCTTCTCTTGTCACACACATCACCCAGATTTCTGACACTTGATTTTGGTTGCATGATTATCTAGATATGTAGTAATTCAATACCAGTAGAAGTCAGAGAAAATCATTTATTACAACTTACTTATTTTTTAATGCATCTAAAAAATCTTGTTTGGCATTAGGGGCACAATAAAATGAAACTGATTCTTAGATCGGAATGTTTTCTTTATAAATTTCTGTCATAATCGGTGAATTTTTGTTCAGTCCTTTCTACTTTTACACCCAGAACACAGATTTATGACATTTGACTTTGATTCATTCACTCTCAAAGAAATAGTCTCTGATAATGTACATGGAACTTAAAATATCCTATTTGGCATCAAGGACATGATAAAAAGGTCAACGGCATACAGTATCATTTCCAAAACAAACGAAACAGCTGATTAAAATGTTAAATTTTATGTATTTTTTTATAGTGGAGAGTAGTGCTCCTAATTGCAACTCACGTACTCTCATAATAAAATAAACAACAAATTCAGTGCACGAAACAATTCTTCATAAAGCCGAGCGATATGCAAACAATTTTCTTTACAACTATAAAAAAGCAATAGTTTAATAAACAAAAGCAAATGTGTAATTTAATAAAACAAACTAATATTAAAATGCAAAGAAACCCTCACAACTGAAACGGATTACTCACCTCTCATCTACTCTTACCTTGTAATGAGTGACAGACAAATAAAAATAATAGTGAAAGAACAACAACGTGTTCCCGCCATAAAGAAAACAAGTGATATTTTATAAAAAAATCAACAAATAAATCGCTTATAAAATGTTTTAAATATGATAAAACATACAAAAACAAATATTTATTATAAAACAACGAGAGTAATAAGTTCTCTTCCAATGAGTGAAAAAGAAACTTTGAGATAGTACAAAGAGAAACACCAAGATCTCCCTATCAAAGGCAAAATCAGATGATTTTGACAAACCAGTAAATCATAAACGGTGAAAACTTTTTAAAAATCTATGTGATTAAAAACCAGTAACTTGTGGAATCATAAAAAACCAGAAGGAAGGATAAAAAAACGAAAAGAAATTCCTAAAAGTGAGATATTTTCACACAAAAAAAGATAACCAACAAATCATTGGCTACAATTGCAGCCACTAACATTTGGATTGTGATTATCTCATCGTTGTTGTTGTGTGATTGGTGTTGAAAATTCCGTGTCATTTGCGATTTGTGCAACAAAGGGTGGCGGCAAATCGTAAAGTTACACACGGAACGACATTAGAGACAAGTTAACAAAATAGCGATTATTGTACGTGTTGAGTCTTCCAGTAGCAATGCACAACAACAGGATGGTGTTTGTGCAGCTGCTGCTGCTGAAACAGCCGTTGCCGCAGTCGTTGTTGGGGCGACCGCAGCAGCAATCTCCTCCTCCACGAAGAACAGCTCTACTGGTAAAACAACAACACAAAGTACGGCAGTCAATAACAATAACAACAACAACAACAACGCTACTGCCGCAGCCATGCAACAAGCTTCACAGTCATCCACTTCAACGGCGGCTGGTAACCGTTCTACAACAGCAACTGCAACAACTACAACAGCAGCAACAGGAGCAACAACAACGGCTGTTGGTAAAACAAATCTCTCCTCCTCTTCAACAACAAACACCAAAACATCAAACAAAACCAAACAACGCCAGTCAACAACAACTAATGCCTCCAGATCAAAAAATAATTCACAAGCTACAACAACAAATTTGTTGGCTAACAAAGAAACTGGAAATGTTGCCTCAGGCTCATTGTCGTCGTCATCATCATCAAAAATTGTTGAATCTTCTATATCATCGAAGGCAAGTAGCAACACCACGACAACGGCACAACAGCAATTGTTTATGCTGTCGTCCTCAACGTCGTCTAGCAATACAACACATACAAGCAAAGGGCAAAAGGTAAGCGGGTTTTCTGCCAAAGTCAAATGTATACCAGCAATAACCTTTGGTCTCTTCATTTTCCAACAATTTTGGGAGGTGGTAACACCTGTAAAAATCTAAAAAAAATTGTATTTAAACTCAGCCGTGACTCTTGATCTTTCGTTTAGGTGTTCTTTAGCAATAACCCTCTCATTCTCTTGCATCAATTATTAATTGTTTTTTTTTTTATTTCTTATAATTTCAGGGTCCTGAAAAGTTAGGAGCCATTGTATTTCCCTCGACGCCCACTCAACAAATTACAAATGCAACTCCGAGTCCTACCACGCCTCGAAAATCTTCAGACTATCCACTGCAGGCGACCAGTACAACAACACCGTCGTCAGTTGCAGCAGCAGCGGCAACATCCGTGACAAGTTCCAACAATACAAGCACACCAGCTGTTGGTGGTCATGTCGTCACAACATCATCATTGCAACAAAAATCACCCGCTAACAATGAACCAAATGCATCCCTGCAGGGGCCACCACCTCCAGCATCCCAACAACCATTCTCAATACCCACCAGTGGTGGTATGTTACCTGGCGGACCAATGTCTCAGATGGGTGCTAATAATGTATCGGTATTGGGTGGTCCTCCTCATGGCCATGGTGGTGGTGGGGTACATGATGGTCGACCAGCCTCAACGGGAGCCATTGGTCCTGGTGGTATACCCAATTCCGGATCTGTACCTCCACCACCACATTCTGTTTTCGGACCACCAGTGTCATCTGCTGCAGATAACAAGTCAGGCCTCGGACCACCACATCCAGCGCATCCAGGTTACGCATCTGCCGTAAATCAACAACAACAACAGCAGCAACAACAACCTTCTACTCATCTCAATGATCCCCGCAATGCCCTCTCATCTCCTTCATCGTCAGCGGTGCCATCTCCGCATCCACACGGTTCTAGTGATAGTCCATTTGGACCCAAACATTTGGCGGGCTCACCCTCAGCAACGCCTGGAAATCACATGTCACCCGCTCCCCCACCACCCAATGCCTCACCATTGCCAGGTATGCATCCAAAATCATCCGGTTCTGCGGTGGCACCCAACTCACCAGCAAACATGCAACTGCCACCAGGTGCTCAACTGCCGCCTTCTGCAAGTGGATCACCGCTAATTCCCGGTAGTCCCTCAGTTGGTTTTAGTGCAGCTGGTTCAATAAGTAGCAGGCTTGGTCCTCCGCCACCGACACATCCATTCCCTCCCTCACCTCTGCATTCCAATGTCAATGCTGCGTCGAATCTGGGGCTAAAAACAAACGAAGCACCGGAAGGTCGTGACAAAGGCCCGGTTAGTGGGGGACCTGCTCCACCACCAATGATAAACGGATACCTGCCACCATTTGTTAACAGTGCTGGACCACAATCAAGGATCTCACCACATCCAAATGCAATGCCACCAACGGCAACACCACCTGCTACTGGTATAGCGCCACCTCCACCAACATCGTCGACTTCGTCATCAACACCTGCTGGAGGAGTTAAGTCATCCTTACCAATAACAACGTCTGCCTCGCCTCATTCCTCCTCAGCCTCCTCTTCCTCCTCAAGTGCACAGCCACCGCCATCGTCATCATCAGCTTCAGCAACACTTCCTCCCTCGTCTATTGCCACTAGCATGGCCAAGTTTCCTCCACACAGTGGAAGTGGGTTGCCACCATTACAAACGACGGCTGGAATATTTGGTCCAGGTGCTCTGCCGCCTCATGGTTTACCGCCTGGTGTTGGACACCCTGGCATGTTACCCGGCGGCATACCTCCCAATGGCATATCCCCAATACTGTTACATGCATCGCCATATCGCCCGCCCTATCCAAATTATGCACTCTATGCACCTTACAGTGGCTTACCCCACACTCACTATTTGCCCCCTGCTGTGCCATCGCCAAGTGCCTCGCCAAGGACAAGTCGAGAATCTCCCATGATGTCACAAATGACTAAACCAACCAGCTTAAGACCGCCAACGCCTGTCAGCCAGTCAGGGAACATACCAACATCATCATCGTCGGCATCAACGGCTGGACAATCCCAACAGTCCTCTAGTGGTAGCAGTACACCCACAAGCTCCACGTCCACAACAGTTTCAACACCCACGTCAATGCCACAAACAACAACAAGTTTAAGCCATGGTGCTGTTGCGGCAGGACTACCGCCAACATCTTCAATGCCCTCGCATCTGTTGCATCATCCGCATCTTCCATATCCTGGATCATTGCCTATGCCACAACAAATATTGGGAGGCCCTCCCCCACCATTTTCGCATCCTCAGTCGGCGGTTTTATCGCATCACCTACCCATTTCCTCCCATCCCGGTCATAGTATAGCAAGTGTAACAACTACAACGTCAGCCTCTACACCGCTTAGTGCAACATTGAGCGGTGGCAGTAGCGCCATAAACAGTGGATTAAATCCACCCTCAATGTCCAGTAGAGATGGTGCACAAATATTACATCCACCACCGCCACACTTGCTGGGACATCCCCATTTGGGACCGCCGCATATACCAACATTACCGCCACATATGCTGCCACCACCACACTCAGCTCTTCTGAGAGGAGCTTCACCAACAACCACATCTACTCCAAGTAGTAGTCAACCGCCATCAGCACCCGGTTCAGTAGTATCTACTGCTGCGGCCACATCTTCAGCATCTGTGATCCATAAAGGAATTTCACCGCACAGTGAAAGTCCCTCAAAAGAGCGTAGCAATAGTAGTAGTACTAATGAAAATCTCGCCTACCTTCCTCGATCGTCTGTTGCCAATAATACTCACCTCAGTGGTGGTTTTCCACAACCACCAACATCAACGGCGGCATATATAACAACGTCAATGGCACCCACATCGTCGTCGTCCTCCTCATTACCAATTTCATCAGTAGCGGCGTCTACACCATATTCAATTGCTTCCTTGGCTATTTCAAATGCCTCCTATAGTTCCACGGTTTCGTTGCCTTCAACAACATATGCTTCGGCCAGCGGCATGCCCATGATGACCAGTCAACAGCTGCCACAACATCCACCCGGTGGTGTAACTTATCCAGGTGCTCCAAAACACTCCATGTGGCCGCCTCCAAGGTAAATTTTCACTTTTTCACAGGGAACTCGAGTTTATGTTATTAATTTGATTGTATTTTTATTTGGTTTTACAGTTCCTCTTCATTGTCAATACCACCTCCAACATCAGCTGTTACCTCACATCCATCTAGTTTGGCCACAAGGCCCACACCACCTCCACCCGCGGTAGCAGCCACATCTTCGTCATCAGCAGGCTCTGCGTCATCGACAATGCAGCCACCACCCATATCGGTTTCACCGCATACTGCAACAATGCATTCCTCATCGGCCTTGGCACCACCACCGCCGACAATACCAGCACCTGGTAGTGGATTTCATCCACAATATTTTGTGCCTCCCATGCCAACAGTTCCTCCGGTCTCGTCAGCAATGGTTGGTGGTGGTGTGCCAATTAGTTCCATAAGTAGTTCATTGGCAGTTAGTTCGGCAATCTCAGCACCCCCGTCATCATCAACAATGATAACAACAGCGGCAAATAGTGCTCCTGTCACCACAACTACTCAAAGTTCGGCACCACATCCGTTTTCGGCGGAATCGCTGTTTCAGCCTAGTAAAAGTAAGTTGTTTCTTGGTGTTTTAGATGCAAGATTTTTTTCTCATTATTGATTGCCTTGTTTTTTAGATGATCAAGCCGATTTGTTGAGGCGAGAATTAGATAACAGATTCCTGGATCGCAGTACACAACAACAGCCCTCAGGCGGTCATAGTAGCTCTGGGCCCAGTGGCCAAAATACAACTAGTGCTGCAGCAGCTTCTCCCTCGGTGGCATCAAATGCTTCCCCGGCAAATGTTCCCCCACCACCCACATCAAGTAGCGGAACTGTTCCAGTCTCACATGCCCCAACAGCAGCAGCAACAGTACCCTCACCTTATCTAAGGCAAGAATTGCATCATCATCAACATCAGCATACCCATCTGCATCAGCATCAACAACTTTTGCCTACGGCTTTGGCTGCAGCCCCACCACCAGCGCCGGCTCCCCTCTTTCCTCCGCCTCTATTCAAAGACATTCCCAAAATTGCTGCCGTTGATTCGCCATTTTATCGCACAGGCTTGGGTTTACCCGGTTATGCGGGTTATAGCCCGGCTGGGTTAATGCATCCCGGTTTGGGTGGTGCCACTCCCTTTATGCCACCAAGCCATTTAACATCATTTGCTCCAAAGGTAGGTTATCTTGTTTTGTTTCTAGTTTTTTTCTCCTTAATATGCTCCTCATTCATATGTAACTGCCCATCCACCAATCACATTTACCATTAAAACAACTCTTTGTTCCTTACCTCTTAATTTCATGTACATCATTATTATCATTAACCCTCAAAATCCATCCACCAACCACATCATCCAACCTATCAAATACTGACACACTCTCACACAGACGATACAACCAACGCCTTCCTCAAATCCACATCAACAATCTCAACCGCCTTTACCAACCAACATTGTTGATTCCTCCTCAAAATCTATAAAGTTTACGGTATGTGTTTTAACTTTCATTTCATCTGATTATGCGATCATTTATATAGTTACAGTTATAGCGGGATAAGTGAAACAAAAGGGAACAAAGTGTTACTTTGAAATCCACCTCTTATCCAGGTTTAACATCCAAGTAGTAATAAATGATTTAAATAAGCATGTAAATAATGTACACACATGTTGCTGTTGCTTATATCCTCCTCCCCTCAAGATGGAGATATGAGAAACATAATTCCATTTTGGACTATATATTTTGGTCATAAGCTAAACAACTATTTATATCATTACAGAAAACTGGTCGCTGGAATGCTATGCATGTTCGTATTGCGTGGGAAATTTACTATCATCAAAATAAACAAAATCCCGATAAGTTAAGCTCCTCCGCATCAGCCACACTGGGACCTGGTTCTGGCAGTAATCCATCGACACCAGGTATTACGGCAAATAGCAGTAGTAGTGCCAGTGGTACACCTACATCTACAACCGTATCGCAGAGTAGTATAGCTGTATCCAGTGGTTTGGGTGCTGCTGGTCCTTCACCATCGGCAATGTCATCGTTAAGTATGAAAGCATCGCCAGCCTTAACATTAAGTGCAGGAGCTTCACCACATCTAATGCATAGGCCTGGTGAATTGCCACCATCAGCTTATGCTTCAGCATTACCAGGACGTTCGCCGTTTGAAACTTCGCCACTGTCGGCTAGTTTCATTGGGGCACCGCCCAGTCATATAGGTAAGTTGGGAGAAAGTTAAAGGTAATTGTTAATCTTTCAAGGAGGTCTTTGTGAAAACTTCTATTAGGCTGGAAGGTTTTTTTGTTTATAGAAAAACATTTGAGGACCGTTTATAGAAGTCCACCTGATAATCCTTGATTAGAACCGTGTTTTATCTAAAAAGACATTGTGATCCCTTGATCTTCAATGAGAAGACATATGGATCTTATTATTTTCCACGAGCTTTCTTCTATGAGATATCCTCTAGTGCCGGCTATTTAGAAAATATTGTTTCAATATTGGTTCAATCATTAAATCAAAATATCAATCTATCAATTTCCTTGGTATCTACCCAGTAGCTTTTAGGGGATAGCTCAGGGGAAGTATTACCCTGATTCACTTCCAATCAACCTTATTCTAAATATCTTCTTTTTTCAAACATTCCACCTCTTCTCTTTTAGGTACTGCAGTCTCTCCCTTTGGCCGCTATGTTGGACCATTTGGTTTTGGCTTATCACCATTTGGTAGAGAAATACCGCTAGGCGGTACCCTACACGATCCTTGGAGAGCGTAAGTATTTTTTAATTCACCCCGAAAAATGTTGGACAATTAAAATCTCTTTCTTTATACTCTTCCTTCCCCAAACAGAGCTGCTTTACAACAACGTGCTGTGCCTTATCATCCGGGAGCACCACCTCCTGGTTGGCCCATGAAACCCGACACCACAGCCTTAGATAATGCCAGACGTGAGGCTGAAGAACGTGAAAGGGAACGTGAAATGCGTGAACGAGAACAGCGAGAACGTGAACGCCAACGGCAAAGAGAGCGTGAAGAACGTGAACGCAAGGAGAAAGAGGAAAAACTTAAACGGGAACAACAGGAACGTGAGCAGCGTGAACGTGAAAGAGAACGGGAACGTAAGGAGCGAGAACGTCGCGAAATGGAACGACGTGAAATGGAACGTGAACGTATGTTACAGCAGCAACGTATTAACGAAAGCAACAAATTGTCACAGGCAGCTGCTGCGGCAGCGGCCATGAATCAGGCTAGAGAACGTTCACCACATCGTAGTGTCACAGATATGCAAGGTGGCCCTGGTGGTCCGGTAGGTGGTGAAATGCGTATTAAGGAGGAAATGCCTAGAACTAAGGAAGAGCAAGATGCCATGATGATGCGAGCCTCAGCAGCTGCGGCAGCGGCAGATCCTCGTTATCACAACTCATTGGCGGCAGCCCAGGCAAATGCAGCGGCGGCGGCACATCATGCCTCATTTATGGCCAGTCGCCATGGTCCTCATGTGGGACCACCACCACCACATCTCACCCGGACAATGATGGGTCCGGGTCTTGGTGGTCCACCCATGACACATTTTGGACCTCCTGGACCTGGTTGGCCAATGGATCCCTATCGTGACCCCTATGCAATGTCAGCCTTACGTTATAATCCCCTAATGGAGGTGGCTTTGAGGCATGAAGAAGAACGCCACAAGGCAGCAATGAGTATGTATGCAGTGCAATCAGCGGCCCATTTACGGGGTAAAGAACCTTCACCCATACCACCACCTTCGGGAGTGGGTGGACCATTAGGTCCACCACCACCTCCGCATCATCGTCTTCAACCAGGTCCCTTGGGACCTCCACCAGGATCAATGGGACCAGGACCGGGTGGACCCCCCGTACCCACACAGTCTTCCTTAAGCGGTAAACCACCGCCCACACTAGGTGGTATGCCACATCCCATGGTTGTGGACCCGCTAATGCAACCCAAGAAAGAAGAACCTGGAGGAGGAACTCCACAAACGGTAATGGGTATGGCACCCACAGCATCAAATCCAGGAAATAATCCGCCAGGCCGATGATAAATTGATAAATGTGCTGTTGCAGCCAAACGAGATGTCATTGATTTAACCTAAACGACAGGGGCATTTTTTATTTATTTTTGTAAAAATAATTGTAGAGGAGGACGCGATGTACGGCTAAATATCAAAAAGCTTGAAATGAGACCAAGTAATCTTTAAAAAAGAAACACAAATTTGTATTATAAAAAAACAACAAATGAGAATGTTTAATTCCCATTGTGAAAACTAAAAACTGTGCATACCTTTTTTCGTATTTTTTCTCCCCCTTTTTTCTTTTTAGAAAAACACAACCCATGTATAAAAGTAAAGTTTTTATTTAATTATTGTTATGCCAATTTTTTGTTTCTTTTAAACTCCCAGCATTCTAAAACAAAAATTTTATCCAATTTTATAAGAAAAATCCTGTTTTTTCCCTACCTTCCTTTATTTGTATTTTTTTTCCTTAGAATGTATTATTGTGTAAAAAATGACTACTAAATTCCAAAACAAAACAAAAAAAGAAAGATATTGAAACTATTTTCTCAAAAAACTCAAATACAAAACACTCTTGTAATTGTTTATAACAAGCAAAACAAACAAAAAAAGCTGAAACAAATTAACAAAGTATATAAACAATGTATGCAATATTATATACTATATATATTTAATTAAGTAAGTGAAAAAAGAAAACAAGCAAAACTATGTTAAAATATTACACCAAAGTGTAAACGATGACAAAATGTAATTTTTCTAGGAATCTTTCTTTTGTATGATTTCTAGTTTTGAACTGTTGCTATTTGAGAATTTTATCAAATTTTATTTGTTTTTGTTAAAAGACCTATGAAATTTGCCAAATTTTTGCTCAATATAGCGAGAGATGAGATGTTGAGTCGGACATAATTGTGAAATTGTATTTCCAAAATTAGTAATCAGATTTATATTAGGCAATTTTTTGCCAGTTTTTATGAGAGAATTTGTATTTTCACTTGTCTGTAATGATTTAAATTGTTAAAAAAAATTATGGTAGCAGTCTTTTTTTCTTCTTTGATATAAGGGATGTGTATCTCTAGAACCCAAACAATTTTTGATAGGTTTCTAATATTTTTCAGAGATAAGCCTAATGTCTGCAGGTTGTCTGTAATGATTTAAATTTTTTAAAAAAATATGGTAGCAGGTTTTTTCTCCTTTGATATAAGGGATGTGTATCTCTAGAACCCAAACAATTTTTGATACGTTTCTAATATTTTTCAGAGATAAGCCTAATGTCTGCAGGTTGTCTGTAATGATTTAAATTTTTTTAAAAAAATATGGTAGCAGTTTATTTTCTTCTTTGATATAGGGGATGTGTATCTCTAGAACCCAAACAATTTGTGATACGTTTCTAATATTTTTCAGAGATAAGCCTAATGTTTGCAGGTTGTATATATTGGAATTTTGTTATATATGTCTCTTTTTAAGGAAGATTAATTTGTTTCATCAATATATAGGCTATAGAAGGTCTTTTTGAAAATTCCTATTTGGTAGTAGGGTATTATGTTTATGGAAAACCATATGAGATATAGATGGTTCTCAACTGATAAGCCTATAGATTCTTTTGTCTACAGATCATTAAATTCTTATATAGAGAACGCTTTTGAAGGGCATTCTATCTTCAGAAGACTCTTTTGTAGGGTCTTTTTTTCTATAGAACACCATTTGTAGAGTCTTCTAAGAGATACAAAGGGAGTAACTATTTTGATCCAAACTTTTAATATAACTATATTTCTTCATCTTCCCCTTCCCAAATGTTCAACCTATTTCGTTTTAATATAAATAATTTGAACTCTTCCCACATTGCTTTGTCATTTGCTAAGTAGGTAATACCTATGGTCCTGATTGCAAAGATATTCGGGGCAATCATGAAAATTTCCTCGGAATTTTCCGCACGGAAAATAATTTTAAAAATTGAAATTATTTTAAAATCAATATTTTGAACCGTTGAAAACAATTATAGTCGCTTAATTATGGAATATAATTGCCAAATCGACAAAAATATATCCATTTTGGACATAAATATGGAAACAAAAAAATTTGAAAATGGGGAAAGAGAAAAAATTCCTCACGGAATTTTTATTCATGATTGCCCTGATCAATTTTTTCGGGGGGAAGTCTACAACTCCTGACGAAATGACCCGAAATCTGTAAGAAAATACCTTACGGTTACCAAGTGAAATAATTGGTTGGTAGGATAAATCCCGAGTGGACTTACCGATTGTTTCAATTTTTGGACATGGCAATATTTTTTCCAAATGTCGATCATGTTCGAAGGCTAAACAGTTTATGAATGCGGCTATTTGTTTTAGTCTTTGGTAGTCTATATTCAAATTTCAAAACATTTCAGAGTTCTTTCCTTTTTTAAAAAAGATGATAAATTCCCACATTAAAAATTTATATATAAGCTGATAAGTGTATTCTTCTCTCGTTATATCGTTTCAATATTTTTCTTATGCAAAATAGTTTTCTTTATTGGTATTGTATGTCTTGATATGAATGATCTGGCAGAATTCTAGGTTAGGTTAAAGGACACGTGGAAAGAAGAAAAAATATATAGAAGAGATTTGAGAGGGATATTGAAGATTTTAGGTGTAGAGAAAAGAGAGTTTGCCATTTTTCTGGTATAGTATTTTGTTCTCGCTGAAGCCACTTCAGACTCTTGGCAATACAAATTGTAATTGTTGTTACATAGCGGTCAGGGATGATCCGTATGCCGATATTTTTAGATTTTCGACTGTCTAAAAATTGTAAATGTTGATTTGAGAGGGATATTGAAGAGTCTAGGTGTAGAGAAAAGAGAGTTTGTCGTTTTTCTGGTACAGTATTTTGTTCTCGCTGAAGCCACTTCAGACTCTTGGCAAGAAAAATTGTAATTGTTGTTACTTGGCGGTCAGGGATGGTCCGTATGGCGATATTTTTTAGATTTTCGACTGTCTAAAAGTTGTAAATGTTGATTTGAGAGGGATATTGAAGATTTTAGGGGTAGAGAAAAGACAGTTTGACATTTTTCTGGTACAGTATTTTGTTCTCGGTGAAGCCACTTCAGACTCTTGAGAGGGATACTGGAGATTTTTGGTGTAGAGAAAAGAGAGTTTGCCATTTTTCTGGTACAGTATTTTGTTCTCGCTGAAGCCACTTCAGACTCTTGGCAAGAAAAAATGTAATTGTTGTTACTCGTACATAGCGGTCAGGGATGGTGCGTATGGCGATTTTTTAGATTTTCGAATGTCGAAAAGTTGTAAATGTTGAAAACTTCATATACTTGTATAAAACGTATAAGAAATAGTTGACATCATAAACATTTAAAACAGCAATGGGCAAGAACACACATCCGCACATATTTTCCAATACTCATGGTCATAGGAAAGACGAACAGACCCACACGTACACAACAGGCAACATCAGGTGCCTTCGTTAGGTTGAGGCCGTTGTTGTTTAACACAGTATAAACACAATATTTAGGCTCTTGCGTCCAAATGTACTGCTCATCGGCAAATATTCATGCTATCTTGGCAATGTGCCACAACCCTAACCCCAGATTCATATGGAAAGATGACATGAAATCATCGCCATTCCAGATTTTTTATATCCAAGTTTTAAAAGTCGGGCATGTTAAGGAAATTGGTACATATTCCCCTAACATATCTTTCTCTAATCCAACAATTAAATTTTTCACATCGCCTTTGTGGAGGTTATAAAACGTGGCTTTACTTTGTGCCTCTTTGTTTCCCCTTTTTTCACTTTCTGATATCCAAGTTGTAAGTCAGGTATATTAAGGAAACCATGGCATACACTATGCAGCATTTTTGAACCAATCGCGTGCAAACAACTTCTGTCCAGAATTTTATGAAAGTAGAGGACCAATAGGCAGAAACCATATTTGGGTTTTGTTTTCTTCGGATCGGGTTCGGATTTTATGGTCTCATCTAAACATGGTTAAAGATCGATTTTTTAAAACAAATTGTTGTAAAATGCCTCTATTGCCTTGTTTATAGCAAATTTTTCAACAAAAATTTGGTAAATATTTCAATAATTCATTGAAATCCCCAACATGAGAATTAACAGCCTGTGTGAGCATAGTTTGAAATAAGTTTTGTAAAAGGTATGTTATGAAATACCCCCTTAAACAACGTGAAATAACCATTTTAGAGTTTCAGAATGTTCTGAAGAATTGATGGTCACATTATTTGGAAAATTTTTTAGAATAGTTACTTGTTTCAACTCCCAACAGTTTAGTTGTTACTGAACAGAATTTCAGAAATTATGTAAACTTTTCTATATTTTAAGGGGTTTGATGTACTAGATGCAGCTTTTCCTAGTTCATCTGTTTGACACATAAGTTCTACTACTTTACGGCTACAATATTGCTGAAGACTGCAAAGCAAAATTCTTATTAGTTTTGGAAATAAAGGTCCGATCACTGGAAAAAAGGCTAATTTTAGGCCGTTTTAGATGAGGCCATAAAATCTAAACCCGATCTAAGAACACAAAACCCAATTAAAGTTTTTGTAGTTTCAATATGTACTTTCAGAAAATGCCCATTAGAAGTTGTTTGCATTTCACCAGTGTTGCACAGTGATATTGAACTTTTGGAGGTTATGAAGTAAACAACAGTCTGATTGAAGTTTTTGTGGTGAATATAGCCATCATCCCTGCCTGCTGTTGTTACATAATGGTCTGAGATGACAGTCATTGAAATATGTATGTAACACTGACTCCATCTCCCCTCCACTTCTGTGAAACAAATTCGCCATAACCTAATAATTAGTTTTTTTTTATTTTTTTGTGTCGTTTTAATTGTTTACATCGTCTTGGTGAACGTTATATAGCATCCCTACTATTGTTACAGAATAGACTGGTACATTTA
The DNA here is from genome assembly GCF_047663935.1 of Musca autumnalis. Taxonomy (NCBI): domain Eukaryota; kingdom Metazoa; phylum Arthropoda; class Insecta; order Diptera; family Muscidae; genus Musca; species Musca autumnalis. The sequence goes on along the minus strand of NW_027411866.1, from coordinate 198,943,403 downwards.
CGAGCCCATTGTCGTGGCGGTTTGCTTTTCTTTTTTTAAGTGCACCATAACCTAGAATTGTCAGAAGAAAAAAAAACCATCCCTGAATAACAAATTATTCAGCCCAATTATGAATGTCAACTCCCCCCGTGAGTTTTCTCACTTACCCCCATTATTATAAGTCTTCTTTTGTTATAGTTTGGATTTACCGAACAGATTTATAGCGTTCTGGTTAACTTAAAGTTAAAAGTGATGATTGAATTTCAATGAGGAGCTTCTTGGCATTAACTATGTAAAAATAATATTTTTAATGTCTCCAAATCAGTTTATTATGCGTTTTCAAATCCATCAGATAGTAAAAGAACACATATAATAATGAGACATACTCTTTTAAATTGAAATGGCAGGAAGGGAAAACTCACGGGAAGTTGATATTCATAATCGCCCTGATTAAGTTTAGTCTTTACTTTTTTTCTCTTTAATCTTCCCTTTTAACAACCATCCATTCACATCAAGTGACTGTCGTTGGGCAAGTGACACTCCTGTTTTTTCTGATACATTTTCGGGAACATTGCCACGAAAAGGCTTGTTTGCTTTTATTAATTCTTATTTTACTTTTGTTATATGAATGTCTCATCTCTCTTTAGGAAAATTCACCATAATTCACCATAACCTAACTTTGTCAGAAACACAAAGAATTCGTTCCTTTCAAAAAACCACCCATTTGTGATCTCTTCTCTTGTGTTATAATAACTTTAACAAAAATCTCTACTTTAATTTTATTTCAAATTCTTTATATTCGCCTTTTTCCTCCTATACATAACCTTATTTTATAACAATGGCAGCAAAACAGGCATTAAAAATTAATTGTTTAACATCTCTCTCTCTCTGATTATCATAATCGAGCAATATATCAAAACAAATGACATATGACCAAATCTTCAGTTCAAAACTGTTTACATCTCAGATTGGTTTTCAAAGAAAGATACATTTTTCCTTGTTTACACTTGTGTATTATTTTATTATAAATAAATTAAAAAAAAAATCCAATACCATTTTATTGGTCCTGGTACTCACCACATATATACACATACAAAACAAACAAACATATATATAAATGCATATATAGCAAGAAACAAAGCAAAACAAAACAAAAAACTATTTTATTTTTTTACAATATAAATAATAATATTATTTTTTTACTAGTAAATAGGACGCTTCGTAATTAGAGCATTTGTATTATTTGTATAGTTTATTATTACTACTATTATTATTAATTATTATTTATATAAATATATTATGTACTAAATGTTGTTCTAATGATAAAAGAAAAAAACAAAAACACACAAACAAATATAACTGACTATTTTTCCTTTGCCCCACAAAAACAAAACAAGACCTTTTCCCAGAAAATCCCCAAAACTCCCCCTGCTCCCTCCCACACGACTCTTCTTCCCTCCTTTATACATACATTTAAACTAGGCGATAACAAAACGCATTCAGCAGAAACGTAATGAAAGAAATCAAATGATGTTAACAAATTTGCTATAAATAAATACAATTTATACTGTTATATATAAATATACATTGTAGAAAAGAACAAAACAAAATTTTTAGTAGTTTTTTTTTATAAAAAATAGAACTCTCCACATCTCTTAAAAATAATAATAATAATATGTAATAATAAAAATAAAAAACAAAAGCAAACAAATTAAAATAAAGTAAAACAAACATAAACAAACTATCAATTAAAAATTATATATACATACAATATACATAAATATTATATATATTCATTAATATAATGCATATATATAACAACAACAAAACAAAAGGAAAAAAATAAATATATCTATAAATAAAGAAAACAACAAAAAATTAACAACAACAACATTCAACAAAAATCATATATTATTAAATTAAAAATTAAATTAAACAAAAAATCAACTATGTTTAAGTAGCTTTACGGATTATTTATAAACAAAACAAGAAAAACCGAAAACAAAAATATATACAATTATTAAAAACAAAAACAAACAAAAATTCAAACACATTTTTCTTTTTTTTTTTTTTTATTATGACGATGCAAAAAATCGAAGAAGAAAAACCTCTCCTTCCTTTTTTTGGCATATTTATATATTTCTGTAATTTAATTGTAATATTTCCAAAAACAAACAACACACAACCAACAACCACAGCGAAACAAACAAAAAAAAAAATGAAATTAAAAAACCCCAAACTTTGAAAATACAAGGAAAAAAATATGATTTAATAAAAATAAAAAAGAAGAAAAAATATATAGGAAAAAAAAACATCTGTGGTAGTTGTTTATTATTTTGTTATGAAGAGTTGTAATGCATTTTCTTTTTCAAGGATGGATTCTATGGGAATTGTTTTTCAGGCGGTTTTGGCACCATTTCCTCGGGCTGAATTCTTGTTCTATGAAAATTTGAAATGAAAAATATTTCCTTTATAATTTTTTTCCATTTGACAGTTTTCTCCTTACTAGGCGTTTACACCAGACAGTTTGTCTTCAAATACAACTCTGATTTACTAACACATACATACATTTGTCGTTTGTCTCCCAGCTGTCCATAATTTTTTCACAGACAGTAGGGTTAACAAATTTTTGACATTTTCTGTAAAAATAAGTGAGATAATAATTTGTTGAAAACAAAAGAACATAAACAAAAATGAAATATTTGAACGGAAAACAAAGAGAAATCGACGATTTTCATTCATAATTCTACAACTGTTTTTGCAGTTGTCTGGACGCCTACGTCACACAGGCAAGTTTTGGGTTTTTGACAATCAATACATGAACTCAACTGTCCTGTCATTTGTAAACGCAGGGTTAATAAAAGTTGTCATTTCACATTTACATAAAAACAGAATTGAGTCCCTGTTTCGAATAGACTAATTTATATAATCGTTCTTAATGTTAAGGGGTCGATTATGGATAGCAGCCCAACTCCAGTTGCGTTGCCGAAAGCAATTTAAAAATTAAAATGTCCATTTCCTCATTGAAATTCATACTTTTTTATAATTAAAAAATAATAGCTGAAGGTTCGAGATTTTGTGGTGGAGGTACCGGAAGGATTGGACCTATGTATAAGCAGCACTTTCGAATTTCATCTAATAATCGAAGAAATATTACGATATGCAATGTGTGGACCAACGCAGTATTCGGTTCCTGATTTGTCGTGCACACCAGCCACTACACTTGCTAGCCATAGGAGTTTTTTACAGCTTTCGTGTCATTTTCTCAAGGTGTATGGATTTACCACTCAAGAAATGTGTACCATCGTAATAGGCGCTTTGAGCGTAACAGGTTGCAAGAAAAATCAAAACGAATCGAGAAGAGGTCCTAAATTGCACTTTTACGAAATTTTGTGTGCGAGGTACCCGTAGGAGTTCAAATTACCGGATCTATGTTTCGTAGAAATATTACGATATGCAAAGTATGGATCAAATCAGTAACTGCGCCATCGAGAGTTATCGTGCGCATCATTGTAGCGAAAAGGACACCCATCCTAAATATGTTGGCATAAATGCTGCTGAGGGTATAAAAAATTCGGCCCGGGACATAATTACGACACTCGATTTGATGGAGTATTTGCACGTGAATGAAACAATCGAACTATGAAAACCTATGATCTTCAAAGAACATTAAAAATTAGATGGTAAAAAATGTGTTTAATCTTAAAGCAAAAACTAAAAAACAAAATTATTAATGAATGAAAAACAATGTAAATAATTGTTGAAATCGTTTGGGTAATAATTTCGAAGTTGAAGTTGTGCTAGAAAACTGTATGAAATGATTTATTTTTGTAAAACTTTTTGACATTGTTGTAACAAAATGCCAATGCATCTACCTTAGTAAATGTACGGTTGGTGGCGCGAATAGGTTTTCATAGTTGGATTTTTTCCATTCACGAGCAAATACTCGAACGAATCGAATGTCGTAATTAGGCCCCTGTAGTGGGATTCAGTAACTCATTTTTTGAGTTACCGACAAAAATCGATAAAATTAAAACGCAAAATTATGAGTGAAAAATTTAAATAAAAGTTGACAACACTCTTGCTATCGGTAGAACTTTACGACTACTATTTATTCGTCGCTTACTTACCGACAAACATCATTAATTACCGAAATTATAAGCATTTTAATTTTACCGTCATTTGTCGGTAACTAAAAAAATGAGTTAGAGAATCCCACTACTGGTCGAACATAATAATTTTTTAAATTATTTTGTTTTTTTTTTCTGTGCAGAATAATAAAAAAAAAACACTTCAAATCAATCAAAACTTGTTTGCTTTTCTTTTAATACCGTTAGATAGTGCAGTATCAGTCGGCACTACCTACATTGATTTCAGAATACCACTTTGGCTGGGTTTTAGGAGCATTCGAGCTCATGGATCATTATGTCTAGAAATTGGATTTGACCAAGAAAAACATTAACATAAGGAGAAAAAAATGTCCAAACTCCATTTAAGCGAAAATGTTGAACTTTTGTGAGGGACGTACCGGAAGAAATTGTCGAATATGCATACATACAGTTAGTCAACTTAATTATTGCAAAACCAAAATTATTACAAAATTTTAAATAAAACATCATTTTATTGATATAAATAAATATCATTATTAATATTTTTGTTAACAATGCAATTCTTACACATGTTTATTAATATAATAAAATAAAAAGTAGGTACATTTCACTAAACATTTTCTTAAAATTAACAAAAATGAGTACAACTCATTATTTGCACTGTCAACTAAAAAATTGCAAAATTCACAACTTTTCAGTTTTTCACGGTATTTTTCGAAAAGTTGGTTCTAATATTTCGTATGCTCACATTTGGCATCAAAAACTGCTCGTAAACGTATCTGAATTTAATAAATAATTTTCGGAATGTCATATTCCAATGGTATTTTTCAGTCATTCTTCTTTATTGCATTTTATTTAGTCCCCCAGGTTAGTGGGCGACCTATTCCCGAATTTTTCCTTCAGGTGTACCTATGAATTTTCGATGGGGTTAATATCTAGACACTGGGACGGGGTGTAAATATAACTTATATTGCAATTTGTTTGAATTTTCAGGGCCAACAGGCCCAAATTTCATGACGCTTTTGGTTAAATCTTTTCTTAAAACATCTAAATAAACCTCCTATGTAATTCTTTCTTCCAAAATCAGGATTTTACCAACGTCACTGCTTGGTATACTACCCCATAACTGATAGTTTTCCGAACTTTACGGTATGTATTAAATTTTTGTTTTCCATGGCTTTCAAGGGTTTTCCCAATACTTTTTGAGGTCCATTGTGATAGTACAACATAATTTTAGTCTCATCAGAAAATATAACGCCATCCCAATACTAAAGATGGCGTGAAAAGGTGTCTATAACAAGTCTGAATAGTTTCTATATATTGTGATGGGAGGGCAATGGTTTTTACCTAGTCACTCGTGATGAGTGTTTCTTATTATGTAACACTTTTCTGACTTTTCCATGTGACACATTTACTCCAAAATCATTTTTAATTAGAAAAAGCTATTTTCTGGTGCTGCTTTGGGCTATTTCGTTAATTTCTTTAATCATTCTACAGTCAATTCGTGAGGTTACTATTTTGGACCTGCCATGTAACGCCCTCAGTTTGAGTCTGTCTTCTTTCTCGGTGCGGTATATGATGTTGTATACACTTCTCAGCTTACGAGAGGTGATTTTAGGGATTTCTCTTTCGGATTTACCATTATTATAATTGGAATAGACCAAATGTACCATATTTTCCGAAACCGTTTACCTGCAGCCCTATTCTGAACATTCCCATGGGAGCGAAATTTCCCATTCCCACGTTTTCCATATTCTCAACGACGTGGGAACATCAAATCATGGGAATTGAATTTTCGAAATTAGTTACACCAAATTAAGATAGCATACTTTTAGGGGGCTGCAATTTTGTTTTGTAATACAAAATGCCTATTTGCATTGAATTCGCGGTTTTTGAATTAGATTAGCAAAAGCACAACTTACTTAATTCAACAACCGTGCATTGATTTATGGATTTTTTAAGTGAATGGAGTCAACGATGTGTGATGTTGTTCTAATAAGCACATTTTCTTCAGATTGTGCGAATTGGTGTAAGCATTTTTTAATTAGTAGGCAAACATAATTTTTATGTAAAAAGTAATAGGAACTTTTTAAGTTTGTAACGAATTTAAAAATTGTATGTTGATACCGAGAAATTTTAGTTAGGGGTTTAACGAGTATATCGCTAGTTTTACTTATTCCTAATGATCGCTAGAACTCGTATTTTGCATATTTTTAAAAAAAAATTCAAAAAGATAAGTTCGGATATTTTTCTCGATTATTACATATTTTTGCTTGTTATAACATATCGTCACCATAAATATCCGAAGACGTATCTCAAAAAAAAAAATAATAATAATAATAAAATACGTTTGTGATTGAATCTAAAACTAAAACACATGCCCTTGCAAAATTTCAAACTTCTACGTTCAAAAATAACGATCCTATTCAAGAAAAGGCATTTCGGAAAATGGAATAGCATTGCAATAATTTGGCACATATGTATGTACGCCTGTGATCTTTGTCGTGTCGTTGAGGAGACTAAACGTTATCAATAGAACGTTGGTCGTCTGATTTAAAAAACCCGAAAGTTATATTACGAAAATGAATAAAAGTTGTAAAGATTGTATATTATGGTTATTTTCCAATATATTTTAATAATTATTGCCAAAAATTCTTTTGAAATTGATTTGTTTTTACTTGTTGTTCTGCGTTAATAGAATCAACCATGACTCTTTTTCTCGTATTTCAATACATATGGTCTGTTCCAGAACTGCAAAAATCTACTAATTTTTACTACTTTTTTTGTTTTGTTCGATAACATAAAGGAAAATTTTTTATCGGTGTAAAACATGTTAGATTCTTGCAGGTTTTTGTATCATATAAGAATAAAATATCCGAAGTCTACTAAGTACATTTTGTATGCTTTTATTAAGCAAACACATGGCGATTATAAATATTTGCAATAATTTTGTCGTGTAGATGTCTTAAAATATGAAATTTCATAAAAATATGAAATTTCTTGAATTTCTTTTTTTTTTTCAAACTCCCACACTGTTTGCTGGGGAGATTTTTCCCACAAAAAGACACAAAATTCTCCCACAATTCAAGATAGAGAATGTATACTTTTTTCCCATGGGAACAAATTCCCAATTCGAACTTCATTCAGAATGAGGGGAGATGGGAAATGGGAAAAAAACTCCCACAAAATTTTGTTCAGAATACGAAAATGTGGGAATGGGAAAAAATTCCCAACTCCCATGCGTTCAGAATAGGGCTGCTGATTTTCTCTTTTTCTGAATATACCGTCTATGTTACACACACAAAAATTAATCTATGATAAAAAATTATGGATCTACATGTTCACATACCATAAAAGTCTTAAAAAATCTTTAAATGCAAAAAATCACGGGGGAAACCCCACGATTTTATTGCACACTAATTAATTTTGCAATCATTTAGTTGACACCACAAAAACCGGTTACCTATCCTTTTTGCCCGTTGTTTTTGTTATTTCCAACCGATTGCTGCATTTATTGGTTTGATATTGTCATTAAAAGGTAAATCAACAGATATTTACAAAAAGCCCAACAATAGCTGTGTTCCAGAACCTGCAAAATAGTACTATTTAGTACTAGTTTTACAATTTTTTGATAAAATGCGTTCCTGTACTTAAAAAACTGGCAAAATTTTTTGTTCTCTTAAAACAAAATTGGCTCCATATGGCTTTCTCTTCTACTATTTTCTACTACACAAATGGTCTGTTCCAGAACTGCAAGAATCTACTAATTTTTACTATTTTTTTCGATAACATAAAGGAAAAAATGCTATCGTAGTAAAAAATAGTAGCTTCTTGCAGGTTCTGGAACAGAGCAAAATTTGGCTGTGTAAAAAGTAGGAAATTTGTCAACAGGAATATTTGACAGTTTTTGAGAGAACCGAAAATAAAAAACATTGAAACAAATTAGAAAAAAATTTTTAGTCGACATTAAAATAAGATATTTCGCAAATAATTCATAAATCGTTTAATAAAAATTCATGGTAATGAACTTAAATATTTCAGGAAAGCCCGTAATTAAACAATTTCAATCTTACAGTTCAACTGCGGCAACTGGGACCAACGTTTTTATGTGAAAAACCATCAGCAATTATCTTCCAGTACACCGGTATCGCACATTGTTACAGGGATCTTGCAAATGGAATCACATCTTTTGTACATTAACATGGTTTATATTGCTCAAGCCCTTCAACGTTTGTAGATTCATGCATATGCTGGGTGGAACAAATGATTGGCATAAAAAAGCCCAATGCCAAATGTTATCTTTCCCACTAACACCTCAAAATGGAAAGGATAGGTACATCCCAGTCAGCCTGAACGTCCGTTCGAATGGGACATAGTTCGACGAAAGTTAAATTAGTTCTTAAACAGCCAAAGAACCTAGAAGAACCACACAGGTGTTAGATTCAATCCAAATTGCCAGTTTCAAGCACTGCACTTCGTGGCCCCCATGGATCGTATGTTTCGCCGATGTTAACACGCGATAGTGTATCGGATCCTATTGGTATTAATAGTGATGAAGTAAATTAATGCAACTTTAATATGCTAAATAAATAAACTCAATTCCAAAACTTCATTATGGTGGTCCAGTAACTAATGAGATTAGAATAAACCTGTAAGGGATTTATTAACATGATTTTTATTGATGCTTTTATATTATGAATACAAAATTTATATTTAAGTATTAAAATCGCATACTTTCTTTGAGATTTTTGTTTAAGCCTCCATAATTTATATGGTGAAGGGCAATTGATTGATTGGTTGATTTATAGGAACTGATTGCAGGCGCGGATACAATTATTGATACAGACCAGTATATTTTGACATAATTTGATACAACTGTGCCTGGAACTCACATCCGCCTTCATGTCCACTCCCGGTCTAAATGACCAAGTAAAAGACTTCCATCAGATGTTGTTTCTCTCACTTCTTTTGGTACGTAACATTTGATTTATAAAAGATAAATTTAAAATCACAATTCGTTATTACAGACAAACCTACATACATATATTTTTATATTTGCCTTGTTCCAGAACCTGCAAGAATCAGCTATTTTTTACTACGATAACATTTTTTCCTTTATGTTGTCGGAAAAAATAGTAAAAAATAGTAGATTCTTGCAGTACTGGAACAGACCAATGATGTTTGTCATTTTTTATTCTTGACGAATTTTACTACGATAACAATTTTTCTTTTATGTTATCGGAAAAAATAGTAAAAATTAGTAGATTCTTGCAGTTCTGGAACAGACCAATTTATTATTAACCTTACTACATTTTCCGTTCCTGTACTTTTTGAAAAATTATGTGTTCTGAGAGCAAAATTTATCGTTCGCTCTTTTACTATTTTTGCCATTAAAAAAGTTCTGGAACGAAGCTATTATTGGAATAATTTCTTGTAGTAATTCCTAATTAAACATCTACATTTTTAAAAATTCATCGTTTGCAATAATCAGCCCAATCATGAACATCATCTCACCGTGAGTTTTCTCACTCTCGCCTCCTCCCTTATTATAAACAGCATAAGGGAGAACAAAACTCACGTTCGTGAGAAAAGTAGCTATCATAAATGTCAAAAAAGTGAGAATGTGAGGCAATTTTCTCTCATAACAGAAATCAAGGTGAGTTGAACAAAAAAAATGTAACTATGGACATTTTTTATAGAAAAAATCGACAAGAAACGAATCTTTTGCAATGGTAATCAATTGTATTTATTTGTGTTTTACGTTAAAGGTAACAAATAAAAAACAATTAGAAATTCTTTTGGCAACTATACATGTTTATCCGTGTATCAATGAAGCAAGGAAGACCTCAATCGAGTTTGGCGTAATTTGGAGGTGGAGTTGAAGTTGGCCAAAATTTTTCAGATATGGGAAGCGGTTCAGAATCATATGATGAAAACAGGAATGGAAGATGATCCTATCAGGAGCAACACCTTTCTAAAAATTTTTTTTGTAGGTACTTCGCTAAGGTTCCCAGCAAAATATTCGATGCCAAAGATTCTATTCAAGCATGAGTGCAAGTTATATGTCACCTTTTTACCACCTTCGCCCATTATTTTTACAAGACTGTGACCCCTAAAAGATCCAAATTATTTTGGATGGCATCTTCAATAACCCAGTGGAATGGTATCTTAACAACCACCTTGGCATGGCATATTCCACGAACAAGCCACAATAGGAAGGATTAAATTAATAAAAAAAGAGCATGTTTATATTATATAGCCTTTTGCAGGGTTAACCTTCTTGAAAATTGAGAAATTGTATTTAAAATCCATGAAATTGGTTCAAATGTTGAATAGGATCCGAATTTCACGAATTGTACTTAGCATTCATATGATTGGTCCTATTGCTGGAGAAGAGATCGGATGTTTCACGTATTGTATTTATTTACAATTCTTGAAATTCCTTCCAAATGCTGAAAATGGGATCTTTCACAACTTAATTTGAACTAATACAAAAGATCCAGTGAGATATTGGCATCGCATGGAACGACTTCCACAAAATTTTGCTTGGTTTTCTTTGTATTCCTCAGCGTTTGTCGTTTCGCACATCATTCACAATGCAATATTAAACATTTTCATTTCTTTTTGCCATTTAATGACCTTTAAACGGTTTTTGTTCACTTTTTTGCAAATTGCGGAAATTCTTCGGGCGTAAATAAACAATTTTTACATATGTATGTATGTATCTGTCAAAACAAAACAAAAACAGCTGTTACAGATGTTGCCACATATCAAACATTTAATATTTTTATCAATTACCAAGTATTTTTAAAGTAAATTGTTGATAAAAATTATTTTTCGTTTTAGAAATATTAATTTAATTTAAAATAAATTAATGTTTTATAAAAAAATTACGAATTTAGTTATTGCAAAATTATTTGTAAATAAAATAACGATATGGCAACGCAAATTATATTTTCAAGGGTTCACAAAATGCGGCACTATTTTCAATTTTCAAACTTGTGAAACCCTCTTCACTTTTTTCGCTCCTCCCTTGTCATTTGTGATAATCATAGCGATCATGAATACTCACGTAGGGAGCTTCTCACGAGTGAGTTGCAGCTCACTTCTCACGTCTCGACCTATCACAAATGACAAGGGAGGAGCGAAAAAAGTGAAGAGGGTTTCACAAGTTTGAAAATTGAAAATAGTGCCGCATTTTGTGAACCCTTGAAAATATAATTTGCGTTGCCATATCGTTAATCATATCATAGCGATCATGAATACTCACGTAGGGAGCTTCTCACGAGTGAGTTGCAGCTCACTTCTCACGTCTCGACCTATCACAAATGACAAGGGAGGAGCGAAAAAAGTGAAGAGGGTTTCACAAGTTTGAAAATTGAAAATAGTGCCGCATTTTGTGAACCCTTGAAAATATAATTTGCGTTGCCATATCGTTATTTTATTTACAAATAATTTTGCAATAACTAAATTCGTAATTTTTTTATAAAACATTAATTTATTTTAAATTAAATTAATATTTCTAAAACGAAAAATAATTTTTATCAACAATTTACTTTAAAAATACTTGGTAATTGATAAAAATATTAAATGTTTGATATGTGGCAACATCTGTAACAGCTGTTTTTGTTTTGTTTTGACAGATACATACATACATATGTAAAAATTGTTTATTTACGCCCGAAGAATTTCCGCAATTTGCAAAAAAGTGAACAAAAACCGTTTAAAGGTCATTAAATGGCAAAAAGAAATGAAAATGTTTAATATTGCATTGTGAATGATGTGCGAAACGACAAACGCTGAGGAATACAAAGAAAACCAAGCAAAATTTTGTGGAAGTCGTTCCATGCGATGCCAATATCTCACTGGATCTTTTGTATTAGTTCAAATTAAGTTGTGAAAGATCCCATTTTCAGCATTTGGAAGGAATTTCAAGAATTGTAAATAAATACAATACGTGAAACATCCGATCTCTTCTCCAGCAATAGGACCAATCATATGAATGCTAAGTACAATTCGTGAAATTCGGATCCTATTCAACATTTGAACCAATTTCATGGATTTTAAATACAATTTCTCAATTTTCAAGAAGGTTAACCCTGCAAAAGGCTATATAATATAAACATGCTCTTTTTTTATTAATTTAATCCTTCCTATTGTGGCTTGTTCGTGGAATATGCCATGCCAAGGTGGTTGTTAAGATACCATTCCACTGGGTTATTGATAGACATCGGATTTTGCATATTTTTATTAATAAAGATACGAAAATTCTGATTGGACCAAAATTCGTTTTGAAGAAAACTGAATGCAATGACAGGCTCATATTTTTTATTTTTTTGCATATTTGCATATTTTGCATATGCACAAAATATGCAAAAAATATGCAAAATATGCAAAATATGCAAAAAATATGCAAAATATGCAAAAAATATGCAAAATATGCAAGTAATTTTTTTGACAAAAATCATCAAATTAAATTTGGAAAGTCATCAAAAAGTGTTCTATATTAAGTTTATTGCCGTTAAACGTCGATTTCTTAGCAGCTTATCATGTTATTAGTTATTATTCCGCCACAGCAATAAATCTGGACTAAAAGACATAGAAAATTTCCTATAACCCAGCCTTGTTATTACAACATAAGTTGCTTTCTAATACAAATTTGTTCAAAAACTCAATCAGAAATGTCAAAATGTATGTATCCAAATATGTTGATAGGTTCTGCTCGGCCAAAATTGTCTGACAGAATAACAAATGAGCTAGAAATTAAGACTAAGGAAATATTGAATATTACATAAAATCTTTCAAATTTTATTAAAAACATATAACAAATATATACGGTGCCATCATGAATATTTCCCTCTGAATTTTCCACACGGAAAATAATTTTTAAAAGTGAAATTCTTTTAAAACCAATATTTATTAAAAGTTGAAAAGTACTAGATTCGCTTCATTATGGCGTATTCTAGTCGAATCGACAAAAATATTCCCTTTTTGAGCATAAACACGGAAATAAAAATTGTGAAATTGGGGAAAGGAAACAAATTCTGCACGGAATTTTTATTCATGATTGCACTGATAACTATATTTTAATAACCTAAGGGTATTATGTCTTAGTGAATGAGTTTGCAACATGCAAAATGAAACGAAATAGACCCACAGTTCCTTTTTATGATCTGCATAGATTCGCACTTATCCATCTCGCCATGTCTTTTTGAAAATAAAGCACAGGTCACATTTATAGACCACTTCGCATAAAAATTGGGGATTTTTTGGCCCTAGGGCGGTCCCTATTTTGGTAAGAATTTATTCAGATTTGGATATTGCTCCCATATATACAGTTGATTCGCGATAATCCCTACACCACAGGTTTAGGCGGTGTCCGAATTATCAAATTGTTCGTATTACCGAATTGTAAGGAAAATAAATTATTTTATATGATTAAATCACTCATGGAAGTTATATTATAATACTTTTTTAAATTGTAACTGCTAATTACGAACACTTAAATGAAAGTGTTGTACGTGTAAAAACTAGTGAGATTTTTCTACTCGAAAATCCGGAAAAAGAAAAAGCCAATCAGATTGTAAATGTAGTGCTAGAAATATGGCGTTTTCAAAGTTTACATCAGGATGTAAGCAAACCTAGAGACAGATGCATAATTTCATGGTTTTGTAAATTAATATTCCTTAAAATCTTTGCCTTTTAGGTGTATAGTGCATTTGGCAACTTTAATGACAATATTGCACGAATATTTTTCTTAATATATTTATTTATATCCTATACAACAAGACTAATGTGTCATGAAAGGTTTGTCCTTGTACTCGATAATTTTTACAAAATGCTGCTGAAACAATTTTTTTTACCATTAAACAACTGTCAAAATTCGAAGCATTGGTAATAATTGGTACAAATTATCGAGTACACGGACAGGTATAAATTAAACAATTGTGTATACAAAAGGGTTATGACTTTTTGACTGTGTTATCAAAATTGTTTCCCTGTAGCAGGAATGAATGAACTATATTTTTTAGCATTCCAAATACTTTTCTAGCAGAAATATGTGAGTGGTTTTGCCATTTTAAAGACAATTCCAAGGTTTATGACTTATTTTACCACTACCACTCTATTGTGTGGTTTTTCTAAGTGATGTCATTTTGCACTAATCATTGGACGTTCTTCATTTTTCTTATTATTCATCGTGGATAGGTATAACAATAATGCATTACTTTTCGCCGAGGAGTGAACATTTTCCAATTCTGCATTAAGTGGTTGTATGTGTACAATATAGATCGATATTATAAAATTATGTATTTTTAGTGCATTAAACTAAAAGCATGTCATCAATATTAAAGCGGCAGTTAGAGCATTTTTCTAAAGAAGCTTTTTGACCATAAAGAACAAAAATTGCCAATTTATGTCTGTATAAACTGAATAAAGGACTAAACACTATAAAATATATTAAAATTTTTTTTTAATTATATCTATATTCCAGAACCTGGAATCGTAAATGGCACTTTAGTACTTTTTCCCATTTTGCGCTAAAAAACGAACCCTTTTTCCAAAAACTAGAAAAAATTGCACTTTTATCTAAACAAAAATAGCGATGACTAACTCCAGCTCCTTTGTTTCTCTGCTAGACAATTTTGGCCGAGAGTTTTGGAGAGTCTCAATAACATAATAATCTGCAAAAAAACTATGTTAAACGTCAAAAAACTTAATTTAGAATGCTTTTTTGATGATTTTCCAAGTTTAACTGACGATTTTTGTTAAAAAAACACTTGCATATTTAGCATATTTTTTGCATATTTTTTGCATATATTTTGCATATTTTTTGCATATTTTTGATATGACCCCAAATATCGAAAAATTGACCCTCGAAACGCCTAGATCCAAAATTTGAGTCCAATCGGATAAAAAATAAAAAACATGCTAAAATCCGATGTCTAGTTATTGAAGATGCCATCCAAAATAATTTGGATCTTTTAGGGGTCACAGTCTTGTAAAAATAATGGGCGAAGGTGGTAAAAAGGTGACATATAACTTGCACTCATGCTTGAATAGAATCTTTGGCATCGAATATTTTGCTGGGAACCTTAGCGAAGTACCTACAAAAAAAATTTTTAGAAAGGTGTTGCTCCTGATAGGATCATCTTCCATTCCTGTTTTCATCATATGATTCTGAACCGCTTCCCATATCTGAAAAATTTTGGCCAACTTCAACTCCACCTCCAAATTACGCCAAACTCGATTGAGGTCTTCCTTGCTTCATTGATACACGGATAAACATGTATAGTTGCCAAAAGAATTTCTAATTGTTTTTTATTTGTTACCTTTAACGTAAAACACAAATAAATACAATTGATAATCATTGCAAAAGATTCGTTTCTTGTCGATTTTTTCTATAAAAAATGTCCATAGTTACATTTTTTTGTTCAACTCACCTTGATTTCTGTTATGAGAGAAAATTGCCTCACATTCTCACTTTTTTGACATTTATGATAGCTACTTTTCTCACGAACGTGAGTTTTGTTCTCCCTTATGCTGTTTATAATAAGGGAGGAGGCGAGAGTGAGAAAACTCACGGTGAGATGATGTTCATGATTGGGCTGCTTATGTTACCAACAGTTGCCGATGCGGCTACCTGTGTATTTGTACCATGCCCCCACATATAACTATGACATTTTAATTAAATTTGACAAATTGAAATTTAGAAAAAAAATCCATACTAAAGAATGAGCAAAAATATTGAACTAGTGAGTAATTTTTCATAATAACAAACCTCAACTTTGCAATAACCCCAGCACATTTCCACACAGAATAAACCTCGATCATCAAGCGATTTCATGTCACAATCCAGTTCTTTGGGAAAATGGATGTGGCCTTTGATTTTGGGAACAAATATTTGTGATTTTTTGGCCCTGTGTCATTTGATGCCTTCCCATTCACAGCATACAACAAGACCCTATATCCTCTCTGTGGCCCAATTTCCAATAATAAGAAAACAAAAATGCAATTAAAAAATGTCTAACGTATATAATTTTAATATAGGGAAACCTTTTCACACTGGAAATTACATTCCACCTAATGCAGAATCTTCATCTAGAAAACATTCAAAAAATTTGCACTGTATTTTACACAAATATAAGCAGCGGTTTCGTTAAACAAAACCAAAATCATTGAAGAAAACAAATTACTAATTTTCAATAAATTTCAGCTTCCACACATATCGTTTAATGTTCTTTGGTTTTGATATAAAACTTGGCGCACGTTAATGTTGATGCGTGAATCGTGTAGATAACTTTTGAATGATGACCAAAATACTTCATCGGTTACTTGGTGGTATAAAATAGGATCCATACCCCATTCATGGGCTGCTTGGGTGTCTTTGCTAGTTATGCATGGTACTTCGGTACGCAGACGTTTGGTTGGCTGCGTTGGTGGCTCTAGACTGGATTCTTTGGCTGATTCTATAAGAGAATTCCATGTTTCCTCTCTGGCTTTCATTACCCTGGGAACAGCGTGATAACATAAACGTGATTCTCGGGACATGACCAGCACATCACCGCTTTCAAGAAACAGGGCCGAAGGTTTCTCCTCACGCGTTTGACCGCCTATTAGAAATATTGCTGTTTGGCCGAAACTAAAAAGAGATGGAACAGAATAAAATAAAAATTATCAAATTTATTAATTTTTCTTTACCTAAAAGAAAACAACGGTGCCTCCAGATTCTGCTCCGAATGATCTGTATGTCCCGCCAAAGTGGTGCCTATGGGATAATAATTTACAATTGCCGCTTGAGCCTCGTAGTAACTATAACCAAGTACCGAGGCAAAGAAATTGCTTAACTTTGCCAAATCTACGGGGAACTGTGAGTGCAATTCTTCACTATACACCTTTGTATCCCAGTCATGATGATAACCCAAAGTCGTCCAGCGCATAGAGATTTTCATTCGCCTCGCCTCATCTTTATCACTGCAATTTTGCAGTGAAGTCCACCAATCATCCAGCACCGACTTTTGGAAAAGTCTTTCATTTAAATTAACACGATTCGGTGCCTTTGGATAATCCCGAAGACTTCGTGCCATCCAATAACGTTGACCTTGTGGGGTGAACGCGTGACGTATTACCACCAAACCGGGACGATTGTTTAATGTAAACAACTGCCAATGATGTACCGGATTCAAACCTAAAGGCAAGCCCAATGAAGCCGTATCTTCACAATCGTTGAGATGGAACACTTTCACCTGGAAAATATATAATTATGAACATTCTTCTAGAACATATTTGTTTGTGCAACAATTGATGTGTTGTAAGGAACAACATAAAGGAATATAAAAATAGATTTGCTTGCATTTAGAGTGTTTGAAATCACTCACCTCCTCATCACTTCCTTGGCCTGTAAAATTAATGACATATTTGAAATCTGGTACGGGCCATTTAGACTTGTAGTATTTAAAGCTTTCCTTAAACATTACTTTGCTTTTTCCGGACACAGTTAACGAAATAAATAAAACGCTAAAACAATTGTGAGTTCAATGCGAAACAAAATATACAAAATAAATAGAATGCTTGTTCTTCTCAACTTTGGGGGTCCCTACACTGTACGGCAGATCTTTGACAGCTGGGAGTGTGCCAACATGTGTTTATCAGAAAAGACGCAAAATATATGGTCTGTTCCTTTACTTTTGAAAATGGTAAAACTGGCAAAAGTAGCAAAAGTTGTAATCTGCTTCCATATGAATTGTATGGTGTTTTAAAAGTTGTAAAACTTGAAGATTCTTGCACGTAAAGGAACAGGGCTATACTCAGACGGTGATGTGTTTTCGGCTTAATAGTACGTTTACATATAAAAATAGTACGTTTAGACTTATAAATCCACTCGATTTCATATGTCAATTCCATAGTATATACGTCAAATAAATCCTAGTTCTAAATCCACTGGATTTTATTTGACGTATATTGTATGGGATTGACAGTTTAAATCATAGTATAAGTCCATAGTATAATGCTAAGTTTACATTTACGAAATTCACTCGATTTCAGCTGTCAATTCCATAGCTCAAACGTCAAATGAAATCTCATCTGGATTTCATTTGACGTTTAGCCTATGGATTTGACAGTTGAAATCGAGTGGATTTCGTAAATGTAAACCAAGCATAACAGGCGTTTAAGGGGATTTAACAAACCGATTGGATTTCGCATTATCATTATTTATTTTCTAAATCCGGCGATAACACTATGCAACACTGAAAATGCAAACAACTTCTAGCATGGATTTTTTGAAAGTACATATTTAGACTACAAAAACCCTAGTTGGGTTTTGTCCTGTCAGATCCAGTTCGGATTTTATGGCCTCATCTAAACCGGGCTAAATCTTCACTTTTTTGCATTTATCAGGCCTTTATCTCAGAAACGAATAGGAATTTGGCCTTGCTGTCTTTAGCAATATCGTAGCCCTAAACTAGTAGAACTTATCTCTTGAAGAAACCGCATAAGAAAAACTCTACCTAGGGCATCAAAATCTATAAAATATAGAAAAATTTACATAATTGCTGAAATTCTGGCCAGTATCGACTAAACTATTGGGAGTTGAACCAAGTAACATTTTGCAAAAACCTTCCAACAATTCTTTAGAACATTCTGAAACTCTAAAATGCTTACTTCATGTTGTTTCAGCGGTATTTTGCATTATATCTTTTACAACACGTATTGCAAACACAGTTCACACCAACAGTTTATTCTCGCATTTCTGATTTCACTACATTATTGACATTTTTATTAAATCGTCGTTGAAAAATGTACTGAAAACAACGGCGTAGAGGCATTTTACAACAATGACATGTTCTGTAGAGTTGTGTATTACATTCCAGGGAATATTTTTCCAAAAGAAAATATTCAGGAAAAATTAACGGTTTTGGAGATACGGTGCGAAATGTATAAAAATTGTGGTATTTTTGCATATATTTTGAAATTTAAGGCAATAAATGTAGTTTTTCGAGTTCAATATTTCTCCAAATATTTCATTCTTGTTCTTATCTACAAATTTGCTTCAGAGGTCAGAAGAAGATTCGCATTGGTTTGAGAGATATAGCCCCGAATTTCTTTAAAAACTCAATATTTACCCATGTTTAGATGGGGCCATAAAATCCGAGCTGGATCTGACACAACAAAACCCAACTAGGGTTTCTTGTCGTTTGGGTCTGTGCTTTCAAAAAATCCTCAGTTCGAAGTGTTTGCACAAGATCGTCTTTAAAATGTTGCGCAGTGTAATCTACCAGATTTTCCATATAAAAATAAATCCTCGTCTTGAGTGGATCTGTTTTAAATCCGGCATAAATCCTCGTATACAACTCTGTTTTTTGCAACATATTGCTAGAAAATACAAAAAGTTGCACGCTGGCACAAGAACTAAGTAGATGCATCGGTGAATTGCTACAACAAAAATAATTTAAAATGTCAAAATTTGTAAACAAGGCGAAAAAATTAAATTTGCTTTGATATACAAAGTTGATTTTAATTAACCAAGACAAATATTTACGATGTCTAACGACGCAATAATTCATTATTTGCTCATTAGTTAGCTCATTAATGTGCTAATATTTTCAATATTAAACAATCAGCCCAATCATGAATATTCTTGCGGAATAGATTTTTCTCGAGAGAACATTCCTCCTATCATGAATAATGTGAGAAAAATAATCATTGAATTTGGCAGCACTGAAGGGTCTTTTTCATACCTTGTGGCCCTATTTGTTGTGAAAACAAAGAGAAAATTTTAAGTGTTTGTGATTTTAGACAAATCAACAAATTTAATCAAATAAATTACTCTTTTATACATCGAAGACATTCAGAATGAGTTACTAAAGGGCTGTTTACACCATATATCAATGTCACATGAGCTGTCATTTCTTTCATCCATACAACTTTCAATTTGTGCGTTCATACCTTCAAGTGTTATTTTCGTATGACATAACCTATAAATATAAAAACAGCTGTTTTTGTCATTGTTTACATTTATTGTTGAGTTGCAAATTTGGGCAAATTTTAATTTTGGTTGAAGGAAAATGAATATCTAGCATGTTTGTTGTGGTAGAATAGGTTTTTGGGGTTATAGAGGCATTCATGTTTTTGCCACAAAGCAATCATTTCCAAGACTGCTTCTTTCGACCAATCGATCTGAAAATAACATTATAAACACCCTTTATTTACTTTTCTAAATATTTAAATATACATAACTTTCCATTTTCTTTTTTTTAAGATCTTGTTTTTCAATTTTTTTTTTGAGAATGCCAGAAAACAGCTGATAAATTTATGTTTACATACGAGAATGCCGTATCAAATAGAGCGCTCCCTAAATGAAAAATTTACATATGAGTTGCCAAATCATTTTGATAGATGAAAATTTTCATAGTGGTCACACTATGTGTACAACATTCACAGGTAGAAAATTTGACATCTCATACGACATTGATAGATGGTGTAAACAACCCTTAATTATGAAAAACATCAGATGTGATTGGAAATTTCTAATGGCCCCGGCACATACGGTCCGTTGTGCGACGCGTTGCGCGTTGAAAACAACAACCACATGAAAAATGTGTAGGTGATGCCAAATTTGTTCTTGAAGTTTTCATGTGGTTGTTGTAACGCAACGCTCAACGCGCCGTATGTGCCGGGCCTTAAGAAGACAGTGCAATTGACTCCATTGTGCTATGTCGATGGTCAGACTAGCAATGTTTCATGAAACCAATTTCGTTAAAGTTTCTTTTCAAATTTCGTTAATGTCCACACACGTTAACGTGAAATTTAAGATCTTTGCGGGTCCTCTTTATTTTACCATTCGCGTTTGTTGTGTTTCTCATACCAATAAAAACAAAAAAGACATAAATAAACCAAAAAAACAACACAAAATAATAAACATTAATAATTAAATTAATATTAATAGTTAAATTTTCACTATTTCATTAATTAAATGTTTTTATTAAATATATTTATGTTTGTTTTGTTGTTAACGTTTGCTTGAGAAAATAAAATGAAAGAAAATTGAAGAAAAAATATTGCAACGAAGAACAAGAAGAGGCAACACAACAAACACAGAAAACCATGTACATGGGTTTCACTACTTCATACCCCTCGCCTATAAACTTGACGTCGCCATGTTGAAATCGTGCTAATCTGACCATCGACTATGGAACTGCCACTATAATGAAACGAAACGAGTGTTTTTAAGTAAATAATGGCAAAAATTGAAAAGATAAGAATTCTGAAATAAAAATAATGGAAAATATGCTTTTATCTAGTGTTTTTTTCAATAATTGTTGTGCAAAATTTTGTATGTCCAAAATTTTCTCATCCCATCGTTGATCGGTACAAAAAGTGGAGAGTGACTGAGTTTGCAAAGTGATGTTATTTTGTAAAATTTGTTCAATTTTTAATAAATTTCCAACCACAAGTAAAAGATTTTAGTATAAAATCCCAACAAAAGTGTTTATTTTGCATGTTTTGCACAAAGTTTGTGTGAAATACTAAGATTTTTTGTAAACTCCCTTCAGTTTTCCAAGGGAGATTTTTTTGGAGGAAAACACATGTTTGAGAGCGTTCATGATACCTACTTTTTCTCCATCGGAATTGTTTCCGTGCGGATTTTTTGTTTGTGATAGCAAAGAAGGGAAAAGAGAGAAATTCCGCACGGAATTTTCATTCATGATTGGGCTGAATAAATTTGTAATTTGCAGTATGTTTTTTTAAGGCGATTTCAATTTACAACAACTTCTTTTGACGCTTCAAATTCGATCAGATGGCATCTACCTTCGTAATTGTGCTATGAACAAAAATCAGCTGACTCATGGTATAAGTAAAGAGGTAGATTTAAATGAAAACAATCTATAGAACCCTTGTTTTTCTGAATTCCTAAGATGTCAAAATTAGTAAACACAAAAGCAACAAGTGGGTTTGTTTACAATACCATTTTTGAGCATTTTATAAGTGTCAAGGTTTCTCCACATAATCGAGTTGTGGATATGATAAAAACTCTGTTCCAGAACTAAAAAGTTTTTACAATTTTTACCACTTTTACACATTTTGCGTTCCCGTACACAAAATTTATATGAAAATCGTTTACGACTTTTACCACTATATAAAGTGCAGGAACAGGCCAAAAATGTTTGTTTCAATGCAAAGCTGGCGAATTTCTTTAATACAAATGTTTTAAAAACAAATTTAAAAATCATATTATTCAAACAGCACACACACATACACAGATTGTGTATATTGTTTTGAAGTTTTAGGAAAAGTCGAAAGAAAAAAATTAAATTGACAGAAAGCTTTAGCTAACCTTTCTTATTAAACCATGAGCTGACTGCCATTTACCCTGCGTTTACAACCCAGCAAAAAAGTTTGGAAGTATTGCAATGCAGAGTTATGATTTCACAACATCTTTGAATGCAGTCCACACGGAGTTATGAAAAATGCACTCCGTTCTATAAATTGTAGAAGCACTCGCTTAAAGATCCCTACATGCACAAACCAATTTGTTGATCCCTACAAAAGACGTCGCGGTTTTTTTCCAAATATAAAAAAGGGTGTCTAAAATTCTAAGAATTTGTTTAAAAAATAAAGAAATATAAACTAAAGTTGCGAACATTGCGGTAATTCACGAGACGGAAATTAGTTTTGGAGTGGAGTTGGAGTAAATTTCGAAATCATATGCATATGGAGTTATGATTTCACAACATCCTTCGATGCATTCCACACTGAGCAATGAAAAATGCACTCCGTTAGATTCAATTTATAAGCAGCAGCTTTAGAGATCTCTACAAAAAAATAAAAAATAAGTTCTTTGTATTATTGTTTTACACAAATAACTTTAGACTGACTAAAAATGCAATCCAAAGAGTGCCTTTAAATTCAATCCAAAACACTACATCAAAAGCTGTGATTTGGATCGAAAATGGAGTGCGCTTCCTAGTAAAATTCATAAGTGAATTCATAGAAAAAGATGTACTCCAACGGCACTTGTACTGTACACTTGTAGTGATTCAACTGCATCCGCGGATGCAAACTTTTTGCTGGGTAGTTAAAACCCAGCAAAAAAATTTGGAAGTTGTGCAATTGGAGTTATGATTTCACAACATCTTTCGATGTAGTCCAACAGAGTTATGAAAAGTGCACTCCGTTCGATACATTTTATAAGCAGTTGCTGTAGAGAACCCTACAGAAAAAAAACAGTTGGTTGATCCCTACACATTTCTTCAAAAGACAAACAAGAGTGTATACATTTCGCAGAATTTGTTCTAAAATAAGCTGTGTTTCAGAACTAAAAAGTTTTTACAATTTTTACGACTTTTACACATTTTACCCGAAAACCCGTTCCCGTACACAAAAAAGTTGTAAAATGTTCATGTTGTGTATTTAAATTGAAAGTAAGCACGCGTTGATTAATGTTTAAATAATACTTTATTTATTAAATAACTAACAACAAAGATGAATATAAAAAATGGAGTCGAACGTTTTGATCTGGTTGATAGTTGAAATCGAAGTGAACAAAGATTGTAACTAATAAAAGCAAAATGGCAGTTACTAAAAATGTAACGAATACTAATTAGTACAAAAGATACTTTGATTAAAGAGAGAATTTATAACATAGAAATAGAGTTGCCATGTGTATGAAATGTAATAATGGAATACACTACAGTCTCCCAGGCTTAAATAAGGACTTGGTCCGTCAGGAGAGCAGGAGGTTGTTTCCTTAGGCTTGAACTTCTTATACATCAGGTGCAGCAGAGAGGGACTGTTGACTGTAGTGATGACACGGCACTTTATTGAAAACTGGATATGATTTTGATGGCAGAAAAGAAAAATGTTGATGATGTTGATTTTGGGGAATTGATCATTTTGAATTGTTGCATTGATTGTGTGTGTGTGATTTTTTCCCAGGAATTCGCACTCTTTCTCCCAGGCTTAATTTGTGCACGTATTACGGTCCAAATCGATGTCAGAGAAATTTATATTCAGGTGTCGTATCCACGTACGACCTAGCACTGTGGCACATTTTGAATCTACAATATACATTTGTTCGATTGATGTTTTGTTTTTGTATATCACTCGCACGTCCACAACACCCACAGGCACAATCACTTCTCCGGTGTATGACCGAAATGTAATTTCCGGTTTTCGTATTTGATTCATTTTCGCTTGAATGCAAACTTTTTGAACATGTCCCCTTCTTCCACAATATTGACATTTCAATTTATGCTTGTTTACATTGCACTCACTTGCTATGTGGTTTGATTGTCCGCAGCGCACACACATACCATCCAAACCCAATTCGCTGTAATTGATTGTTGTTTGGCGGTTTTGACTACGGCTTCGATTTTTGTTTTGGCGGTATTGATGAATTTGATGTATTTTTCTCTAAAATGGTGTTTCGATTTTGTTGAGTTGTTGATGCTGAATTTTAGCTGTTGTTGTTTTTCCGTACTAGGATTTGCACCATGTTTGATTCGTCGCAACTGGTTAACGATGACACCGATTTGTTGAAACGACCATTTTTATTTGAAATGTAGTGTTTTGTGTATATGGAGTTTTTTCCCACATTTTGAAAAAGCCGGAGATTTCCCTTTGCACTCGGGAATATGCACTATTTCTCCCGGGCTTAATTGTCATTTGAACATGTTTGAAATTGATTGAAGTTTGAAGGTTTGCTTGATTTTGATATGAATTGTTGAATTTGAATTGATTGATTGATGATTTTGAATCGATGAGTTGATGTTCGAAGTTGATTGATTGTATTGATAATTTTGTTTTTACCAATACCCTTGTTGATGGGGTATGTTCAGTGAGTGACTGCATTACAGTCAATCATCTGATTGCACTGATCGCATGTATGTGTGTGTTGTTGATTTGTTTATTTTCTTTTTGTTTGATCTTCGTCATACTTGTTGTAGACCACTTTTTCCACATACACGGCACTGCTAAATTTGATTTGTTTATTTTATTCGCAATATTACTAGATTTGATGCTGAAGGTGCTGGTGGTTGCTGCTTTTTCTTTTCGGTTGCCATTGTTGTAATGGCATCCAATAGTTGCGCCAATTGATTTGCATCCATTATAGGTTATGTGTTTATCGAATTAGAAAAAATGATTTTTTTTTGCACAAAATCTTATTTAGAACTCTTTGCACTTGAGTTTATCCTCGTCGCCAATTCTTTGTTGTGTATTTAAATTGAAAGTAAGCACGCGTTGATTAATGTTTAAATAATACTTTATTTATTAAATAACTAACAACAAAGATGAATATAAAAAATGGAGTCGAACGTTTTGATCTGGTTGATAGTTGAAATCGAAGTGAACAAAGATTGTAACTAATAAAAGCAAAATGGCAGTTACTAAAAATGTAACGAATACTAATTAGTACAAAAGATACTTTGATTAAAGAGAGAATTTATAACATAGAAATAGAGTTGCCATGTGTATGAAATGTAATAATGGAATACACTACAGTTCACTTCTCTTTAAACAAAAATGGCGCTGAATGACGCTCTCTTTAAAAACATTTTACTCGACAAATTTGAGCGTGTAAAAAATAGTAACATGGTTGCCGGCGTCAGATTGGCTGGTACTCCGACTTTGACATTTCTTCCAGCTTTTTTGACGTTTTTTCCATTTTTGCGTTCCCGAACTTTTTGAAAAAACGTTTGTGTTAGAACAATTTTTCTCTCTTTTCCTCTTTTACGAGTTTTACTATTAAAAAGTACGGGAACAAAGCTATAAAGAAATAAAAACATAAGTTGCGAACATTTTTGCGGTAATTCACGAAACGGAAAATTTTAATGGAGCGGAGTTGGAGTCCATGTCGAAAGCTGAACTAGTGATGGGAAGGCGACATAAAAACCTTTTGGATGATGAAGCAAAATCAGATGCGCTTGAATTAAATTGAGAACGGAGGAAGTAAGCTCAAATGTGATTGATTTTAATGGAAACTTTTTTTTTAATTTGTGTTTATATAATAAATTTGTGTTTATAATATAAATATAATAAAGTTCTTGTTTTACACAAATAATAAATGCATTTTATTTATTTTGAAATATTTCGCAATGGCTTGCATTTTTATTGCATCTTTAGACTGATTAAACACGCAATCCGAAGAATGAATATAAATTCAATCCAAAGCACTGCATCTTAAGCTGTGATTTGGATCGAAAATGGAGTGCATCCTAGCTGTGTGCTGTGGAAGCAAAATGGAGTGCATCCTAGCTGCGCGCTCTCTTGTAAAATTCATAAGTGAATTCATAGGAAAAGATGTACTCCAACGGCAATTGTACTGATTAAACTGCATCCACGGATGCAAACTTTTTGCTGGGAGCATGGTACAATTAAAAAGGTAGAAACAACGGCGAATTGCTACAACAAAGCAACTTTTTTTGTAATGTAAAATGTCAAAATTTTCGCCAAATGATCTCTTGTTGTCTCTTTCTATCGCTTGTGTTTGTCTATAAAGTGAACACATGCTCTCTTACTACTTACACATGCTCTCTTACTAACGAATCATATGGTTTTTTGTTTTGATTTTTCATGGCGAATTCCTAGTTTTTGACGTTTTAGATTCGATCAGCTGGGCTGAGGCATCTACCTTTTTAATTGTATCATGGCTGGGAGATAACCACTCGTAGAAATTATAGCCCATTTAGATATGACTTCATTAGCCGGATTTAGCACATTATCAGGTTTTATTTGGTAAATCCAAAATGTTCATGAGAGAGCAATTTTGACACTTTTCTCTTTTACCACCCTTACCATTAAAAAAGTAAAGGAACAAAGCTTAAAAATCAGCTGACTGCCATTTATATCCTCCAAAATGTATATCTAAATGCAATGATATTTGTACTGGATTTATTAAATCCAGTCGAGGATTTATGGCTAGTCTAAATGAGCTATTACGGGCATAAATGCGATTTTATATGTATCTTGACAACTGCCATACTTCCAACTAAGAGTAGCGACTACAACAGATGTCTTTAGTAAAAGCTGTTCTACACGGTATGTTTTTTACATATTTGTGCATACCAACTGTCACTTTTTACAAACCTGAATTTTGTACACATGGTGTGAACCATACAGAAATTTCAATGCATGAAAGTGTTATGTGCATACATATGTATATTTTTCGAATAGAACGTGCTCTATTCTCGCCTGTACAACCAAAGGTAAACAGCTGTTTTGTTTGTACGCGGAATAAATAAAGAAAACAACAGAAAACGAATGAAAAATAAAATTTTGCCGTGCAGAAGGAATCAAATATGGGCGAAAAAAAGTGACAGTTGCTATGCATCATGGTACAAATACACAGGTAGCCGCATCGGCAATTGTTGGTAACATAAGGTGTCAAAATTTGACATCAATTCAATGCACTTGACACATTATGTTACCATCAGCTGGCATGATAATGCTACCTGTATTATTGTACCATGCTATGCATGAATATGTAAAAAACATACCGTGTAGAAACCCCATAACGACGTTAATTGTATTAATAGACACTGTAGTATCCACCGTCGTCGATCAGAAAGTCGGCTTGTTTATCCCTGTCTCACATGTCAAGAGGTGCGTTTGTTTTGATTTTTCGGTTTTGTATTTTGTCGACGTTCTTTCATTTGATTAATTTATTGCTATTTCCTTAAAAGTACTTAAATAATCGATTAAACAATGTCCTCTCGTGACTATGCTGAACTACGTAATGATGAAAAATTCATAAATTGTGTTGAAAATTTCGATGCAAGTTTGGACAAGATTGAGGCTGATCTGTTGTTGGCATGTAATTTTAAGGATTACGATGAATTGCCTACACAGGAACGTGTAAAATTGGATAATTATTTGGCATACTCCATAAATTCCTTATATTGGATGTATGTAAAATTACAAGGCTTGGATCCAAATGAGGTAAGTCCATTTGTTTTCGTAGTCTTTCGTGGTAAATTCTAATGTTTTTTTTTACTTTTGTGATTTTTCTATAGCATGGTATTAAAAATGAACTTTCTCGGGTGCGACAAACTATACTGCGTGATAAACAAATCTATGAACGTAACACAATACGTCCAGTTTTAGATAAAGGTGCTGCAGGACGATTTATTAAACATGGTTTACATATACGTTATGACAAGGATGGAAAGCCAATAGCTAGTAATACAAATGCTGAAAAGAATGTGGATAATTAAGGTTTATTTCTAGAATAATACATACCTTATAGAATACAAATACAATTAGTGTTGTAAGAAATGGTAACATTAAACGGTGACAAAAATCAGAATTACCAATATCTTAGGAATTTATTCCAATGAAGAAATTCATCGATAACGTTATTTCCGAGAGCATAATGTAAATATCAAGATCAAAATACAATCCGATTTTGACATGTTTCGCCTTGATATGGCTTACAACAATTTCAATACTTTGTGTAATCTAATAATAATCCCAACAATAGAATTAATACAAGAAAGTTATAAGAAATTAATGATAGAACTAGGAACCATGAAGAAATGCTATTGATATCAATATCTTCTGAATGCAAGTTAATGCTATAAAAGTTTATTTTGGAAAACGTTAAGATCAAGATAAAATTCAAGACCAAGTTACAATATCAACTTCAAGAATTTGTGTAATTTGCCATTTTGGATTATCTGTGAGTAGTACACCTCTTTTTACAATTTTAGCCAAACTATAACATTTTTTACCGCCCCAATTGCATTTTTATTTTTGATAGAAATGGGTAAAAACCCTGACATCTGTTCAGAGAAAATTTGCTATTGTTATTAATGTCTAAAAAATTACTTTACAGCGCGTTGTTGTTTTCGATTAATAAAAATGTATTTTATCATTGTACTTTATCTCTTCTCCCCTTGGAGACATTTTAATCCTTGCTTTGCATGTACTTGATCAAGTCAATGACACGGTTGGAGTAACCAAATTCGTTGGCGTACCAGGAGATCAACTTGACGAAGTTATCACTGAGGGAGATACCAGCCTTGGCATCAAAGACTGAGGAGTGGGTGTCAGTGATGAAATCGGTGGAGACGACTTTTTCATCGGTGTAGCCCAAAATTCCCTTCATGGGTCCATTGGAAGCTTCCAAAACCTTGGCTTTGATGGCATCGTAGGTCGCTGGCTTGCCAAGACGGACGGTCAAATCGACAGCAGATACATTGGGAGCGATCACATGGAAAGCCATACCATTAAGTGTGCCGTTCAAGGCAGGAATAATCTTACCGACTTCCTTAGCGGCATCGGTAGAAGAAGGAACGATGTTTTGGACCGCTGCTGGGCCTTCACGCCACAATTTGCCAGAGGGACCGTCAATGGTGTTTATGGTATCAGTGGTGCTGGCATGGACATCGGTTATGAGACCTTCAACGATTTCGAAGTTGTCGTGGATAACCTTAGCCAAGGGAGCCAAGCAGTTGGTGGTGCTGGAAGAGTTGGAGACGACTTTCATTTCCGGTTTGTAGGCATCTAAATTGACACCATACACGAGCGTGGGGGCATCAGCAGATGGGGCAGTGATGGTAACCCTCTTGGCACCACCTTTGAAATGGGCAGAGGCCTTATCGATGGTGGTGAAGACACCAGTGGATTCAACGACATATTCTGCACCAGCCCTGGCCCATTGGATGTTGGCGGGATCGCGTTCAATGAAAACTTTGATGGCTTGACCGTTCACAACCAATTTATCACCTTCAGCGGAAACGGTACCCTTGAAGCGACCATGGGTGAAGTCGTTTTTGAACAAGTAGGCCATGTAGTTGATATCGGTGAAGGGATCGTTGATGGCTACAACATTGACATTCTTTTCAATGGCGGCACGCAAAACCAAACGGCCAACACGACCGAATCCGTTAATACCGATTTTGGACATGTTTGTTGGTTATTTAGTTAATTCACTTAAAACTCTGGAAAAATATGTCGGATAGTCTTACTGCAACTGTACCGTACAGTTCGCTCTTGTGGAATAAACTGTGCTATTGGACTATATTTGTTCTTCGCTTATCGCCTTTGTGGAAAATTCTTTTGGGCTGTGCGACCCGGCGGTATTGTAAATTTGTTAGCTTCTTTTTAAGTGCATTATAAATTTGGGCAATCATAATGTCTTTGTTATAATTAATTTTGTGTTTCAATCAAATCTTTATTGAATTTGATTTCTTTGTTATAATTAAATGCATTATCCACTGTTGTGAAAATAATCACTAGAGGAACTTCGTCTAATCATTCAAATTGGAAAACATTCACATTTCATCAATGATAAAATTGTTTTTATACCCTCAGCAGCCTTTAGGCTGGAAAGGTTACAGTATCGGACAAAACATTTGCAACTGACACATACAATTTGGTTTTAGCGCTATAGTATTAGTAAAAACCAAATTTTTGTTCAGTTTTTCAGCACTACAATGTTCTTCATACTCAGAAAAAAGCCCACAATTATTTTTTTCAACTTATAACGTTGGTCCACTTTTAATATTGTACTTAAAAGAAAATTCCTATATTTTAGCAAGACAAAACAATTGCAACTCACTCCGTCGCTATATAAATAAGGCTCAGAATTATGACTTCTTACGATATTTTTGTGTCACATCCAGATTTTTATTAGTTAAGGGGGTCTTTAAGACTGAATACATCATTTTATAAAGCTAGAAAAGTTACATAATGAATAGCAACAGAATATTTTAATCTAATTTTAATTTGGCACTTGATAAGTTTGGAAAAGGCCTAGGAAAAATCGTATAACAGGAGAATATAATCTAGAATCATCCTTAAAAATAGCTTCTAGTTGAATACGAAGCCCTACAAAATAAATTAAATGATTTTTTCACGTTTTTGAGTGATTTAGTCTACTGAAGTCCAAAAAACGAGGGCCTGCTGTGAATGACGGTCACATTTATGGGATATTTCTTTTAAGTACTCTATTAAAAGTGGACCACCGTTATAAGGTACAAATAATAATTGTGTATTAATCGGAGTATGAAGAACATTTTAATGCGGAAAAACTGAACAAAAAGTTGGTTTTTACAAATATTTAGCGCTATAATATTAAAATGTGTGTCAGTTGCAAATGTTTTGTCCGATACTGTATATACACTTTGATACGACCAAAAATGTGCCTCATCGAAATAATCAGCCCTATTCTGAACATTTCCCATTCCCACGCTTTCCATATTCTCAACGACGTGGGAACAGCAAAAAATGGGAGAAGAAATTTCGAAAGTTACACCAAATTATTATAGCATACTTTTGGGGGCTGTAATATTGTTTTATAATACAAAATGCATAATTGCATTGAATTCCCGGTTTTTGAATTAGGTAAGGACTCCGAATGGAGTCAAACTTTGTGTGGTGTTGTACTAATAAGTGCATTTTCTTCAAAATGTGCGAACTGTTGTAAGCATTTTTTTAATTATTAGGCAAACATAAAATAGTAGGATCTTTTTAAGTTTGTAACGAATTTAGAAATTGTATATTTACATATGTATATCCATTCGGAATAATTTGAGTTAGGAGTTCAACGAGTATATCGCTAGTTTTACTCATTCCTAATGATCGCTATCGTATTTTGCATATTTAAAAAAATATCAAAATGATAAATTCGGAATTTTTTCTCGATTTTTAAAATTTTTTTTGCCTATTATTACATATTCACATTTATTATATTGACATATTTTCGATTGCTTGAGTGGAGTATTCCCCCATTGGCTCAACTTCATTTATTACCCTCTATTACAGAGAGTAATGTTTTTCAAAACGAACTGACAGTGTTGCAAAATTTTTACTGATCGCTACCAATATCATGATTTCATCCCGGCGAAGGGAATTATCAATTGGCTTCTCAGTTTTTGAAATGATGCCTTTTTAGCGAAAAACCGAACTCTTTAAGTGTCTAGTACAGGCATGACCAAAAAGAGAACGGAGAAAATGTGAATGTATTCAAAATATTGGCAACTTATAACAGTGTGTTAGTAAGTTTGTATTCACGCAAGCTGTAAAATAGGGGTGAGCAAGCCTGTGTGCTAGCACACAGGCAAATTGTGAAAACGTACTCTTAGTTTTTTGTGAACCATTAACAATTAAAAGTTTATGCAATTTTTTATTTATAGTTTTTTATAATTTGCATTGTGGACGATTTTAGACAACATTAATTGTTAAAAAATGTTGAAATAAGTTGTTGCCGCCGATTAGGGGTAACATTACCGCCGTTGAAAATAACTAATCATCTTTGACATGTAAATGTCAAAATCTATTTCATCGTTTGAATTTTTGTCAGTTGTTCGGGAGAAAAGAAGCCGTGCGTTCATACAATTTTGAAGCTACCTACCCACTCACCTACCAACCCACTCACTCACCCTTTCATCAAATTTCATCATCTTTTCAATTCACCAATACTAAATTCGTACATCCATCATCATACCAATTAATTTATCATTTACATAAACTTTAATTCATATCAACCTGTAAAACTACATTAAAACTGAATTCACAATAAACCATTATAAAAAATAACCCAAACGTCTTTGGTGTGCTCTCAAAAGGAACTAACCAGGCTTCTAGTAAGTTCTCCGACTGCAACAATTCTTCAAAATTATATGGAAAGTTCCTGATTGACATCGTCAAGATTGGACTAGAAGATATCCCAGGAATTGAGATCCTGACTGTCTGAAGAAGCCTTAAAAGGAAAAGGAATTCAAACAGGTCAGTAAGAAGGGAAGTGCAAGATGCCAGCAAAAAAGAAAACTCGAAGCTGTGTTATGTGCCGAAAAGTGGATAACGACAGAATGGTTCGGTGTGACACCTGCAACGGTTGGTGCCACTACGATTGTGCAAAGGTAGGTGACGAAATAAAGAACCTCGATTGGAATTGCGAATCGTGTGTGGCGGAACTGGCGAGGTCGTCAGCACAGAACATGACCCAGGAGTTGTCACCACCGCTTCAGAACAACAGTACTCCCCCGGAGTTTGTATCAGATTCCTCAACATTGGAAATGCAGACGATTGCAGCCATGGAAGGAGGTGCATTTACCATATCGTCCGACAGTAATGTACAACAACGTTCAACACCAGTGGCAGTAGATACAAGCACTAATGCAGCATCGACACAAACACAAGAATATACAAGGGTAAGTGGCGACGACAGAAGTAGCACATCTTTGTATAGTCAAGCAACAATGTCAATCTACCCACCAATATGCAGTGGGGTAGTATCAACTGTCCCATTGGGACAACAGCAGTTATTGACAACGATTGTTTCATCGCCGCATAACACGTACAGCGGGGGAATAATGGCGTCATCAACAAAAAGCAGCACATCAAGCATTGGCGTAATGAAACCAACGGGTGTGCAACAACAACAACAGTTCGTTCAACAAGCAAGATCATGCTCAAGCGCAAACGGAATATACGTTACACAAAATCAACCAGCAACAATGTTGCAGCAACATACATCGTATTATAGTCCAGCAAATAGCCAACAACAAGGTAATACTGCCAACACAGAATACAATGATGTTGCCAACCAAAAGAGAACGTTGGAGTTGCAGTTTCTAGAAGAAGAGAGAAAATTAAACCAACAGTTTCTACAAAGAAAATATGATATCATGCAGCAACGAGGCGAGTTACCAAATGCTCAACATAATAATGTTTTGTCGTTTCAGCAAGTTGTATTCCCAAGTAATAATGTTACAATTAATCAGCCAACACCACAACAATTATCTGCAAGGCAGATACTACCAAAAGAGTTACCCCCATTTAATGGAGATCCAGAAGAGTGGCCCATTTTTATAAGCAGTTACGAAAACAGTACTTCCATAGGTGGATATTCAAACGCAGAGAATTTGATTCGTTTGCAGCAGTGCCTAAAAGGGAGAGCAAGGGAAATGGTTCGTAACAAACTGTTACTGCCACAAATGGTGCCGGAAATAATTGACACGTTACGAATGTATTTTGGAAGGCCAGAACTAATATTGGATCGCATGATAGACAAGGCTCGACAAATGCCACCACCAAAGGATAAGCTGGAAGCGATAATTGATTTTGCAATGTGTGTGAGAAACAGTTGCTCGACTATAGAAGCATGCCAACTGGAGGCACATCTCAACAATCCAATGTTGGTAAGAGAGTTGTTGGACAAATTGTCGAATAATTACAAACTACAGTGGGCGATGACGCAGAAGCCGATAGGTGTACCAGTATTGAAGAGTTTTAGTGAATGGCTGTACACTATAGCAATGGCTGCGTCTCAAGTAGCCACACCAGTGTTCTCAAAGAAGAATGTGACGTTGAACACACATACAGAGGACACACCAGTAAATATGAAATGTTTTTCATGCAAGAGTGTAGGACATAAGCTGTCAAAGTGTTCATTGTTTGGAAAATTGTCCAGCCAAAGAAAGTGGGCAATTGTTCGTGAACATCGAGTATGTACAAGATGCTTAGGATCACATCGTCGAAAATGCTTCGTCGACAGAGAGTGTGGAATTAATGGATGTAAAGAAAAACATCATCCAGTACTTCATGAGGCGGCAGCGGCCACAACGAACATGAACGATCGTGAACAGAAAAGTGAAGCAAATGTTGGAAATGTACATTCTCATCAAGTACAAAACGATGCAAGTCTTTTCCGAATATTACCAATTCGAGTACATGCAGAAGGTAAATATATAGACACATATGCATTCCTGGACGAAGGTTCATCAGTAACATTGATGGAAGAAGACATATTCAACGCAATGAATCTACGCGGCAAAGAAGAAACAATATGCCTGAAGTGGACAGGAGAAACAAAGCGAACGGTGGAGTCATTGTACGTAGAAAGTGTACGTGTATCCAATCCAGCAACCAAGCCCATGTTTAAGTTGAAGGGTGTCCATACAGTAAGGAATCTGTCGTTAACGCTGCAGTCACTGGATGCGGATTCAATAAAGGCAAAATATCCGTATTTATCATCGATTCCATTGTCATCATATAAAAAGGTGAAACCAACAATACTGATTGGAGCGGACAATTGGAATTTGGCTGTTCCATTGAAGATATGTGAAGGTCCCTGGGACTGTCCCATTGCAACGAAGACACGTTTAGGCTGGGCTGTACAAGGCAACGTAAACACAAACTCAAAAGACTACCAGGTAAATATACATTTGTGTGAGTGTGAGGGGAAGTACGAGAAGATACATGAAGCAGTGAATAGAATGTATGCACTTGAATCGTCACCAAGTAAGACTATCCACTCAACAGAAGATGAAAAGGCTCTCTCAGTACTTGATGCCACCTCGAAATACATAGATGGCAGATTTGAAGTGGGTTTACCATGGCGTAGTGAAGAAGTAACATTGACAGATAGTTATGGGACTGCATATAAGAGAGCAGTATGTCTACGGAAGAAAATGGATAAAGACAGTGATTTAAAAATAAAGGTAACGAAAGAGTTTAACAATCTAATAGAAAAAGGATATGCACGTAAGCTGAATGACGACGAAATAGGCGGAAAGGAGTCTCGTGTTTGGTATTTACCTATCTTCATTACCTGCAATCCAAACAAGCCTGATAGAGCCAGATTAGTGTGGGACGCAGCAGCCAAGACTAATGAAGTTTCACTCAACGACTTCCTGCTAGCCGGTCCGGATCTGCTAACATCATTATTAGACATTCTCTTGACGTTTAGAGTCGGCAAAGTTGCCATATGTGGAGACATAGCCGAAATGTTCCACCAGATACGAATTAGAAATGAAGACTATCATGCGCAGCGATTTCTGTGGTGGAATGAGGGTGAGCCAGAGCCGGGACATTACGTAATGGAAGCATTGACATTCGGCCTGAATGCTGCACCATGTATTGCACATTTCATAAGAAACAAAAATGCAGATCGTTTCGGGGGTAAATATCCGAGAGCAGTGGAAGCTATAAAGAAGTATCACTACGTCGACGATCTGATAGACAGCGTAGACGACGAGGAGGATGCCAAACGTTTAGCTGATCAAATTTCGCAAATACATGCTTCAGCCGGTTTTAAGATTAGAAACTGGTCATCCAACTCACAAGCTGTACTGGACCATCTGCACGAAAACAAGAGTTCCACTCAGAACCCAAGAGAGCTGGGCTGTACTGAAAAGATTCTAGGAGTTCATTGGGATCCTAGTAAGGACGTATTCCAGTATATTTTTAAATTCCCAAAGTTGGAACGAAGAATATTGGACCAAGAAATAATACCTACCAAGAGAGAAGTGTTAAAGGTACTGATGTCCATATACGATCCACTGGGATTCGCATCTTTATATACAATAGATTTGAAGATACTATGCCAAGAGATATGGCGTTCCGGAATCGAATGGGATGAACCATTGAACAGAGACCTAGCTGAGAAGTGGGAGAAATGGAAAAGAAAATTACCGCTTATAACCGCACTAGAAATTCCCCGTTGCTATTCCGACCATCTTCAAGAAGCGGACGAGGTACAATTGCACGTATTCGTGGATGCAGGAGAATTTGGTTATGCAGCAATATGTTATTTGAGAATCAAAAAACGAGATCAAGTTTCAATAGCCCTGGTGATGGCCAAAAGCAAGGTATCACCACTAAAACCAGTATCCATACCAAGGCTCGAATTGCAGGCTGCAGTACTAGGTGTTCGTCTCGCATCGAAAATCAAAGAAATTGATCGTATTCCTGTGGACTCTTGCATTTATTGGAGTGATTCTAAGACCGTACTGCACTGGTTACACATGGACCCAAGAAAGTTTCGTCCCTTCGTTATGCACCGTGTCGGCGAGATTCTAGAAAACTCACACGCAAGACAATGGAGATGGGTGCCAAGTAAACATAATCCAGCGGACTTAGCCACGAAAGATAACCCGAAAGCAAACACCGAATTGTGGCTTTCCGGACCAGATTTCCTGTTACAGAGTGAAGACAATTGGCCACGATGTAAGGATCGTGGAACAGCGGACACAACAGAAATTAGAACATACTATTTGGAGGTGCACACTAAGGAGCACACAACTACTATTAACATCGACTATTTTTCTGATTGGAGAAGACTGTATAGAGCCACTGCAAAATGGTTTCTGTATATGAAGAAACTGAGGGCGTCATCCAGAGGAGAAAGAAAACCAGACGAATTTTCCCATGAGATGATATGTCAAGCAAAAACAGTTCTATTAAAGCAAGCCCAGTTAGATGT
Source organism: Musca autumnalis (assembly GCF_047663935.1). Classification (NCBI taxonomy): domain Eukaryota; kingdom Metazoa; phylum Arthropoda; class Insecta; order Diptera; family Muscidae; genus Musca; species Musca autumnalis. The sequence goes on along the minus strand of NW_027411866.1, from coordinate 198,906,107 downwards.
ATTTCCCATAGAAAGTTACAACCTAAAGAAAGGTAAGCGTATTGAAAGTGATTCACCACTAAGAGGTTTAGATATATTTCTAGACGAAAAGGATGGTCTCATCAAGATACATGGTCGCATCGAACATTTGAGAGGTTATGTAGATGTCATTGTGTTACCACCGAAGCACAAAGTAACTTCGTTGATCATCAAGCACTACCACGAGAAGTACCACCATGTTTCGCACGAAACCGTCATCAACTCTCTTAAGGGTCAGTACCACATACCGAAATTGCGAGTTTTATACAAAACCGTGAGGAAGAACTGTCAACATTGCAAGATAACAACAGCATCGCCCAAGATACCCTTAATGGGGTCTCTTCCTAAAGGTAGGCTAGGAGCCTACGAAAAGCCCTTCACCTATACCGGCATCGACTTCTTCGGTCCCATGATAGTAACATTTGGAAGAAGATCAGAGAAGAGATGGGGTGTAATATTCACCTGCATGAAAACGCGCGCCATACATTTGGAGGTCGCTCATAGCTTAGATACGTCATCATGTATAATGTGCCTAAGGAATTTCATTGGACGACGTGGTTACCCAAGGGTAATCTATAGCGATAACGGCACCAACTTTAAGGCCACAGAAAGGATTTTACGAGAAGAACTTCAAAGGCTCAGCGAAAGCGAATTAGCAAGGAGTTTCGACGACATTAAATGGTACTTCAATCCTCCGGCAGCTCCACATATGGGTGGAGCATGGGAGCGGCTTGTGAGATCAGTGAAGACCGTGCTACATCAAGCCTATCCGAATAATAAGTTTATTGACGAGACGTTGAGAAGCGCATTAATTGAAGTGGAATTTATAATAAATTCAAGACCATTAACGTTTGTATCCCTAGAGTCAGAGGACGATGAAGCCTTAACCCCCAACCACCTGCTGCTTGGCTCATCTACGGGTTACAAACCAATTTTTACGAAGGATACCAATCTACGAGAGAAATGGAACCAAGTCCAGGCGTTCGCAAATCGTTTCTGGGAGCGCTGGCTGAAAGAATACGCACCTATAATTACAAGACGAAGTAAATGGTTTGAGAGACAGAAACCAGTTGACATAGGAGATGTGGTTCTCATTGTATACGAGCACCAACCTAGAAACTGCTGGCTTAGAGGAGTTGTAATAGACCGTATCGTTGCGAAGGATGGTCAAGTCAGACGTGCCACGGTCCAGACTAAGAATGGCATTGTACACCGCCCTGTTTCCAAGATAGCTGTGTTGGACGTCGGCAATGGAGAGAAAGGTAAGGCGGGAGAACTGGACCCGCTTACGGAGGGGGGAATGTTGCCGCCGATTAGGGGTAACATTACCGCCGTTGAAAATAACTAATCATCTTTGACATGTCAATGTCAAAATCTATTTCATCGTTTGAATTTTTGTCAGTTGTTCGGGAGAAAAGAAGCCGTGCGTTCATACAATTTTGAAGCTACCTACCCACTCACCTACCAACCCACTCACTCACCCTTTCATCAAATTTCATCATCTTTTCAATTCACCAATACTAAATTCGTACATCCATCATCATACCAATTAATTTATCATTTACATAAACTTTAATTCATATCAACCTGTAAAACTACATTAAAACTGAATTCACAATAAACCATTATAAAAAATAACCCAAACGTCTTTGGTGTGCTCTCAAAAGGAACTAACTAACTAGTAAGTTCTCCGACTGCAACATAAGTAATGGAACATCAAGAAAAATTTAATATTAATTCTCCCTTAAATTTGCCTCTCTCTCGATTTTGCTCAGCTCTGCTGTAAAACAATAACAAATCAAAACATTTGTTCTCTTTTGTACGCTCTTTCTGTGCATTCGGGTCGTGTGCGTGTAAATTGCCGAAAATCATCGGCACCGCCGTGCCAAATGTGGCCATGCTTGGTCTAGTATTCTCATATGAATGAGAATCACACTCACTTTTCGGCTTTTCCAAAGAAACACCAAAATCAAAATATTTTGCAACATGTCAGCACGTTTCAACTAAGAATTCTTCGAATTCTGTGAGTTGAAAAGAACACCAACACAGTTGCCTGTGAGGTTGTTATTGGAATTTTTAAGAATTATTTTGGCAACACAAATTAATATACTTGTTATTAGATCATTTGTATACCTTTAAATCAAAAGAAAAGCCAACCCCACATTTTTTACAATCAAAAATGGCCTGTTCTAATACTGCAAGAATCTACTATTTCTTACTATCATGGTTTAATAAGAAAGGTTAGCCAAAGCTTTATGTCAATTTAAATTTTTTCATTCGAGTATGCCTAAAACTTCAAAACAATAAAAACAAACTGTGTATGTGTGTGTTGTGTTTGAATAATATGCCAAACAATTTTAAAAACAATCGAATTCAATGATTTTTTAAACTGTTTTTAGACCATTTGTATGGAAAAAATTGGTGAGATTTGCATTGAAACAATCAGTTTATCATATTCACAACACGATTATGTGGAGAAAACTTAACTCTTCATTCATTTTTCGCGTTTTTTTATAAAATGCTCAAAAAATGCATTGTAAACAAACCCACTTGTTGCTTTTATTTTGAAGTTTTAGGAATTCAAGAAAAACAAGGGTTCTATAGATTTTTTTCATTTAAATTTACCTCTTTGCTTATACCATGCTTACTATTTTTTACGATAACATAAAGGAAAAAATGTTATCGTAGTAAAAATTAGGAGCTTCTTGCAGTTTCTGGAACAGGGCAAAAAATTATTTGGCATATACAGTTGCGTTCAAAATAATAGGAGTGTCCATACACGGAAGAGAATGGTCCAAAAAAACAAGGTAAAACTTCTCCATTTTCGACTATTTTGTATTTGTCTAACATTGCTCCCAACCCAACTGTTAATTCATTAACAGAAAGGTGGATATTTGTTTTAAATTATTTACCGTTTACACAAACATTATAAATCGCCTTCAATTTTTTTGTTCAAAAAACTAGGAGTGTGGAAGAAAAAGGGCAATAAAAATATTTTAGATGAATTTATAACCAAAACTGAAAATATTTTAGTTGATAGTACTAAATCCAATAGATTTGAAGTTCCCATAGAAAACTTTGTTTTATACGATCCAAAACCTAATAAACATATTCGTAGAGCAAATTCAAAAGTATTTCCTTCGAATTTGCTTTTTTAAAAAGAAAGAAAAATTGCTCATATCTTCCAATCATCCAATTTTTCAAATATAAACAAAATAATTGTTCTGCGTGGAGTTAAGATGCTGAGGGTCTCAAAACATTATTTGGTCGAGGAATTAATGCCTTACAGATACGCTTTTTGGTCGATCCTTACATAAAGCTCTAATGGAAACTGGCTAAAACTTGGCTCAGGGATCAAAATACGAGGGCGGTTCGGAAACTTCTTAGCCTATCAATGAAAGAGAATAGTTAGTTTTTCAAAAATATTTTTATTTTTCAATATATCTCCTGAAACTTCAATACACTTAGTCCAACGCTTTTCTAGCCATTCTATCCCTTGATTAAAATAGTTTTCCTCAAGGTCTTCAAAATAGTGGTTTACAACTGTAATTGCATCTTCATTTGAGGTAAAACGCTTGCCAGAAAGGATTTTTTTAGATTTGGGGGCAAGTAAAAGTCACTGGAAGCTAAATCAGGAGAGTAAGGTGGGTGGTCAAGCAACTCGTACTTTAATTCGTTGATTTTAGCCATTGTTAAAACACTCTTATGCGCTGGTGTGTTGTCTTGATGAAAAATTATTTTTTTGTGTTGTAAGCCAGGACGTTTTTCTCGAATTTGTACATTTAATTGATCCAAAAGGTTGCAATAGTACTCTGAATTTATTGCTTTACCCTTTTGCAGATAGTCAATCAATAAAATACCTTTGAAGTCCCAAAAAAACGTCGCCATAACCTTACCAGCCGATTGAATTGTTTTTGCCTTCTTTGGGCCACTTCCTCCAGCTTCAGTCCATTGTTTGGATTGTTCTTTTGTCTCTGGAGTATAGTGGAGGATCCATGTCTCATCAATAGTTATGAAACGACGCTTAAAATCCATTTTATTTCGCTTAAAACGATCCAAACAAACTAGAGAAATGTTCATTCTTATGGGTTTTTGATCGACTGTTAACAAATGCGGCACCCTTCTTGCAGAAAGCTTTCATCTGTAGTTCTTCATGCAAAATTAAAAGGACTCGATCATTTGAGATGCTCATGATATTAGCAATTTCACTCACTTTTATTCGTCGATCATTTAATACCATATCATGCACTTTGGCTACAATTTCTGTTGTTGTTGCTGTTTTTGGACGTCCACTACGTGGTTCATCTTCAATGCTTGTACGACCACGTTTAAATCCAGCAACCCAATTTTTTACTGTTGCATATGAAGGAGCACTTTCACCTAACACATTCACCATATCATTATGAATTTCTTGTCCCGATAAACCTTTTTTATGTAAATATTTAATGACAGCAGGCATTTCTAATTTTTCCATTGTAAAAAAAATGTTTTTTCCTTTCAATTTTACTTCTTGTTTCTTCGAAAATATTCACTGCAACTGAAAATAACTGGTTGCTGAAAATTAGCCGGTTCGTCAACTGAGATTCGCAACTTCAGTTGAAGGTTGCCATACATAAAGTAATTTTGACAACTGACCCCAAAAATAAAAACAAATCAATTTCAAAAGAATTTTGTTTGCAATAATTAATGAAATATATTGGAAAATAACTAAAATAAAAATTTTACTTCCTTTATTAATTTTCGTATGACAAATTTCGTATTTTTATCAGTAGTGCGATTCTCTGACTCATTTTTTGAGTTACCGACAATTTTCGGTAAAATTAAAATGCTTATAATTTCGGTAATTACCGATGTTTTTCGGTAAGATAGCGACGAATAAAAAGCAGCCGTAAAGTTCTACCGATATTAAGAGTGTTGTCAACTTTTTTTTTAATTTTTTCATTCATAATTTTGCGTTTTAATTTTACCGACAATTGTCGGTAACTCAAAAAATGAGTTAGAGAATCGCACTACAGATGGAAAGCTTTCAGTTGAAAATCTGTTAGAATCCTCGTATAAAGGGGTGTTTACACTATCTATGAATGTCATATGAGATGTCAAATTTGCTACCTATGAATGCTGTACACATAGTCTGACCACTATGAAAATTTTCATCTATCAAAATGATGTGGCAACTCATATGTACATTTTTCATTTATGGGTACTTTACACGGTATGTTTTTTACATATGAGTTGTCACTTCTCCAATACAAAATGTATATGCAAAGTGACAACACATATGTAAAAAACATATCGTGTAAAGTACCCATTATTAGGGAGCGCTATATTCTGCCATATATTTTAGTATGCAGTTGAGAATTAATTTTTATACCCTAGACAGACGACAGAGTTAACTTGCATTAAACATTTCCTAATTTAAATTAATTTTTCACCCTGACAGACGATAGTTTCTGCATTTATGAAACAGATGTTTGTGTTGTTTGTTTGTACCCAGCAGACCATTTCATAAAGCTTTACAAAAGTTCGCCAAAATATGCGAAACAAATACACTTTCTAACATTGACCTTTTCACCACGATGAAGCAAAAATAAATTTAATTTATTCGCGATATTTTTGAGTCTTTTTAATATTATAAAAATATTGCAAAACTTTAAAAAACATTTGAAGAAGATATAATTTTCGATAGAATTGGTATGGTGGGTACTGAAATTTTTTGTGAAAATAAAAATTTTAAAAAGAGATTTGTTAGAAGGCGTTAAAAACGATTAGCTGCTATTCTACTCGCGAAAGACCACTACTTATTTTGATTAAACGAGAAAATTACTGATTTGCTTTACTTTTTTAGGCCATGTTTATATTATAGCCTTTTGCAGGGTTAACCTTCTTAATGAGGATTTATTTGACATATACGTAAAGGAGTTGACATTTGAAACCCAGTAGGTTTGTTAAATCCGGTTATATATAAACGTACTATTATTTTATTAAACATGGAAATTTGACAAAAGACATTGATTTTCAACAGCATTGCCATATTGAAATTGCTAAATTCTGTTTAAATTTCCTTTGATTTTGTGCATTAAGAATGTGGATAATGCACGAATTAATTTGAATTAAGGGAGTTAATGCAAATTAACGCTGCCGTCTTTCTAGGGTATTATTAGAAGAAAACAATTTTACCAAAAAATGAGTCCCAATTTACATTAGGCGAGTTTACTTGCGGCAATTGTCAGTTTGTAGGTGAGAGAGGGTGCTGAGAGGCAAAGGGCTACCATATGCCTCACCTCTCTCTCCTACAAAATGACAATTGCCGCAAGTAAACTCGCCCAATGTAAATTGGGACTGAAGGAAATAGGTAAAGAAAACGAAAATGTGAGTGCGATTAAAGATTTTAACAATATAAATTGTGTTATTTTCGTGATTGATAGATAGTGTAAACAACCCTTGATGGATAGTGATAGATAGTGTAAACGATTCAAGCAATGCAAATTTCTTAGTTCTTGTTCAAAAGATGATTTCGAACGTATTATTTTACAATCATGATACAATAAGAAGGTAGCATTATCAGCCCAGCTGATGGTAACATAATGTGTCAATTGCATTGAATTTGTCAAATTTTGACATTTTATGTTACCAAAAACGGCAGTTGCTGCTACCTTCTTTTTGTATCATGTTTACAATTAAAAAATATTTTTCTAAGTCCCAATTTACATTAGGAGAGTTTACTTGCGGCAATTGTCAGTTTGATGGAGAGAGAGGTGAGGCATATGGTAACCCTTTGCCTCTCAGCCCCCTCTCTCACCTACAAACTGACAATCGCCGCAAGTAAACTCGCCTAATGTAAATTGGGACTAATTTTGTATGAGAAAAAATTGTGGCTTAAGATGAGTTGAAGCATCAAGCTCGGGTCGGGACCAAATTTTTTCCACAGATAGGTCTCGTTACCCTGATCACAAATATATATAACATTTATTGCGGCAGTCCATACTTCCCGAGGACGAATATATTCATAATACCAATCAGTCGATTGGAGACGTCAACTTGCAATTTTGGATACGACTACGCTAACCGTAATAAGGCTGAATGTTTTTTTCTTCTTTGATTGGACCTATCAGTGGAATAATTAGGCCAATATTGATTATGTATTTTCTGCTTTAAATTTCCTTGTGGTCTAATTTTCTCGCAGTATAAAAGCTTACATTTTCTAAAACTATTCAAAGGTCCCTGTTCCCGAAGATGGTTGTTAGTTATAACATACTTTTTTCTTGTTTTCATATGGTGGATGAAGTCATCTGTTCTGTTCAAGTAATTTGTTTCACTAAGAAGATTTTTCAATACTGCATAGTTTTATAAGTATTTATGTATGTATGTACACATGTTTTCCTTTACAAATATATTTCTGCTCCTTTAGAATTACATACATATGCATGTATTTCCTGCTTTACAGGTGAATTTCCTGAAAAGTTCATTGTGGTCTAACATTTCTCGTAGCATAAAAGCTTTCATTTTCCCGAAACTATTTAAAAAAAATGCCGATTCCCATAGATGGTTGTTGTAGCAGTGCAAATTATTTTAAACCCCACTGATTGTTGTCTTTTTTTCTCGTCATCAAAATTGTGCCATTTTGTGCGTAAAGACACACCTCTTTTTTAGATTTCAAAGAAAATGTAATGTTCGTTCATTGACCTCGCGAAAAAAAGCTTTCACTTTCTATGACCTTTTGCCACAATGTGTCCTCCTTCTCATCTTCTCCCTCATTGTGTCTTGTAAGATCTGCTTGCCAGCACAACACATCTATTTTAGGGTACCGACCGGCATGATGTAAAATTAATAAATGAAAACGAAATTATATTATATCCCATGAATTTGTGTTTTGTTATGATGAAGTGATGGTGCGCAAATGTGGGCAGGGGGTGTGTTTATGGATTGCTGTTGGTGACGTTGATATTGAAAGTAAACGTGCAGTCAACCAGCCACTAGGCATCATTATATATGTGTATATACCTTCATATGTATACAAAATGTATCACACACACAATTTGTTGTGGAAAGACCTCCACCACTCTTCACTCTCCTTTCCTATTAGAAATAAGTATTTGAAACGATTGTTTTTTTCCTATGAAATACAAATTGTTTGTTTGGTTTTATGACGAATACTAGACCAGACGAACTGGAAGGTGACCTTTTGCCTTTGGAGTATAATAATATTGTTGATAACTATGAATATTCTCCATATGGTTGTTGAGTAAGCTGCACGAACAAATGACAAATCTAAGGCAATGAAAGCAATTTTCACAATATTAGTTAAATAAAATAAACAATCATAAAAATATTTACTTATGAGGTAGGTAGGTAGGTACATTTGCTAAAAATATGCGACTTTGTGGAATATTCTTTTGGAGAATGCAAACAATAACAACATGGTAACTTGTTATTTATTGTACTCGTATTGCAAATTTGTTGCCTTATCTTTGAATGCATTATAAGGCTGTTTTTGTTATTGATGAAATCTACATTTAATTATGATTTCTTATAATTAATTGTGCTTTTAAACAATTCTACATTGAATTCTAATTTCTTTTGAAGTATGTATGTACCTACATACATATGTATGTATGTAGGTGATCCATTGTTGTCAAAAGTGCCAATAGAAGAACATAGTAACATAGTCCACTGATTAGAATTGGCAAACATTTGCCAATTTCAACAAAGATAAAATTGTTTTCTATTGTTCTTATCATTTTCTGATTGTTGAGTAATAAGGCGGCATTTTAGGTAATCTTTGTTTATGCCAAATTACAGCACATCACTCGCCCCATATATCCTCCTCCATATGTTTGCAAAAATCGGTATTAATGATGCAACTCATTCGTTTCTCTCCCCCAATTTAATGGTGATTCTTGTAACAAGAATCTTGTTTCAACTGTCAACTCTCACAATGTAATGAGACGCATGTCAAGAGAGTGCCCCACTAGTTTCCGTGTATAACAAAATGCCTTTACGCTCTGGGGGAGACCCAATTTCCCCCCATCAATCTCCGTGTATGTATTACAAATGTCTCCCTCCTGCTTTACCATTGAGTGCCATTATTACAATTCTCTACTCTTGGTTTTCGTTAAATTTCTGTATAACAAATAGTTTTCTTCTCCCCCCATTCTATTGCAATTTGATTATATAAGAATTACTTTGCAAAAATTAGAGAAAACATGTTTTTTTTTGGTTTTTTAGTAATGTTTTTTACAACATTTATTTTTTATTAACGTTTGTGTTTAATATCTACTAATTATAATCATATAATTTTTAAATTATTGAATAGAGTAACAGAGAATTTCAATTTTTAGTTGTTTGTTGATGATGTATCAGGAGGTGGATTGGTTGTTGTTTGTTGTTAACATTCTTAGCATGTAGGTTTAAATGTTCCAATACTATATTTTCCACATTTCATCTGGTTTGTTGTGTTGATAACTAAATGCTCAACTCCTGTCTGATCATGTGCGTCTTTTCTTTTTCTTTAAGCATCTCATGTAAATTTTTTCTTCAATCTTTTTTTGGCGTAATATCTAGAAATGTTACTTTGCAGCGTGTTGTTGTTGTTGATTACTTAAAATGTAATTATTATAATTTATCTCTTCTCCCTTTGGAGACAATTTAATCCTTGCTTTGCATGTACTTGATCAAGTCAATGACACGGTTGGAGTAACCGAATTCGTTGTCGTACCAGGAGATCAACTTGACGAAGTTATCGTTGAGGGAGATACCAGCCTTGGCATCAAAGACTGAGGAGTGGGTGTCACTGACGAAATCGGTGGAGACGACTTCTTCATCGGTGTAGCCCAAAATTCCCTTCATGGGTCCATTGGAAGCTTCCAAAACCTTGGCTTTGATGGCATCATAGGTGGCTGGCTTGCCAAGACGGACAGTCAAATCGACAACAGATACATTGGGAGTGGGTACACGGAAAGCCATACCAGTGAGTTTACCGTTCAATTCAGGAATAACCTTACCGACAGCCTTGGCGGCACCGGTGGAAGCAGGAATGATGTTTTGGGCAGCACCACGGCCATCACGCCACAATTTGCCAGAGGGACCGTCAACGGTCTTTTGGGTGGCAGTGGTGGCATGGACAGTGGTCATGAGACCTTCAACAATTTCGAAGTTGTCGTGGATAACCTTAGCCAAGGGAGCCAAGCAGTTGGTGGTGCAGGAGGCGTTGGAAACGACTTTCATGTCTGGTTTGTAGGCATCCAAGTTGACACCGCACACGAACATGGGGGCATCAGCAGATGGGGCAGAGATGATGACCTTCTTGGCACCACCCTTGAAATGGGCAGAAGCCTTATCGATGGTGGTGAAGACACCAGTGGATTCAACGACATATTCGGCACCAGCGCTGGCCCAGTTGATGTTGGCGGGATCGCGTTCACTGAAAACGGTGATGGCTTTACCGTTCACAACCAATTTACCACCTTCAGCGGAGACGGTACCCTTGAAGCGACCATGGGTGGAGTCGAATTTGAACAAGTAGACCATGTAGTTGACATCGATGAAGGGATCGTTGACAGCAACAACGGTGGCACCCTTATCGACGGCGGCACGCAAAACCAAACGGCCAATACGACCGAATCCGTTAATACCGATTTTGGACATGTTTGTTGGTTATTTAGTTAATTCACTTAAAACTCTGGAAAAATATGTCGGATAGTCTCACTGCAACCGTACCGTACAGCTTGCTCTTGCGGAATAAACTGTGCTATTTGCTTGTCGTTGTTCTTCGCTCATCAACTTTGTACGAATTTTCGTTGAGTTTACAATGCGGGGGGTTGGGTATTTCAATGTCAGTTGAAGGACGTTCATGCAAATCACAAACACACAAACGCCACAAATGAAAGCTTCTCGTTCTCTCTCTATGCGGTGCTCTTTTGCCGGCATTTCGTTTAATGCATTAGAAGAGTACAGATATACAGTGTGGTAGGGGGGGACTTTTAACGAATGAATTAAACGACGAAACAGAAATTGTTTGCCACACAGAGTTGTAGTTTATCGAGTGATGCCAGATGGGTGCTTAGTTGGTGGGGGGAAAATAATAATGAAATAAAATTAATTTTATGAGTTATTTTTGATAATTCGGAATCAAATTCTTACATGGAAACAATGGCTATAAATATACATGAATTTTAATTTAATAGTTTTCCTAATAGTTGTTTAAGTATAAATATATTTGATGTATTTTTATTTGAGGGGATTTGGGGAATTTTTCCAATAAATGGATATGGGAAATTGGTTTATTTCATTTTATAAGGGTGGAAATGTACATATGGATGTTTTATATACCCCTATAAGGATAACCGGATATTATGTAAATATCATGGCAGAACTACCAGGTAGTGGTATCACACCAGCTGATCGAATATGAAAAGTCAAATCCCTTTATAAAAAAATTATTTTTGTTGTAATTTCCCCAACAACATAAAGAAAGTTTTGACATAACATATTCAAAATTTTACGATGCCACTACCTGGTTAATTGTGCCATGGTAAATATGTAAGGGAAGTATATACGTTATGTACATAACATATTTTATTAGAATGGGGGCATGGTACAATAATACAGGTAGCATTATCAAGCCAGCTGATGGTAATATAATGTGTCAATTGCATTGAATTGATGTCAAATTTTGACATCTTATGTTACCAACAATTGTCGATGCGGCTACCTGTGTATTTGTACCATGAATGGGGGTATTTGTTGTAGGTTATAGAAAGATATATGGGATAATTGTATGTTTTTTGTTACTAGGGAATTGATCCTTGCTTGCATAAGTGGTTTCTAGGGATGTGTGTTGTTTGTCCACTAAGAACTTCAAATTCACAACAGACATTTTTTTTGTTATAGAATAAATGTTTTTTTTTTCTTTTTTTGTTACTAGAACTTCAAATTGACAATTTCAGCAGTCATTTTATAGACAATTCCTAACTAATATGATTCTAACATCGTAGAAACAGCAATTCTTTTTCTAGATCATGGGATAAATCAAAATATTGTAATCTACGTCACTTATCACTTGGTATTAAAAAAAGGTATTCTAAACTCTTTGGATAACAATTTCAAACTAATGCTACTAATAATAAAATTATAAAAAGCAAAGGCATTTACTATTTACATGTGCATCTATGCCTGCTACTTTCCTATGCAAAGCGAATACAAAAATCCTATAGAGAGGCAAAATTAGGATACCATGAAGAAATTACTTAACAATAGGTTTTAATGAATAACAAAGTTGTATTAAAAAACAAGTCATACAAACTTGGACATTTATTTTAATATAATCGACTAATCTATTACTTTTTTAGTTAGTCGTCCTTGGGTGTCGTTGAGTGTATTAAGATTTAGAATCGACAAATTCAACATGGATGAGATGATCTTCACATTATGCCCCAAATTGAGTCGTAACAGCCAATTTAAAAAAAATCGAGAAAAATTCTCATCACAGTTGTTCTGGCAGTAAACGGCGATGGAGATTCGGTAGTAAACGGTTTTTTATATACGGGCAAAATGTGCCTCATCGAAATAATGGTATGTTTGGACGAAATTTGTTTCAGACAATTTGGAGTTGACTTAGCCATGTTCGTCCGTCTGCAACCGATTCGGTTCATAATTTGGCTTTCGTAATATTTTGCCCAAACTTAGTTTAAGTTCGAAGATGGGTTATATCGGTCCTCTCCTTCCGGTACCTCTCCCAAAAAAGTTCGAAAATGTTCGGAAAATTTGTGCGCACGATAACTCTTGAAGGGAGTATCCGATTTGGCCCACACTTTGTACATCGTGAAAGTTCTACCAGACTTAGATGAAGTTTAAATATGGACTCAACCGGTCCACTCCTTCGGGTACCTCCCACACAAAATTTCGGAAAAGTTCAATTTAGGACCTGCTCTCGAATAGCTTTGATTTTGTTGTAGCAACTTGTATTCGCTGTCCCCCATACGACGGTACAAGTTTCATAAGGAGCAAGTCCATACTTCCTGAGAAAATAGCCTGAAAGGTGCAAAAAAACCCCTATGACACCGTGTGAAGTGGTTGGAGCGCAAGATAAATCTCGAACGGATCTGCCAATTCCGTCCAAAATTTGGCCTTCGTAATATTTTGTCCAAACATAGTTTAAGTCCGAAGATAAACCATGTCGGTCCACTCCTTCAGGTACCTCCCTCACAAAAATTCAAAAATCTTCGGAAAAATTGTGCGCTCGATAACTCTTGAAGGGAGTGACCGATGTAATCCATACTCTGCAAATCCTAATGTATCTACCAGATATAGATCAGTAGTGCGATTCTCTAACTCATTTTTTGAGTTACCAATAAAATGTCGGTAAAATTAAAACGCAAAATTATGAAAGAAAAGTTATAATAAAAATTGACAACACTCGTGGAATCGGTAAAACTTTACGACTGCTTTTTATTCGTCGCCAACTTACCGAAAAATATCGTTAATTAGCGAAATTGTAAGCATTTTAATTTTACCGCTTTTTGTCGGTAACTCAAAAAATGAGTTAGAGAATCGCACTACAGGTTCGAATATGGACTATATTTGTCTACTCCTTCTGGTATCTCCCACACAAAATTTCGGAAAAGTTCACTTTAAGACCTGCTCTCGAATCACTTTGATTTGTGTTGAAGCGATTTGCATTCGCTACCTCCATTACGATGGTAAAAGTTTTTTCAGGGGCAAGTCCATATTTCTTGGGAAAACATCCCGAAACGTGTAAAAAGCCCTATGTCACCATATGTGGCTCTCGAACTGTTCTCCCGATTTGATGAAACATTAGGTCTTCGTCATATTTTATCCAAACTTAGTTTCATGGGGCAATACCGGTCCCCAACTTCCGGTACTTCTCCACAATATTTAAAAATGTCACTAAAATGTTAGGACGATATCCCCAATTTGGTCCAAACTTTGGATCTCCTAATATTTTGTCAAAATTTAGTTTAACTTCTAAAATGGCCAATATCGGTCCTCCCTAAGGGTACCTCCCCACAAAAGTTCAACATTTGTGTTAATTCATAATCCACATTTTTGTCGGCAAAATTCTGAAGAGACGCTAAATACATTCTATCTGTCCGTAGATGAAAGTTTCAATTCACATTGGCTTAGGGTATACCTCTGTCGGCAAAGCCGACTGACACTTTTTTACTTGTTATACTTTCAACCATGAAATATTTTCAAATAAAACATAATGCATAATTAGTTTCCCCTTTCCACCCAAATAGGTGGAGAAGATTTTTGCCAAATTATACCTAATTTGGTCAGAAAACGTATTTAATACTTTAGTACCTGAAATCCGGTGTTATCGTTGTATGGAGCCTAAACCAAAACGCAGACTCATGCCAACAATTTTTGGTGGAAAAGTTTTTCCCGACCACGGGGAAAATGAAATGCTAAAATAAATACTTTAAAGTACCAAAAACGGTCAGTACGGTTATCCACAATTTTTGGTGGATAAGTTTTTCGACCACTGGGAACCCTACATGTCAAAATAAATAATTTCAAGTAACTGAAATTAGGGGGGATATACCAAAAAAGTTGACCTATGTACATAATACTTGTTGCAGAAGTTTTTTGACCACAGGGAAAGCCCAAATGCCAAAATACAACCAATTTGGCCTGAAATGTACCTACATAAATACTTCAAAATATCTGAAAACGGCTGAAATCCTTATATGGGTCTGTACCAAGTCGTGAGCGGATATCCGCAAATGTTGGTGGAGAAGTTTTTCGACCACTGAGAACCCTGAAGTCCAAAATACAACCAATTATTGTGCATGCAAGACCAGATCGACTCGGAATTTCCACCTGATCAAGAATATTTATATATGTACATGATCCGGTCGTAAGTGATAATGTCAAAGAGTTACAAACAGAAAAACAAACAAGCTTAACATATCCTTCATACTATGGTAGAGAATGTAATAAGATTTAAGTTACCGCTAACAAAACGAAGCCCCTTACACTATTCGAATACGAGTCGCGGGTACTTGCATGAACTGGTGAACCGTATATGACATAGCTAAACGTAAAAGGACTAATACCCCGGTTACACTTAACAGGATTAACCTAGTGGGTTTGGGTTTCAAATGTCAAGTTCGTAGCGCAAATGTTAAATAAATCCTCAAAGTGGATTAACCCGGCAAAAAGTGCTAGTGTAACCGTGCTATAAGTTGGCTAGAAATGCATGTGAACTCGGACCAATCAGTGGCTACGCTGTACGGTAAAGCCACAACAACTGTGTACCGCACAAATGAAATCAATGATACGGCTGGAAGAGCAAAGTAGATGATAGAAGGAATAGGAAATAAATTCTAAAGTCGTAAAAATGGGGCTAATGTTCGGTTTCGGGCAACAACAGAAAGAAAATGTATTTTTTGGATTGAAGAGATTATTAGGAGAACGATGTGCTGAATGAGGCCTTGCATTCTCAGGAATCGATTTTATTTCTTAAGAGTTTCATTGATAGAGGCCACCCTTTTAAATACTTTGAATGCCTGGATTGCAAATATACCCCTCAGCGTAACATAAACGACATTTCCTTAGTATTTCAGCCTTGAAAAAATCGGAAAAAGTACGTACCATATCATTGAGAAGTCTCCATGACCCTTCGGGGATGTTTGTATGTACATACATAATTATACAAATGCTAGTAACAAACTTTATAATGGAACTTGTCCCTACTATTGAAATTGATGGCGATATTTCTCCTCATCAACCAACTTGAAAGTGTTTCAAAAAAATTGTGTATCTTATTCTTCTCTAAGGTGGCAACAGTCAATAATGATTTCATAAATTTCGTCCCAGAGGTGACACTTTGTGTAGAGGTGACACTCTAAACAAAGAAAAAATCGCGTAAATGGAATTTTTGTTTTCCATCCAAATATCGTCAAAGTAATCTTTGACATTGATGTGTCCTTTTTTTGGGCAATTGTAGTTTTTTTATTGGGTGCGTGCGTGTGTTTTTTGACTAGGCATTTATTTAATCAATTTCTCTATACTATTTATTCATTGTTCTTCACCCTCCTACATTCAATGTTGGAGAAGATCTAATGAATGAAAAACGAACAGTATGTACACAATCAATTTGGCGCACATGCCCTCTATGATAAACATCCCTCCACCATTTAACCATTCTATAACTTGCCCTTAAATATGACATTTACAAAAGCTTTCATGTTGTTTGGAAGAGCTTTTTTCCACAACTGCTGTTAATTGGAATTTGTGTGTTTTGGATTTCGAACAAGTGCTGCAGACAAAATTTCTAGTAAGAACATTTGAGTCATATTTTGCATTTCTAAAGGTAAAGAGGCATGGGTCTGGTAAACGATGTCTCCTATTTGCTAAAGAAAGGGCATTTCAGAAACAAATTCCGCTTATAGTAGCATATTTTACGGTAATCGAATCCCAATCATCTGAAAGTAGTGTCGGCACATATCACCTGCGTCATTGTGGTATGCACACCCGCCTTGTACACTAAATGCCCGGGTTCGATTCCCTGGCCGGACAACATGGCATTTTTAACAGTGACAAAATTAAGCATTCAACTTATTTCAGTCAAGTAAAACTTCTCTACTAGTGGTGACAATTCGGACTCGCGATACGTGAACAGATACGTCTTTTGTTTTTTAGGCAGGACAAGTTCGAAGGTGTGCTATATTGGCTAAAGTTACGGTACTAACCGATTTGAGGTATTCTGGAGTTTTTAGAGAAAAATTGTGGTAATATGTTCAGGTTTTGGTATAGTCTCCATAGAAGGGTATTTTGGAGTTTTTAGCTACATTTTCAGACTAAATTGGATCCTATTTTGCATTAAGGCTTAAAAGTGGTAAATAAAAACTTCGCCACCAAAAATTATGGGTTTAAAGTAGTCCACGTTTTGGAATAGCCCCCATATAAAGGGTATCTCCCGATTTCAGGTATTCTAATCGGATGTAATATGCCATAAAGGGTTTAAAGTAGTCAAAATCTTCTACACCAAAATTGTGGACATAGGCCAAAATATTTGGGTACCAGCCGAATCCAGCTTTTATGAAGCTAAGTCGAAGGTCACACTAGAGTGGTTTCATTGAAACTTTTAGGTATTTATAGATCGAGTTCCCCACTACAGCAACTTTATGATATCAATCTAATGTGAAACTCGACCTAGGAATCCTTCTTTTCATGAAATTGTTTCAATGAAACACTCTAGTGTGACCTTGGACTAATCAAAATAAGATTTTAAGTGTGTCACATAAAAAAGTCAGGAAAGTGCTATATAATAACAGGCCTTCATCTCGAGTGACTAGGTAAAAACCATTGCCCTCCCAGCATTATATGTATATATAAACTATAAATTTAATTCCTACCATAAAGTTCGGAAAACTGTCAGTTATGATATGGGGTGGTATACCAAGCATTGGCGTTGGCGACATCCAGATTTTGAAGGAACGAATGAAAGAGGAGGTTTATTAAGATACAGGGTGTTTTTTTAAGCCCGATAGAACTTGAAATTGCAATTGAACTGTAATCAATTTTTTTTTATTCGAAAGATCAATACGTGACATTAACATTTGAAAATGATTCCGGGCATATGGGCACCGCGGCTGTTCTTGAAGAAGTGCATTCCGGACGTCCAATTTTTGGCCACTTTTTCGAGCACTGCTGGCCGTATGTCACGAATAACACGAACAATGCTGGCCTCCAAGGCATCAATTGTTGCTGGTTTATCAGCATAAACCAGTGACTTCACGTAGCCCCACAGGAAATAATCGAGTGGTGTCAAATCGCACGACCTTGGAGGCCAATTGACAGGCCCACTTCTCGAAATCAACTTATCGCCAAATTTTGATTTCAATAAGTCGATGGTTGCGTTCGCCGTATGGCACGTAGCGCCATCCTGTTGAAACCACATCTCCTCCGGATCAATGTCATCCATATTTTCAAACAAAAAATCATTGATCATGGTGCGGTAACGATCTCCATTGACCGTAACGCGAGCTCCGGCCTCATTTTTGAAGAAATAAGGTCCGATGATGCCACCAGAGTGAAAACCGCACCATACGGTGCATTTTTCTGGATGTAATGGAGTCTGTAGGGTCTCTTGTGGATTGGTCTCACTCCATATACGGCAATTTTGCTTATTAAATTTATCCACAGTTCGACGAATGGCTTGTTCAGATGGACGATTATGTACGCCATACAAATGACGAAGTCGTCTATAAGTTGCGCGAATCGACGACTGATTTTCAAAGTAAATTTGGATAATTTCGTAGCGTTGTTCAAGCGTGAGTCATGATGATTTGTCAGAGTATACTGAAACAAATAAAAAAAAAGTTTCATCAAAATTTAATTTTTTGTGTTACTTTTTACAATTTAAAGTTCTATCTAGCTTAAAAAAACACCATATATTTTAAATAATGATTTAACAAAAAACGTTGACTCTGAAAATTCAAACAAATTGCAATATAAGTACTACCAAGACAACGACCCTAAACATAAATCTTATTTATGTAGGACTTGGTTGTTATACAAAAGTATCCAAGTCATTGACAATCCAGTCCAAAGTCTAGATATTAAATCCATGAGCCCACTAACAGGGCGGACTAAATAAAATTCATTAAAGAAGAATGGCAAGCAATATATTGTGATTGGAATATGATATTCCGAAACTTATTTATTAAATTTTGAGACGTTTATAAGCTGTTGTTGATGACCAAGATGGGTATACGAAATATTAGAGCCAACTTTTTTTATTTTATTAGGTCTGTACGATAACCCAAAAGTTTGTGCAAATTTGTAAAAAACTTTTACAAAATGCTGTTCGATAAAAAACTTGTAAAGTAAAAGAGGGCGAATTTGTAGAGAATTTTGGAGACTTTTGTTACTGAGAACTTACAAGTTTTTGCAAGCAAAATTTTCCTTGTAAGAATTTGCAAGTTTGATCAGCTGATTTAAATTCGAATGTTTTGTGGCAATTATTGGCAAACACATAAGCAAACATTTGGTTATTAAAATAATTATAAGATATAAAAAGAGATAACTAAATAAATTATGGAAAGAGACTTATTTTGTAAAATAACTTATTTTGTAGTTTGTGGTGATTGTTTTATTTCTAAGGTATCAAATCCGAGCACAAAGCGGCGCAGCCATGGAGTATGAGGAACACTATGTGAACGGCCAGCCTTTAATTTATGATATGGAAAGAGAATTACATATTTGTGTAGCAATGGATAATCAAACAATCTTCGATGGTTAAATTAAATCTTATCCGCCAAACTTCTTGCTTGTCAAATCAGCTGACTTCTTGCAAGTTTTTACAAATTGTTGTTCGATAACATTCTGCAAATTTGTAGCTTCCAGAGAGTAAGATAAGTGGAGAGAAGTTACTGAGAACTAGCTGAGTACTTGCAAGTCCTTTTACTTGCGAAGTTATCGTACAGACCTGTTAATTTGTTTAACATTAGGTGTGTACGATAACTTTCCCAGCAATAATTACTCTGTCAGTTCCAGCAAACTCTCTCAGTGAATTTTAATCTCTCAAGCAACAAAAATTGCAGAATGTTATCGAACAGCATTTTGCAAAAACTTGGAAGAAAGTCAGCTGTTTCCAAAAATGTATGAAATTTGATTTTAGGTCTGTAGGATAACCCAAAAGTTTGTACAAATTTGTAAAAACTTTTACAAAATGCTGTTCGATAACAAACTTGTAAAGTAAAAGAGAGCGAATTTGGTGAGAATTTTGGAGACTTTTGTAGACTTTTGTTACTGAGAACTTACAAGTTCTTGCAATCAAAATTTTCCTTGTAAGAATTTGCAAGTTTGATCAGCTGATTTAAAATCGATTTTTTTTTTGCGGACTTTGCAATTCTTGGCAAAAACATAAACAAACATTTGGTTATTAAAATAATTACAAGATAAAAAATAGAAGAGATAACTAAATAAATTATGGAAAACTACTTATTTTGTAAAATAACTTATTTTTAGTTTGTAATGATTTTTTTTATTTCTAAGAAATCAAATCCCAGCAAAAAGCGGCGCATCCATGGAGTAGGAGGAACACTATTTGGATGGCCAGCCGTTAACACTATGCAACACTGAAAATGCAAACAACTTCTAGTATGCATATTTTGAAAGTACATATTTAGACTACTAAAACCCTAGTAAGGTTTTGTCCTGTCAGATCCAGTTCGGATTTTATGGCCTCATCTAAACCGGGCTAAATTTGCACTTTTTTGCATTTATCAGGCCTTTATCTCAGAAACGAATAGAACTTATTTTCTGAAAAAACAACATAATATAAACTCCATCTAGGGCATCAAAATCTATAAAATATAGTAAATTTTACATAATTGCTAAAATTCTGGTCAGTATCGGCTAAACTATTGGGAGTTGAACCAAGTAATCTTTTGCAAAAATCTTCCAAATAAAGTTCTCAACAATTCTTTAGAACATTCTGAAACTCTAAAATGCTTACTTCATGTTGTTTCAGCGGTATTTTGCATCATATCTTTTACAACACATATTTCAAACACAGTTCACATCAACAGTTTATTCTCGCTTTTCGGATTTCACTACATTATTGACATTTTTATTAAATCGTCGTTGAAAAATGTACTGAAAACAACGTGATAGAGGCATTTTACAGCAAAATTAACGGTTTTGGAGATACGGTACGAAATATATAAAAATTGTGGAATTTTTGCATATATTTTGAAATTTGAGGCAAAAAATGTGGTTTTTCGAGTTCATTATTTCTCCAAATATTTTACTCTTGCCCTTATCTACAAATTTGCTTCATAGATCAGAAGAAGATTCGCATTGGTTTCAGAGATATAGCCCCGAGTTTCTTAAAAAACTCAATATTTAACCATGTTTAGATGGGGCCATAAAATCTGAGCTGGATCTGACACAACAAAACCCAACTAGGGTTTCTTGTCGTTTGGGTCTGTACTTTCAAAAAATCCTCAGTTCGAATTGTTTGCACAAGATCACTTTAAGAATGTTGCACAGTGTAATAAGATTTTTTGTATTCACTTGTTTTGTATTCAAAATTGCTGCGTTTAGCTCATTCATAGTTTATAAAATCCATCTTTCTCAACTTCGCAAATGCCAGTGGAACCTTTTCCTTGTCTGAAACCTCTGTATGGAAAGCTTCCTTCATATTTTAATTAATATCCTGCTATCAATAAGTTAATGTCATAATAACCGAAAATCAAAATTCATTTTATTTTAATTCCTGTATTTTTTTTATTAATTTTTTAAGACAAATATAACAAATATTTTCTTTCATTTTTTCACATTGGTTTATGTTTTTTTATAGTTTTCTTATCTTATTTGTATGAGAAATTTGTATTTGTATCTCATTTCATTTTGTTGTTAGTTTTTATTACACTATTTTTATTTTGTTTTAAAGAATCACAATTAAAATGTTTTTATTTTATTTTTGTTTATCTACAGTGACACAGAAAAGTATACATACACCCTACAAAAATGCAGTTTTGGCTAAATCATTGGAGTTTTTACAGCAACAACTGCACTGTGTGGCTCCTTGGTGACAAAATAACCATAATTACACAAATTTATTCTAATCTAATGCGTATATTTAATACAATTGAAGAAATTCAATTTTCACAACACAGAAAAGTATACATACACCCCAAGGAAATACAAGTATTTTCGTAAAATTTATGGAATTAGTAGCAAAATTTATACATTTTTTAATTTTTGGCGAATGTCTCTGGGTGTCTGAGATATATTTTAGAGAAAAGAAAATAATTTTTGGGGGTAAAATGCCGTTATTTAGGGCCAAATTTCTTATATACCTCGTTAAAGCTGAACCTTGCGTAATTTTTTGCGTTTTTAGGTATTGTACTTTATAAAAAGCACAACATTAGTTTCAGATTGCAAATCTTGAGACCCGAGCAAAATATTCCTTCCTAGACGTCGATTAATGCACGTTTTTCCTCAAATTTCTCAGGAAGTTAATATATTCGGCGGAATTCCTGGCGCAAATTACATACAAAATGCATTGAATTGCCTTGTAATATGGTCGGATACAATCCTTGGGCATTAATTGAATCAGAAATGTGACATATTTTGTTACAAATCTGTTCTCAAAGCTTCTAAAGCAACAAAATATAAGCACTACCAAAAAGCATGAAATTTGTACTGTGAACAACGTCGTTTTCCTATTATGATCATTACTGCTACTATAGGCGCGAAACGTTTCGTACAATTGTACATTTCTGAGTCAATTGATGCCCAAGGATTGTATCCGACAATATTACAACGCAATTCAAGGCCATCTATACGTAATTTCCACCAAGAATTCCGCGGAATCTATTCACTTCCTGAGAAATCTGAGGGAAAACGTGCATTTATCGACGTTCAGGAAGGTATATTACGCACAAAAACAACTTCAAAGCTTTCTAGGGTCTCAAGATTTGGCATCTAATACGAATTTTGTGCTTTTTATAAAGTACAATACCTAAAAACGCAAAAAAATAAGCAAGGTTCAGTTTTAACGAGGTATATAAGAAATTTGACCATAAATACCGGCATTTGACCCCCAAAAATTATTTTCTTTTCTCTAAAATATATCTCAAACACCCAGAGACATTCGCCAAAAATTAAATAATGTATAAATTTTGCTATTAATTCCATAAATTTTACCATAATACTCGTATTTCCTTGGGGTGTATGTATACTTTTCTGTGTTGTGAAAATTGAATTTCTTTAATTGTATTAAATATACGTATTAGATTAAAATAAATTTGTGTTATTATGGTTATTTTGTCACCAAGGAGCCACACAGTGCAGTTGTTGCTGTAAAAAACCCAACGATTTAGCCAAAACTGCATTTTTGTAGGGTGTATGTATACTTTTCTGTGTCACTGTATCTGTTCATCTTACAGTGCTTAACTATAGTTGGACTCCTTTGACTTTTGGGGGAAGTGGGGGAAGATATTGACATTCAAAAATATATATGTACTTATTTTTATACAGATTTCTTTTCAATTGTTTGACGACCTATTGTGTTTCGTCATAATTGTGTAAAAATCTACAATCTCAAAACTTCTAGTTTCACAATGTCGCTGATGGAAACAAAAGAAAAACTACAAAATTCCTTTGTGTTTTTCACATTTTTAATTTTTTTTAACCAGAAACGAGGGATAAAATATAAGGTCGAAACCTAAAACTATGCGTGCTGCTTGTGCGTTCAAAAAAAAAAAAAAAACATGTATTTTAAATTGAACTACATGTAATTTGTTTTCGTTTTTCCGATCGCACACGCAACACGCAAAGTTTTAGGTTTCGACCCTACGAAAAATTATTTTTTTGTTTTGTTTTTCTCTTTTGTTTTTCTATTTTGTATCGATATTGTGAAACAATTTGTTAATTTATTTTGTACAAAAAGTTCTTCCTTTATTAAAATATTTTGTTGTTGTAAAATTGACCATAATTTTTTACATGAAATGATTTGTTACACTACACCATTATGAGCTTTCAATGATTTTTGCTTTCAATTCGAAACATTTCATTTACACAATTTAAAAACTCAAATTAAAACGTGGGTTATCATATTCAAAATTAAAAAATAAACTAGAATTCAAAAAGTTATATAAAAATTCTAATTACGGTCCCGGATCCGCCATTGCAGCAATTCCGAGTGAAATGCACACAATAAAATAGATTGAGGAGAGCTAGAGCAAGCTCGATCATAATTGGTTACGTCTTGATGCGCGTTAGCTGATATATGAATCTTAAATAAGCGCTTTGGCAAATAGAAATTGAAAAAGTCAAATCAAATATCACATTGATGAAACCTATTATATAGGCTGTGTGGACCTTAAATACGCCTTTTGGCAAATCGAAATGGGCGAAGAAAGCAAATCGTATACCGCCTTGTACCAATTCCGTGTTCTGCCATTTGACATGGGCCAACCCATGTGTAAAAAACCATGTCATGTAAAGTGCCCATAAAGGATGCAAAATATAGAGATTAGATTTTAAGTCGAATCGACGAAACATATACAGCAGTGAGAACTTTTAAATACAAATTTTGGCAAATAGAAATGGACGAAAAAAAGGAAAACATACATACATCGCCTGTACGGTTCCAGTAGTGTGATTCTCGAACTCATTTTTTTGAGTTACCGACAATAATCGGAAAAATTAAAATGCTTAACAAAAATTTTCGGTAAGATAACGAAGATAATCTATTTGAACAAGGATTTTTCGACACGTTTAAAATATCCTTTAACCTATTTGCTGGAAGTACTTGAATTTGGCCCTCAAGATAAAAATATATTTGAAAAGGTTGGCAATTTTCTGTTAAAATAAATTGATAAATAAATTCATTGAAAATCCCATGTTACAATTCATTTCAATTATTATTTTTATTCGTTGACTTCATTAGTTGCCTTTTGCTTGGGAGTTTGAGCCATATCTTATGCAAAGTTATTTTGCTTGGTTTATCTTTTGTTGGAAAAAGTTTTACAAAGTTTTCTGTTTTTTTGGTAAATTACAAAAACATAGTTTTCTTTCTTTATCTTTTTATACTAACTACATCATAATGAAATTTGTTGTTGTTTGGAAAAAACCAACACTACTACATTTAGATAAAATTACATAGAAAAATTGAAAGGCTGTTTGTTATAATTTTTAAAATACTATATTTTGTTATAAAAATATTTTCAAACATAACATTTAATGTTATGTTATTTTATTTAATTAAAAAATATCATTCATTTTTGGTTTTTCAAATTTCTGTATTTTATTTGATTAGTAATTGTAGTAAATTTTAAGACAAATACTCCCATTATTATAAGTCTTCTTTTGTTATAGTTCGGATTTTGCGAATAGATTTATAGCGTTCTGGAGGACATTCTTGTCATTTACTTTTTATGTGAAAATTATAGTTGTAATGCCTCCAAATTGGTTTATTTTGTGTTTTCAAATCCATCCAATAGTAAAAGAAGACATGTAATAATGGCCCATAGAAAATTTGTTTTATATTTGGTTTGTAGAGTTTGTTATTTATTAAAAATTTTGTTTGTGTTCTTTTTATCTAATTTGATATTTTTATTCACATTTCATTATTTATTTTTTTATAATATAACAGTTATTTTTTTATTTAATTACATTCATTTTTAATACATTGTTTAATTTTATTTAAAAAAGTTGCCCTCTCTAACAGAAAGGTAAAATATTCGGGTAGGCAGATGTTAACAAAAAATACTCAAAACCCTCCAAAAACAAACATGGAGTTACAAGATAATAATTATAACACAAATACAACAAATCAACACTTTAACATAACTGAAGAACGGGCTAATCACACCATGAGTCCACCTGTCACACGCGCTTCGTCTGTCTCCCGAGAGCAGACGACCGCACAGATAGGGCTGCCGCTGCGCAGAATAAAATGGACACAAGACATGAACATGTCAGTCCTGAAAGCTTACTTTAAAGCTACCTGCACTGAAAACCCAACGGGATATCCGAGTACCCCGAATTATCCCACCTCACGCAACAAAACAAATCGCGGATAGACCTGCTGCGACAGTAAGGAACAATCTAATCCCTGCAACTATCCAGGAAGAAATACGAAGAAACGCCGAACTTGAACTGCAACAAAACATTTCTCACGCTTCAACAAGTACAGATCCAATCATAACAGAAACCCTCGAAAATACATTTAATACCATATCAGAAAGTCAGGAAACCACAAGGGCTACGACACACATACCAATACCAACTCAAGGTACCGACATTATCGCGTCAACTATAGATGCATTCAATGAATCAAAGATAAAGTTCGCAGAGATCAACCCCGAAAACAGGCCATATCTCCCAAAGCCAATAGCTACAAAATTACTCATGAAAATTGACTACCAACACCTCAATGAAATAATATACTGCAGCGCAAGCACCATATCCAACCTAAAACAAAACAAACAAAATACAAAAGTCCAATACATCAATACGTAATAATGTACCGAACAACCAAAATCGGAAAACCAGAAATAATAGCAACAAAGTAACACCCAAAACAAAATCCACGTTGGCAAATAAGAATTCAGGGAAAGATAGACGAATACAGGAGGGACTTAGGACTTAAAAAGATGCAAGAATAAGCTAAACAACATAAAACGAAAATACAAAATCCACACGCAGTTTGAACCTGCAAATAATTCTATAGAACAGATTCGCGACACCATTAAACAAAAGCTACTGAAATACACAAATAGACTACGAACCTACATGAAAAGTTACCAACGATCCACACAAAATAAACTGTTTCACATGAACCAAAAACGATTTTATAACTCTATTACAGAGCCCACCATATCTAACCCTACCATCCAAAACAACATAGACATCAATGAAATAGAGCACTTCTGGAAAATAATATGGAGCCATGAGACCAAACACAACACAAATCCCGTGTGGATGAACACCCTACTCGAGAATACTTCCACAAACACCGATATGACTAACCATCTAATCACAGAACCCATGTTCAAAAAGGTAACACAGAAACTTCATAATTGGCAAAATATCCAATTTTTACTATAAATACCTCACCACACTACATCCAATAATAATTAACATATTTAATAATATGCTAACACAGCCAGAAACTATACCACCTAGTATGAGCTCTGGTATCACATACTTGAAACCAAAAACGAATACCCCAGAATCTCCGGCCCAATATCGACCTATAACATGCCTAAATACGGCATGTAAAATATTTACGGCATGTATAAGTCAACAAATCTCCGAATACTGCGAATCACAAAACATTATTGCCGAAGAACAAAAAGGATGTAGGCAAGGAACAAAAGGATGTAAAGACCAACTCATCATAGACAGCACAATCACAAAACAAGCAATAAAGAATCGGAAAAAAATGTACGCTGCCTTCATAGACTACCAGAAGGCTTTCGATTCTGTACCCCACTCCTGGATAATCGAAGTTCTAACCATTTACAAAATTAATCCAGTCTTAATAAAGTGCATAGAACAACTAATGACGCACTGGTAAACCACCCTCCATATTGGAAATCGAAAGAACAGCGTCACATCACAACCAATCAAAATATTAAGGGGCATATACCAGGGTGATTCACTAATGGGCCGATTCCGTACAGCGAGGCGAGTCATGTCGCGTCGTCTATCGTCTCTGTGACAAAATTTAAAAAAAGCACTACGTACAGCGATGGAAAATAATCGTCGATAACAAGTTATTTTTATTTTTTTTTATTTTATTTTTATTCGTTAGTAAAAATGAACGGCGACAGCTAATTTGTTGTCGCCGGAAAATGAACATTACGGCGACAAAATTTGACGTCGTCGTGCGACTTTTGCCATACGTAATGGAAAAATTGCAACTGGCAACGCGACACGACTCGCCTCGCTGTACGGAATCGGCCCATAAGCCTATTACTATTCTGTATATCTCTTAACCCACTCTCCACACTTCTAAAAAAGTCAATACGGATACAAACTCAAAACATCCGATAATCTAAGGATCTCCCATTGTTTCTACATGGTCGACCTAACACTATACGCAGGGACCAAACTCAACCTAAGCCAACTACTCAAAATAGTCGAACTATTCTCAAATGACATTTGGAATCGAGAAATGTAAAACACAAAACATCACCAAGGACAAATACAATCCAGGAGAAGTCTTCAACACGTCTACAGGAGAACAAATAACCCCACTATTAAAAGGGGAACACTACAAATACCTGGGTATTCGGCAGAACATAACAATAGACGACACCGCTCACAAAACAAAAATAAAACAAGAATTCACATGTCAAGTCCAAAATATCTGCAAAACCGAACTAAATGGGAAAAATCTGATCAAAGCAATAAACACATACTCAATACCCCTCCTTACATACACATTTACAATTTGTATGTCAATTTTACCGGACATTTGATGACTAAACATTGCCAAATACTTTGACATCAGAACTTAGTATTAAATGAAGTCTTTTGGGCCACAATGCCACTCTCGCTTGTCGTTATGTCCATTGCATGTTTTCTTTCATGTTTTTTTTTTTTTTTGCTTAAAAAACTTTACCTCCCAGTAAGCTGTTCTCTTCATTTGTGGTGTTAAAACATGAACGAAAAAAATATAACGACGCTAAAAATAAAATAAGTAAGAAAAGCGTTAAGGTCGGCCGGACCGAACTTTTTATACCCTCCACCACAAATTTCAGCCATTTCGGTGGATTAATGTGAACACAACCTTCAAAAAACCGAAATTCGGAAGGTACCGTTCTATGGGGGCTATATGATGGCGTCGACCTATACCTAAACATTTCTGGGGAAAAGTTTTATAAGCCTAAAGAAGACTAAATACCAAATTTCAGCCATCTCGGTGTGATAATGAGGCTAAAACCTTCAAAATATCGAAAATCGGGAGATATCGTATTATGGGGGCTATATCAACACGTGGATCTATATAAACATTTTATGGTAGAAATGTTTCTTAGCCTCTGGAAACAGAAAATACAATGTTACAACCGATTCTTCGCCATGTTTATTCATTTATTTATTTATTTATTATTTATTGCCCCTGAAAATGCGTTTACCATCGTAATTGAGGCAGCGAATGCAAGTTGCTTCAACAAAAATCAAAGTGATTCGATAGCAGGTCTTAAAGTGAACTTATACGAAATTTTGTGTGGAAGGTACCGGATGGATTGGACAAATATAGTCCATATTTGAACCTGATCTATATTTAGTAGATATATTAGGATGTGTAAAGTATGGACCAATTCGGCAACTCCCTTTAAGAGTTACCGTATGAAAACATATTCCGAACATTTTTGAACTTTTGTGGGGGAGGTACATGAAGTAATGGACCGATATGGCTTATCTTCAAACTTAGACTATGTTTGGACAAAATATTACTAAGGCCAAATTTTGGACCGAATCCACAGATCCGTTCTAGAGTTATCTTGCGCTCTAATCACATCACACGGTGTCATAGGGGTTTTTTTGCAACTTTCAGGCTATGGACTTGCTCCTAATGAAACTTGTACCGTCGTATGGAGGGCAGTGAATACAAGTTGCTAAAACAAAAACCACAGTGATTCGAAAGATGACCCTAAACTGAACTTTTCCGAAATTTTGTGTGGGAGATATTCGTAGGAGTGGGCCGATTGAGACTATATTGGAACCTCATCTTCCTCTTGTAGAATGTTTACGATATACAGTATGGACCAAATCGGTTACTCCCTTCCAGAGTTATCGTGCGCACAAGTTTTGCGACAGCTTTTCAACATTTGTGGGGGAGGTACCTGAAGGAGTGGACCTATATGACTCATCTTCGAACTTAAATCAAATCTGGACAAAATATTTCGATACCCAAAATTTGAACCGAATCGATTGATCCGAAACAGCCAGACAAACAGACGGACAGACATTGCTAGATCTACTGAAATTGGATATCGTACAAACATACTTGGGGTCTAAACCATTATTTCGATGAGGCACATTTTTGGTTGTATCAAAGTGTAAATACCCTCTTTAGCCTAAAGGCTGAGGGTATAATTATCGTGCGAATCCCTCATTTATCGACAAACTAGTGTAGTTTTGACTCAATTACGTTCGGGATGGTGCAGCCCCCTCAATTCTTATAGGGAAAGGATTGATAACACCGTGCAAAAATCTGCCCAGTTTCTACCTTTTGAACTGTACCTTAATCACTTTTTCCACAAGCTTTGTGGCTACCAGATTCCTACACTTGGAGACAGAGCCCGATTAAAC
The DNA here is from genome assembly GCF_047663935.1 of Musca autumnalis. Lineage (NCBI taxonomy): Eukaryota > Metazoa > Arthropoda > Insecta > Diptera > Muscidae > Musca > Musca autumnalis. The sequence goes on along the minus strand of NW_027411866.1, from coordinate 198,876,278 downwards.
AGGAAAACGAACACACAATCAGCCCAATCATGAATGTCAACTCCCCGCTAGTTTTAAAAGACAGTAAGACCAAACTCACGGGGAAATCCGAATTTTGAAGGAGTGGACCGATACAGTCCAGTTTCGAAACTGATGTAAATTTGGAATAGTTTTTATTAAGTGCAAAGTTCGGACCAATACATAGTTCACTGTCTAGAAATAGTGTGTGGGAGTCCACTTTCGAACTTGATTTAAGTGTGAGAGAAAGATTGCAATGTGCAAAGGTAGGTCTGATGTCACTTTTTTCGATTGCTTAGTCCTTGGCCACACTAGATGGTTTCTTTGAAACAGTTTCATAAAATCCAGGGTTCCTAGGTCGATGTCCATACTAGAGTAAAATCATGAATTCGCTGTTGTGGGGAACTCGATTTAAGAATCCCTAAAAGTTTCAATGAAACCACTCTAGTGTGACCTTCGACTTAGTGATTACGAAGCATTTTAATTGGTCAGCTTAGATCATTTGGACCAGTATCGACCAGGTTGAGGTCACACAAAGATGCGAATGTGTTAAGACAAGTAAAAATGTATTAGTTGGCTTTGCCGACAGAGATATACCCTCAGCTCTAAAAAAATCACTATGCTCTTGAACCAACTATAAATGAAAGGAGCTTACACCTGGGAAGTTTTTGCGGATTCTGAAACTACAGTGTTCATAGATGAGAAAAATCATAAATACAAAAAAAGAAAAAAATCGCCTGAGCGCTTTTTAAATAAAACGCTGTCAATGTTCACATTTTTAGGGTTTTAGGTTTTCACGATTTTTCTGGGAAACGGCAAGCCCTATCAGAATGGTACTATAAAAAATGTTGTAGCAGTGAAAATTCTTTGCAAGTTTGTCTTTTATGATATTTTCATAGGTTTTACCATTTTTAAGATATAGAAGTTCAAATTGGGACAATGCACTGACTGTATCGTCTCCTTACACATTGTTTCATGACTGCAATTTCCCAACTTAAGCTTAGTCCCGGGCCACACTACAGTAATTGCATTGAAATTTTAATATGAAATTATGCGTTTCTAGATCGACGTCCATAGTAGAGTAAAATCATAAAATTGCTGTAGTGGGGAATTCGATTTAAGAACACCTAATTTCATGAAATTTTTTAATGAAATTCACGCTAGTGTGGACCGGGACTTATATATCTCAAAAATGGTAAAACCAAGGAAAAAATTACGAAAGCCAATCTTGTAGAGAATTTTCGTTGCTATAAGATTTTCTCTAGTCCCATTTCGGCAAGACTTACCGTTTTCAAGCAAAGCGTGAAAACCTAACAAAACACGTAAAAAAGTATCAGTCGGCTTTGCCGACAGAGATATACCCTCAGTCTGTGTGAATTGAAACTTTCATCTATTGACAATATCAAATGTAATAACGGCTACACATTTCCAAAGGATCTTTGAAGAGATCCTAAACTGTTCAATTTTGGACCGAATCGGCTGATCCGTTCGAGAGTTATCGTGCGCTTCATTCAGCCACTTTACATGGTTACATAGGGGTTTTTATAGCTTTGGAGCTATTTTCTCAGGAAGTATGGATTTGCGCCCTAAAAACTTGTACTGTCGTGATGGCGCAGCGAATGCAAGTTATTACAACAAAGATTAAAGTGATTCGAGAGAAGGCCTTAAACTGCATTTTTTTCATAATATGTGTTCGAGGTACTCGAAGGAGTTGACATATGTAGTCCATTTTCGAACCTGATCTATGTTTCGTAGAAATATTACTATGTTCAAAGTACGGACCAAATCGACCCCTCTCTTCCAGAGTTATTGTGCGCACAAGTTTTCCGAACATTTTTGAACTTTTGTGGGGGAGGTACCTGAAGGAGTGACCGATATGGCTTATCTTCGACCCTAAACTAAGTTTGGACAAAATATCACGATGGTATACCCTCAGCTCTAAAAAAAAAATCACGCTGCTCTGGAATCCGCAACAACTTTCCTTGATTCCAGAGCACCGTGAACTATGAATTTTGGTTGTTTTCAGAATTTTGGATTTGGATTAAAGCTCAAATGTATTGCGGAGGAGGTACCTGAAGGAAAGGACCGACTGGTAGTCAATTCTGGAAGTGGGTCTAATTTGGGAACCATCCATTTCGAGAGGTATCGCGCGCCTGTCGAACATTTCAGTTAATCACCGTATAATTGAGTTTTTGGTCCATTATATCAGGAAGCATGGGCTTACCCACGATAAACATAATATCGCTGTAAACAAGACCACAAGGAGTATCTTCGGTAAAAATTTCCAAAGGTTCCTCGAACAGAACTTAAATTTCACTTAAACAAAAATATTGAACTTTTGTGAAGGAGGTACCCTAACATAAACTAAGTTTGGACAAAACATTACGATATCCAAAACTTGGACCAAATCGGTTGGTTCGTTTATAAGATATCGCGCGTACCATGATAGTGAATATTTCTAAATTTTAGTGAAAAGGTACCGGAAATAGTGGACCGATAAGTTCCATTTTGGAACTTTGGCTAAGGGTTGCAGAACAATTACGATATGCAATGTTTGGAACAACTCAGTATCCAGTTCCAAAGTTGTTGTGCTCAAAATTTAAGATTGGACAAAATATTACGAGGTTGATCCGTATAGTGCGCACCGGGCAGCCATACAGACAAACGGAAAGGGCTAAATCGACTCCAATTTGAAACGAATTTCATCCAATCATAGCTGGAGTCTAAAACCATTATTTCTATGAGGCGCATTTTTGATCGTATCAAAGTGAATATTACCCTCGTTAGTCATAAGGCTGAAGATATAAGCTTCGTTCCCGTACATTTTAATAGTAAAACTCGTAAAAGAGAAAAATAGAGAAAATTTGTTGTCAAACAAAAGATTTTTCAAAAAGTTCGGGAACGCAAAAATGGAAAAAACGTCAAAAAAGCTGGAACAAATGTCAAAGTCGGTGTACCAGCCAATCAGACGCCGGCATCCATGTTACTATTTTTTACACGCTCAAATTTGTCGAGTAAAAAGTTTTTAAAGAGAGCGTCATTCAGCGCCATTTTTGTTTAAAGAGAAGTGAACATTTTACAACTTTTTTGTGTACGGGAACGCTTTTTCGAGTAAAATGTGTAAAAGTCGTAAAAATTTTAAAAACTGTTTAGTTCTGGAACACAGCTATAATAATGACCATTCCAAATGCGGTATAGGGTAAAAAAAATTTCACCTAGTTAATACGTAAAAGAATTAAAATAAAATAAAAACAAAAATGTAGTTTTATTCTTTGATTATTTTTTACCAAAAACACTTTGGTAGAATTTATTTCATATTTTATTTTTTTTTCAAATTTACAGCAAAAACTTGTTGTTTGTTTATTACATAAGAGTGCTAGGCTAAGATATTTTGTTTTGTTTGTTTCATTTCCATTTCATTTGACGAAATCGAATTGCAAATCTTACACATCTTTAGTTGGCCTTCTTAGAAAAGGATATACAAAAGAGCGAAAGATGTTGGAGGGGGATAGAAGGACAAAAAAACGAAACATAGAGGGGGAAAAATGTTGACGATTTTTAAAATTGCTTTAAGATTTCCTAGAATAAACAACTAGATAGAGTTTTTTTCTTTATCATCATATTTATATAGTTATGTGTTTTGTATGTAAAAAATAAAAAACAATAGAATTTCTAATGTTTTGTTTGTTTTGTTTTTTTTAGAAAAATTTACAAAATAGTTTTTTGTTGTGTTTCTTGTTTTGTTTTTTTCTTTAAAAGTTAATTACAGTACATTGTTTTCTTTCATGTTTCATGTTTTTTGTGGTAAAAAACATTTTAGTAATAATAGTAATTAATTAATAATTATAGACTTAATAAATACAAAAAAAGAAGAAAAATCAATTTTCTAGAACGTTTCCATTTAAGAACAAATCAAATTGAAATATTTGTTGTTTGATTTTGAGCCTAACAATAAATTTAATTGGATTGTTGATGCCATGAACAAAAAGATTGGGAAAGGGTAACAAAAATTGGTTTACAAAAACTTTGAGAGTTTTCATTTGAAAATTACATTGCAGCTTAAAGTTATAAAGCAAAGTATACAACTAGTTTTGCTCTTCCGGTAGTTGATTTTAAAAATACAATTATGCAGCAGCATAGTCAGGAGGGGAGGAAGGGGGGAGGGGGATATATTTACAAAATATAAAAGAAGTTTTTAAATAAATTATTATTTTTTTTTTAATTTTAAGGGACTTAAATTTGTGTTGACTTTTGTGTTGTGTTTTTAGGCGCCATGAGTTTTAGTTTAGTTGTTGTTGTTTTTTAATTAATAAAAAAGAAGAAAAAAGTTTTTTTTTTGTTTTGTTTTAATTAAATTTCTAATCAGGTTCACAATCATTTACAGCCGAGGTAGTGGGCCTTATGCAAGAAGTGGTGGCAGCAGTGGGAGGAGAAACTGCAACCGTTGCCGTTGTTGGAGTGGTGGCACACACCACTACCACTCTACCTTGTTTTGGATCCTCCACCAAAGCTTTGTGTAGAAGCAAAGATTTTCGTACATCCAGATAATGGGCATTGTGTAAAGTTATAACCGACGACGATGACGACGACGAGGGTGAAGTAGCATCAGCAGCAGTTAACAAAGAATTGCCAGAAGAGCTGGTGGAACAAGAGGATGAGAATGAGCCTGTTGTTGTTTGTGTAGCTAGTCTAGCAGTAGTTGCTGACTTATTGATGACCAAAGTTCTGTTACTTTTTGCAGGTATTTGTTCTTCCTGTGATGGTGGTGGACATATTAATTCAAATTCTTCATGGCATTCAATTTCTGTTTCACTAAATTGCTCTTCCTCGATAACTACTTCCTGTATGGTTGAGGGCTTTACTAGTTCTTCATCTTCTGCTACTAGTGTCAATTCTTCATCTGTTACTTCTTCTTTTTGTTGTATAATTCGCTGGTGGTGACGGTTATCTTTAATAATGCCCACATTATCCAGATTGGGGGGTCTGTCTCAATCTGTTTTCGTCTGGCAATATAGCTCTTTGAGCGATTTGAGCTCTTCTATGAGGGCCTTATTTTGGTTTTCCAGCACCGCCACACGATTTTCCAGGCACTTGATATACTCCTTCTTTTTCCGGCGACATTCCCGGGCCGCTTCTCTATTCTTTTGCAAGCGTATTTCACGTTTTCGTGTTTGATCTTCGGCAATGACATTATTATCTAAATAAACCACAGGCAAAAGAAAAAAACCAATTAGTAAAAAACTCAATATTTAAAAATCTACTCCATGGGGGTTTGGCAACCAATTTTTCCAAATCCCCCTGAAGAGACATCTGTTGATATTTACTAGGATTATAAGGTAGCCTATTGCTTAAATAAAATGTTGACGCATTATCTGGAGGTAAATGTAATAGGGGACCAGTTCCGGATCCAGCCGAACCAGGTGCTAAGGCGGGTATACCAACATTATCTGACATTTGTAAATTTTGTCCACCTGATTGATGATCACCAATGATCGATCGATCGATCACCACCGACAAAAAAATCACATCATTTCATCATCAATCAATGAAGAAAATGTAAGAGTTTAGGAGTGTTTTTGTTTGTTGTTGTAGTTGAGTTGTCATTTGGTTGGGTAGTCGTTTTAAAAGGGCAGGCGGATGGATACGCACAAATGCGCGCAATTCAATATCATTTTTTCATTTTTCAACAAAGTTTGAATTTTTTGGTATGGAAAAAATATAAAAAGGAAAAGAAAATAAACAAAAAATAAATTAATTTTTTTTTCAAATTTTTCTTTGGGTAAGTTTTCGAGTTAGTAAAAAAACATTAAATATGTGGCTTTAGAATCTTCATGAAACTGATTTGAAGCATGGCGGTTTGTTTTTAGATACAATTAGAGAAGGCGGGACGAATTTACAGAAGATAAATTTACAATTACGTGTTCGTAACGAGTTAGTAGTGGGTGTGACGGTGGGTGGTGGTGGTGGAGTAGCAATAGTTTTGTTTGTTAGGTTAGAAAATGTTGTTTGCTAGACATTGTAGTTACATTTACATAGTTTATGATAAATGATTTGTTTATTGTGACACACACAAATAGTTGAACATGAAGGATGGTGGCATGAGTTCTTCCTTTTCAGTACATAAATACAATATTCGATTTAGAGCTGTTTCAGCTGTTAAACGATATACATATGTGCAGAGAGCTTAGCTTGTTAGCCACTAGAATTGGGAGATTTTGTAAAATAAATTTAGTTTAGAACTGTGAATATTTGTCCTTTAGCAAGTCTTAAGACATGAATGAAATAATTTTTTTAAGAGTTTTATGTAGCAATGTAAGTTTGTGCGTATGTATGGATGTATGTATGTATAATAGTTGTTTGTTTAATATATGAAACTCTTACATTTTCATCATTGGAAACACTAATATATTTTTTACACCACAATGTGGAGAGGATATTGTAAATGTTATTGATCCTAGAAAGATTTACTCTAAACCCAACCAAACAAAAACCTATACGACGATTTAGTGCATTATCTCGACTTATTTGACATATATTGTATGAAAATGACAACTTATATCCATGGATTTGCTAAGTCAAACAATGTCTACACGGGGTAGAAATATAACATACGTAGAAGTTCCTATGGAAAATACGAAACGAAACGATTGGAAATGTTATTTAAAGTATTTTTACGTACGCTGCGTAGAACCAACACATTTTGGGTTAATCTTCCTAATGAGGATTTATTCGACATATACCCTACATTGGCATTTGAAACCCAGTGGATTTACTAAATCCAGTTATATGTTGTTGTTGTAGCAGCTTCTACAAGTACATGTAAATCTTTATTTTATTGATTCGGCTCTGCCTCTAAGTTCAGAAAGGACGCCACCTGAATAGGATTAGTTCAAAGAGAGAGAGAGGAGTTAAGTCAGTCGGGTTGGCTGGGCAGTTAAACAGGTGCTGCGTAGTATGCGGATCGGTGCCACTTGCGGGGGAGATTATTCCGCGTGCCATCAATCCTGGCCCAGTAAGAATTGAGGCGGCTGCACCAACCAGATCTATGTTGCGCCAACACGACTCCCGTTTGTCTTGGCAGCTGTTGTTCTTCCGCTGCCACGGGTGGTGGATGATCTTCGAGGACGATATTCACACTGTAGGCTGCCAGAGCCTCTGCAACCGCATCAGTATAAATGTCTTTTAAACCTGCCTGGTATGCACGTTGATCTAGATGTTCTCTTTTATATCTTTGGACCTCTCTCTCTAGATCTCTATAATCCTCCCTAACTCGCCTGGGGGGTTCATGCATATCCACCAGATGGTGATTTGGGTGGTCTTGCCTATAGCATCCAAGCAAGTACTGCATCGTCAACATCCTGTTGTGACGACGCACAGGAAGCATCTTTGTCTCCTCATGTAAATGGTCCCCTGCAGACATGAGGTGACACCCTGTAGCTGTTCTCAGGGCAGCATTCTGACATATTTGTAGTTTATCCCATTGCGTATCACTTATGTTAGCAAACCACGCTGGGAGCCGCATTGCTTACCACAGACCGACCTATCGCGTTGTATGTGGTTAACAAGGTTTCTTTATCTGCACCCCAAGTGCTGCCGGCTAGGGACTTGAGGACCTTGTTCCTGTTTCTCAGCTTATCGCAGATGACTGTTGAATGCCGGGACGACTTATACATGCTTTGGGGTAATTTGTGGTCGGAATAATTGCACCGTCGACCTGCACATTCAGTGGGAGCTTCATTTGCGCCGTCCATATGGTGAACAGTGTGGCTGTTGACTTAGTGGTGGATATTTTCATATTCCTCGCTTGGAAAAACTCTACAAGATCAATGAGATAGGCATTTAGCCTGTCACAAACGTTACCGATATTGGGACCTGACGCTATGAGTGTACAATCATCCGCGTACGTAATTAACTCAATGCCGTCGGGAGGGCGTGGAATTGCAGAGAGGTAGAGGTTAAACAGTTCCGGAGATATCACCCCTCCTTGGGGAACTCCCTGCTTCACTCTAAGGGGTTTGGACTTCCTGTCTCTGAATTCCACGTATGACTGGCGACCAAACAAATAGTTGATGACCCAGCGTTTCAGACAAGGCCGGAGGGTAGTATTCTCGATATGCTCGAACAGCCTAACATGGCTGACCGTATCAAATGCTTCCATCACTGTTCTGTGACATGGTTTGTCCCTGGTTGAGTCCTCGTCCAATATATGTATGTGGAAATGGCGTGCAGTGCTGTTGTGGTACTGTGCTGCTTCCGGATCCCGTGTTGATGATCTGCAACTCACACATTCTGATGCTGGGGAGGAGTAATGCCTCGAGTATCTTTGCTACTGCTGATAGAAGTGAAATCGGCCTGTACGACTCACCTTTACCAGTTTTCAGCAGCGGGACCACCCTGCCCATCTTCCAGGCATCGGGAACAATTAGGGTGGCTAGCGATAAGTTGAGGACCTTACTTAAATACTCGACTCCTGGGTCATCCAGCTGTTGTAGCATCACCATAGAAATTCTGTCAGGTCCAAGCGCTTTGGATGACTTTGCGCCTCGGATAACATCTGCAATATTGTTCATCGTAAATTGTGGCGGTTCTTTCTCGGCGGGAAGAGATCGCAAACGACGCAAAACACTTCTCTTCGACCGGTCGCTATCTGGGTGCTCGATTAATTGTCGGCAGAAATAGCCAGCGCACCTCTTCGGATCTGTCACAGCCACGCCGTTAAACGTGACAGATGTCCGATCGTCTCTCCTACCAGGGTTCGATAGCGCCTTAACCGTTGTCCACAATTTATTACAGCCGGCTCCAATGTTGCAGCACTTCAGATGTTCTAGCTACTTTTTCCGTATGTGTTCACTGACTAATCTATTGACTTCCATTGTCAGTTCCCTGACTCTGGGGTCGTTAGGGTTCGTGCGGCGAAGCTCATCACGCTCATTAGCTAATCCCGTCGCCTCTGCTGGGAAATTGGGTCTTATTTCAGGTATTCATTCCACCAGCAGGGATAAAGCGAGCGGCTGCAGCAGTGATGATGTCTCGGAACTTCCTCTCTGCTACCCGAACAGGGACTGTGGTGGTGAAGCGTTGATTAGTGAACTCTCTGAAACCTTGCCAATCCGCTTTTCCATGATTAATGAAAGTGCGGCGTTCAGAGGTAATGATAAGCTGTTAAACGGTACTTTTTCCAAATTTTGTGTGGGAGGTATATAAAGGAGTATAACGATTTAGTCCATATTCAAACCTAATCTGTGCCTGAAATTAATATACCGGAAGTTGTGGACCGGTATGGCCCATCTTCGAACTTAAACTAAGTTTGTACAAAATCCTTCAGGGTTTTCGAGGGTCCTGGTCTCAAAGTTTATCGACGACTACAGTCTCTAGGACGACTGTGATCCGAAGTTTGTCATCCCATAATGTGACCTCAGCCACAGCAGAAACGCTAGAATTCGATCGTCGACCAGTCATCATAACTTGCTCGGGTTTTACCGTGAGAGCCAGCCCAATCAAAATCTGGTGGGTAGACCCGACCCATCCAGGCACATCAGGAAGGATATCCACGCTCTAGAGGAAGAGGTCCAACGATACAGGAGAGAACCCCTATGGATGAAGCAACATAGTCATTTTCGGAACTGGATCTAATAGAGGGAGTCAATCAGTTCAGTTCAGTTGGTTCCCGTAGGATTTTTTGAGTTTTTGGGTCATTATGCTAGGAAGCATGGACTGGCCCACGAAACAAATCATTCCTTTGTAATCACAATTCGATGGAAATTTCAAAATGATTGTCAAATAGTCCTTCAAATGTACTTAAGCGAACATTTTGAATTTTTGTGGGGAAGGTACCCATAGATCTTGTCTGCTATATAACTTCTTGGAAGTTGAACTTGTTTCCGACAAAAAAAATTATGGGGGTTATCATGAACGGCAATTCCCCGTGAATTTTTTCACTTTCTCCCTTAAGTTGCTACGGCGGAAAAACAAAACTCACGGGGAAATTTCATTCATGATAACCCCCTATAAACCGAGACGTGCCTTTAAACTGCGTTGTTGCAAAAATCGAATTGCGAAGCGGAGAGGTACGCCGCGAAGGAGTGTACTGATTTTAATGACAGATCAGCAAGTAAGAAGTATCAGTCGGCTTTACCGACAGAGATATACCCTCAGCCTATGTCTGGGATCTTTTCAGAATTTTGTGGTTCTTTTTGGACATTTGACCGACCGACATAGTCCATTATGGAAGTGGATCTTATTTAGGGAGTCATATCTTTTCGATAAATATCGCGCCCACTAGTCATTTCAGTATGTCATAGTATAAATTCTGGACCAGTATGAAAGGAAGCATGGACTTGTCCACGGAAAACATAAAATCGTTCTAAACAGGACCACCACGATTACCATCGGTATACATTTCCAAAGGATATTCGAGCAGACACTAAACTGCACTTAGACACAAATGTTGAACTTTTGCGGGTGAGGTATCCTAGACAAGTTAAACTAAATTTGGACCAAATTGGTTATCGTGCTCTCCAGCCACTAAATATGGTGCCATAGGGGGTTTTTTACCCCTATCGGACTGTTTTCTAAAAAAGTATGGACTTGCCTCTAAAACAAGTAAAAAAGTGTCAGTCGGCTTTGCCGACAGAGGTATAGCCTCCACCAATGTGAATTGAAACTTTCATCTACGGAAAGATAGAATGTACTTAGCGTCTCTTCAGCATTTTGTGGCCCTTTTTCAACATTTGAACTAGCCGACAAAAATGTGGATTAGGAATTAACACAAATGTTCAACTTTTGTGGGGGAGGTACCCTTAGGGAGGACCGATATGGGCCAAGTTAAACTAAATTTTGACAAAATATTAGGAGATCCAAAGTTTGGACCAAATTGCTTGCACCATTCAAGTGTATCGTCCCAACATTTTAGTGACATTTTTTAAATATTGGGGAGAAGTACCGGAAGTTGGGGACCGGTATTGCCCCATGAAACTATGTTTGGATAAAATATGACGAAGACCAAATGTTGCACCAAATCGGTAGAACAGTTCGAAAGCCACATATGGTGACATAGGGCCCTGCTCCTGAAAAATCTTTTACTGTAGTAATGGAGGTAGCGAATGCAAATCGCTTTAACAAAAATCAAAGTGATTCGAGAGCAGGTCTTAAAGTGAACTTATCCGAAATTTTGTGTGGGAGGTACCCAAAGGAGTGCACAAATATAGTCCATATTCGAACCTGATAGATATATTAGGATGTGGTAGATATATTAGGATGTGTAGAGTATGGATTACATCAGTCAATCCCTTCAAGAGTTATCGTGCGCATATTTTTTTCCGAAGATTTTTGAATTTTTGCGAGGAAGGTACCTGAAGGAGTGGACCGACATGGTTTATCTTCGAACTTAAACTATGTTTGGACATAATATTACGAAGGTCAAATTTTGGACCGAATTGGCATATCCGTTCGAGATTTATCTTGCGCTCCAACCACTACACAGTGGTTCTGGCTATTTTCTCAAGAAGTATGGACTTGCCCCTTATGAAACTTGTACCGTCGTATGGGGGACAGCGAATACAAGTTGCTACAACAAAAATCAGAGCGATTCGAGAGCAGCTCCTAAACTGAACTTTTCCGAAATTTTGTGTGGGAGGTACCCGAAGGAATGGACCGATTTAGTCCATATTGGCACTTTATTTAAGACTAGTAGAAATTTCACGATGTGCAAAGTATGGACCAAATCGGTTACTCCCTTAAAGAGTTATCGTGCGCACATATTTTCCAAACATTTTTGAACTTTTGTGGGGGAGGTACCGGAAGGAGTGGAACGATATAACCCATCTTTGCACTTAAACTAAATTTGGACAAAATATTGCGAAAGCCAAATTTTGTACCGAATCGTTTGATGCGATCGAGAGTTATCGTGCGCTCCAGCCAGACGGACGGACAGGGCTAAATAAACTCCAAATTGTTCTGAAACGGATTTCGTCCAAACATACTTGGGGTCTAAACCCATTATTTCGATGAGACACATTTTGCTCGTATGAAAGTGTATATACCCTTCTTAGCATAAATGCTGAGGGTATACAAATCGGATACTGGCTAGACATAATCCTATCCTCCTAGTTATAAATTTCTGAAAATGTGTAATGTACCGAGCGAACTCTATACCCCATGCAAGTCTTCTATTGATGTTTTGCACGTCGTCAACAATATTAGCCCAACAGGAATTGAGGAGGCTGTACCATTCAGTACGTAGTTGAACCAAAACTACTTTGATTTGTCGAGATACCTGGCTGGAAAATATCTATGGCAGCAGCCACTGGCCACTGCATGTGAGATTTAGGGGTTTTCTGTTGCAACGTTCGATCGTTGAATTTTGTGGATCAAGTTTTAAGATAGATATAGATAATGACCCAACGCTTTAAAATAGCCTAAGGTTAACGCTTAAATAACTCTCGAGTCCGAGAAGATTTTAGATTTTTACAGGAAGTTTATAGAGCACACCGAGAGTGACAGTGCGAAAAGGAGTGTTCTGCGCTGTATAAGAAGACATCACAATAATTTTTGATGAGCGATGTCATGAGAATGGCGAAATCATGCAAAGCGTTGACCCCACACCCCAATGCTTAAGTAACTGAATGAAACCGAATTTGAGTGTTGGATGAGTCTCTTCATATTGTGCCAGAAGCCTGAAAAGTTGGCAGGGTGGTCCCGCTACTGAAGCCAGGCAAGGATGCCAGCATAGTTCCACAGCAAGTTTAAGTTATCCCCAAATGCCAAAGTTATCGGCGACAAGCTAAAACGTGCGACAAGCGAACATGCGTAGGTATGGTCCGCGAATATATGTGCAACGCAATGAAAGAGTATTCATACCTGCTAGTACTGTAATAGTATACCTCCTCATGTCTTCAGTAGTCCATTTACATGAGGAGACGATAATTCTTCCCGTATGTCAGCATACTAATATGTTTTCGTTGCAATACCTGGTGGGTAGAAACATCCCGCCCCGACGTATAAGAAAAGATCTTCAAAGATCTTCAAGATCTTTTCTTATACGTCGCACGTTTTAGATTGTCGCCGATAACTTTGGCATTTGGGGATAACTTAAACTTGCTGTGGAATTATGCTGGCATCCTTGCCTGGCTTCAGTAGCGGGACCACCCTGTCAACTTTTCAGGCTTCTGGCACAATATGAGGAGACTCATCCAACACTCAAATTCGGTTTCATTCAGTTACTTAAGCATTGGGGTGTGGGGTCAACGCTTTGCATGATTTCGACATTCTCATGACATCGCTCATCAAAAATTATTGTGATGTCTTCTTATACAGCACAGAACACTCCATTTCGCACTGTCACTCTCGGTGTGCTCTATAAACTTCCTGTAGAAATCTAAAATCTCGGACTCGAGAGTTATTTAAGCGTTAACCTTAGGCTATTTTAAAGAATTTGGGTCATTATCTATATCTATCTTAAAACTTGATCCACAAAATTCAACGAGTAAAGCTCAGACAGCTCCTCACAAAATATACTTTAAAAAATCCACGAGCATAGCTCTGCTGACTCCTATAAATCGTCATAAGAACACAATTTGTCTATGGCAATGTTCAAAACTTGTGCTCTTCACCAGGAAGAGTAAATTTCCCAGTTGGTCGAAGATCGTCTATCTATTAGAGATTCTAGTTTAATAATAACTTTAGAGATCTTGAGAAGTGGGCATTCCAGCAACATCGGCATAGAATTGAATTCGGTGTGAAAAGCACTATATGTGGGAAATGTTTCATGTTTTTCAGTGAGGTGTCGCTAAGAGAAATTTGTTCTTTGTATTCTAAAGCTCAGATTAATAACAAGATGTGGTACACAAGTATAAGGTGACTGAGACAATTAAATATTGAACAAACAAACGGAAGAAATCTTATTCGAACACGAATTATTTTACAATTGTGACTCCAGAAAATCTACAATAATTCGATAAGATTTTTTTTTAAATTTTATGAAAAGATCATTTTAAATGAAATTTAGCCCATTTTATAATGTATATACAATTTTGAACATCCATTATCCGAACAATTGGAATCATGGAATTTCAATATGATCCGGTAAAAGTACCTTATTAAGGTAAGCGGTAATTGAAGTTCAACTGTTAATACATTTACTTATAGAAATGACATGATCTTTATGATGATAAATGAATAGTTTATGTACAAATAATAGAGAATATTATAGTAATGCAAATAAAGAAATGTAAAAAAATGATATCATATGCTATGATGATCTGTTTGGCGGAGCTTGTAATGCTGCACTTGAAGTTAAAATAACAATAAACAATTAGAAAAAAATGTTACAAAAAAAGAGTGAGGTAATGAATGAATTGCTTTTGTTTCATCTTTGGCGACTGTGATGACATAGAAGGGCAATGAAACACAAATTCCTGGATGATATGGTTGAAGATTATGATGATGACGAAGAAAAAGGCGCAAAAATAATGCCAGCGGTTGGTGGTAGAAGTGAATTGTGTTTTAGATAAGAAATTATACGAGCTTAACATAATACAAAATTTGCTTAATGCAATTTTTATTTATTTGCAAAGTTTTTTATTCATTGATGTGATGTGATTGATGGTGATGTGATGATGATGCACGATAAGACACAAGACAATAAACGAATTTGCATTTGTTTTGTTTTCTGGTTAACAACAGCATTGATGATGGGTTTTTGATACACACAGAAATTGATATTTAAATTATAATTACCTGTTATATCGGGTCCACTAATTTCCGAATAGATTTTATTATACGACGGTCTTCGTGTAAGTTCTCTTCGGCCGCGTGGTGAATCCTCATCGGTGTAACTATCTTCACTGTTTGTATCCAGGTGGTGTGTATTCGGTTCTGGTTTTATCTTGCAGGGAAAATTTGGAGGAAGCTTAAGTTGTTGTTGGATGTTGTCGGATATCAATATATTTGGTTTGTTTTTGTTTGGTGGTGGCAGGTTGGTTGTTTATGATGAAAACGGTAATGATGATTATGGTATTGGAGTTTTGGATAAAAAAACAAAACAAAAAAGGGTTTACATAACAATAACATATTAATAGAGTTTAGGGAGCAATTAAAAAGTGTATGATAAGTTATGAGGGGGGACATTAGGGTTAGCAAATATTCCCACAAAATTAACTTAAAAAATCCAAGAGCATAGCTTTGACGACTCCTCACAAAATGTACTTTAAAAATCCAAGAGCATAGCTTTGGTGGCTCCTCACAAAATTAACTTTAAAACATCTACTAGCATGGCTTTGATGCCTCTTCACAAAATTTACTTTAAAAATCCACGAGCTTGGCTCTGATGCCTCCTCACAAAATTTGCTTTAAAAATCCACGAGCATGGCTCTGCTGGCTTTTTACAAAATTTACTCTAAAAATCCACGAGCATGGCTCTAGTGCTTCCTCACAAAATTTACTTTAAAAATCCACGAGCATGGCTCTGATGCCTCCTCACAAAATTTACTTTAAAAATCCACGAGCTTGGCTCTGATATCTCCTCAGAAAATTTACTTTAAAAATCCACGAGCTTGGCTCTGATATCTCCTCAGAAAATTTACTTTAAAAATCCACGAGCTTGGCTCTGATATCTCCTCAGAAAATGTACTTTAAAAATCCACGAGCATGGCTCTGATGCCTCCTCAGAAAATTTACTTTAAAAATCCACGAGCATGGCTCTGACGCCTCCTCAGAAAATTTACTTTAAAAATCCACGAGCATGGCTCTGATGCCTCCTCAGAAAATTTACTTTAAAAATCCACGAGCATGGCTCTGACGCCTCCTCAGAAAATTTACTTTAAAAATCCACGAGCATGGCTCTGATGCCTCCTCAGAAAATTTACTTTAAAAATCCACGAGCATGGCTTGGATGCCTCCTCAGAAAATTTACTTTAAAAATCCACGAGCATGGCTCTGATGCCTCCTCACAAAATTTACTTTAAAAATCCACGAGCATGGCTCTGATGCCTCCTCACAAAATTTACTTTAAAAATCCACGAGCATGGCTCTGATGCCTCCTCACAAAATTTACTTTAAAAATCCACGAGCATGGCTCTGATGCCTCCTCACAAAATTTACTTTAAAAATCCACGAGCATGGCTCTGATGCCTCCTCACAAAATTTACTTTAAAAATCCACGAGCATGGCTCTGATGCCTCCTCACAAAATTTACTTTAAAAATCCACGAGCATGGCTCTGATGCCTCCTCACAAAATTTACTTTAAAAATCCACGAGCATGGCTCTGATGCCTCCTCACAAAATTTACTTTAAAAATCCACGAGCATGGCTCTGATGCCTCCTCACAAAATTTACTTTAAAAATCCACGAGCATGGCTCTGATGCCTCCTCACAAAATTTACTTTAAAAATCCACGAGCATGGCTCTGATGCCTCCTCACAAAATTTACTTTAAAAATCCACGAGCATGGCTCTGATGCCTCCTCACAAAATTTACTTTAAAAATCCACGAGCATGGCTCTGATGCCTCCTCACAAAATTTACTTTAAAAATCCACGAGCATGGCTCTGATGCCTCCTCACAAAATTTACTTTAAAAATCCACGAGCATGGCTCTGATGCCTCCTCACAAAATTTACTTTAAAAATCCACGAGCATGGCTCTGATGCCTCCTCACAAAATTTACTTTAAAAATCCACGAGCATGGCTCTGATGCCTCCTCACAAAATTTACTTTAAAAATCCACGAGCATGGCTCTGATGCCTCCTCACAAAGTTTACTTTAAAAATCCACGAGCATGGCTCTGATGCCTCCTCACAAAATTTACTTTAAAAATCCACGAGCATGGCTCTGATGCCTCCTCACAAAATTTACTTTAAAAATCCACGAGCATGGCTCTGATGCCTCCTCACAAAATTTACTTTAAAAATCCACGAGCATGGCTCTGATGCCTCCTCACAAAATTTACTTTAAAAATCCACGAGCATGGCTCTGATGCCTCCTCACAAAATTTACTTTAAAAATCCACGAGCATGGTTCTGATGCCTCCTCACAAAATTTACTTTAAAAATCCACGAGCATGGTTCTGATGCCTCCTCACAAAATTTACTTTAAAAATCCACGAGCATGGCTCTGATGCCTCCTCACAAAATTAACTTTAAAAATCCATGAGCTTGGCTCTGATGCCTCCTCACAAAATTTACTTTAAAAATCCACGAGCATGGCTCTGATGCCTCCTCATAAAATTTACTTTAAAAATCCACGAGCATGGCTCTGATGCCTCCTCATAAAATTTACTTTAAAAATCCACGAGCATGGCTCTGATGCCTCCTCACAAAATTTACTTTAAAAATCCACGAGCATGGCTCTGATGCCTCCTCACAAAATTTACTTTAAAAATCCACGAGCATGGCTCTGATGCCTCCTCACAAAATTTACTTTAAAAATCCACGAGCATGGCTCTGATGCCTCCTCACAAAATTTTCTTTAAAAATCCACTAGCATAGCTCTGATGTCTCTTCACAAAAATTTACTTTAAAAATCCACGAGCATAGCTCTGAGGTCTCTTCACAAAAATTTACTTTAAAAATCCACGAGCATAGCTTTGATGTCTCCTCACAAAAAAATTACTTTAAAAATCCACGATGCCTCCTTACAAAATTTACTTTAAAAATCCACGATGCCTCCTAACAAAATTTACTTTAAAAATCCACGATGCCTCCTCACAAAATTTACTTTAAAAATCCACGATGCCTCCCCACAAAATTTACTTAAAAAGTCCACGATGCCTCCTCACAAAATTTACTTTAAAAATCCACGATGCCTCCCAACAAAATTTACTTTAAAAATCCACGATGCCTCCTCACAAAATTTACTTTAAAAATCCACGATGCCTCCTAACAAAATTTACTTTAAAAATCCACGATGCCTCCTCACAAAATTTACTTTAAAAATCCACGATGCCTCCTCACAAAATTTACTTTAAAAATCCACGATGCCTCCCCACAAAATTTACTTTAAAAATCCACGATGCCTCCTCACAAAATTTACTTTAAAAATCCACGATGCCTCCTCACAAAATTTACTTTAAAAATCCACGATGCCTCCTCACAAAAGTTACTTTAAAAATCCACGAGCATGGCTCCGGTGCCTCCTAACAAAATTTACTTTAAAAATTCCTGAGGAGCATAGCTCTGATAGCTCTTCACAAATTTTACTTTAAAAATTCCACAAGCATAGGGACATGAAGGGAGTGAAACATGATAGAGTGTCTAAGTGGGATTTCCTTCAGTTCCCATTCTGAAAACTTACTTGGACAGCATTGCCTGATGTTGTGTGTATAACTGTGGCATTGTTTTTGTATACGACAGTACCCTTGGGTAATGCAACATGCGTCTGTGAATTGTTACCGGCCGCTGTTTGTATAACTGACGATTGATTGGCTGCTTGTATTACCGACTGAACCTAGTGAAAAATGTAAAGCAGAGAAGATTAGAAAAGAAAAAGCAAATCAAAAAAAAAAAAAGCGCAGACAACTTACGGGCAAACTGTGTGGATTTGGTAAATATTGTACAACATTCTGGGTAGATGTGGTCAAAACAGAACCAGCTGCTAGGGCCGCAGCAGCTGCGGCTGCCACCGATATCGGTACTGGAACCGATTGTTGTTGGCTAGGAGGTGGTGGCTGATGTTGTTGCACACTATTTGAGTTCGATAGATTCATTTGTGTCGATTGTACCGTGGCAGGTTGCTGTGAAGATGATGTTATGGATAAATTGTGACCTCCGCCACCGCCACTACCGTTACCACCACCACCTCCCGCTGTATCGTCTATATTATTCGAGGAGTTGCCATTCTCCTCGACGATGCTGTCCATTTTTTCGATTTTCAACAGCACCGTAACGTCTTCCGACAACTGCTTCAGTTTGACTAGTTTCTTTATATTGGCACTTTTCTTTTGCCTACCAAACGGCCTTCCTCCTCCCCTCTCTACAGAAAAAACTTGGAGTTTGTTTTGCTTTCTCAAGGCCCCCTTTGGCGCTTTATCTCGCCTCCTCTGCTGTTCTTACTTAACAAAGTCTTAGAACAGGTGTTTTGAGTGTGAGTTCCACAGATCTCTCTTTCTCTTCCTCACTAATACCGTTTTTTCTTTATAGTTTAGTTTCCAACAAATCTGTGGTGTGTAAGTATTCGTCGGTCTTCCTCCTTCTTCGCTCAAAGAGTCAGGTCCACACTAAAGCTACATACAACACACACACACAGACGACACACAATAGTGCGACTTTTCAATTAGACTGGCTCGAATTTAATTAGACGGGGACGTAATCGGTGGTGATTTTGTCTAGGTTTTTTATACAGCGGTGGTTTTGTTCCTACAGCCGAGGAGGTCCAAATAATGACGTAACTTTTTAAATTATCCAGTTTGAAGTTCTATTAATTTAAACTGTAAATAGAAAGAAGAGAGAAAAGTTAGTTTAAAATTATATTTTTATAAAATTTTTTTATTAATTTAACACAAGAATGCCGCTTTACCAAGACAACACAACCAATATTGAAAGCCAAAACAGTCGTCGACTTTTTCTTTTTAAAACTTGAAACGAAAAATAAACAAAAATTCTCCATAAATTGGTGATTGGCTTAGTAGCCACCACAGTTGTTGTTGTCGTCGTCATCATCGCCGTCATAACAAATGAGGCTTAGTAGATGGCATGAGTCACCTCGTGACAACCCAGCTTAGCTCAACACCAACATCATCAATATGAAAATCGGCAGCAGCAGCAACACACAACAAATCACGCAACAGCAGCAACGTTGAATCGGTAAGAGGGTAATATGAAATATTTGGGAAATTACTGCATTGTTTGGACATCTACATATATGTTAAAATACAAAAACGCGGATAACGGATTTACATTATCCAAAGATCTTTGATAAAGTGTATATATTATCCCAAGATCAAGGATAAAATTTCGACGCTTACCAAACGTCGTGAATAAAGTATATGCAATATCCAAAGATCGTGGATAAAGTATCTACGTTATATAAAGGGCGTGGATAAGGTATCTACATTATCCAAAGATCGTGGATAAAGTATCTACATTACTAAAGGTCGTAGATAAAGTATCTACGTTATATAAAGGGCGTGGATAAAGTATCTACATTATCCAAATGTCGTGGATAAAGTTTATACATTATCCAATTTTTGCGAATAAAGTATATAATTATCCAAAGATCGTGGATAAAGTATCTACATTACTAAAGGTCGTAGATAAAGTATATACGTTATCCAAAAATCGTGCATAAAGCATCTACATTATCCAAAGGTCTTGGATAAAGTATTTACATTTTTCAACGATCGTGCATAAATTATCTACATTATCCAAAGGTCGTGGATAAAGTATCTACGTAATACAAAGGTCGTGGATAAATTATCTACGTTGTCCAAGGTAGTGGATAAATTATCTACATTATCCAAATGTCGTGGATAAAGTATCTACATTATCGAAAGGTCATGGATAAAGTATCTACGTAATACAAAGGTCGTGGATAAAGTATCTACGTTATCCAAATATCGTGGATAAAGTATCTACATTATTAAAGGTCGTGGATAAACTATCTACGTTATCCAAATATCGTGGATAAAGTATCTACATTATCCAAAGGTCGTCGATAAAGTATTTACATTATCCAAAGATCGTGCATATAGTATCTACATTATCCAAAGGTCGTGGATAAAGTATCTACCTTATCCAGACGTTGCAAAAAAGGTATTTGCGTTATCCAAAGATAGTGGATAAAGTATCTACATTATCCAAAGGTCGTGGATAAAGTATCTACGTAATACAAAGGTCGTGGATAAAGTATCTACGTTATCCAAATATCGTGGATAAAGTATCTACATTATTAAAGGTCGTAGATAAAGTATCTACATTACCCAAAAATCGTGCATAAAGTATCTACATTATCCAAAGGTCTTGGATAAAGTATTTACGTTATCCAAAAATCGTGCATAAAGCATCTACATTATCCAAAGGTCTTGGATAAAGTATTTACATTATTCAAAGATCGTGCATACATTTTCTACATTATCCAAAGGTCGTGGATAAAGTATCTACATTATCCAAACGTTGCAAATAAAGTATCTACGTTATCCAAAGATAGTGGATAAATTATCTACATTATCCAAATGTCGTGGATAAAGTATCTACATTATCCAAAGGTCGTGGATAAAGTATCTACGTAATACAAAGGTCGTGGATAAAGTACCTACGTTATCCAAAGATAGTGGATAAAGTATCTACGTTATCGAAGGTAGTGGACAAAGTATCTATAGTATCCAAAGGTAGTGGTTAAAGTATCAACACAATCCAAGAGTCGCGGATAAAGTACCAGCATAATCCCAAGGTCGTGGATAAAGTATCTACCTTATTCAAAGATCATGGTAAAGTATCTACATTATCCAAAGGTCGTGGATAAAGTATCTACATTATCTAAATTTCATTGAAAATGTATCTACATTATCCAATGTTCGTGGATAAAAAATCTACATTATCCAAAGGTATTTACATTATCCAAAGATCATGCATAAAGTATCTGTAGTATCCAAAGGTCGTGGATAAAGTATCTACCTTATCCAGACATTGCAAAAAAGGTATTTGCGTTATCCAAAGATAGTGGATAAAGTATCTACATTATCTAAAGGTCGTAGATAAAGTATCTACGTTGTCCACAAATCGTGGATAAAGTATCTACATTATCCAAAGATCGTATATAAAGTATCTACATTGCTAAAGGTCGTGGATAAAGTATCTGCTTTATCAAAAATTGTGCATAAAGCATATACATTATCCAAAGGTCTTGGATAAAGTATCTACATTATCCAAAGATCGTATATAAAGTATCTACATTGCTAAAGGTCGTGGATAAAGTATCTGCTTTATCCAAAAATCGTGCATAATGTATCTACATTATCCAAACGTTGCAAATAAAGTGTCTAAGTAATCCAAAGATATTGCATAAAGTATCTACATTATCCAAAGGTCGTGGAAAGAGTGTCTTAATTACCCAAAGGTCGTGGATAAAGTATCAACGTAATACAAAGGTCGTGGATAAAGTATCTACATTATCCAAAAGTCGGAGATAAAGTATCTATATTACCCAAAGGTCGTAGATAAAGTATCGACCTTTTCCAAATATCGTGAATAAAGTATCTACGTTATCCACAGATCGTGGATAAAGTATCTACATCATCCAAAGTTCGTGGATAAAATATCTACATTATCCGAAGGCCGTGGATAAAGTATCTACATTACTAAAGGTAGTAGATAAAGTATCTACGTTACCCAAAAATCGTGCATATAGTATCTACATTATCCAAAGGTCGTGGATAAAGTATCTACTTTATACAAAGGTCGTGGATAAAGTATCAAAATTTTACAAGGGTCTACATTCTACATTATCCAATATAATAATAAATTTTCTCTTCCAAAAATGACAAATACGTTTTCGTTTGACCACACACAACATACTCATCCTCTCAACAAGTTTTATCAAACATTTTACGTCTGAAATTCAAGATTTTTGCGTGCCAAAAAAAAACATACATTCACCACAAAAATAATGATTCAAAATGACTTGTGTATGGTATGTTGTTTGTGTTATATACAGTTAGGCAAGAAATGTATTGCAAAAACCAAAATTGTAGAAAATTTCATATTTCTTGTTCGTTTATGGCAACAAGTTATGTAAAAACTATACGGTTTTTTGTGCAAATTTCTTGCTATAGGTCCTAACAACAATATTCCGTCAAAACATGCAAAGGTTATTTGCGATTTATAACAAATACGGTCAAAAATAAGAATTAACTACTATTTGGGGGTGACAATAAAAGTATTGCAAAAATTACCAAATCGATGGTTTCTTCGAGAATCACCAATGATGTGTTCTTTAATGAGTTGCCTATCCACTTTGGACATTCATTTGAGCATTAATGAACTTAATTAAACCAAAAAATAAGGCTCGGTATGTTCCACTCTAAGGATACTGGTTCCCAATTTTTAGTAAATCTTGATCCTTCGTTGCAGGATGTTTTTGGAGCCTTTTGTTAAATTGGACCCAAACATTTTATGAGGTTTGATATCAGGATGTTGGTCCGATGCATTTAAGAGTTTTGTGTTGTTATATTACATCGGCAATTTACACAAATAAGATTAACATGTAATTATCTGGTCTTTGGAATGGTGGTAGTTGACTTTGTTTGAGCATTCGGGATCGATTTTTCTGACTTTCAGACTAATGACTATTAAATATTTCTTAATAATGTCAGTAGGAATGCCTCCCAATCATTATTATAATCGTGAACCCAATTTTGCATACTATTTTCCATGTTAAAGAATATAGTACGCAAATATTCGGTATTCCAGCTTCTCCAGTAGCGGTTTAATTTCCATATTTGATGGGTTTTATTGGATTTGGCGCAATTTTTTGGATTTATTATGATAGCAGAGGATAATATCTATCCACTTAGCAAAAATTAAATCATATCAATACCATTGGGAGACGAAATAGTGCTCTGTCGTAGGTCGTTCCAAAATACTACACTGGTGTAAATTTTTTCCATATACTTTCCAGAGGTATTTCCATTTTCTCAAAGCCAAAATCGGACTGCTTTGCATTGTTCCATTATCCTACAATACATATTGAGTCAAATATTCATTCATTGCCTACTTGCCTGTGGCCTATTCGACATGGTTTATTGTTAATATGGTCTGTTGCGTATTTTGAAATAAAAAGAAGCACGCGATGAATAAGATTTAATTCAATAATTCTTTATTAAATACTTAACACAACAAATCTTAATGTTAATCAAAAATGGAGGTTGAACGGTTTGTACTGGTTGATAGTTAGAATGGCAGTGAGTTATGCTAACAATAACTAGAAAGCAAAAAGCTGTTACTTGAAAGTAACGATTAACGATTTAGTACAAAAGATACATTTGCATTGAGTAGAAAATATTAACAGTACAGGGTTGCCATCAAATATTAATATATATTGAAATACACCACAATCTCCCAGGCTAAAATTGGACATGGTCTGACAAATGAGCAGGAGGTCTTCTTATCCGATTCGAACGCCTTAACGCTGTTGGTGTTTCTGGTGTAGACACTTGCGGCTGAGTAACGACTGGATTGGTGACTGGATTTGCAATTGTCTGTTCAATTCTGATTTCATCAAAGGCAGTTTTCTTTTTCGGTTGCACATCCTCAGCGAATGTAACAGATTTTTGTGGCTTTGGCACCTCGGATTTGTAAAGTTGATTAATATGACGTTTCAGCTCGTATCCATTATCAAGCTTAATTTGATAATGTAATTTTCCAAATTTACGTATGACAACTCCAAACTTCCAGGTAGGCTTATTTCTGTCGTACCAACGGACCTGTACCCTCTCTCCCAGGCTTAACTGGCGTACTTTAAACCGAGTTGGAGAATCTGAACGCTGCTTCGTTGGGCGAATTGCATCCAATTTAATTCTTAAAACACGACCAAGATACATTTCTGCGGGGCTCTTCCCGTTTGCTAATGGCGTTGCTCTGTAACGTAAAACAATATCTTGAACTTTTTCACAAACGTTACCTTTTTCACCTTCCATTGCCTTGAGCTTGCACTTTAATGTTTGAATGTACCTTTCGGCTAACCCATTTGTGGCTGGATGACCTGGGGCGATAAACTTTTGAATTATTCCATTTTCCATACAAAAACGTTTAAAATGGCTGCTTTGAAAAATTGTGGCGTTGTCGGAAACCAAGATTTGAGGAAGACCATGAGTCGAAAAAATGTTTTGAAGTAGAAGTATAGTTTTTTCAGTGGTTGGGGCCTCTCGAATCACTCGAACTTCTGGCCATTTTGATTTTGCGTCCACCAACACGAAAAAATAATTATTTTGAAATGGTCCTGCGTAGTCGATATGGACCCTTTGAAAATTTCCACTTGGTTCTTCCCATTGGTGTGTTATTACTTTCGTAGGATTTTTCCTCACCTGTGCGCAATTTTGGCAGGCTCTTACCAAATGTTCAATGTCGGAATCTATGTTTTTCCAGTAACAAAATCTTCGTGCTAACTGCTTCATTTTGACAACGCCGCTGTGTGTATGATGTAGTTCATTGAGAATATACGTACGTAGGTTTAGAGGGATGACCACCCGATCGCCACGAAATATAACTCCATCTTGCAAAGAATAGCTTGGATCCAAGTTTTTCCCGCTCAGAAGGTCTATTTTCAAAGTTGCTAATTCGGGATCCCTTTCCGTCTCCTTTGCTATTGTTGCAGCGGTAACCGTTGATGACGATATTTGATTGATGATTTGATCTTGAATGTTTTTGACTTCTTCGTCCAAAAAATGTTGAAATTTGATATTAGCCTCCATTGGAGCTCTGGACAAACAATCTGCATTTGAATTGTCGATGCCTCTACGATGGACAACTTTGTAATTAAAATTTTGTAGAAAAGACGCATACCTGAGTAATCTTGCTGACGTCATCGCTGGTGTCTTTGCACTTTGGTGAAAAATTCTTGAAAGTGGACGGTTGTCCGTAATAAGGGTGAATTCTCTTCCCATTAAATACGTAAAAAACTTGTCAACAGCATACACAATAGCCAACGCCTCACGGTCCAATTGACTGTAATTTTGTTCTGCCTTTGTTAAGGCTCTGGATGCAAATGCTACGGGGCGCTCTACTCCGTTTATAATATGAGATAAAACAGCACCAATACCTGTGGGACTTGCGTCACAAGCCAAGGTCACAGGTAAGGTTTCGTTGTAGGGTGTAAGTACCCTATCAGCAACAATTTCTTTTTTGAGATTTTTGAAAGCGTTTTCACAATTTGATGTCCACACAAACTTTTTCCCCTCTTCTAACAATTGTCGCAACGGATGTGTTAAAGTTGATGCATTCGGAATGAACCTTGAATAATATGTAATCATGCCAAGAAATGTTCGCACCTCATTAACGTTCTGTGGTCTTGGCAAATTTATTATGGCTTCGATTTTACTTGGGCACTTTGATATTTTGTTGTGGCTGACAATATATCCTAAATACTGCAGCTCGGTTTTGAAAAATTCGCACTTATTTTTGTTGACGTGTAGTTGATTTGCTTTTAAAACTTCCAAACATTTGATTAATCGCGTCTCGCATTCGTATATTGTACCACCATGTATAATAATGTCGTCGAAATACGATATTGTGCCGTCAAGGCCTTGTAAAATTTGATCCAAAATCCGATTGAATTCACTTGGTGCAGTTTTTATACCAAAAGACAATCTATTCATTCGATATACACCTCTATGTGTCGAAATTGTTTGTATATCCCTGCTCTCTTCATCCACTCTCACATGTAAGTACGCTTTGTATAGGTCGAGCTTGCAAAAATACGTTGAATTTTTAAGTGTATTGAAAATTTCATCAATTCTTTTGATTGGGTAGTGTGCAGGTTCCAATTGTGGATTTACACCAATTTTGTAATCTACACACAAACGCACATTACCATCTGACTTCGGAATGACGACCAACGGCGATCCCCAATTGCTGGTATTTATTTTTGAAATTATTCCATCTCGCTCTAAGCTGTCCAATTCACGCTCCACCTTTTCTCGCAGAGCAAAAGGAACTTGCCTCTCACGCACAAACATTGGCTTTGCCCCTTTCTGCAACTTCAAACAGCACATAGCATCAGGTATACAGCCAACTTGTTGCTTGAAAATTTCTGGATAATTTTTAAGAATTTCTTCCACTGGTCGCACCTCGAAAATTGCACCATGCTCACCTTTTTCACATTCTAAATCGACATCCGTTAGATTTATATGTAAATGACGTATCCACACTCTACCCAGCAGCGCAGAATGTTTTGAATTTACTATGTACATCTCTTCTGTTGATGTTTTGTTTTTATATTTGACTTCCACATCAACGACACCAACTGGAACAAAAACATCTCCGGTATATGACCGAAATGCCATATCTGCTTTTCTCACAGGGTTTTTTAATTGCAATTTATCGTATTCGTTTTGAGGGATTAACGTAAATCCTGCACCAGAATCAATTTCGAACTTTTGCACTTTTCCTTCTATTTGTATTTTTGCATAAAATTTTTGTGTATCCCTTTTTGACATTTGTTGATTGTTTTGATAAATATCGATAATTTTGTTTATGCCAAAATAATCGTTTATGGGGTATGTTCCGTGAGATCCACTTGAACTGCCTTGAGAGTCAAACAGCTGATTGCACTGATCGACTGTGTGTGTGTGTTTACCAGTTGTTGATTTCTTTTGCCTCATCTTCATTTGTATACATACTTGTCGTACGTGACCACTTTTCCCACATTCACGACACTTTAACATTGATTTTTTTACTTTGCATTCATTTGCAATATGATTTGAACGACCGCAACGCAGACACATCCCTTCCAAGCCTAATTCGCCGTAGTTTATTCTCGTTGCTGATTTTGAACGGTGTTGACTGCGACTTCGATTTTTCTTTTGTCGGCTTTGATGAAGTTGATTAATTTCTGTTGATGATGGGGTATTATGCGAAATAGCCTGGCTGTCAAGTTTTGCCGCTTCCATTGTTGTTGCTTTATCTACTATTTCTTTAAACGATGCATTCGGCGTTTGTAGTAGCTGCTCACGTATATGTGTATCTCGCAAGCCTCTTATAAATTGAGAGCGCAAAAATATCTCCGCCACAGATTTTTTGCATTCACACTCAAACTTACATGAATTTGAACGTTGTTGTAGAACTGCTACAAATTCAGATATGTTTTGGTTCTCATTTTGAACTTCACAAAGGAATCTATGTTGTTCAACCAAAACATTCTTTTTCGGACAAAAATGTGTATTTAGAAGTTGAATTATGTCATCATAACTTAAATCACTTATGTTTCTTGGGGCTGCTAATGTTGCTAGCGTTGAATATATTGATGACCCAATGTATTGCAACAACAATTTAGCACTAGTTATTTTATCGTCGAATACACCTTTTAACTGCAGATGCAATTCTAAACGCTCTTTATACGTTTTGAAGCTTTCTTTTGTAGGTTCAAATTGATCGAAGTTTGTAATAATGTTGACACTGGTAGACGTTGCGGACGACGCTTGTTGGTTCTTCATAGCTGTTGCCATTGTATTAATGGCTTCTAGAAGTTGCGCCAATTGAGCTGACTCCATTTTGCGTTGCAAACGTTGAAGAAATTTATTGAATTTATGCACAGATTCTTATTCAAAGTTTATTGAAATTGACTTTACACTCGTCGCCAATCTTTGTTGTGTATTTTGAAATAAAAAGAAGCACGCGATGAATAAGATTTAATTCAATAATTCTTTATTAAATACTTAACACAACAAATCTTAATGTTAATC
Organism: Musca autumnalis; assembly: GCF_047663935.1. Taxonomy (NCBI): domain Eukaryota; kingdom Metazoa; phylum Arthropoda; class Insecta; order Diptera; family Muscidae; genus Musca; species Musca autumnalis. The sequence goes on along the minus strand of NW_027411866.1, from coordinate 198,847,895 downwards.
AAAAATGGAGGTTGAACGGTTTGTACTGGTTGATAGTTAGAATGGCAGTGAGTTATGCTAACAATAACTAGAAAGCAAAAAGCTGTTACTTGAAAGTAACGATTAACGATTTAGTACAAAAGATACATTTGCATTGAGTAGAAAATATTAACAGTACAGGGTTGCCATCAAATATTAATATATATTGAAATACACCACATGGTCCCATGCGTTTTTTACCTGTCTGAAGACCCTTCAGGACGGCATTTTTTATCACTGAACTTTATTACATTCAATACTGTTATTCTATTATTAGCCGCAAAAGTCATAAAAATGCATAATGACCGCAAAAATTTGCAAAAAATTTTATAGTTTTATAGTACTGATTTTCCCTTTGCAATACTTTTATTGTCACCCCCAAGTAGTAGTTAAATCTTATTTTTGACCGTATTTGTTATAAGTCGCAAATAAACTTGCCATATTTTGACGGAATATTGTTGTAAGGACCTATAGCAAGATACTTGCACAAAAAACCGTATAGTTTTTACATAATTTGTTGCCATAAACGAACAATTAATATGAAATTTTCTACAATTTTGGTTTTTGCAATACTTTTCTTGCCTAACTGTACATATTTTTGGTTATGCCTTAACGCCATCACCATCGGCAGCATCATCATTATCGAACAACATAAAAATTTCTCGTCATAGTCGTCATCAGCTATGTCATCGTTCGTCATCACAAAAGCGCACAACAACCATCTGTAGCAAAATTTGTTAAGCATTGACACAAAACAAAAAAACTTTCCTATGGGTGAAACACGTGTAGAAATACGTACATATATGCGACCTAAACAATACGTTTTGTTTAAGAGAAATTTTGGCGTAATTCGAAAAAATGGGACTAAATCCAGAAAGTGGCATAAATTGAATACTCTGCCAGCTGGCGGAAAAATCTGAAATGTTTACCACAGTTAGATTTTTACGTACTGATTACAAAAATATAAAGTTTGTTGGGGGGAAGTCCATACTTCCCAAAAATTCCCTTGTTAAAGTAAGAAAAAAAATTTAAATTAAAAAAAAACTTGGCTCCTATCCATAGGAGAAAGTCTTAAATTCCCGGCCGAAGGCCGGCTACTTAGAAAGAACTTACAATTTAAAAAAAAAAAATCAGATTTTTTCCGTCAGCTGTTAGAGTATTCAATTTGTTCCCAGAAAGTTTTTCTAGTTATTCGTAGAGATGCGGATTTTCATAAGAATTGACATTTTATCTTTCAATGTGTGGTGATTAATTCAAACAAATTAAGAGTTTTTAAGTATGATTCTACAGTCATCGCTAATGCATTTCATTGGAAAGGTGTGTGTCGTATGAAGTTTAAACACATCGTAATCCATTAAAATGTTTTTAACATGAAAATTGGCAACACTATGCAGTGGTAGAAGTGGAGAATATCGCCTCTTGATTGAAAGTTAAAAATTACAACTTTTAGTGCGAAAGTGTATTACTACTATGTAAATTCGGACAGAAGAAAACATCTTGCATCTGTGATTTATGAATGCCGACTAATTAAATGCACGGTTAATAATTAATTGCATCTATATTTTTGCATCGTGGTTGCGGTGATTTGTTGCTGTATTTTCTGGCTAAGTACCAAGCTGATAATTTTCATCTTAGCTTAAGCCGCTTGTTTACATTTTGAAGTCGATAGTTTCTTTGCTGCCATCTTATTGTTGATCACATTAGTCGCCGGCATTTTTATATTTTAACGCCGTTATCGCTGCAAACAATCTTTATTTTTGACGCCGTTAATGCAAAATAGCCGCCGTTGAACTTTGCTTTTAATCAGCTGACACATAAGTAAACAGCGATCGTGCCGCTCAAATTTTTATTTGGCTTTTAATATTTTTTCTTCAAAATGGGACATCCTTGCGGAGTTTGCAATTTGGAAACCTCAAGAAAAAGATGTTTACTATGCAGGACATGTGATTTATGGTTTCACGTTGATTGTGAGAACGTTTCCAAATCAGTTTTCAACGTTCTTGACCAAAATCGCAATCTCGCCTACACATGCGTCAAGTGTATGGCTAATCCTCCAGACAATTCCGATAAAGCGTTCAAGACTGAAGTTAGAAAACAATTTTCATCACTCAAAGAATCTTTTTCTACCTTTGCTAGTGATATCAAAAAAGAACAAGGAGAAATAAAACGAGGCTTTGAGACTGCTGTTGCGGAATTTCGTGCGGAGATTTCAACTAGTTTGCAAGAAATAAGAGATGAAGTACATTGTTGCCGTGAACTTGCTAAAGCAAATGATATTTCTGTTAAAAGTTCTCTTTTTGAGCTGGAACTTCAAAATCATATACTACAGCACAGACTTAACAGAAATGATGCAATCTTAACTGGTCTTCCTGATAATATTGAAAAGCTTAAAGATGTTGCCACATATTTGTGTGCATTTTTAAAAGTGGACATTGTTCCGGATGATATTCAAAATGTTCTTTATATACGAAGGCGCCGTTCAATTCTATTAAAATTTAAGGACATTGGGAAGAGAGATGAAGTTATGTCGGCTTATTTCAAGCATAAATCGCTAAAAGTGTCTGATATTATTGGTGGTTCAAATGGAGACAGAGCTTATCTAAACGACAACTATTCCAGCTTGGCCAACAAGTTATTTAAAACCTGTTCTAAGTTGAAGAAGGACAATAAAATATCTGGTTTCAGCATTATAAACAGAGAACAAATTGGAACTAAAATTGTCATGTTGGATGGTGATGTCAAGAAATTCAACTATAAGGAATTTATAGATGTCTTCAAAATTCATTCACAAATTGCAATGTAAAAGTATTTTCTTCTTTATATATTGATCTCATTCATGCTTTATTTTTTGCTGTAATATTTTCAATCAAGTGGTTTAATTAATGAATTGTAGTATTTCATATTGAAATGAAAATTTATTGGAATTATACAAGTAAAATGGTTTTAGATTTTTGGCTCCCCCACAATTATGAATATTGCATTAAAAGTCATGACCGATAATATGAATCTTGGCCCTATAGCCAGTGATAATAGTTTATTGAAGAATTTGACTAATTCTTTTGATAAAAATCTTAATATTGGACATATAAATGCCCAAAGTTTATGCCCGTCAAATTCTAGCGTTAAACTTGAAGAGTTTAAAAACACTTTTTATGATTCTGGGTTGGATATTATTGGCGTTTCGGAAACGTGGTTTAAGCCACATGTATCTTCAAGTGCTCTAATGGTTCCTAATTACAAATTGATTAGAAATGATCGTTTCAGCAGTGATCAACCTGGCATTCCTCATCGAGGTGGCGGTGTTTGCTTATATGTTTCTAATAATCTACGCTTCAGAGTTATTTTCCGTGGTATGCAGCATGGTGTATGTGAGTCGTTATTTGTTGAAGTCTTTGGCAATGGCATATCGTCTGTTATTGTTGGCGTGGTTTACTTGCCCAATGGTTCTATTGATGCTTTTGAAAGTGTGCATGCCGATATATTAGATAGTTATCCAAATATTGTTTTAATGGGGGATTTTAACTACAATTTGTTTAATCACATTAAATCTCTAAATCTCAGGTCTGTTGCGACTAGATGTGGTCTGCATCCCATACACAACTGTTTGCCTACACACATTCATTTACACAACAATAGTACGTCTTTATTGGACTATTTTTTGGTAAGCCAACCTAATTGTGTTGTTCACAAAGATCAGATTCAGTTTCCTTTTTTCTCTTCCCATCACAGTTTTATTTTTATTTCGATAGATTTTTCACCTGTTTTACGTGATGATTGGGTTGAAATTAAAGATTACAATCGTACTAGGCTTGAAGACATTTCAGATTATATTGATGACCTTGAGCTTCGATCTATATTTCATTCAAATGATGTGGATTTACAACTTTCCAAATTAAATAATGTTGTAAATGTCCTTCATGCTCATGTCCCAACAACTAGAGTAAGAAAAAATCGTAATGAAGACTCTTGGTTTAATTCTAACAGAATACGACAGGCTAGAAAGGAAAGAGATAAGGCATATGGTTTATACCTTCGTTTTCATACTGATGAATATTGGAGAATGTATTGTCGTTTGAGGAATAAAGCAAAGGCTATTGTCAGAAAAGTCCGCTCCGAATTTGGTTGTAAGCAATTTTCTAATCTTAATAATGCTCAAATGTGGAAAAAGATTCGTTCGATTGGCTGTATTGAACGTGAGAACAATGATCTCTTAGAAAGTGATGTTGATCAGATTGCAAACAAGTTCTTAAGCTACATGAACCCCAGAGATGATCGTGATTTTAATTTTGAAGCGTTTAGTGAATCGGATAATTCCTTCTCCTTTAAAACAATATCAAGTACTGAACTTGTTCTTGCCCTAAGCTCTATCAAATCGAACTCTGCAGGTTATGATGCGATTCCTACTAAATTTATTAAACTTATCTTTCCAATTATATCTCAATATCTATTACATTTGATCAATACGATACTAACTGTTTCCATATACCCATCTGCATGGAAATTAGGACGTGTTGTTCCAATACCTAAAGATGGTAGCCATGATATTGATAATATTAGACCCATTACAATACTTCCTGCAATGTCTAAAATTCTCGAAAATGTAATGAAAAATCAAATACTTGAACACATCAACAGATATTCTCTATTTAATCCCTCTCAGTTTGCGTTTCGTAACAATCATAACACCACCTCCGCATTGCTTGCTCTTACCGACTCTATCAGAAAAGATCTAAATGATAATGTATCTTGCGCTATGGTCTCACTGGATCTCACAAAAGCTTTTGATTGCATAAACCACCATATTATGATTGAGAAACTACGTGATAACTTTAGATTTTCGAGGACATCTTGTAAACTAATTCATTCCTACTTGTCAGGACGTAGTCAGTACGTATCTGTAAATGGGATTTGTTCTTCTGTTGATTGGGTTACATCTGGTGTACCTCAAGGGTCAGTATTGGGCCCAATACTATTTCTTATATACATAAACGACATTATTACTAAGATTACAAATCAGTTTTGTCAACCTTTTGTTTTTGCAGATGATTTCTTTTTACTATTTAAATCACAATCTTCACAAGAGTCCATAAATTCTCATCTGAGTATTATATCAAAGTTAATGGAAGATAACAAGCTTAAAGTAAACCCTCTAAAAACTAAAGCTATAATTTTCCACAATAGAAATCGTGAGATTTGTTATCCCAATTTTTATATTAATGATACTCAAATTAATTCTGTTGACTCTGTTAAATGTCTCGGTGTTATACTGGATCAGAATCTGAGTTTTGATAAACATATTAATACTTTGTCCAATAAGATCTGTCTTACTTTGAGGAGGCTATATAGTCTTAAAGCATATACTCCTAGGATTGTGAGAATGCGTCTGGGGTATTCTTTACTTATGAGCCTGATTAATTACGGAATTGAAGTTTATACAGGTACTTGGTCTTACAACATTGATAATGTTGAAAGAATTTTTAGGAGAATTATACGATATGTATATTCATTAAATGTAAGCGATCATGTTAATGCTCTTGAATTTACACATGCATTTTTGGGCTGCAATTTCCGTAATTATATTAAACAAAGGACTATATTACTTTTTTTCAATATCATGAAAATGCAGCAACCTAAATTGTTAGTTAATTCATTTCATTTTATTCATTCTACAAGAAATGTTCAAATTGATATTCCGATTGTACATTCCTCTATGTATGAACACTCGTATTTTGTGCGTGTTTATCGTATCTGGAATTATCTCCCAAATGATCTAAAATTGTTTTCTTATTCATACCATTCTTTTAAACATAAACTGAAAGTTTACTTTAACGGTCAAGTTAATAATTATCGCTGGTTGGTATAGGGTTATCTTGTTCTAAAATGTTTGCAGTATTCATATGGCTGGGGAGCCTAATCGATTTAGTTTGTTATTATAAATTTAATTTTTCTTTTTTATTATTATATTGTTGAATTATTTGCATAGTTTTTATCTTACAATACATAAATAATAGGCTTTGTAAGCTTTCTTTGTATTGATATTGAATAAATAAAAAAAAAAAAAAAAAAAAAAAAAAAAAAAAAAAAAAAAAAAAAAAAAAAAAAAATATGTTTTTAGTTCTGCCATTGAAGTTGTCCTCATAAATCTTAAAAAAAAAATTAATAATAAATTTATTCATAGGATCGTGCAATGACGCATACAGTTCATCATTCATCAGTTTTTGTTTTTTCGAAACCTGCATAACCCCTACATTCAGGCTAATAATTCGATAAAAAATCTGCCCATTGAAATATTGGTTTTTAGGCCTCAAAAACCGTTTCAGACAATTTGCAGTCGAATTATACCTGTACATCTATCTATCTGTCTTACGGGTGCACACAAAACTATCGAACTGATCAACGGATTTGGCCCAAACTTCGCACATGGAAATATTTCTTTGGGACATAAATAATTAAGGTTCGAATATGAATTTTATCGGTCCACACCTTCGGGTAACTCCTAGACAAAATTCTTCGCAAATGTAAAGACACAAGTCGGATCGTTTGTCCTCGCGGCCCCCATGAACGGTGGTAAATTTTTTTCAAGGCAAGGCCGATGCTACCTGGACTGCAATAATGGGTTACTTGCGAAAAAAAAACTTTATATACCCTGCCTTGGAAACGTAACATTTCCGTAACCTGAGATCGTTATCTACATCATGGTCTCTACGGGAGTATATACTTGGACCAAAGCCATATGTTTCATATTTCACTCTTTGATGGCATTTTCCAATTTCATTCTTTTATTTTTTTTTTCCTTTTTTACTATTGAAATGATTATCTGCCCCCACGTTTTCATCCGTTGCTTTCTTCTATTGCGTTGTAGCACGACAACCCTGATGGGGGACCCTCTGCTGCACGTGATGAAATTTGCGATTCTTTAGCGGCGTCGATAAAATATGGTGATGATAACCACCTTGTTTTTTGCGGAGTCTATCAGCCTCGTTCCTCAATTTTCTCCATTCAATTTATTTCTTTAAATTGCAAGACATCCAGCCTACAGATCCGAGGTCATCTGAAAAGCTGCAACATTGGAGCCGATATAGGTGAATTGTGGACAACGGTTAAGTCACTCACGAACGCTGGAAGGATGGAGGATAGTACCTCAGTCACATTTGGCGACTTTACGTTGACTGACCCGAAGAGGTGCGCAAGTAATTTCAATCGACAGTTTGTCGAGCCCGCCGAGAGTGACAGGGCGAAGAGAAGAGTATTACGTCGCATCAGATCTCTTCCTGCCGAGGATGAACTACCACAATTTACAATGGATGATGTTGCCAATGCCATCAGGAACGCTAAATCATCCAAAGCGTTGGGCCCTGATGGAATCTCCATGGTAATGCTGAAGCAGCTGGATGAGCAGGGATTGGAGTATCTCACTAAAGTTCTCAACTTGTGGCTAGCCACCCTCGTTGTTCCCGAAGTCTGGAAAATGGGCAGGGTGGTCCCACTACGGAAGCCAGCAAAAGTGAATCGTACAGGCCGGTTTAGCTTTTGTCGCCCGTAACAAAGACCTTAGTCCTCCCCAGTATCCGGAATAGCTATCAAGTTGCTGATCATCAGCATGGATTCCGTAAGCAGCACAGCACGTCAACAGCGCTACACGCCATTACCACATATATTTGTCAAGGACTCAACCAGAGACGACCGTGTGATAGAACAGTGATGGTGGGGCTTTAATACAGTCCGGCACTTCACGCTGTGTGAGGACATTGAGCAGACAACCCTCCGGCCAAGCTTGAAACGTTGGATAGTCAACTATATGTGTGGACGCCAGTCGTACGTGGAATTCAGGAATAAGAAGTCCAAACCCCGTAGAGTGAAACAGGGAGTTCCCCAAGGTGGGGTGATATCTCCGGAACGGTTTAACCTCTACCTCTCCTGTATTCCGCCCCCTCCAGACGGCATCGAGATCGTAACTTAGGTACCTTCCCTGATGACATCTGTGAGAGACTGAACTCCTATTTAATCGATCTTAACATCTTTTTCCACGCGATGAATATGCAGATTTCCGCCACAAAATCTACAGCCACTCTGTTCACCACATGGACAGCGCAGTTTGGAAGAGAATTGAATGTCGTGGTCGACCGTAGCAGAATTCCGACCACAAACTGTCCCCAAAATGTTAGGCAATCCCACGGCAGCGGGTTCTTACGTACCGGATTGACCCGAAACTAAAAGTGTTTCGGCCAGCGGCTGCCAACCCAGCATTATATGCTGCTATAACAACAACAACAACAAAATGTTAGGGGTCATATTCGACACTACTTTCAAGTCCTGCGCGCACGCCACAGCTATCTGCGACAAACTGAAAAGAAACTTTGTTGACCACATATAACGCGATAGGTCGGTTGTGGTGGTAAGATATGCGGCGCTAGTTTGGTCCCCGGGATTATGTGATACGAATTGGAAAAAGATTCAAACCTGCCAGAATGCCGCCCCGAGAACAGCAACAGGGTGCCTCCTCAAGTCTTCAGTGGACCATCTACATGAGGAGGCAAAGATTCTTCCAGTAAAGCAACACAAAGAGATGCTTTCCTTGCAGTACTTGCTTGGGTGTTACCGCGAGAGCCATCCCAATCACCATTTGCTGGCTAGGCCCGACACATTCAGGCATATCAGGAAGGATATTCATTCTATCGAGAGGGAGGTCCAACAATATAGGAGAGAACCCCTAGATCAACAGGCATATCAAGCAGGTTTAAATAGTATTCACACGGATGCAGTTGCTATGGCCATAAGCAAATATAGTGTGAATAAAGTCCTCGAAATACATCCCCCATCTATCGCAGCTGAGGAGCGTCAGCTGCCACAACAAACTAGAGTCATTTTGGCTCAACTAAGCTCGGGATATTGCAGTCGCCAAAATTCTTATTGGGCGGATATCAACCGCGCCATGCAAGACATCTGCCCAGTATGCGGCATGGCCCCGCACGACACAAAACACCTATACAACTGCCCAGCCAAACCTACTCATCTAATCCCATCGAAGCAGCCACTTTCCTGGAGATAGACCCAAAGCCAGATTGAACAGATGAATAAACATACAAACATAATAATAAACACTGTTACAACAACAACGTTGAAATAATAAAAAGTCAATACCCTATACCCGGATACCCGGGAGGACTTTCGCCGAAAAACTATACATCGTTGTGATCAGTATAACAAGGGCTAACTGCGCTAAAATTTTGAAGCTGATCTGAGAGGTGTCACTAAACGACATTTGTTTCCCTTGTGGAAGTATAGATGAGAGTTTATGAATCCGTCCACATGTTGCTTTTATATTGTAAAATAATTGCCGGCTTAAATGTCGTTTAGGGCAAGCATGGTCACATTTGGCACGGCGGTGCCGATGATTTTCGGCAATTTACACGCACACGACCCGAATGCACAGAAAGAGCGTACAAAAGAGAACAAATGTTTTGATTTGTTATTGTTTTATAGTTTGTGTGAATACAAACTTACTAACACACTGTTATAAGTTGCCAATATTTTGAATACGTTCACATTTTCTCCGATCTCTTTTTGGTCATGCCTGGTTTAGGGGCACCTCTCGGATCGGGCTGAAATTTTTACAGTAGATAGTCCTTGGCATCATGAACACAACGATATATAATTTTCCGGGGGATGTCCATACTTCCCGAGATATGGTTGTTGACATTTTACAATTCTAACGTGGTCAATATGGGCATCGTTTTGAAGCTTATGGAGATTACTTTTATGCACGCGACCTATTTTTACACCTGTTTATAGGAGAATGTATTAAATTCCTGGTCAAAGCCGGCTACTTAGGAAACTTTAAATTTAAAAGAAAGTTTTGATCGCGTAGCCCACTCTTGTCCCTGTCCGTAGGAGAAAGTCTTAAAAATTTCAGCCCGATCCCAGAGGTGCCCATAAACAACATAAAGGTGTTACATGTATGAAATTTCCGAAATGTTAAGAAGACCCATATCTCGGGAAGTATGGGCTCCCCCCGGAAAATTATATATCGTTGGAATCAGGGTCCCAAGGGTTACCTATGGTGAAAATTTCGGACCGATCCGAGAAGTGCCCCTAAACGAGACTCCTCCACTGTACCACAACACAACAACTGAAACAATAATAAAGATATTACCAAAAAATCCAACGTTTTTATTTCATATTTACATGTTATAGACCTTAGCGCGCCTTCCAAAGGTTTTGGTTTAATCAACATACTATCCATTCCTTCTAGTAATAAACATTGCAACACATTTTGCTGTTTCGTTACACCTCAATTAAAAAATAACTAAAATTGCAGTAACCTTATAAAGAGATAAAGAAGAAGAGAGAAAAAGTAAATGTTTTTGTTTTCTAAAAAAACTCTAATAAGAATCCATTACCATACCACATAAAAGCATATCAAATAAAAAACAAAGATTTGCTTGAATATTCATGCAATCAACCATTCACAACAGTTATTGGATGGGGTCTTGTTGACTGGCTGTCAGGCAGGCAGAGTGTTGTTATTTTTATGAAATGACGTCATGACGTCGTTGTCGTTTGCTCTCTTAACAATATGAACGACCCGACCGCGAATGATGATGATGTCGTCGGTTGTTGATGCTTGGTGGAGTTTTACGTATACGACACGACTGGTATATGATAGAGCTACGTAACTTGTACGTATGTACGTAATCAACACAATAACATCATTACCATGTTCGTGTTAATCATCATTATTACCTTCATCATTGTGTTGATATGTAAACTAAACACAAGCACGGGGTTTGTTTTGTAGGTCCACACAATACATTTTCTTTTAATTTTTGGTATTTGTAATAAATAAATAATGCCGAAGCAGTAAATGTTTTCATTCGTTTCATTTAGTTTTTTGCTTGGCTCATTTCTTTTTATCTTATTTTTCGTTGTTACGTATTTCACAGTCATTCAGTGAGAAATACCATCATCATCATCAGAGGCCACTTTGATATCAAGTGGATAAAATAACAAGAAGAAGAAATGAAAGAACGGTGCTTCTTCCATTTGTAGAGGGGCAACATAACAAAACAATAAAGTGAGAGAGGCGGAAAATAGTGAAGAGAGTTAATGATGTGTTGTTTGTGTTATTTAAAAAGGGGGAAGGTGGGCAAATAAAGCATCTAGCACAAAAAAAAACGTTTTTATGTGGAATTGGAATTCATCTTTATGATTTCTAGTTTTCTTTGCAAAGATTAGAATACATATCATCAAAACGTAATTCAAAAAAGTAGAAAGGTAGATAGATATACACGACGACATCGTAAGCTAGTGACGTAATGAATTAAAAAAAGAACACACACAACACATATGCAACACTCACAACAATTGTGCAAAAAAACGAATGAATATGTAGTTCACAGACCACTTGCAAACAATTAACGAGAACGACGGACCTATTATTTAAATTTTAAAATAATATTTATTACAACAGCAACAACAATGTTGGAAAAGTGTTCATATTTGTAAGAATATTTTTTGTTATTTTTCATTAGAGAACTTGTGTTTTTCTTGGGGGTTGATTATTGACAAAGTCTCAAATAAACTGTTGCCAACATTTCTATCATAAAATAGGGGTGTAGGGAGGATGGGGTGAACATTTGTTCGTGACCGAGCCAACACCAGCTGAGAGTGACAGGACATGATGAAAGAAAAAAAACTGCACTTGTAAGTATAGAAGAAAATATTTTTCCAATAATTTTTTCACATTTTGGAAGTTACTTATTTAGCAATTTGTAAATATTTTTCAAATTTTTTCCCAACAATAATAAATATTTCCTTCAATATTTTTCATTGATATCTGTATAACAACAATTAATGCAACAAACTATTTGCACTATTTGCACACACACAATTTTCATTTACTTTTTTCTTCATTTTTGCAAATGAATACACAATTTGCCGTTATTTACATTCACAAAACAAACTTATAACAATCAAAACAGGTTTGTGGTATTTTTTTTCTCATATTTTTTTGTTTTTATTTATAAAAACCCATAATTTTTTCACATTCACCTTTTGCTTTCTTTAATTGGAGAAAATTCCATCTTTGATCAAATTCATTCAGCTGTGTTTTTGTGTGTTCACACCAAATAATCAATCTAATAGCGCACGCACGACAGAAAAATTCAACACCCGGACAATTTGACAAAAAAGAAAAACTAAATAATTTCTGATGACATCACTACGTCATTTGTTGTTGTTCATACGACGACGTTTTGCCACTTTGTGAGAGTTCACAGAGAGTAGCGTAGCGAGAGAGAGTGAATTCCAATATATAAAGAAAAATGTTGTCAATTAGGCGATTTAAAAAATCGCAAGCAATACTTTTTTGTTGGGAACGTATTTTGGGAATGGACAGTGGTACCATTAAGAGCTCCCATCTGATTAGAATGGTTTTAGACCCCAAGTAAGTTTGGACCAAATCTATTTCAGACCATTTGGAGTTGATTTACCCATTTCCGGCTGTCTTGCTGGCTGGAGCACACGATAACTCTAAAACGGATCGACCAATTTGGTTCTCGTAATATTGTGTCCAAACTTAGATCATGTTCAAAGATTGGTAATGTTATGTCCAAACATAGATCAGATCAGCTTGACTATATCGGTCCACTCCTTCGAGTACCTCCACACAAAATTTCAAAATTTTTGACACAAGTGCAGTTTAAGAACACTTTTCGGATTATCGTGATTTTTCCAACAGGTTGTGCTCTAAACCGCTTTTACGACGGTACAATTTTTTCGGGGGAAGTCCATACTTCCTGAAATAATGTCCAAAAAGCTCTAAATAACTCCGCCGGCACCAACACAAACGACTGCTGTAGTGCGATTCCCTATATCATTTTTTGAGTTACGGACAAAAATCGATAAAATTAAAATGCTTATCATTTCGGTAATTAACGATATTATTCGGTAAGTTAGCGACCAGTAAAAAGTAGTCGTGATGTTCTAACGGTAGCAACAGTTTTGTCAACTTTTATTTGAACTTTTCATTCATAATTTTGCGTTTTAATGTTACCGATTTTTGTCGGTAACTCAAAAAATGTGTTAGAGAATCGCACTACTGAGCTCGAAAATTTGCGATTTAAGTATACGATTTTGCCGAAACTTTGCTCGTCGCAAAATTTTTTCCAAACGTACATTGAGTTCAAAGAAGGTCTATATTGGAAAACATATTTGGGTACCTCCCTTACACAAGTTCAAAATTTTTGCCTAAGAATTACCCTAAAGCAAGCTGTAAAAACCCTACATCCACCAACCATGACTCTTATGCTTGGTTTACATTTACGAAATCCACTCGATTTCAACTGTCAAATCCATAGGTTAAACGTCAAATGAAATCCAGATGAGATTTCATTTGACGTTTGAGCTATGGAATTGACAGTTGAAATCGAGTGGATTTCGTAAATGTAAACTTAGCATTAAGGTAGAAACAGAATTAATCGCGGCTTGCTTTCCCAAATGTCAAATTATAAAGGAATGCCAGAGCCTCTTTGCAAATCCGCCTGCTTTCCCCTTTAGGAGGCTTTGGCATTTCTTTATAATTTGACATTTGGGAAGCAAGTGACGATTGATTCTGTTCTGGCCTTTAACGGGAATCTTCAATTTGATTCAATCTTTGCACATCGTAATTTTTCTACCAAACTTACGTCAAATTTGAAGATGGACTATATCGGTCCACTTCTTCCGGAACCTCTCCCTAAATGTCCAAACATTTATGTTTAAGAACAGGTTGAAATCTGTTCGTGGATAAATTTTAAACATTGTTTCGGATAGTTCTTTTAGTAATCATATTACAACAATAATGTTTTGGGAAATGTGAAATGATAACTTTTATAACTAGGCGTTTACACCAGACAGTTTGTCTTCAAATACAACTCTGATTTACTAACACATACATACATTTGTCGGCTGTTCTCCAACTGTCCAACATTTTTTCAAAGAAAGCCAGGGGCTCAATTCTTGTTCTATGAAAATTTGAAATGAAAAGTTTTATAAAGGAAATAAATGTCAAATGAAAAATTTTATAAGGCAAATATTTTTTATTTCAAATTTTCATAGAACAAGAATCCAGCCCCAGGTTAACAAATTTTTGACATTTTTGTAAAAATGTGTAAGATAATAATTGAAATGTGTTGAAAACAAAAGAACATAAACAAAAACAAAATATGTAAACTTAAAACAAAAAGAGATCAATAATTTTAAATTGTTTTTGCAGTTGTCTGGACGCCTACGTCACATAGGCAAGTTTTGGGATTTTGACAATCAATACATGTACTCAACTGTCCTGTCGTTTGTAAACGCAGGGTTAAGGAGAAAACTGTCAAATGAAAAAAATTAAGGCCTGCGTACATAAGCTGCTCTGCCTGATTGCCTTGCTTTCCTGCTTCATTTTTGACATAATAAAAATAAAAGAATAATGAAGGCCGAGGAAATTTCGAACTGTGTTGCCCTTTTCTTTTTTATTCTTTTATCAGAAGTAAGCAAGGTAAGCAGGCAAGGCAGCTTATGTACGCAGGCCTTTACTTAGGAAATATTTTTCATTTAAGGCCCATACCTATATACGGACGTATACCCAGAGCGTGTGTGGTGAAAAAAGTAGAACACATGTATTCTTATGAGAACTACCGAAATACGTCGAGCCTACACTTTTTGTAAGTTGAAAAAGTTTAACTTTGACAGAACGTTATTGTTTGTATGTGTGTGTGTTTTGTATTTTAAAAACAAAAGCCCAACAAAATATGAAATACAATTCATTGCAAAGGAAAATTATTTGTTTTACGAATGAAAACATTTAAGTAAGTTTCGGTCGCGGATTTTGTGTTTTAAATGTGATTTGGGACTCAACGTATTTGGGTAATACGGACGCTCAGAGAGCGTTGTTTTGGTAGGTTGGTGAATTATTTGTGTACGTCCCGTCGTTATTTAGGTTTAGCAGTAAAATTTTCATAGAACAAGAATCCAGGCCCAGGTCCAAATAATATAATGCCAAATTTACACTTGCGCTCCAAAATCAACTGGATTTCACGAAATTCTGAAATACACCCCGGTGTTTACACTTATTTTTTGTTGATTTCAAACATATCGCAATGATCAAGGTAGATGCATATGCGCAGCTGATCGAACATGAATTTTCAAAACAAGTTGTTGTAAATTGAATTAATCATCAAAAATATACGACAATGTAGAACTTTACAACTTTATTTGGAAAATTTTCGTAAAATTATCTATATATCGTATTAATTGTGTATAGTACTAACAAATGAATAAATAAAAAAATGATTTTATCGTTGAGACATCATAATAATAAATTTTGATAGATAAAAGTTGTGCTCAGAACCTTCACAATATTAGTACTTGCAATAGTTTTCTCGTTTAGTGCTAAAAATGCGTTCCCGTACTCCGAAATCTAGCAAGACTTGCACTTCTCTTTAATGGGTACTTTACACGATATGTATTTTACATATGGGCTGTCACTTTGCGTATACATTTTGTATATAAAAAGTGACAACCCATATGTAAAATACATATCGTGTAAAGTACCCATAAACAAAAATAGCGCCGTACAATATTGGCCTAGTAGAAACTAGCAGCATGCATGATCATTGCATCTAATATGATAGCTGATACGTTGATTTTGACATTTATGCTGAAGTGTTTGCAATTTTCGTCATTTTTCCGTTCCCGTATTTTTTAAGAAATTTGTATGGGGAAGCAATTTTTAACAATTCGCTCTTTTTTCTAACATTTCCATTAAAAAAGTATGGGAACAATGAAAAATATCATTGTAACAAAGCAATTTAAAAATATTTCAATAATGTTCAAAATTAATAATGTGTTACGCTGCTCAAGTATGGGGTTATCAGAAACATAATGATGTAGAAAAGTTGTTCCGATTTTTTATAAAGAAAATGCTATACCTGCCAGCAACACTCCGAACATGCCCAGCAACACTCCGAACATTCAAAACTAATTTTTGTTACATTAAAAAGTCTTACAATTACACACAAATAGGCTTCCACGTATCTTAGCCGAATCCATCTTAGAACTGAAAATGTGATGGGCTAAAGAATGGACAGTTTTATGCCAGAATTTCAATTATTTGCATCCCAGCAATAGTATGCCTTTATGCTACTATTTGAAGTATGTAATTAATTGTTTAAATTCCAAAGAAAGAGTTGAATTTGAAATTTCAGCTAGAAATGTTCAGTTCCATAACTAGTACCCTCAGCTAGATTATAATACGATGCCAAAACTTATTGAAGATATTCCAGCACGTGCAACAAGTCAAATAATGAAATCAAGGAGTGTTCTACTTAATTTAAATACAAAGTGTTTTAAAATACAATACAGATGGAATATGCTCTATCTGGAATACAGACGAGTCGGAAAATACATGTCATTTCATTGGTTTTTGACCAGTTTTTAAAGCTCACAGAAAGAAATATTTTAACAAATTTATATTGGATGTAAACGAAGTAATAAATATATTAAATGAGACGTATTAAGTATAGACAATTATTGTTAAATGATTTTAATATTTAATGTATACAACACACATATATGTACATATATTGGCATATAGCATGCTTGCTACGCCATATATAGATTGTGATTAACATATATTCTTACTCATACATACAAATCTGTATACATAAAATTGTAATCTATCAATCTATTAATAAATAATACAGGTCGAGCAAAGCATCGAACAACGATCAAGTGAAGTATGAGATGCTGTGCGGAGGAATGCCAACCCAACGACTAGAAGTTTAATCTGCTAATACCAGAGAAACATAAAGGTGACAAGACGGTATGTGCAGAGGCATCAATCCGATTGCATTTAAAATTCTGTCAACCATGGTCTAGTCTCGGACCAAATGTGGAGGTTGTAAACTACATTTTTATGTCCCATTGGTGCACCCGATGAAATGAATAACTGATTCTATCGGTTCATTCTTTTTGGAAGCACAGTGCAAGGAGCGATAGGAACAACAAATATAATGGGTGATCCAACAAGAGGTACTTTTTTCAACAGTATTTTTTGACAGGTCACGCGTGAGGCGTGTCACGTGTTCATGCCATTTTTGTTTAGTACTCTTTGGCATTTTACCATGGAAAAGATTACGCCTCTACAACGTTTACAAATAGTTTAACTTTATTACGAAAGCTCACGTTATGTGGGGAGTCTGTTTTGAGCCTAATTTTGTTCAGTGATGAGGCACCTTTCTGCCTTTATATTTAGGAAGAAGAGCAACATAAAGAGATTCAAGAGATTCCAGAAAAAATAACGGTTTGTGTGTCGGTGGAATCGTCGGACCCCATTTCTTCAAAATTACGCCGGTTAGGACTTCATCGTCAATGGCGACCGTTATTGCGCCGTGATAACCGACTATTTGACGTCTGAAATTGAAGGTCCTAATCTCGGCGACATTTGGTTTCAACAAAACGGCGCCACTTCCCACACATCGCATCAATCAATGGATTTATTGAAAGAACACTTCGGGGAGCACTTTTTGGACCAGTCGATTGGACACCTAGATCGTCTCATATCACTCGGTTAGACTTTTTCCTGTGAGAATATGTAAAGTCAAAATTGTGTGCGTATAAAGCCGCTTCGATTCCGGTCTGGCGGGAAAAACATCAGACGGATGAACCGTCTAAGACGTAGCCGCGGCCAATATTTGTTAGACATACCCCCATCATTATAAGTATTCTTTTGTTATAGTTTGGCTTTACCGAACAGATTTATAGGTTCCGGTTAACTTAATGTTAAAAGTGATGATTGAATTTCAAAAAGGAGCTTCTTGGCATTAACTTTCAATGTAAAAATTATATTTTTAAAGCATATAAACTGGTTTATTTTGCGTTTTCAAATCCATCAGATAGTATAAGAACACATATAATAATGGCCCATAATCGTCAAAGAAATAAATGCCATCGAATGTTCTTTCAAATGATAGTAACCATTCCCAATTCAATTTGATTTTTCTGTGTATTTTTCTTTAAAGAAAGTAGGAACCTCTAAATGGATCATCGTTTACTTTGGAAATCCTGTAAAATCAAAATGTAAAAATAAAGTATTCCTAACAGTCCTGGGTCCTTTTTATTACACGTTTAGGACGAAACGAAGTATTTTATGGCATGGTAGAACAAATACAAGGTAAAGTTAATACTACAACAATAATACTACAACAACTCGAACAACAACCACAAAGGAATTTGTTTTTGTTTGTAACGTTACTGCCAGTTGTATTTGTAAACAAAACAAGGAAATGTCTATAAATTATTGGAATTTAAAAAACTAATAATTTTTTACATTTGGTTGAATTTTGGAAAACATGAATGAAAATTCGTTACATTTTCAATTTTTATGGTTCCACATCATTCCACTAAATGCATAAATTCTCGCAGAAAGTAGAATTCTTGCAGAAAAGTTTGGGGTCGCTGGAAATTCATAGAAAAAGGAGAAGCTGCTTCAATGTTTTGTTTTAGAAATCAAAGAAGCACATGTTTATTAGGGCCTTATTTTTTTAAATTTTAACAAAATACATCACATATTAACAAACGTTGTATCGCCTCTACAAGTGGGGATTTACTGCGCGGCTTATCGTTCGAACTTGGAGGAGGTTACATATCATTGATATGATGAAGTCTTTCTGGGAAATGGTTTTTTCCGAACGATATATTTTTTTTTCTCAAAAAATATATGTCCCTAATGTACATCGAAATAGAAATGAATGTATAAAATGTCATATGAAATTTGACACTAACACTACAACCCAGTTCAGTCAGCTGGGTATTACTGCTACCTTTTCTTGTTCTACCATGATTTTATGGTAGAAAATTTTGAATTTTTAAATTTCATGAGTTGTCATTTAGTAAGAGTAGTAGACCCTGTTTATATCATAGCCTTTTGCAGGACTATAGCCCATTTAGATATGACTTCATTAGCCGGATTTAGCACATTATCAGGTTTTATTTGCTGAATCCAGCCAAAATCTACCAGATTTCCCATACAAAAATAAATCCTCGTATTGAGTGGATTTGTTTTAAATCTGGCATAAATCCTCGTATACAACTCTGTTTTTTGCAACATGTTGCTAGAAAATACAAAAAGTTGCAAGCGGATACAAGCCTCGGTGAAATGCTACACAAAAAATAATTTAAAATGTAAACATTTTAAACAAGGCGGAAAAATTAAATTTGTTTTGATGTACAAAGTTGATTTTAATCAAATAAGACTAATATGGTGTTTGTATTAGAGCTTTTTGCAGGGTTAACCTTCTTTATAAGGATTTATTTGAAATATAAGCAATGGAATTGACATTTAAAACCCAGTCGGTTTGTTAAATCCGGTTATATATAAACGGGGTATAATATTTACTAATAGATTTATGACTAGTCTAAATGAGCTATTAACCTTCTTTATGAGGATTTATTTGAAATATAAGCAATGGAATTGACATTTGAAACCCAGTGGGTTTGTTAAATCCGGTTATATATAAACGTGCTATTGTCCAGAAAGCAAATGCTAAAATCGTTTTCTATCGCAAAATAGACTGATTTGGTTGTTTTATTTGTTTTAGATTATTAGCGATTTTTTTCTCATTGTATGTTGTCAACACTCTTTTAATGTTTATTTTTATTTTGTAAACATGCTAGAAGAGTATGACTATAGAACAGAGAAAAGGGAAAGTATACGATGAGTAACCGATTGTATTATTCGCGGTTACTCAGTCAGTACAATGGGTTGGATACTACATTTTTTATAAAACAATAAAAAACTGACCTAACTGAAAAATGGAAACTATAACATAGAAGCATAATTACGTGAAAATTAAATCATTCACAAAAAGAAATATTTTCAAGGCATATCGACATATTTGTAATATGTTTTTTCAAAAATTTCTTTATGTTGTTGGGGAAATTACAACAAAAATATTTTTGTTACAACGCGGTTTCAACTACCTGTTCAATATACAATGTATCTGCCTTGCATGGAATAAAATCGCACAGACATACTTGACAAAACTATATGGTAACATGGGGCGCCTTCGCCACGTTTTTGTTCAAAATGTTCTCATACCGACACCATTAAAGTTTTTTCAAATATAATTTTTGGTACAAATATTAGCGTATCTTCACTATAAGTTTTGATATATATGTGGTTATAATTTTGTTTTTAAAATATTATTTTTGAGAATTTACAAAATGTCTAAAAGGTGGCGAAGCCTCCCCACCCATGGGGCAGCTTCGCCATCGAAATTGAACATTTTCCAACGGACTCTAAAACTGTAATTTACCATACTTTTTCCTTAAATATCAACATTATGCGAAAAATGAACATGTTTCGTATTGAATAATCAAAAATGACTCTAAAATTCACAAATAGTAACCGATTCTAGCGGTTAATTGAAATAGGTTCCTTGAATTTAGGTACAAAAATCATACTATGACCAAAACAAGATACGTTTATGATACTATTTGATTGTAACTTCACATTATAGTGTGGTATATCCATGGCATAAAGAATTGAAGTTAAATATGACAAATTTCTGACATTAACCCACCACACCCCTATCATGGCGTAGGCGCCCCACCCCCAACATATCTGATAATATGAATATTTTGATATTTGTTATTGTTTTTTTCAAGCAAATTATTGGGATTTCTATTCTTCAGTAGTTGTCTTCTAACGGTATAAAATATGTTTTTGATATCACAAAAGGTTAAGAAGATATCACAAAAAACATCTACCATAATTATTTTTCCCAATACCCTCAAAACACAAAACCGCGTGCGTCCGCTGTCATACTTATGACACAACTGCCAACTTTTGGGAGATGATAGATCTTCATTAAACTCACAATTTTGCCTTTAACGAATTTTTTCTAGCACTTGTATTTTGCGAGAAAATAGGCGATGGCGTACCCGCCCCAGTGGCGAAGGCGCCCCATGTTACCATGTATTAATCATAATAATTCGTTATAAAACAATCATAGAGAAGAACTCCGGCATCATAGATAATGTAATTAAACTTTCGTTTTCCACCGTTATCTACGGTTTGTTTTACTTCAAACTATTTACATAGACGCATACCTAAACTATTTAAGTAAATATGCTTGAATGTATCTTTGTAATAATATGTTAGATATTATAAATATGTATGTATGTAAATTTATAATGCCACACAAATTAATTTTTGTTGTTGTCATTTCTATTTTCTTTTTTTCCTTTGTTTTGTCATTTCGAACAACCTTCCAGAACAACGAAGTTCAAGGCTGACTGCTGTCTTTACAACACGAGCCATCATCGTCATCATCATTAGCTAGGCAACCGCTGTGCCCACCCATCATCCAGACCCCCAAAACACCACAGCCACCCACCCACCAACATAATTCAAACAACTGTCAAACAAACATACCTTCATATAAGAGAACGAACTATAACGGTAAGTAGATATTAAACACAGATACTCGTTCTGCTGTGTGTGTGTTGAGTAAAAAAAGTTTGTTGTGTACTTGAACTACGTAACAACGACGACTAGCAACGAGGATGACATATGATGAAAGTGAATGAAAACCAATTACATACCTAGTAAGAATGAGAAAGAAAGGGAAATAGAACGACCCAACCACTATTCAAGTAAAAGGATTTTTTAAACGTTAAGAACAATAATGTGTATTGTATTATAGATTTAACATGGTATTGGTGGTCTTAAAAATAATGACATGAGGGGGAAAACGTCAAATTTACATAATCAATAAAAAACGACATTATTTATACTAGCATCTCGTTAATTCGTAATGTCAGTTTTACGAATCGCCAGGGTATACGATTGGTTGCCAATTAAATTGCCAATTCCATAGAATATCTGTAAAATAAATGACGTAGGTATTTGCTCCAAATACTTATAGTACGTTTATATATAACCGGATTTAACAGACTCCCTTGCGTTAACCCTGGAAAAGGCTATAATATAAACATGACCTCATATGGGTAAAATAAGTGTTGCAGTATGTTTAGATTTACGAAATCCACTCGATTTCAAATGAAAGATCCACTGCGTATAGGTCAAATAAATCCTCGTCATAAATCCAGTGGATTTTATTTGAAGTATATGCTATGGAATTGACATTTTAAATCGAGTGGATTTCGTAAATCTAAACGCCTTATTGGTTAAATGACGTACGAATTATTGGGATTCCACTGTATGTACGTTTTATGTGTGAACACCATCAATGTGCACCCGTAAAACTTCGCTAAACAGCTGTTCAGTTTTCTTTCAATCTCATTATAAATTTATACCAAAAATGCACGTTTGTCTTTGATGTCCCAAATGTAACAAAGTTATCCCAATAAAATATTCAACTTTTTTCATTATTTTAATTCTTACAATGTTATTGACCTAATTATTGGCATTTGTTCTGACCCTCTTAAAAATCAAATAAAGACATAGAGTTCGTTTAAACTAGCGTTTATTTTCGTGATAATAGTTCTTTCCATGGCACAATTACCCAGGTAGTGGCATCGTAAAATTTGAATATGTTATGTCAAAACTTTCTTTATGTTGTTGGGGAAATTACAACAAAAATAATTTTTTTATAAAGGGATTTGACTTTTCATATTCGATCAGCTGGTGTGATACCACTACCTGGTAGTTCTGCCATGGTTCTTTCCCTATATTTGTTTGGCAGATTGTTCCATAAATGTAAACGTACTATTATCATTAATCAAATGGAACGATTTTTACTTATATCGGCAACTAAAAAAACTGTAACTAGGCGTTTACACCAGGCAATTTGTCTTCAAATACAACTCTGATTTACTAACACATACATACATTTGTCGGTTGTCTCCCAGCTGTCCATCAGTTTTTCACAGACAGTAGGGTTAAAAAATTTTTGACATTTTTTGTAAAAATGTGTGAGATACTAATTGAAATGTGTTGAAAACAAAAGAACATGAACAAAAACAAAATATGTGCAGGACAAACAAAAAGTAATCAACCAATTTCGTTCATAATTTTACAACTGTTTTTGCAGTTGTCTGGACGCCTATGTCACACAGGCAAGTTTTCTATTTTTGACAACCAATACATGTATTCAACTGTCCTGTCGTGTGTAAACGCAGGGTTATAGTACGTTTATATATAACCGGATTTAACAAACCCACTGGGTTTTAAATGTCATTTCCATTATATATACGTCAAACAAACCCTCATGAAGAAGGTTAACACTGCAAAAAGCTATAATATAAACATGCTATAAATAATAGGCTATAATATAAACATGGCCTTATGTGTGTTCCCGTACTTTTTTAATCAAGGCATATTTATATAAGGTAGAAGTAACAATCAGCGGTATTTTTACTTGTTTTGTAAATTTGGGTTTCAAAATTTAATATGGTCTACTCGTGGTAGAACAAACCAGGTAAAGTAAGTACTACAAAAAAACAACTCAACAACCACATAGGAATTAGTTTTTGTTTGTAACGCTAGTGTCAAATATATGTAAATGTAAACAAAATGAGGAAATGTCTATAAATTATTGGAATTTAAAAAACTAAAATTTTTCCACATTTGATTGAATATTTTGGAAAACATAAATGAAAACTCGTTAGATTTTCAATTTGAATGTTTCCATATCATTCCACCAAATGCATTATTTCTCGCAGAAAGTATAATTCTTGTAAATATGTTTGAGGTCGCTGGAAATTCATTGAAAAAGGAGAAGCTATTTCAATCTCTTGTTTTTCAAAAAAAAAAAAAAAAAACATGTTTATTAGGGCTTTATTTTTTCAAACTTATCAAATCTATAAGCGGTGTTTTAGTGTGCGGCACGTCGTTCGGACCTGGAGGAGGTTACATGTCATTTATATGAAGGGTCTTTATGGGAAATAGTATTTTTTCTGATGAATAAATTTGTTGTTCAAAAAATATATATATCTCTAATATACGTCGAACATAAAAATAAATATAAAAAATGTCGTATGGAATTTGACACTACCATTACAGCCCAGTTCAGTCCGCTGGGTATTGCTGTTACCTTTTCTTGTTCTACCATGTATTTATGGGAGCAAATTTCGAAGTTTCAAATTTCATGAGTAGACCCAATTACATTTTGAAAACTAATGGTCTGTTCCAGAACTGCAATAATCTACTAATTTTTAATATTTTTTCGATAACATAAAGGAACAAATGCTATCGTAGTAAAAAATAGTAGCTTCTCGCAGGTTCTGGAACAGAGCATAAATTTACAAAAAAAAAAGTAAGAATACAGCTG
The DNA here is from genome assembly GCF_047663935.1 of Musca autumnalis. Lineage (NCBI taxonomy): Eukaryota > Metazoa > Arthropoda > Insecta > Diptera > Muscidae > Musca > Musca autumnalis. The sequence continues at coordinate 198,823,554 of NW_027411866.1, read as the reverse complement.
ACTGTCACTTGTACCTTATATAAATATGCCTTGGAAAGTCCTTCAAACTTTCAACATTTTTGTTAACCCTGTGTTTACACATGGCAGGACAGTAGAGATCATGTATTAATTGTCAAAAACCCAAAAATTGCCTGTGTGAAGTAGGCGTCCAGACAAGTGCAAAAACAGTTAAAATTTTAAATGAAAATCGATTCCTTTTCGTTTTTCGTTCACATATTTTGTTTTTGTACATATTAGCTTCGTTCCAGAACTTAAAAGTTTTTACACATTTAACACATTTTGAACATTTTTTCCCGAAATGCGTTCCTGTACACCAAAAAAGTTGCAAAATGTTCACTTCCCTTTGAACAAAAATGGCGCTGAATGGCTTTCTCTTTACTTTTTACACGACAAATTTGAGGGAGCAAAAATGTGCAACATGTTTGCCGGCTTCCGATTCGCTGACACGCCGAATTTGACATTTGTTCCAGATTTTTTGACGTTTCTGCCATTTTTCCGTTCCCGTACATTTTGGAAAAATGTGTGCGATGAACTCATTTTTGACCAGAGCTCCGATTTACTCGCGAGTGAACATTTGGGGAAAGGTTGCAAGTTTTTTGGGTGCAATTTTTTTTGGTGGGGCAAGATTATTTGAGGGTGCGGTAAGTTTTTGTGTGGTTGGGGAAGGGGGCAATTTGCCCCCCTCAAGAAGAGTTTCAATCGCGAGTGGAATTCGTGAGAATTAAAGCGAGAATTCGGAGCTCTGTTTTTGACAGTTTTCTCTTTTGAACATTTTACCATTAAAAAAGTACTGGAACGAAGCTATTCTTTTGTTTTCAGCACATTTGTATTGTCATCTCACTTCTTTTTCACAAAAGTGTCAAAGATTTGTTAATCCGACTGTCTATGAAAAATGATGGACAGCTGGAAGACAGCCGACAAATGTATGTATGTATTTGTTAGTAAATCAGAGTTGTATTTGAAGAAAAACTGTCTGGTGTAAACGCCTAGTTACGTTTTCATACGATTTATTCACAATAACAATAAATGTGACGGTTTTGGTCAAATCAGATGCCCTTATCGCTTCCCTTATGTATTAATTGCACCATGCAAGCAATTATAAAAATGGGACGTTTAAAGCAGAAAATCGTGATCAGCTGTTTTTGCTAGAAGACCTGTTAATTGGGACTTGTTCTTATTTCATCATGGATTCTTCTTCTGAGTGACACGCAAAGTCAATTAGGCGTAAGTAATCTTTGTGGCGAAATAAGCAGAACCTTCTTCCGTGTCTGTCTAATGCCCTAGACGGACGACAGCGTTAATTTGCATCAAGAACTGTATATAATTTTACCCTGACAGACGACAGTTTCTGCATTTACGAAACAGCTGATTGCTGGTAGTCAACTGTTTTGTTGTTGTTTACCCCATAGACTAATGAAAACATAGGCGTCGGAATGCTCTCACCGAGTATGTTCGAATTGAGGGTGCTGAAAAAGAAACTCAAAATAAAATGCCAAAAAATACAAGTTAATAAATATTTTGTTCTGGCAAAAGGCTACATGGGGTTAGTTTTAGATGGGAACAATATCCTCAGACAAAAATATCCAAGAAAATATTGCCATTTTCCGCAAAAAACGTTTTGGAACTTTTTTGAGTTTTCGGATTTGAGTAACTTGACAGCGGCAACATTGAGTATTTCTTCGTATATACATTTATTTGTCTATGGTTTACCCTGCAATTTGTTGTTTTCCTTGTGTCTCAGAGCATGAGTATGCTTTCTCTCCTACATGAATATGGGTTCTCTTTTAGGGTATTGCCATATTGAAATACCTAAATTCATTTAAAATTCAGTTTCATTTTGTGCATTAAGAATGTGTATAATGCACGAATTAATTTGAATTAAGGCAGTTAATGCAAATTAACGTTGCCGTCTGTCAAGGGCATCGTCGCCCAAGAGAATTCCATCAAACTAAAGCAAGGGTTTATGTATAGGTGAATAAACAACAATCAAATTATGTTTATCATGCGTTTTTACACACGTACACTGTGAATGAGAGAGAATAGTAAATGCAAAACAACTCAGTGGGCGCCCTCAGTATAGAGATGGGCGATCCTGGTCTAGGGTATAATGGAAGATGATGTTGACGACAAATTACGAAAATTCAGCAACAACGCGTTTAATGTTGTTTGTGTTTTCTCGGCATGTGCCGATTACTGTTATCTCGTGTTGCCCTCTATAATTAGTGATACCATACTACAGCGCTGGTGCCTAATTTGTCATCAGATTGCGTTATTGTGTATCTTGTATGTGTTGTGGAATTAAAGTGGGAAATACCAACAAACACAATTGTGAAAAAGTAATTTCTTTTTTCCTTATCAGTCAAATCAGAATATTAACAACCTTGAACCTGCTACGATGATACAATATCCAAAGGAGATAGCTCCACCAAATAGGCAAATTCGTTGGTATTTTTGGAGGCACATCACTTTCTCGAGGGTAGATAGAAAATTGCGTGATTTTTCATCCTAGACTATGTTGTTGTTGTAGCAGCATAGAAACCCACGTACGATTGATGCTGGTTTGTTAGCCGCTGTACGAAACACTATGGTTTCGGGTCAAGCCGATACGAAAGAACCCACTGTTGGGGGATTAAGTTTGTCTTGTAGTTTGCGTCACTGATGCTCATCCTGCGTTTACACATGGCTGGATAGTTGAGTTCATGTATTGATTGTCAAAAACCCAAAACTGTCAATTCCGTTGCTTAAACGTCAAATGAAATCCAATGGATTTCGGATGAGTTTTCATTTGACGTATACGCAAAGTAAACTCGCCTAATGTAAATCGGGACTATGTAATTTAAAAACATTTTTAATTAAAGTACCACTATGTTTTTTTTGTTTATCTATGTCAAATATCTCTTACTTTTGTTCGATTTTGTTAATCACAATTATCGAACAACTTCTTTTCCCTCTCCAGTGGCTAGGAAGTGTCAGCAGTTGCATTACTAATCGATCGATTAGGTGTTAAATGCTGGGAAACCGTTTTTTGTTGTTATTATTGTTTTATTTTCTTGTGTTATGTTTTATCAACATTGCCTTATTTGATTTATGTTTACAATACCAATTAATTACGATTAATTTTATACTTGTAGGAATGTACAACCCGAGCGAGCACTTACTCTATACATACATACAAATATAAGTGTGTATGTCGTCAGTTTTTGTGATAATTTTCTTCATTGCTTTTATGATTTTTCGTAAAGTTTTTGTTTTTTTAGCGATAAGTTAAATGACTTGGAAAACGTCGTCGTCTTCGAGGACGGCTACAACATGAGTAATATAGACGACGTATGTCTGTACTTTTGTTGCGTAGTAACTACGTAACTTCCAGACATGATTATGGTGTTGCAATACATTGGCATTTATAAATATTATTGAAGATTAAGAGGCAAAAATATTGAGCTAATGCAAGGTTAGTACGAATATTGTTGTAAGTGAAGGCATTTTTTTTAATGTCATTCTGCTGTTCTAGATCAGACGACAGGTATTTGGATAAGCGACACGTGTAATAAAATTATCGGTAAGAAGTCCACTTAATTTGATTTTGACAGGAGAACGACTGATCTTTACGTTGATATGTTTGAAGTTTGTTGGTGTAACTGTTCAAATACCAAAGTTATCATATGAAGTACCTTTAACTTTTAAGTTTTTACTTTTTTTTAATTATTCTTATCATGAGGTCATACCTGAAAGTGTTGTACGGAAATTAAATTCCCAAAAAAAATGTTTGTGCGCCACCTCGAATACAAATGTCAATCCCTAAGATAAGGGCCGTTGAGCGTTTTCTTCCAACAGACCTCTTAAATATGTTATATAGAAACCTCCTAAGGGTCTGCTATTCTTCTTGGGAACTTCAATGTTCATTATTAGCTTTGGCATTCCGTCCTGGGCAATGAACAGAATAATACATTTTGCACGGTAGACGAAGGCGCTCATATGAGGATAAAAGAAGAATATTGCCACAGCTCACCAGGTATCGCCATTATGCCTGATGGTCTGATAAATGAAGTTTTCTGGCAACCTATCATTTCCCTTGGCTCAGGCCATCTTCCCATCATAGTCTTCTCTAACAGTCCATCCGACTTTACAACCTCTGACCCGCGAACTTTTCTGAACCATGGTAATTCACGAGTTGGCTAGTGATCAGAGAATTTATAATTGCCGCCTCCTTTCCGAAATTTAACCTTTATCTTTCTGAAATTCGACACCCTCCAGGCCGCATAGAGTTCGTCGATGATGCGATAGGTTAAATGCCACGTTACTGAATTAGTACAGTTCTTCCATCTGAGGAATATGAAAATATCCGTCGCAAAATCCACTGCCACACTGTTCACAACATGAACGGGTGAAATGAGGCTTCTTTGTTCCGATTCCGACCAGAAAATATTAGGTGTAACTTTCTATAGCATGTTTAAGTCGTCAGCTCAAGCCACAGCTATAGAAGCCACAGAATAAGAAGGTGTTACATCAAATCATGTCAAACGTCACATTTACTCACAATAATGCATTACTGTGAATTGCTTGTTTACATTTTGTATGTGATTTTATTCACAATAACCCATTTTGACAACTGGTATGTAGAGCAGCTGTTTTGGCGTTACACCTTATTATTCCACCATGATCTGCGGGCAGATGTACATATGTATGTCAAGATTTTGTAACCCCTTTTTTACATTTGAACTAGGGATATGCAGCGAAATGCAATAATCGGTTTTCCGATTATTCTGTTTTCGTTTAAAACTTAAAACTCGATTTTCGGTTTAACGATTTTATAAAGGTTTTCCAAAAGTTGACTTTCGAGTTTACATTTGCTCTGTTCCAGAACCTGCAAGAATCTACACATTTTTACTCCGATAACATTTTTTCCTTTATGTTATCGGAAAAAATAGTAAAAATGTGTAGATTCTTGCAGTTCGGGAACAGACCAATTATCAACCGAAACCCTGTTATATCGACCATGCTCATTGGTGCGATAGTGCTGACTACGATTAACCCACTTAAAGCCACTGGTCGTTTAAACGCCAGCAAAAAATGTGAACAAAAATGCAGGTAAAAAACAGTTAAATACGTGTTTTATTGCGGAGTTTTTTGTATTTTGTAATTGTTGGCTCAAAGGTCTGTCCTTCCCCGTTCATAAATTGACATTTGGCCTGCGTAGTTTTTCGCGGTTCGGTCACAAAAATAACCCTTTTCGTGAAGTGATTTTTTGATTTTCTTACAATGGCAAAAAACACATAAGTAGATAATTTACACTTATACAACGCAGAGATTACTTAGAAAACATGTGAAAGTATTATTCTAAAAACATAAATTGTGAATACAAAGCAAGAATTATTCTGTATTACCCTGCAAAGTTAGCTGTCCGTTTAAACGGACAGTGGCAAAATCCACTACCGTAAATTTGTATGGGAAATTGGAGTTTTTTAGAATTATGGATAAAGTAAACATGCCATTCTTTAGGGCGTACGATGGAAAATATGTTATAAAATGAAGAAGATAGAGAATATATTTAAAAATATAAAACAGTTGGCTTTGTGCGTACGACTAAAAATAAAGTTTACTTTATACATATTTGTAAAAAACACCAATTTCCCATACAAATTTACGGTAGTGGATTTTGCCACTGTCCGTTTTAACGGACACCCGATTCCGGAAAAACTATAGGTTTTAAGAAAAAAAGTTATTTTTTAAAAATTGCTTAAAAATGAAAAAAAAAACTAAATTCAATAAAAAATTTCAAATTTTCCAAAAAAAAATTTTTCTGGCGCTAAGTGGGTTAATGGTCGCCTTCGACTAACAATAGACTACGACTAGTAGTCGACTCAATCTTTCGAAAGTCCGATTTTCGCTCAGTCACTACTGATTTTACCATGGCGGAATAATGCACCGGTTACACTTAACCGGTTTAACCCAGTGGGTTTGAGTTTCAAAGTGGGTTAACCCGGCAAAAAAAGTCAAATGTAACCCTACTATAAGAAGGTGTTATGTACATCGATAACAATAATCGGCCCATTTACCACACCAAACGTCAACATTTGTTCACAAATTTGGGCGTTTGGTCTGCTAAATGGTCCGATTATTGTTATCGATGTAACAAAATCTTATTCCGCCATGGTTTTTACAAATTTTACGACTAATAATCGATTTGTCGATTAACCGAAATCGACTTTACTTATCCCTAATTTGAACTTGCCGACAAAAATATCGATTGTAGGAGGTAGCTGAAGAAATGATTCGACATAGTCCATTATGGAATTGGATTTTATTTTGGGAGTCATTTATTTTCGATAGATAGCGCGTTTTCCAGTCATTTCAATTGGTCACCGTATAACTTAGAACTTTTGGACCAATATGTTTGGAAGCATGGATTTGCCTACGAAAAACATAATATCGCTGTCAACAGGACCACAATAAATTTCCAATTTTAAAATTTTGTCGGGAAGCCCGATATGGACCATTTTTAAGTTAAACTAAATTTGGACAAGATATTGAAAATATTAATATATCCAAAGTTTGGACCAAATTGGTTGCCCCGTTCAAGAGATATTGTGCATACCATTTTAGTAACATTTGTTTTAATAGGAAGTACCGGAGATTGTGGACCGACATTACCCATCTTCGAATTTATATTTAAATTCGGCAATTTTCCTTGCGGTATTTATCAGTTTGAAGGTGAGAGAGATGAGGCATATGGCAACCCTTTGCCTCTCAACAACAAACTGACAATTGCCGCAAGGAAAATTGCCTAATTTATAGCTCTGTTCCAGAACTAAAAAGCTTTTAAAATTTTTACCACTTTTACCACAAAATGGACAGAATTGTGAAGATGGAATTTTTCATGTCTAAACATAAGCAAACAGCTGAGGATGTCACCACATAAACAAAGTGAATGATTTTTGTTACAAATGTCATTAACCTTTTAATATCTCGAAGCTTTCAAAGATGGTGATTGAGTGAGAGAGTCTATCATTAGCAATAACATGACAATAAAGAGAGTATTATTTTTTTATAAACTGTCATTTTGTAAATAAATAAATTTTTTAGAGTACAAAACGAACTAATAATAGTTATTATTGATTTTATTGTCTGTCTCTTCGATTCGACACGGTGGTATGCAGTTTATAAAACAAACAATAAAAAAATACGCTTGGTGTAATGAAAAACAATTACTTGCATTTATGGTAGAGATCAAAATGCGAAATGCTAGACAACGTCGGACAATAAAAATGGAATGGTGAAAAAATACATACATAGTTAAATCACTAATTGGTAGTGTTAACAATTACATATACACACAATGTACAAATATAATGATCATTAAAACGATCATTAAAACCACATAAACATACAAATTAACAAACTATTAAAAATATCAATTTCAAATATCCGCATATATGTATACCATGCCCGATTTGAAAATATCAATATTTTGCACAACGATTCATTTGCCAAACCTTTATTTATTCAGAAATAAAAACATATTTTGAATCTGTTTGTCAAACCCAAAGTCTTCTTTCTTCAAATTTGAAACAAAACAAATTTTATTTCAAACTTAATTTACATAAATTACAAATTCCAATGCATTGAGCGATGAGGATGACGGAGCAATGATAGTGTGATGACAATGTCATCACAATTACCAAAACATTAGATCATTTTCATGCACACAACACATACATACCTACTACACCCGTTTGTTTTGTTTCTGAAATGATGACTTCAGAGCCAACATGGCTGACTGGGCTACCTTGCTGAAATCTTAAGGTGTTCACTACTTTGTTGTGAGTTGTTTTTTTTTATTTTTTTATTATTTTAATTATTTGTCACACCCAACAAAGCAAAAATAAATCGTGACTTTTTTAAATCTACGCGAAGAAAGGTGGGGGAATGAAATTAAAAAAAGGTAAATAAAGTCAAGAGTCGGGAGGTAGCTAAGGAAAGTCATATAGAATAATTAGTGAAGATCTATCAGGCATCTATGGGGAGAAGGACTCCACAATATTTTCTTTCGATAGACCTCCGATTTAGAAGTCAAGCTTTATATACACAGTTTTTTTTCACTAGAAAATTTGTCCCGTAAGGATTTGTAAGCACAGTCTATACAGTCGGACACTAAGCCCACCTTATTGTTATGTTTGTTGTCAAAAACATTATTGTGATTTAAAATACAAAGAAACTTAAATCACAATAATGTAAAATCTATTATGTTTGTTGCATGGCAGAACTACCAGGTAGTAGTATCACACCAGCTGATCGAATATGAAATGTCAAATCCCTTTATAAAAAAAATATTTTTGTTGTAATTTCCCCAACAACATAAAGAAAGTTTTGACATAACATATTCAAAATTTTACGATGCCACTACCTGGGTAATTGTGCCATGGTTTGTTGTCAAAAGTTGTTAACAGAACTCCATGGTGGAATAAGAAGGTGTTATGGGCCAATTAGAACTGACCTCAATAGCCGGATTTAGCGCATTATCAGGATTTATTTGCTAAATCCGGCGATAATCTACTAGATTTCCCATACAAAAATAAATCCTCGTATTGAGTGGATTTATTTTAAATCCGGCATAAAACCTAGTATACAACTCTGTTTTTTGCAACATGTTGCTAGAAAATACAAAAAGTTGCAAGCTGGCACAAGAAACAAGGTAGATGCATCGGTGAATTTACAATAAAAATAATTTAAAATGTAAAAATTTGTAAACAAGGCGGAAAAATTAAATTTACTTTGATATACAAAGTTGATTTTAATCAACCAAGACTACAATTTACGATGTCTAAACGATAAAATAATTCTTTATTTGCTCATTTTCAATATTAAGCAATAAATTTGTAATTTGCTGTATGTTTTTGTGACGAATTCAATTTACAATAATTTCTTTTGACGCTTAAAATTCGATCAGATGGGCTAATGCATCTACCTTGGTAATTGTGCTATGAACAAAAATCAGCTGACTGCCATTTAAATCCTCCAAAGTTATATCTAAATGCAATGAGATTTGTACTGGATTTATTAAATCCAGTTGAGGATTTATAGCTAGTCTAATGCTATGTTTACATTTACGAAATCCACTCGATTTCATCTGTCAAATTCATATGTTAAACGTCAAATGAAATCCAATGGATTTCAGATGAGATTTCATTTGACGTTTGAGCTATGGAATTGACAGATGAAATCGAATGGATTTCGTAAATGTAAACTTAGCATAATGCCTGATTTAGACTATGCTGGATTTAGCAAATCCAGTGGATTTAAGTTGTCATTTTCATACAACATATGTCAAATAAAACCAGATAATTGCTAAATCCAGCGTAATCTAAATGGACTTTAAATGAGCTATTACATCAAATCATACCAAATGTCAAATTTGTTCACAATAACGTATTACTGTGAATTGCTTGTTTACCTTTTGTATGTGATTTTATTCACGATAATGCATTTTGACAACTAGCGTTATAATCAGCTGTTTTTACCGTTGTACCTGTATTATTGTGCCATGGAGAACTCTGAATGGCCTACTTTGTTTGTAAGATTGGCTAGCTGACTTTTAATCAGCTGTTCAATGTAAACAACTTAAAATGTTAACTTTTTTGACCAAGAAAATTTCACATTTTTAGATTCTAAAGCGTTGTGGATTGGATTCTTGCTTTAAATAAGTAAAATGTTTTTTCTCGTACAATTTCGGAAACAGCTGACTTTCTTTGCATTTTCTTATAAAATGTTGTTCGATAACTTTCTGCACTGAGAGAAGTTGCTGGAACTTGCTGAGTAATTAATTATTGCTGGAAAAGTTATCGTACTGACCTAATGTAGATGAAATAAATGCAGTTGTAGATTGTGGTGGGACATTTGCAACAACAGAGTTGTGGTTCGTTAGTAGTAGACCATAAGACCTTTGTCAGATCTTCTATCCACAGGAGACTTAAAATGTCTTCTATCTATAAAAGAACTTGTGTCTCAGCCATTTTTATACCCTCAGCATTTATGGTAACGAGGGTATATACACGTTCATACGGGCAAAATGTGCCTCAGCGAAATAATGGTTTTAGACCCCAAGTATGTTTGGACGAAATGTGTTTCAGACAATTTGGAGTCGATTTAGCAATGTCCGTCCATCTGTCTGTTTGGTTGGCTGGAGCGCACGAAAACTCTTGAACAGATCAACCGATTTGGTCCAAAATTTGGCTTTCGTAATGTTTTGTCAAAACTTAGTTTAAGTTCGAAGATGGGTTATATCGGTCCACTCCTTCCGGTACCTCCCCCACAAAAGTTCTGAAATGTTTGGAAAATTTGTGCGCACGATAACGTTTGAAGGAAGCAACCGATTTGGTCCATACTTGGCTCATCGTGAAATTTCTACCAATCGATCCACTCTTTCGGGTACCTCCCACACAAAATTTCGGAAAAGTTCAGTTTAGGACCTGTTCACGAATAGCTTTGATTTTTGTTGTAGCAACTTGTATTCACTGCCCCCCCCCCCCATACGACGGTACACATTTCATCAGGGGCAAGTCCATACTTCTTGAGAAAATAGCCTGAAAGTTACAAAAAACCCCTATGACACCGTGTGTAGTGGTTGGAGCGCAAAATAACTCTCGAACGGATCTGCCGATAATATTTTGTGCAAACTTAGTTTAAGTTCGAAGATAAACCATATCGGTCCACTCCTTCAGGTACCTCCCCCAGAAAAGTTCAAAACTGTTCAGAAAAATTGTGCGCACGATAACTCTTGATGGGAGTTACCGATTTGGTCCATACTTTACACATCCCATTATATCTACCAGATATAGATCAGGTTCAAATATGGACTATATTTGTTCACTTCTTCGGGTACATCCCACACAAAATTTTGGATAAATTCACTTTAAGACCTGCTCTCGAATCACTTTGATTTTTGTTGAAGCAACTTGCATTCGATACCTCAATTACGGCAGTAAAAGTTTTTTCAGGGGCAAGTCCATACTTCTTGAGAGAACAGCCGGAAAGTTGTAAAAACCCCCTATGGCACCATATGTAGTGGCTGGAGGGCTTGAACCGAATACTGCGTTCGTCCACACGTTGAATTTCGTAATATTTCTTCGAATATTAGATGAAATTCGAAGGTGGTGCTTATAGGTCCACTCCTTCAGGTACCTCCCCTACAAGAGTTCGAAAATATTCGCTAAAATGGTACGCGCGATTTCTCATGGACGTAGCAACCGATTTGGTCCAAATGTTGGATCTCTAAATATTGTTGAAACTTAGTTTATGTTCAAATTTGGGCCATATCTGTCCAATCCTTGTGGTACCACCCACAAAAATGTCCAACATTTGTGGGTGGTTCGAGGAGGCCTTCTATAGATACTGGACCTTGTAAAGATCGTCAATGAATATAAGACCTTTTAAAGGATATCTAGATAGACGACTTCCTCTAAAGGTCTGCTATAGAAAGAGGACCTCCTAAAGGTTTCGAGTTCACTGTTTTTATTTGAACATACATAACGACACACTGACGTTCTTCTTAATAGTTTTATACTGCCAGTGTCTTTATGAATAGATTGTATTATATTAGTACATACATATGTATTTATGTGCATTGTATATTGCACGTATGACTATGTGATAATATTTATTATATTGTATACATATTGTACATGCATGTGTACATATGTTCTTACATATTGAAAAAAATAATTGTACGTCATTTGAAAATAAATGAAGAAACGGTGCCAGACGAATTGACATTTAATTAAAAAAGAAAATTTCCTATCACTACCCGGCCAGCCAATTGCCAGTTGTTATGGTCAGTAAAGTACACATAGCAGAAGTGCAAGACACATTTACATATGTACATACAAAACAAACGGACATAAGGGTTGTTGTTACAGACATATGGTGGACCGTATGGTATTTCAGTTCAGAAATCTTACTGGTAGGATTTTCTAAAGGGTGTTAAAGAAGAATTGTATATCGCCTCGTTTTAATGACGTTTTTTTGCGATTTTTAAACCAAATACATATGTACTTCATCTCCATATGGGTGTTAAAAAACAATAACTAAGATTCTACTCATTGGAAAAAGTTTGCCCAATTTCCTCTTCTTCCACCAATTAAAAATATTAAATGGTTTTAAAAGACCTAAAATTCTCGAATAGATTTGTAGGTCAACTTCAGATATTGGGAAAACACCCTACTGAAAAATCCACTCTAATAAAAGCTCCTCCAATTAGAACTCCAACGAGTTGAGCCAAGCAGCAATTAAATATTGTATTTATTCTAATAAGTTGTCAAAGCTAAAATTTCTTTTAACGTGGCAAATAAACCCCTTCACCACAACACACAATGGCATTATCTTAACACTTCTTTTCAACACTTCTAAACTCCTATCTTTGAAAAGTTTGCAGTTTTAACTTCTGAAATGCAAAAAAAAATATTTAACTTTTTTTTTGTTAAAACAAGTGCCAATAACAATAAAAAACAACTCTACGACAATCTCTTGAAAAAATAAAAAAAAACATTTTTTGTTGTACTGTCAAAGACGACGTCGTTGATCTACGTACTATGTACGACGTATACAACAGTAACAACAACAACATTAAAAAAATAAAGATATGGATGAATTTTGAAAAAAGAGCAGAAAAAAATACGACGTATGCATACGGCTATTATCGGTTATATGGCGTATGTGTGTGTATGAGCGAGCTCGTATCTATGTGGAAAGTGTAAAAAGATAAAGACAGTGATGCTAATTCAGCTGTTTTTCAGAACACTTTGTGTATTTATTGAAAGGATTAAGATAATTATTAGGAGCCGGAGTACTATGGGACTATGACCAAAAAAAAAAAAACAAGTAAAAAAGTATCAGTCGGCTTTGTCGACAGAGATATACCCTCAGCTTAGGTAAATTGAAACTTTCATCTACGGACAGATCGAATGTATTTAGGGACTTTTCAGAATTTTGTAGCCCTTTTGGACACTTGAACTTGCCGACAAAAATGTGGATTAGGATTAAAGTTCTAAAGTGTTGCGGAAGAGGGGTAAAGAAATGAGCCGACATAATCAATTATGGAAGTGGATCTTATATTGGAAGTCATATCTTTTCGATAGACAACGCTCCCACTGGTCATTTCAGTGAGTCATCGCATAAATTTTTTACCAGTATGCCAGCAAGCATGGACTTGTCCACGAAAAACATAATATCGCTGTAAACAGGACCACAACGAACAGCATCGGTATAAATTTCCAAAGGATCTTCGAACAGACCCTAAGCTGCACTTAGACACAAATGTTGAACTTTTGTGGGTGAGCTACTCTAAGGAGAGGACCGATGTGGGCCATTTTATAATTTTAATTTTGGACAAAATATTAGGAGATCCACAGTTTGGACCAAATTGAGCAGGTCGGGAGGTACCCGAAGGAGTGAACAAATATAATCCATATTCGAACCTGATTTGGTAGATATATTACGATGTGTAAAGTATGGACCAAATCGGTCACGGCCTACAAGACCTATCGTGCGCAATTTTTTCCGGACATTTTTGAACTTTTGTGGGGGAGGTACCTGAAGAAGTGGACCGATATGGCTTATCTTCGAACTTAAACTAAGTTTGGACAAAATATTACGAAGGCCAAATTTTGGACCGCATCGGCAGATCCGTGCGAGAATTATCTTGCGCTCCAACCACTACACACGGTGTCAGAGGGGCTCTTTGCAACTTTTAGGCTATTTTCTCAGGAAGTATGGACTTGCCCCTGTTGAAACTTATACCGTCGTACAGGGCAGTGAATACAAGTTGCTACAACAAAAACCAAAGCGAATCGAGGCCAGGTCCTAAACTGACTTTTTCGAAAATTTGTGTGGGAGGTATCAGAAGGAGTGGACCGATTGAGTCCATATTGCAACCACATCTAAGTCTGATAGAAATTTCACGATGTGCAAAGTATGAATTATATCGGTCAGTCCCTTCAAGAGTTATCGTGCGCACAATTTTTCCGAACATTTTTGAACTTTTGTGGGGGAGGTAAAGGAAGGAGTGGACCGAAATAACCCATCTTCGAAATTAAACTAGGTTTGGACAAAATATTACGAGGAACAAATTTTGAACCGAATCGGTTCATCCGTTCGAGAGTTATCGTGCGCTCTAGCCAGACAGACGGACGGACATGGCTAAATCAACTCCAAATTGTCTGAAAGGGATATTGAGGCCACAGCCTTCAAAACACCAGAAATCCAGAGGTACCGTTCTATGGGGGCTATGAACAACAAATTTCAGGTGGAAAGTTTTATACCCCCAGCAGAGACAAAATACCAAATTTCAGTAATTTCGTGGGATAATAAGGCCACAACTTTCAAAATACCGAAAATCGGGAGGTACCGTTCTATGGGGGCTAAATGAAGACGTGGACCTATAGCGACAAATTTCAGGTGGAAGGTTTTGTACCACCAACGAAGACTAAATACTAAATTTCAGTCAGTTGAGTGGGATATATAGGCCACAAGCTTCAAAATACCGAAAATCGGGAGGTTCTTTCTATGGGGGCTATACGAAGACGAGGGCCTATACCGAGAAATTTCAGGTGGAATGTTTTATACCCCCAACGAAGACTTAATACAAAATTTCAGCTATTTCAGTGTGATGTTGAGGCCACATCCTTCAAAATATCGCAAGTCGGGAGGTACCGTTCTATGGGGGCTATCTGAAGACATGGACCTATGCAGACAAATTTCAGGTGTAAAGTTTCATACACCCAACGAAGACATTTCGGTGGCATATTCAAGACAGAAATCCTTGCATATGTTTTTGCATATGCTCACTTTATGCAAATATGTAAAAATATGCACGATATGCAAAATATGCAAAACTTTCTGGGCCTAATTCGTTTTATTTTGTGATAAAACGAGTTTCTGTGTAATCAGATTTTTTCCACGACCATCCTAACCATATATGCATTTACATAGGATTCCGCTGTCTAGTGATTGGTTATAAAAATCGCATATACAATTTTTTTTATACCCTCAGCATTTATTCTAGTTTCATACGGGCAAAATGTGTCTCATCGAAATAATGGTTTTAGACCCCAAGTATGTTTGGACGAAATGTGTTTCAGACAATTTAGAGTCGATTGAGCAATGCCCGTCCGTCTGTCTGGCTGGAGCGCACGATAACTCTCGAACGGATCAACCGATTTAGTCCAATATTTGGCTTTCGTAATATTTTGCCCAAACTTAGTTTAAGTTTGAAGATTAGTTATATCGGGACACTCCTTCCGGTACCTCCCCCACAAAAGTTCGAAAATGTTCGGGAAATTTGTGGGCACGATAACTCTTGAAAGGAGTAACAGTTGGTCCATACTTTGCTTATCGTGAAATTTCTACCAGACTTAGATAAGGTTACAATGTGGACTCAATCGGTCCACTCCTTTGGGTACCTCCCACACAAAATTTTGGAAAAGTTCAGTTTAGGACCTGCTCTCGGATATCTTTGATTTTTGTTGTAGCACCTTGTATTCACTGCCCCCCATACGACGGTAGAAGTTTCATCTGGGGCAAGTTCATACATCCTGAGAAAATAGCCTGAAAGTTGCAAAAGAAACCCCTATGGCACCGTGTGTAGTGGTTGGAGTGCAAGATAACTCTCGAACGGATCTGCTGATTCGATTCACAATTTGGCCTCTGTTTAAACTATCGTCCAAACATAGTTTAAACTCGAAGATAAGCCATATCGGTCCACTCCTTCAGGTACCTCCCCCACAAAAGTTCAAAAATGTTCGTAAAAATTGTGCGCACGATAACTCTTGAAGGGAGTGACCGATATAATCCATACTTTGCACATCCTAATATATCTACCAGATATAGATCAGGTTCGAATATGGACTATATTTGTCTACCTTCTGGTACCTCTCAAACACAATTTCGGATAAGTTCACTTTAAGACCAGCGCTCGTATCACTTTGATTTTTGTTGAAGCATTCGCTACCTCCATTACGACGGTACAAGTTTTTTCATGGGCAAGTCCATACTTTTTGAGAATACAGTCTGAAAGATGCAAAAAACCCCTATGGCACCATATGTAGTGGTTGGGGAGTACGATAACTCTCGTACTGATCAACCGATTTGGTCCAAAATTTGGCCTTCGTCATATTTTGTCCAAACGTAGTATCAGTTCGAAGATGAGCAATACTGGTCCACAACTTCCGGTACTTCCCCCCTGTTGTTTTCTCAAGAACTATGGACTTGCCCCTGAAAAAACTTTTACCATCGTAATTGAGGCAGCAACTTGCATTTGCTTCACGAAAAATCAAAGTGATTCGAGCGCAGGTGTTTAAGTGAACTTAACCGAAATTTTGTGTGGGAGGTACCCGAAGGAATGGACAAATATAATCCATATTCGAACCTGATCTATATCTGGTAGATATTTTAGGTTATGTAAAGTATGGACCAAATCCGTCACTCCCATAAAGAGTTATCGTGCGCACAATCTTTCCGAACATTTTTGAACTTTTGTGGGGGAGGTACCTGAAGGAGTGGACCGATATGGCTTAACTTCGAACTTAAACTTTGTTTGGACAAAATAGTACGAAGGCCAAAGTTTAGACCCAATCGGCAGTTCCGTTCGAGAGTTATCGTGCGCTTCAACCACAACACACGGTGTCATAGGGGATTTTCGCAACTTTCAGGCTGTTTTCTCAGGAAGTATGGACTTGCCCCTGATGAAACTTGTACCGTCATATAGGGGGCAGTGAATACAAGTTGCTACAACAAAAATTAAAGCGATTCGGGAACAGGTCCTAAACTGAACTTTTCCGAAATTTTGTGTGGGAGGTACCCGAAGGAGTGGACCGATTGAGTCCATATTGGAAGCACATCTAAGTCTAGTAGAAATTTCACGATGTGCTAAGTGTGGACCAAATCGGTTACTCCCTTCAAGAGTTATCGTGCGCACAAATTTTCCGAGCATTTTCGAACTTTTGTGGGGGAGGTACCGGAAGGAGTGGGCCGATGTAACCCATCTTCGAACTTAAACTAAATTTGGGCAAAATATTGCGAAGTGCAACATTTGGTTCGAATCGGTTGATCTGTTCGAGAGTTATCGTGCGCACCAGCCAGCCAGACAGACGGACGGACGGACATTGCAAAATCGACTCCAAATTGCCTGAAACACATTTCGTCCAAACATACTTGGGGTCTAAAACCATTATTTCGATGAGGAACATTTTGCCCGTATGAAAGTGTATATACCCTTTCTAGCCTTAAGGGCTGAGGGTATAATAAATAAATAAATAAATAAATAAAAATATCTCTGAGTGTTTTTTGTTCGGTGTTGTGTCAATATCATCAAAGGCGTCAGCGTCCAAGAATTTTTTCACAAAATCTAGACTTTTTATATTTTTCCAGAATTTCTTACCGAATTCGGACTCACTTTCTTCAAAAATGTTGCACCGAATTTCCAGATTTTTTTTCGAATTCAGACCGATTTCTTTCAGATAATCTAAATTTTTTCTCCGAATTCGGATCGAATTCGTCGCGAGAATTTCCTTAAAATTTCCTCGTCCATGCAACTTTAGTACCGAATTCGATACGAATTCGGAAAAAATGTTAGCTGGGGAGCTTTCGAAAATGGAAAATATCAACATTCGAACCCCAGTGCGTATTATTGTTATTAATTAGAAAAAAAAATTAATAACAATCATACGCCCTGTTAGAAAATATAAAATATTACAAAAACCCAACAAGTTAACACTAATTTTGGGCCTATCTAGTTCAATTGTACGACCTTATTCAGTATCTAGTTCAATGGTCTCCGGTTGTTTGTATAAACAAACTGCGTATACGTAATATCACATGTTAGTTTGTATGACGTTACTCATACTATTTTGAACCTGGACAGAGAACTATGATCTTTATTGCCCAACTCTTGTTAAAACACAACAAATTGCATTTATTTTTAAGCGATTTTATTGTTTTTCCTATTTTTTAACTTTTTCCTATTTTTCAACTTTTTCCTATTTAACGATTTTTTGCGGCTGCCCAACAATTGACATCACTGGATAAGGCTTAGTTGAGGAGATCATTGGAACACAACAAATTCCATTATTGCATTTATTTTTAAGCAATTTTATTATTTTTCCTATTTTTTAACTTTATTCTATTTAACGATTTTTTGCGACTGTCAAACAATTGACATCACTGGATAAAGCTTAGTTGAGGAGATCATTGGTTTTGTTGTGTTATTGTTTTGTTCGGTTACTTTGTAGCCACACCACAGTTGAGTGATCATCTGCTTGCCGATGTTTGCTCACAAATGGGGGTATACAAGAAACAGACAGACAGACAGACGGACACAAACACATACATACATAGATATGTACTCATTAGATCTCCTCTCTACGTAATTTCTTTCTTATATACAAAAAATACCGTCATTCCATTTCATATTGCTGTTGCTCACTCTTTTTGTTGTGATTAGTGTCGTTGTTTTTGTTGCTGCTTTTGTTGTTGTTATTATTATTGTGATGGGGTTTTGTGGGGAGAACACAACGTCCCTCCACCAAAAACATTCACACATTCATACGTATGAATGTTGTTGATATTATTTTTATTTTGTTGTTGTTGGGTTATTCGTATTTTGTTTCTACATATTCCTTTGGTGGTGATGTGATGATGATGTTTGGCTGGTTGTTGGTCGGTTGGACGATTGGCTGGTTGGGTTGAATTTGCTTATCTTTTGTCGCGTTTTTGTCGACGACGTTTTGGCGACGTCGTTAAAATATTTTTGCGGCGATTACGTCAAGATTACTTTTTAATAATACCACAACTTTTTTAGTTGTCTTTGACTGTGTGCTCTTTGTTATTATTATTTTCTTATTTAAATATTAAAATTTATTTTAGAAAAACAATTTTTTTTTCTAAAAAGGGGGTCATAAAGATATATATTTTGATGGTGGCTAAAATAAATACTTAAACAAATTAACACATCATATGGTTGTGGTTGTTGTTGTGTTGGTTTTTATTTGTTTTCATTACTATAAATAACTATTTTTTTTCTTTTCTCTTTTTTCACATATTTAACAAAAATAATACCCGTTTTTTTTGGAACTCACAATTTTGTTTAAATATATATTTTTTTTGTTTTAAAATAATTGTTTAATATTTTTGTTTAGCAAAAAATATTTCGTTTTAATTGGCGCGTTATAGGAATTTTTTGGTATTTTTTCGAACCCGTCCGTTTTTTTTTCTTCTCTGATTTTTTGTATTAACTTTTGTTGTTGTTGTTTCTTTCTACTTTCTTAATATGCAAAAAAGCGCGTTCGTTACTCACAGCGACTACTTTACGTAGTAGACTGAAATTTTGATGACAACACAACGACGTCTATCGATAGAGCCCACAAAAAACGTACTGCTGCGCCGGTTCTCTTGCTGCTACAGAGCATTGCCAGCAAAAGAGCTGGCAAGAAAGTAAAACAGCAGCAACAACAACAATAATGATATTATAAGCATAACACCCAATTCTCCTTGTTCGTTGGTTGTTCTCTTTGGCCCCCCCTTTTGGCAACATCATCGGGCTTTAATACAATGATTACGATTATATGAATATATATGTATATACATACATACGTAGTCGTCGTTTCTCGTATGCAAACAAATAGACAAACATACATAAAGGCTTTTTATTATTCGTTCAGTATGAAGTCGTATTCGTTCGTATATGGGGTGTTCCATATGGAATTGGTTTCGTTTGAGTTTGGACTGTTTGCTATATCTTTCCTATTACCTGAGTATTATAGCCTAACAAAACTTTTCTACAAGTAGTTTTGTTAGACACGTCGCACAGTGGGAAAATCAAAAAATTTACTTGAAGGAAACTATGAAACTCTAGTACAGTATTGAACTAGAATGTTGATTGTACTCAACGGGCTGTTTTCTCAAGAAGTATGGACTTGCCCCTGAAAAACTTTTACCGTCGTAATTGTGGCAGCGAATGCAAGTTGCTTCAAAAAAATTAAACTGATTCGAGAGCAGGTCTTAAAGTGAACTTATCTTATTTTGTGTGATAGGTACCCGAAGGAGTGGACAAACATAGTCCATATTCGAACCTGATCTATATCTGGTAGATATATTAGGATGTGTAAAGTATGGACCAATCGGTCACTCCCTTCGAGAGTTATCGTGCGAAAAATTTTTCCGAACATTTTTGAACTTTTGTGGGGGAGGTACCAGAAGGAGTGGACCGATATAACCCATCTTCGAACTTAAACTATGTTTGGACAAAATATTACGAAGGCCAAATTTTGGACCAAATCGGTTGATCCGTTCGAGAGTTATCTTGCGCTCCCACCACTACACACGGTGTCATAGGGGATTTTTTATCTTTCAGGCTATTTTCTCAGGAAGTATGGAATTGCCCCTAATGAGACATATACCGCCGCTAGCGGGGCAGTGAATACAAGTTGCTACAACAAAAATTAAAGAGATTTGAGAACAGGTCCTAAACTAAACATTTCCGAAATTTTGTGTAGGAGGTACCCGAAGGAGTGGACCGATTGAGTCCATACTGGAACCTCATCTAAGTTTGGTATTTCCCGATGTGCAAAGTATGGATCAAATCGGTTACTTCCTTCCGAACATTTTCGAACTTTTGTGGGGGAGGTACCGGAAGGAGTGGACCGATATAACCCATCTTCGAACTTAAACTATGTTTGGACAAAATATTGCGAAAGCCAAATTTTGGACCAAATCGGAACGAATGGATCGAGAGTTATCGTGGGCACCACCCAGCCAGACAGACAGACGGACGGACATTGCTAAATCGACTCCAAATTGTCTGAAACGGATTTCGACTAAACATACTTGGGGTATAAAACCATTATTTCGATGAGGCACATTTTGACCGTATGAAAGTGTATATACCCTCGTTAGCATAAATGCTGAGGGTATAAAAAGACGGACAAGGGGTACGTCATTTAGAAGTTGTCAATGATTGCCTAGCAGAAGAAAGCAGACAGCTTCTAGCCCTTCTGCAGCAGACGGTGGCCCTGAGCCTTAACCAGGATAGTACTTTTGCTGAGACAGAGGATAGTTTTGTCGGATGACGAACTCGGTATCACAGCGGGGGGATTTTTAAATAAAACGGGGTCAAAGTTCACATTTTTAGGTTTTTTTTTTAGTTTTCACGGTTTCACGAAATGGGACTAAAAAAAATGTTGTAGCTGTGAAAATTCTGTACAAGATTGGCCTGCATAATATTTTCGTAGGTTTTAACGTTTTTGAGATATAGAATTTCAGGTCAATCATTTAGATTTTTTCTCTGGTCTTCAGGATTTTGCTTGAAAACCGCAAGTCCCATCGGAATGGGACTAAAGAATATGTTGTAACTGTGAAAATTCTCTAAAATATTGGCTTTTGTATCATTTTCCTAGGTTGTACCATTTTTGAGATATATATGTTTAAGTTGGGAAATTGCAGTTATGACACTGTTTTATAAGGAGACGATACTGTCAGTGCATCGTCCCAATTTGAACTTCTATATCTCAACAAGTAAGAAAAGACTTAAGTTCGGCCGGGCCGAACTTTTTATACCCTCCACCACAAATTTCAGCCATTTCGGTGGATTAATGTGACCACAAACTTCAAAAAACCGAAATCCGGAAGGTACCGTTCTATGGGGGCTATATGACGGCGTGGACCTATACCTAAAAATTTCTGGGGGAAAGAAGACTAAATAACAAATTTCAGCCATCTCGGTGTGATAATGAGGCTAAAACCTTCAAAATATCGAAAATCGGGAGATATCGCATTATGGGGGCTATATCAACACGTGGACCTATATAAAAATTTTATAGTAGAAATGTTTCTTAGTCTCTGAAAACACAAATACAAAGTTACAACCGACACTTTGGTCAAATGGGTCGGATACATTCAAAATATATTAAAATGACGTGTACTATAAAGGGGGTCTTATGTGGGGGCTATACCAAAACGTGGACCTATATAACCCAACTTTGGTAGGAATGTTTTCTGGCCTCTGAAGACACAAAGTACCAAATTACAACCAATTCCGCGGTCAAATGGGTCTAATACGTTCAAAATATACTAAAATGACGCGTACTTTATATGGTGCCTTATATGGGGGCTATACCAAAACGTGGACCTATATAACCCAACTTTGGTAGGAATGTTTTTTGCCCTCTGGAGACACAAAATACCAAATTACAACCAATTCTGTGGTCAAATGGGTCTAATACATTCAAAATATACTAAAATGACGCGTACTTTATATGGGGCCTTATATGGGGGCTATACCAAAACGTGGACCTATATAACCCAACTTTGGTAGGAATGTTTTTTGCCCTCTGGAGACACAAAATACCAAATTACAACCAATTCTGTGGTCAAATGGGTCTAATACATTCAAAATATACTAAAATGACGCGTACTTTATATGGGGCCTTATATGGGGGCTATACCAAAACGTGGACCTATATAACCCAACTTTGGTAGGAATGTTTTTTGGCCTCTGGAGACACAAAGTACAAAATTACAACCAATTCGGTGGTAAAATGGGACAAATATCTTAAAAATTCCTTAAAACGACGACGCGTCACGCGTCATTTTGTATGGGGGCTATACGAAAGCGTGGACCTACATAGCCCGCTTTCAATACCAAAAGTCCTACGTTAATATAACATATTTTCCCAAAGTTTCATCAACCTACGTCAATCCGTTCGGACGCTAGAGTGATTTCCACAGACGGACAGACGGACAGACGGACGGACATGGCTATATCGATGTAGAATTGCACGCTGATCAAGAATATATATACTTTGTGGGGTCTACAATGATTATTTCGAGTAGTTACAAACGTAGTGACAAACTTAATATACCCCCATCCTATGGTGGAGGGTATAAAAACGGTAAAATCTACAAATCAAAAATGCCGACTTGAATGGCGATTTATTTAAAAATCGCTCAGGCATTTTTTTTTGTTTTTTCTCATCTATGAACAATGAAGTTCCAGAATCCGCAAAAACTTCCTGGGTGTAAGTACCTTCCATTTAAAGTTGCTTCAAGAGCGCCGTGTATAACTAGCCTTCCGAGCAGGGTTGCCGAATTTGACGATTTATCAAAATGACGATTTTTGGCCCAAAATTGAAAAATGACGATTTGACGATTTTATGGTCCAAAATGTCGATTTTTCACGTAATCCAGAATTGCATGAAATAAAAGACGATAACTATATTTTGACCAAAATTTCACGAAAGGCTTAAAGGAAAGCAATGTTCCAAACTCGATTTTATGAGCTTTTTTTTAACGTTTTATAGCAATTTCCAGATGGATGGGCTATATTTAGGCAGATATCTGGAATACAGGTTTTTGCCTCAAAAGTTTCATTTAGGATTGTTAATTGATAAAAATCTTCCTTGAAAAGTTTTCGAGATAAAATACTTCCTACCGATGCCCTCTTTAATTACAGTTGTTGTCGATTTCCGAGTGACCATCAAACAAAATGTACGTGTACTGACAAACATGGACGATCACACTGTCAAGCAAGCGATATTTGAGATTATCTGTCATTCAAAACTGGCAATGTGTACCCAGCTTTACCTTGCACCACAGGGAAAACTATCATCTTCTGAAAGCTGTTTTTATAGCCGTATTTAAGTGATATTGGGTTAGATTTATTGCTGTAGGTTGTATATTTTATGTTGTCAGTCTCATTGACAAAACTATCAGCGAAAAAATCGCACTAAAAGGTAACCAAACCTAGTTTTGGATCATTTTGACGATTTTCCAAATTTCGTTGACGATGTGACGATTTTTTTGACGATTTCCGACCAAACCCTGTCGGCAACGCTGCTTCCGAGGCAATACGCTACTGTGGATGGAACTCCAACTAAAGTTTTGGCTGCAAATTCCCACTGCCTCAACTACATAACAAACCGGTTGGCTAAGAGAAAAAGATGTAGCTTAGGTCGAACCCTCATCCATCTCGATCAGGTAGTTTGAATTGATCAGGACCAATCTCAAGGCGGTGTGCAAGTTTGAAAAAAAAAACATATCCTCACTTTTCCAAGAGAAATCCTGACCATCATAAGGTCATCCCGGTGACTAAAGAGGCCATGATGAGTTTAATGTCAATATCGAACCCTAGCCGCTAATGGGAGTAGCGTGGGCGATGCACTACCCCAGGTAATACGTCGGCAGGGGATACTCATTCATTTAAGTGTAAATTAATCAGGATCAATCTCAGCGTGGTGAGCTAGTTTACGACGGTAGTCGTAGATAAACTGTCCACGGTGGAAATAGCCAATCCGTCGAACCCACAGAAGAACGGTCCATTGCCTGAAGCCGATAAAACTAGTCTTCCGAGGCAGGACTCTACTGAAAATGGAACTTCGACCAAAGTTGGTAAATCTTTTGATTAAGGCGAAGAGGGCGTAGTGTAGGTCGATGCACTACTTCAGAAAGTACATCGCCAGGCGACACTTTTGCATCTCCAAGAGAGAGTGTGTGTTTATCGAGATCTCAATACGCTGAGCAAGTTCGAGAAAAAGTACCCTCACTTGCCCAAGAGAAATCCTTAATAAGATTCCTCTCATCCCGATGATCAATGTCAAGATCGATGCCTGTAGCACCTAAAGTCGATGTTGACATGACTCAATGTCCCACGAATGTTTCACATCTTTTGACCACTAAAGCTTTTTCAAACGGAGGCTCTGCCACCACACATGTCGGACATCCCTAGAAGGATGTTCTGTCAAAGGAAGTTAAATCAGCCCCAGTTAAAATTAAAACTGCAGAAAACTAGGGAGTCTTAGCCGGAACGGCCCTTCTTCATCAAAGAACACCACGGTGAAGAGAGTTAGACCAACAGAGGAATTACACCCTAACGGCCTCAACACATAAAAAGCATGGCATTCTTGCTGAAGTCATATCTGATAAAAGACTAAAGACCAAGGTTGACCTACTAAAAAGATTTCAGAATCACATTTGAATTAGGTCGAACTTGGTCTTTAGTCATTTACCAGATATGGCTTAAGCAAGAATGCCATACTTCTTATGTGTCGAGGCCTTAAGGCCAAGAGACTCAACTAGAGTCAGAACTCCAAACCTTCCACCTCCTTTGAACATGTTTATGCTTGTATCGGCTTTTCCGTGTTGGGCGCAGAATATACCGGTATGTCTGCTCCAATTTTTTTTGTTCGGGACGGAGAAAGGCCCATGACCAATATGGATGTGGTCGGTTTGTCACATCCGCATCCATTACACTCAAACTTTGGTGAGATGCTATAGATGTCGGGAGTGGGTTCATCTCAAGGGTTGCTCTGGTCTCGTCCAGGTAAGGGACTATGTTCCTGCATTCTGCGTGAACACAGCACTTACTGATTCGTCGTTGTCTTTGACATCAGTATAAAAGACTATCCCGCAGTACTTAACACCAGTCGTACCTATTCCAATCCTTGAAAACGGATCCTGTTTTCAATTGAATTGCAATAGACATATCGAAGAAATCGTGGACTTCATGAATCGGACGAATATTACAGTCGCGGTGCTGTAGGAAAACAAGGTCAACAACAACTGCAGCTTGCAGGAGGAAAAGCAGGATTTGGGGGGGAGGGGTCAAGCTTTTCTGTTACAACATTCCGTTCAATACAGACCTATCTCGCTTGGGCCTGGCTCTAGCAGTCAGGTATAGAAATCCCGAGGTAGGGTTGCTTAACGTATTCACAGCTGTATTTCTGGCTATAGGCCCGCATGTGGAAGGTCATAACCTACTGGTCTGGGTGGAGCAGGATTTACCAACAGTTTTTATACCCTCAGCCTTTAGGCTAAAGTGGGTATATACACTTTGATACGATCCAAAATGTACCTATCAACCAATCCGGTCCAAAAATTTGCATTCGTAACATTTTGTCCAAACTTAGTTTAAGTTCGAAAATGGGCCGTATCGGTCCTGCCCCACAGAAGTTTAAAATTTTTCGCCAAAATGGTGCACACGATCACTCTTGAAGGGAATAACCGAATTCGTCGTAACTTTGCACATGGTAATACTACTTTAAGGCCACTCCTTCGGCTACCTCCCACACAAAATTCGGAAAAAAGTGAAGTTTAAGATCTTCTCTCGGATCGTTCTGAATTTTTTTAGCAGGTAAACCTAACCGGCTCTAACTAAAATGGCACATCCGCAAGATAACTCTCCCAGTTATCATCATCTAGTCATGCATCAGGTTGGCATATGGACTATATCGGTCCCGTCCTTCGGGTACCTTCCACAAAAAATTTGGGAAAAGTGTACTTTAACTCTTCATGGCGCATGGCCCAAAATCTGCCGGTACCAACTAAACTGGACAGTGCATAGGAAAACCCTCGAAGGGAGAAACCGATTTGGTCAATATCGATTAGATCGGACTACTCTTTCGGGTACCTTCCACACAAAGTTTGGAAAGAGTGCAGATTAACACCTATAGAAATATACTGGGAGGGGTCTTCTATATATATCTATGAAAGGTCACATGGAAGGGTATTATATTTACAGAAGATCCCTTGGAAAAGTCTTCTATTATGAAAAGACACCATAGAAAAAACTTCTATCAAGGGTGTTCTACCTATAGAAGATCCCTTTAAGGGGTCTTTCATATATTGATGACCTCTTGGAAGGGTCTTCTAATTATAGATGAACCCATGCAAGTGTCATCTATCTACCTCTCAGAAGGGTATTCTATCTATAAATTACCCCTTGTAACTGCTTTATATCTTCAGAAAACCATTGAAAGTGCCGCCCCTCTATAGAAAATCTCTTGGTCTTATAATTGTAGAAGATCTGTTCGAAGAGTGTTCTGTTTATAGAAGACTCGTTGGACTTATAGAAGTCACCTTGGAAAGGTCTTGAGAGGGGTCAATCTAAAGGCCCCTTAGAGGGACTTTCATTCCACAGTACACCTCTTGGAAGGGTCTTCAAACTATAGAAGATCCCTTCAAAGGTAACTCCATTAATGGAAGACCCCTTGGAAAGGAGATTCTGTCGATAGGAAACCCCTTGGAAGGGTCTTCTAATTATTGAAGGGTCTTCTTTCTATGGAGGACTCCTTGGAAGTGGTTTCTATCCATAGAAGACCCCTTGAAATGGTCTTCTAGCTGTTGAATATCGCTTAGAGGGCTCTTCCGTCTAACAACAGACGACTTCTTGAAAGGTTCTTTTCTTATGGAAGTCCTCTTCGAAGGGTTTCTAACAACAAAATACCTCTTGGAAGGGAATTCTGTCAAGAGTTAACCCATTGGAAGGGTATTCTGTCCATAGGAAAACCCTGTGAAGGGTTTTTTATTTACAGAACACTCCTTGGAAAGGTTATTCTATTTATTGAAGATCCCTTAGAAGGGTCTTCTGTTTATAGATGTTTCTTAGAAGGTTTTTCTAATTATAAAAGACCCCATCAAAGGGTCTTCTATCTAAAAAAATCCATTTGAAGTACCTTCTACCTACATAATTATCTTCAAGGGGTCTTCTTTCATTAGAAGGCCTTTTGGAAGGATCTTCTAATTATAGCAGACACTTGGACAGGTATTCTACCATTGAGGTAGAAGACCACTCAAAGGGGCCTATTATGTATAGAAGTTTCCTTGGAATGGTATTTTATTTATTGAAGACCCCATGGAAGGGTGTTCTGTTTATACAGGGACCCTTCCAAGGGTCATCTATCTATAGAAGACTTCTCGGAAGGGAATTTTTAGTAGGCCCCTTGGAGTCTTCAACCTAAAAAAGTTCCTTTGAAATGGTCTTCTACCTATTAAAGACCTTTTGGATGGGTCTTCGATCTATTAAAGATCCCTTAAAAGGGCCCTCTATCTACACACTGCTCTGGAAGATGCTTACACCCGGGATGTTTTTGCGGATTCTGAAACTACAATGTTCATAGATGAGAAAAATCAAAAAACAAAAAAATAAATAAAAAATCGTCGGAGCGCTTTTTAAATAAATCGCGATTCAAGTTGACATTTTTAGACGTTTTTTAGTTTTTCACGATTTTCCTTGGAAACCGCAAGTCCTATCTAAATGGGACTAAAGAAAATGTTGTAGCTAGGAAAATTATCTTCATGATTGACATTCATGATAATTTCGTAGGTTTTACCGTTATTGAGATATAGAAGTTCAAATTGGGACAATGCATTATCTGTCCTTATAAAACAATTTCATGACTGCAATTTCCCAACTTAAATTTATATATATCGAAAATGGTACAACCTAGCAAAAAAGTACTAAAGCCAATCTTGTAGAGAATTTTCACAGCTAAAAGATTCTCTCTAGTCCCATTTCGATAAGACTTACAGTTATCAAGCAAATTGTAAAAACCTAACAAAAAAGCTAAAAATGTGACCTGAACATCTATATATCTCAAAAATGGTAAAACCTATGAACAAGTCGTAACGGTCAATACTCTAGAGAATTTTCACAGCGGTTTTCAAGAAAAATCGTGAAACCCGAAAAAAACCCTAAAAATTTCTATTTGAATCGCGATTTATTTGAAAAGCGCTCCGGCGATTTTTTTGGTTTTTATTTTTCTCATCTATGAACATTCTAGTTTCAGAATCCGCAAAGACTTCCAAAGTGTAAGCACCTTCCATTCAAAGTTGCTTCAAGAGCACCGTGTATATCGGATACATCCGATAAACGGTCCTTCGTTCCTGAAGACTAGAGAAAAAAATCTTAATGATTGATCTGAACTTCTATATCTCAAAAACTGTAAAACCTACGAAAATTTTATGCAGGTCAATCATGTACAGAATTTGCACAGCTACAATATTTTCTTTGGTACCATTTCGATAGGACATACGGTTTCCAAGCAAAACCGTGAAAACCTAAAAAACCGTAAAAATGTGAATTTTGACCGAGATTTATTTAAAAATCCCTTCAGCGATTTTTTCTTGTTCTTGGGATTTTTCTCACCTATGGACATTGCTGTTTCAAAATCCGCAAAAACTTCCCAGGTGTAAGCGATTTTCACTTAAAGTTAGTTAAGGCGCACCATGTATGAACTTGTTTTATTAGGTAGCGATACCGTCAATGCATTGTCCCAATTTGAACTTCTATATCTCAATAACGGTAAAACCTACGAAATCATATCAGAAAGGTCAATCTTGTACAGAATTTTCATAGCTACAAAATTTTTTAGTCCCATATCGATAGGACTTGCGGTTTGCAAGCAAAATCGCGAAAACCTAAAAAAACCCTAAAAATGTTCAAGTCGTAACGGTCAATACTCTAGAGAATTTTCACAGGTACAACATTTTCTTTAGACCCATTCCGATAGGCCTTGCGGTTTGCAAGCAAAATCGTAAAAAAAAATGTAGTTTCAGAATCCGCTAAAACTTCACAGGTATAAGCACCTTCCATTTAAAGTTGCTTCAAGAGCACCGTGTTTAATGTCATTTGTGAAAGGCAGAACTCCTTTTTGATCGATCTTACCGCCTTTTCCCATTCGAGGAATATATTCACCACATGGACTGTGGAAATAATCTTAATGTCCTGGTCGATGGTAAAAAATGTCGACGACTAACTATCCCAATATTCTTGGGGTAACATTTGACAATATGTTTACGTTCGCACCTTTTCATCTTGTTGTCAGATGTTTCATTGTGGGGACTGAATTTTCCAAATGTTACGATATTTCCTTTGATTTTGCTGTGACAAAGTGAATATTTACCATGCAATACCCCATATATTTATACAGACCCAGATAGCATTTAGAAGACTGTTTTTTCAAAAATCACATTGAGGAGTCTTTTTAGAGTCCTTTTGGTGATCAAAAATTGATTAAGTCGCTTGTGTGATCAGAAAGGGACTCGAAAGTGACTCCCTGTAATGATTAAAAAGAGTTCAATTTAAAATACAACAACAAATGTGTAGCAATCACAAATAAATCATTGAGGTGTTTAAAATGTGACAATTTTTTGTTATTTATTGTCACATTTTGATCATCTGGAAGATTGAAAAATGCTTAATCAAAAAAGGGTAATACAGGTGTTTGAAAAGTGATTATAATTATGTATACTCTGATCATATTTTGAACAGTTAGGTGATTAAAAACTATTTGCTTTGTTTTATTTTTATTTGGTTGTAAATAAAAAAATAAAATTCTCATATACACTTTCTACAAAATTTTGATATAAATGTAACGTATAATATTAAAGGTACAGACAAACACAACACAACAGGTTTTGCCAAGTGAAATGAAGAAGCAGTATACTAACCACCAAGCAACATAAAGGATAATTAAAAGACATAACGAAGCAGAAAAGACTATAAAACAAAGGAAAGAAACAAAGAAGAACAAAAAGAAAATTTTTTTAATTTATTTCGTCTAACAAAAAGACTCATAAATGACTCCCTAAAGACTCATAAATGATTATAAACATGACTCTAAAAAGACTCGAAAAAGGGTCCGAAATTAATCAACAAAACACCAATAAATGATTGAAATACGACTCGAAAAAGACTCATTTGTGATTTGTTTAGAAGAGTCGCCTGAGGTTATGTTTTCCTACCGACAAAGGAGTCATTTATGATCAGAAAATGAGCTCATATTCTAGCTTTTTAATCGTGCAGTCGGATCAAAAAAGACTCGAATTTGATTAAAATTTTCAAAAAATGCTGACTGGGGATATGCATGTATATTGCATGTATGTGTGTGTTTGTTTGTATATAATCATTCAACGAAATGAGCAACAGAATACGAAACAATCGTATAACGTATACGAGATACTACGTATGTACGAAAAAAACAAATATTTCGTTAGCGATAAGCTCTCAACAATGACTACGACACTACCAACGTCGTCGGCGATGACGATGATGATGTGTGGGGACAATAATGTCAATTTAGTGGAAATTGTTTGGAATTAGGCGGTTTTGGTAAATATGTAAACAGTTTTTAGTTGGGCTAGAAAACGCACTTGGAATCAAAACGTGAGTAAAGCATTTTTGATGTTTTTAAATATTTCAAGAAATAAAATTCGCTAATCTATTACTGCCAATTTTAAGTGACGTAATTTGTGGTTGGAATTTGTGAACCTTCCAAACAGATTAATTTTTAAGCAACATTAGCATTACTGTAATCTACACGTAGTTCTCGCTCTCTTTAGCTTTTTAGTCTCATTTGTTTTCTTTTTTTTATAATATTTTTGCAAAACAATAACAAACCGATGGAATAAAATATCCGACTTATAGATAAACACCAAGCACTCATTCTTTGACTGTTGGCGCGCACACACACATGCACTCAGAACTAAATACCAAAGAATAACGACAATAAAATAAAATACACAAATAAACAAACGAATTTTGCAAAAAAAAAAAAAAAAATAAAATAAAGAAAACATTGGGACTTAAACTACAAATTATTATTTTAATTATTGTTGCATGTTGTTGTGCTTTTGTTGCAAAAAGTGTTAATGGATGGGGGTGGATGATAATACAGATGTATGACTTGCATATATTCTCTCTATAATTTTCAACTTCCTTTTACTTAAGACAATAAGAAATAACTATAGAGTCTGTAGATATTGAATGATTTGAACTGTTGAAAAGCTGGAAATGTTATTGCAGTTTTTGTTTTGCTCAAAATATCGTCTGATTCTCTCCAGCTGTGTTGATTCCATCGTATGCATTAGGTTAAATACTTAAACCGTGATAATGAATTAATTTGCAAAGAAGAAGCATTTTCTTTGGCCTTGAAATATTTGTAAATAAATTTGTTTGGTATGATATCTGACAAATATAGTTGAATTTATTGGATGCCAAACAATGTATACTACTCGTAAGCGTACCACTCAGCCATGTTTCCCCCTAAGAGCAGAAGATGTTGCAGATGCGTATGTTGAATAAAACAGTTTGAATTATTCATACGTTCTGTAGGACAGTGACGTTGTCATACAAGGTAAATGTTTTAAATTAATTAATCAAAATATGTTTTTTAATTCACTTACCTTTAGACAGCGGAATCCTATGCAAATGCATATATGGTTAGGATGGTCGTAGAGAAAATCTGATTAGACAGAAACTGGTTTAATTACAAAATAAAACGAATTGGGCCCAAAAATGTTTGCATATCGTGCATATTTTAACATATTTACATAAAGTGAGCATATGCAAATGCATAGGCAAAAATATATTCAAGGATTTGTGGTCTAAATATCCCACCGAAATGGCTGAAATTTGGTATTAAGTCTTCGTTAGGGGTATGCAACTTTAAAACTGAAACCTGTCCGCATAGGTCCACGTCTTCATACAGCCCCCGTGGCACGGTACCTACCGATGTTTGGTATTTTGAAAATTGTAGCCTCAATATTCCACGAAATGACTAACATTTGTCGTCATAGGTTCACGTTTTCATATAGCCCCCATAGCACGGTACCTCCCGATTTTTGGTATTTGGAAGGTTGTGGCCTAAATATCCCACCGAAATGAAATTTGGCATTTTGTCTTCGTTGTGGGTATAAAATTTTCCACCTAAAATTTGCCGGTATAGGTCCACATCTTCATGTAGCCCCCATAGAACGGTACCTCCGGATTTCTGGTATTTTGAAGGTTGTGCCCTCAATATCCCTCCGAAATGGCTGACTTTTGGTATTAAGTCTTTGTTGGGGGTATAAAACATTCCACTTGAAATTTATCGGTATAGGTCCACGTCTTCATATAGCCCCCATAGAATGGTACCTCCAGATTTTCGGTATTTTGAAGGTTGTGGCTGAGGTTACACATATCTCTATTTTATTGATATGTCTGAAGAGAATATTAAACAGAAAAATTGTACACAAAACATTTCTGTACCTATTATTGTAATATTTGTTGTATAAGAAAATATGTAAAATGCATAAATTTTGCATATGCAAAAAATTATGCATTTTGCATAATTTTGCATATGCCATATGTTTCGATTGCAATGTAATCTGAAGCCAAAAATATGTCCAGTCCCAAAATTTGACATGAATCGGACCAAAAATAGAGATTGCTTAAAATTCCGCAGTCTACTTACCTTGTATGTCAGTATTAATGTCCCACAGGTCGTATGAATGATTCCAACTGTTTTATTCAACATACGCACCATCCGTTCTTTGATGCACGGAAAGCACGAAATGCTAAATTACTGTCAATTCGATGTGAATAATGGGGTCATGAAATCTTTAATGTTGACCAACAATATACACGGTGCTCTTGAAACAATTTTAAATGGAAGGTGCTTACACCTCGGATTCTGAAACTACAATGTTTATAGATGAGAAAAATCAAAAAAAAAAAAAAACAAGTAAGAAAAGAGTTAAGTTCGGCCGGGCCGAACTTTTTATACCCTCCACCACAAATTTCAGCCATTTCGGTGGATTAATGTGACCACAACCTTCAAAAAACCGAAATCCGGAAGGTACCGTTCTATGGGGGCTATATGCCGGCGTGGACCTATACCTAAAAATTTCTGGGGGAAAGTTTTATAAGCCTAAAGAAGACTAAATACCAAATTTCAGCCATCTCGGTGTGATAATGAGGTTAAAACCTTCAAAATATCGAAAATCGGGAGATATCGTATTATGGGGGCTATATCAACACGTGGACCTATATAAAAATTTTATAGTAGAAATGTTTCTTAGTCTCTGAAAATACAAATACAAAGTTACAACCGACACTTTGGTCAAATGGGTCGGATACATTCAAAATATATTAAAATGACGCGTACTATAAAGGGGGCCTTATATGAGGGCTATACCAAAACGTGGACCTATATAACCCAACTTTGGTAGGAATGTTTTCTGGCCTCTGAAGACACAAAGTACCAAATTACAACCAATTCCGCTGTCAAATGGGTCTAATACGTTCAAAATATACTAAAATGACGCCTACTTTATATGGTGCCTTATATGGGGGCTATACCAAAACGTGGACCTATATAACCCAAATTTGGTAGGAATGTTTTTTGGCCTCTGGAGACACAAAGTACCAAATTACAACCAATTCGGTGGTAAAATGGGACAAATACATTCAAAATATATTAAAATGACGCGTACTTTATATGGGGCCTTATATGGGGGCTATACCAAAACGTGGACCTATATAACCCAACTTTGGTAGGAATGTTTTTTGGCCTCTGGAGACACAAAGTACCAAATTACAACCAATTCGGTGGTAAAATGGGACAAATATCTTAAAAACTCCTTAAAACGACGACGCGTCACGCGTCATTTTGTATGGGGGCTATACGAAAGCGTGGACCTACATAGCCCGCTTTCAATACCAAAAGTCCTACGTAAATATAACATATTTTCCCAAAGTTTCATCAACCTACGTCAATCCGTTCGGACGCTAGAGTGATTTCCACAGACGGACAGACGGACAGACGGACGGACATGGCTATATCGATGTAGAATTGCACGCTGATCAAGAATATATATACTTTGTGGGGTCTACAATGATTATTTCGAGTAGTTACAAACGTAGTGACAAACTTAATATACCCCCATCCTATGGTGGAGGGTATAAAAATATCGCCGGAGCGCTTTTTAAATAAATCGCGATTTAAGTTGACATTTTTAGGGGTTGTTTAGGTTTTCGCGATTTTGCTTAGAAACCGCAAGTCCTATCAAAATTGGACTAAAACAAATGTTGTAGCTTTGAAAATTCTCTACAAGATTGACATTTTTGGTATTCTCGTCGGTTTTACCGTCTTTGAGATATAGAAGTTCAAATTGGGACAATTTAAATTCAATTTAATTCTGTATAGATAATATCAACAGATCAGGTTTTGGCGCCAAAATACTTAAATTGTTTAATTACGACTGAATGTCAGAAATAAACGGAATGAAAATTATGACATCTTTGGCAGCTTGGCATATCGCCGGGAGCCGTTGCCAGATTGTAATTTTTTGGTTTTGGAGGTTTGAAAGTGTTAAGAATATAATTCTGTTATTATTTGATTTCAATCACTGACTTGAAAAAATGATTTTTGCCTCAGTGTATGGGCAAAATTATGTGATTCGATATCGAGTTGTTTCGATCCGATAATAAAATTAGTAATAAAATTAGAACTAAAATAAACAAACACATGTATACGCTCATTAACCAAAAATTGATGTTTACAGTCGTTTAATAATATGTTGAAAATACATTTTTTATTATAATTAAAAAAGTTACAGTTACAAATGCACTGAAAACTGGAAAATATTTTTTTCGCTTAGCCTCAAAAAGTATATTCTTCTTCATAAAACGCTTACCGTTTAATTTTGTCACCATTTTTAATTTAAATGCAAGCGTTTTATTTGAGAGATTCCATCATGAAGAAGAATACACTTTTTAAGGCTAAGCTAACAAGACTAATAAAGATCTCCTGTTTACTATAGAAGACCTTGAAATGTCTTCTGTCTACTAAAGAAGACTTTTAAAGATCTTCTGTTTACTATAGAAGACCTTAAAAGGTCTTCTGTCTACTATAGAAATGTCTTCTGTCTACTATAGAAGACTTTTAAAGGTCTTCGGTTTACTATAGAGGACCTTAAAAGTTCTTCTGTCTACTATAGAAAAGTTTTAAGATCTTCTGTCTACTATAGAAGACTTTTAAAGGTGTTCGGTTTACTATAGAAGACCTTGAAATGTCTTCTGTTTACTATGGAAGACTTTTAAATATCTTCTGTTTACTATAGAAGACCTTGAAAAGTCTTCTATCTACTATAGAAGTTTTTTGAAGGTCTTCGGTTTACTATAGAAGACCTTGAAATATCTTCTGTCTACTATAGAAGACTTTTAAAGGTCTTCTGTTCAATATAGAAGACCTTAAACTGTCTTCTGTTTACTATAGAAGACTTTTAAAGATCTTATGTTTACTATAGAAGACTTTTAAAGGTCTTCTGTTTACTATAGAAGACTTTTAAAGGTCTTCGGTTTACTATAGAATACCTTAAAAGGTCTTCTGTCTACTATAGAAGCCTTTTAAAAGTCGTCTGTTCAGTAGAGAATACTTTAAATGGTCTTCTGTCTACTATAGAAGACTTTTAAAGATCTTCTGTTTACTATAGAAGACCTTGAAATGTATCCTGTCTACAATAGAAGACTTTTAAAGGTCTTCGGATTACTATCGAAGACCTTAAAAGGTCTTCTGTCTACTATAGGCGATTTTTAAAGATCTTCTGTTTACTATAGAAGACCTTGAAATGTCTTCTGTCTACTATAGAAGACTTTAAAAGGTCTTCGGTTTACTATAGAAGACCTTAAAAGATCTTCTGTATACTATAGAAGACTTTTAAAGAACTTCTGTTTACTGTAGAAGACCTTGAAATGTCTTCTGTCTACTATAGAAGACTTTTAAAGGTCTTCTGTTCAAGATTGAAGACCTTAAACTGTCTTCTGTCTACTATAGAAGACTTTTAAAGATCTTCTGTTTTCTATAGAAGACCTTGAAATGTCTTCTGTCCACTATAGAAGACTTTTAAAGGTCTTCGGTTTACTATAGAAGACTTTGAAATGTCTCCTGTCTACTATAGAAGACCTTAAAAGGTCTTCTGTCTACTATAGAAGACTTTTAAAAGTCTTCTGTCCAGTAGAGAATACTTTAAATGGTCTTCTGTCTACTATAAAATACTTTTAAACATCTTCTGTTTACTATAGAAGACCTTGAAATGTCTACTATAGAAGACTTTTAAAGATCTTCTGTTTACTATAGAAGACCTTGAAATGTCTCCTGTCTACTATAGAAGACTTTTAAAGGTCTTCGGTTTACTATAGAAGACCTTAAAAGGTCTCCTGTCTACTACAGACGATTTTTAAAGATCTTCTGTTTACTATAGAAGACCTTGAAATGTCTTCTGTCTACTACAGAAGACTTTTAAATATCTTCTGTTCAATACAGAAGACGTTTAAAGATCTTCTGTTTACTATAGAAGACCTTAAAAGGTCTTCTGTCTGCTATATAGAATACTTTTAAAAGCCTTCTGTCTACTATAAAAGACTTTTAAAAGCCTTCTGTGTACTATAGAATACCTTAAAAGGTCTTCTGTCTACTATAGAAGACTTTTAAAGGTCTTTCGTTTACTATAGAAGAGCTTAAAAAGTCTTCTGTCTACTATAGACGACTTTTAAAGAACTTCTGTTCAATATAAAAAATCTTAAAAGGTCTTCTGTCTACTATAGAAAACTTCACCTGTCTACTAGAGAATACCTTAAAAGGTCTTCTTTCTACTATAGAAGACTTTAAAAGATTTTCTGTTTACAATAGAATACCTTGAAAGGACTTCTGTCTAATATAAAAGACTTTGAAAGAACCTTTGTTTACTATAAAAGACCTTAATATGTATTCTGTCTACCAGAGAATATATTGAATGGTCTTCTGCCTACTATAGAAAACTTTTAAAGATCTTCTGTTTACTACAGAAGACCTTAAAAAGTTTTCGACCTACTATAAAAGACCTTAAAAGGTCTCTGATCTGTGTACTGGAGAAGACCTTAACATGTCTTCTGTCTACAAGAGAAGTTTAAGGAGCATTCATTTTACGTCATATTCCAGATCTAAAACTTTCCTTGTTTATTATTCTAAATAATAAAACCCACTCTAAACCTAAAGAAAAATAAAATGAAAAAAAAAAAAACAACAACAATAACATTATTGATGACCACTTGCCGGAGAGTGAGAATAAATGCTGTGACTTTCTCATTTCTCATTGTTTGTTAGTGTTTACCATGGACGGACGTTCGTTGCTATTTATACTGGGTCATTTACATAGACACACACCTAAGATGTTCATACATATGTACGTGCCTATAGAATGGTCAGCCAGCCACCTAGTCAGCCAAACCGAACAACCAAGCAACCAGTTGTCTGTTCATTAGCCCCCTCTCATACCCCCTCCGCACTTTTCTTTTTGCATAGACAATAACAAAAACATTTCTTTTATTTCGTTTGACTTTTAAGCACTGTTGGGCAGAAATGCTCGGCCTCATACACAAAAGTGTAAAAAATACATGAGTCTCTCGCAATTTGCCCACCATTGCTTTTAAGCTTATTACGTAGTATTGCTGACAAATGAGTAACGCAAATAATTGTGTTACCAACAAATTTCTGTTGTCCATTATTCCCCTCTCACCCAATTGCTCTTCTGATGTTCTTAGCGTGTTTGTTTTTTTTTTGTTTTGAGTATATGAGGGAATTCTTTTTGTGGTTATTTTAGCAAGTTGTTGTGTTACGTTTTTTTTGTGTTTTGTGGATGAACCACTTTCTGAAATGTAACAACAACACGTGTGCGTGTGTGTGTAGGAATATTTCTGCCAATGCGTGTGTGTGTTTTACATGTTGTATGTTCTTTCTTTTGTGTGCTGGGTATTTAGTTAATTGTGTGTTGTGTGTTTGACTTTCTTCATAGCCATTACGTTTTGTTGTTTTATCATCATCACCGTTGGTTGTCGCCACCGTCGTCATTTCGTAGCACCTGCTAAACAAATATTTGTGATAATCCAAGAAGCAAAAGCCATGCTAGGTACATGTATGTATGCAGATATCATTTGCGTTCATTTTATATGTACGAGTACGTGACTCTGAAAATGGGCTACACCTGTTTAGTTAAGAAGAAGAAAGAGAGGGAGGGAAAAGTTTCTTCAGTAAATAATACATTGTTCAGGATGTTGACATTTCACTATGCGTATTATTAATTTTAGTTGACATTATTTTTATTAATCATACGCCCAAACAGTGATAATGTTCAATAGTAGGCAATAAAATTGTTGTATTTTCGGAATCTAATTATATTATCCAGGGGTTGAATATTTAATATATGATGCCTGAGATGTGCCTTTTACTACTCCGGTAATAAGAACTGACGCAGTTCGTTGCACAGTAGCTTACATGGACAGGTTCGAAGTATTACTTAGTGTACATCACCGACGAGGCAGCCAATGTATTACATGTGATCTGAGACCCAAACTTTTTCATGCTTTGTTTGATGCTCCCAATAGGTTTTTGATCCTTTGACATCACCTTGCGAAATTTTGCCGCTGCATTAACTTTCAATATTGTCTCGATTAAGTTTATCAAAGAATTCCACTTAGCATTCCTCACCTAACTCCTATTCTTATTGAAACTATACCTGTATAGGACCCAATCTGCAGAAAATATAGTCCTGCTAGCCTTGTCAAAGGCTTTTGATAAGTCAAGCGCCACCATCACTGTCCTATCACACGGCCGCTCCTGGTTGAGTCCTCGACAAATATGTGCGGAGGTGGCGTGCAGGGCTGTTGTCGTGCTGTGCTGCTTACGGAATCCATGCTGATGATCGGCAACTTCATAACTATTACTAATGCTGGGGAGGACTAAGGCCTCAAGGGTCTTCGCTACAGGTGACAAAAGCGAAATCGGCCTGTACGATTCACCTTTGCTGGCATCCTTGCCTGGCTTCAGTAGCGGGACCACGCTGGCCATTTTCCAGACTTCGGGAACAATAAGGGTGGCTAGCGACAGGTTGAGAACTTTAGTGAGATACTCCACTCCCGGCTCATCCAGCTGTTTCAACATTACCATGGAAATTCCGTCAGGGCCCAACGCTTTCGATGATTTAGCGTTCCTGATGGCATTCGCAATATCATCTATTGTAAACTGTGGTGGTTCATCCTCGGCAGGAAGAGATCTAATGCGACGTACCACTCTTCTCTTCGTTATTCTCGAGGTGCTCGACAAACAGTCGATTGAAATTACTTGCACACGTCTTCGGGTCAGTCAACGTGACGTCGCCAAACGTGACTGAGGTCCTATCTTCCCTTCTTCCAGGGTTCGAGAGTGGCTTAACCGTTGCCCACAATTCACGTATACCGGCTCCAATGTTGCAACTCTTCAGATGATTTAATCACTTGTTCCGCTTATGCTCGCCGACCAGCCTGTTAACTTTCAGGTCAGCTCCCTGACTCTGGGGTCATTGGGGTTGGTTCGACGAAGCTCATCACGCTCATTTGCTAATCCCGTCGCCTCTGCTGGGGAGTGTGGTCTTACTTCGGGTATTCGACCAGCAGGGATATGGCGAGCGGCAGTGATGATGTCTCGGAACGTCCTTTTCGCTACCCGAAGATCAGAAGGATTGGGCAGTTCTCTGAAGCGGTGATTGGTGAAATCTCTGAAATCCGGCCAATCAGCTTTCTTATGATTGACGAATGTGCAGCGTTCAGAGGCAATGAAATCGGGTGGTCTGCTAAGGAAGACAGTTATGGGGAGATGGTCTGATTCAAGGGAAATGACGGGTTGGCAGGTAACGTCATTTGTCAGATCAGGTGACACGATGGTTATGTCTGGCGAGCTGTGACACTCTCCTATAATTCTGGCGTCCTCATTGAACGTGCAAAACGTAGAGCTGTCAATCTGCTCACACAGCGCTGTACCTCTCTGATCGTTTCCGAGGGTCGAATGCCACATCTCATGACACGCATTAAAGTCCGCCGGGACCAGACGATTATGACCTTCCAAAAGCGGGCTAATGTTAGGCACGTAATCTGAGATACAGCTATTTCTCGGCGGGATGTGTACGTTCAGCAACTCTATCTCGGCAGTTCCACACCTGACTGCTACCCCCACACATTCCATGTACGGGTCATTAGAGACAGGTTCAAGCGAGATAGGTCTGTGTTGGACAGACTGGTGCAATAGGAAAGCTAATCCCCCACCTCCACTTCTGGTGCGATCCTTTCTTAGCACGTTGTAACCATCACAACGTTGTAAGCTACAGTTGTTGTTGAGCTTAGTTTTTTGCACCACAGCGACCTTGATATTCCTCCGACTCATGAAATCAACTATTTTCTCGATCTTACCTCCATTGCAATTAAATTGCAAAAAGGATGCATTTTCCGGGATTGGGACAACAACGGAGGGGACTGCAGGGGAGTCACATAATC
This sequence comes from Musca autumnalis, assembly GCF_047663935.1. NCBI lineage: Eukaryota > Metazoa > Arthropoda > Insecta > Diptera > Muscidae > Musca > Musca autumnalis. Next base: position 198,782,636 of record NW_027411866.1, on the reverse strand, counting down.
AGACGACGAGGGAGTTTCGTAATCCGATGACGACTCACTGGGGACTGTATTCACACAGCATGCAGCAACATAGTCCCTGTCGTAGTCCCTCACGTGGACTAGTCCAGAGCAACCCCTTAGGTGCACCCACTCCTGACATCTATTGCATCTCACCGAAGGCTGGATGTGGGTGAAGATGCGGATGTGACAAACCGATCACAAATATATTGGTCCTGGGTTTTCCTCCGTCCCGGCACGGACCAAAAGAGTTCGGAGCAGGCATTCCGGGATATGCTGCTCCCAACACAGAAAAACGAAACAAATACAAACATATGTACACTGAGGTGGCAGCCGCTGGCCGGAACGATGATGTTGTGTAGTTCCGGTTCAATCCGGTACGAAAGAACCCGCTGCCGTGGGATTGACCACCACGATGTGAAATGTTTCGCCTTTGGTAGAGGCTCATCGGACATATCGAGTATGGTGCAGCTTCGCTATCATCTAACCTTTCCTCTTTCAAATGCAATGCAAATGCTTGTTGCCACCGAATTTGCAGTTATCTGAGGGTATTTCCGCTCGAAGGTCTTCTCGAAGCGGATATTCAACTTTATCTTCCAAAAAGTTTGCCTGCGAAATATTTCCTTCATTCGTAAACTTGGATGAATACTTCACTGCCCTTTAATAGCCGACTGATTTTTTTAGTTGTTTTTATATTGACACAAAAATGTGTCGTGATCGTCACAGCTAATACCGCAGAAGCCTACGTTCCTACAGAATCAGACACAGACAATTGTTAGCTAGAGGCCACATAGAGACTCCATAGCAAAATACTTCCTCCTCTGTCCAGTCATTCGATTAATGCCTTTATGACTACCTTCAGATTGTCTCCCTTCTGACTTTTCCTTCAGATGGCATCAACCCAATATTTTTAGCGAGAATTTCAATATAACTTTTCCTCCAACTTGAGATTATATGATTTTGAACTAACTCTACAAACTCATATTCAGTTGGACATGTGGGCCAACTCAACCCACCGAACTATATTTAGATTTATTACACTGTACACAGCACAGATTATGAAAGAAGACGGAAAAAAGAAGACACATGTATCGGCGTTTTGAAAGTTTACGTCGGGAAGTAACCTAAATAGGCGTGGCAAGTTCTGCCCATTTCTACATGTTTTGAAATATTCGACATCAGATTCCTTGGAATCCTTGCATTTTAGGTATAAAGTGTCTTTGCCAATATTACTGACAACAACGCCGGCTATCTTCTTATGAAAAAATTAACCCTCATGCGAGTCACTAAACGGGTCTTTTTGGTCTCTTTTTCAAAAACGTTTAAAAACTCCTTTAAAATGTGATCGTATCAGATCAAAATATTCTACAAAATTATTTATCGAGCTCTCCAGCCACTACATATGGTGACATAGGGGTTTTTTACAAATTAGGAGCAGTTTTCTCAAGAAGAATGAACTTGCCCCTGAAAAAACGTTTACTGTTGTAATTGAGGCAGCGAATGCAAGTTGCTTCAACAAATATCAAAGTGATTCGAGAGCAGGTCTTAAAGTGAATTTATCCAAAAGTGTGTATGGGATGTACCCGAAGGAGTGGACAAATATAGTCCATATTCGAACCTGACCTATACCTGGTAGATATATTAGGATGTGTAAAGTATGGACCAAATCTGTCACTCCCATCAAGAGTTATTGTGCACACAATTCATCCGAACATTTTTGAACTTTTGTGGGGGAGGTACCTTAAGGAGTGGACCGATATGGCTTATCTTCAAACTTAGACTAAGTTTGCACAAAATATTACGAAGGCCACATTTTGGATCGAATTGCCAGATCAGTTCGAGAGTTATCTTGTGCTGCACCACTACACACGGTGTCATAGGGGTTTTTTATATCTTTCAGGGTATTTTTATCAGGAAGTATGGACTTGCCCCTGATGAAACTTTTACCGTCGTATAGGGGGCGGTGAATACAAGTTGCTAAAACAAATCAAAGCGATTCGAGAGCAGATCCTAAACTGAACTTTACAGAAGGAGTGGACCGATTGACTCCATATTGAAACCACACCTAAGTCTGGTAGACATTTCACGATTTGCAAAGTATGGACCAAATCGGTTACTCCCTTCAAGAGCTATCGTACGTACAAATTTTCCGAACATTTTCGAACTTTTGTGGGGGAGGTACCGGAAGGAGTGGACCGATATAATCCATCTTCGAACTTAAACTAAGTTTGGACAAAATATTACGAAAGCAAAATTTTGGACCGAATTGGTTGATCCGGTCGAAAGTTATCGTGCGCTCCAGCCAGACAGACAGACGGACATTGCTCAATCAACTCCAAATTGTCTGAAACACATTTCGTCCAAACGTACTTGGAATCTAAAACCATTATTTCGATGAGGCACATTTTGCCCGTATGAAAGTGTATATACCCTCGTTAGCATAAATGCTGAGGGTATAACGATGGCAGCTACTCCTGCTCTGATAAAATTGACTGAATAAATCCTAGGAACTGACATACACGTGTGTATCATGAATGATCATAACAAATTTAGTTAGGATATGGCTAGTTACTTCGATTTCAAGGGTTAATTCAATCAATTTTATCAGAACAGGAGTAGACACGTGCCTTCTTTTTTGTGCGGTCCTCTTTCATAATCCGGCCGAATTATCTTGTAATTATTTTTTGTGTTGTACAGGGTTATGGACAAATCCCAAACAGGCTTCTGAGCAACATGAATACGCTTTCACTTTTGGGATTCTACATATATTATGAAAATAATTGACGTTGTGAAATTACGCAAAAGATTCTGCACATTTACTTGTTTTTCGATTTCAAAATTATTAAACTTTCATAAATAGTTTCAAACATAAAAAAAGAATATCCAAATTAAGAGTCCCTTATAAATGTTTTCAATTGTAACTATGGGAATCTGTGCATGTTTTGGAATTTTTTCTTCCATTATCGAACACGTGTTTGCTACTGACACTTGTTACACGCTGATTTGTTATAACACCATCTGCGACGATAGCATGGGGGGAAATAAAAACCCTGCGTATGTGTATTTGTCACTTTTCATTTGAGACGCATCTCTAGGGTTGTCATGTTCGAAAGACAACATGTGTGCTGTGCTGCTGTTATTACATGCTCAGTGGGGTGGCTGAGTATATCGGTTGTCAAAGGCAACAACAAATGGATTTTGTACAAAAATTATATTAGAAAATAACACTACAAGATATTTCACCAATTTTGCCGTATGATGAATTGTGATATGTATACGCATCGTGGCACAGTGAGTAGAAAAATATTCAAATAGGGGGGTTATTGTGGACGTAAAAAGTTGAAACGGGGGAAAGACAAGCTCACGGGGAATTTATATAATGAATAGGACTTTTTCTGAACTTTTTTGTAGGTGGTTATGATAATAAATCTTAACATGTCAATAAAATAGCATTTGTAATCGTTGATTAGAGAGGACTTAGTAGAAGCACATGAATGAATTAAGTTTTGATTTACATTGACTGCGATTGTTCTTCACACTTCTTAATTTTTCAATCCTTGTCTAATATTCAATATAACTAAATATTACTTTAAAACATATTGCAACAAAATGAAAAAATCCTAATTAAAAATTAATACTAAAAATGATCGTCGCAGCTCGATTTCCTACGAGAAATTAATTAAAATTTAATACTAAAAATGGTCTTCGCCTAAAATGACAAAATTTTCAAATATACAACCAGTTTTATTCATACGAAATTATACAATTATTCAGCACCGTGATTTAAGGTTATAATCTTCTTAAACCTAATAAAAATTTTCAAGTATATTTCTTTTTTCTTAAAGAAATTTCACAACCTTTTTAACACTTTTACGCATAATTATTCTTCCCAAAGGTTGACCAAATCCTTCATGCTGCTGATAAACATGGAGACCACGAACAACTGTGGCATGGACCATTCCTCGCAGACGTTGATTCATGTAGGGTGTAGCCTGAAGGAGAAGAGGGGAGGTACATTAGTCATTATAACAAATACAAAAAGATTAACATACAACATTTTTTATAAAAAATGTTACTCATATTCTTAAAAATTCACGCCTATTGCCTATGAACTGATCCCTAATTTTAGCAAGTTAGAAAGTATCAATCAGCTGCGCCGAAAGAGATATGCCTTCAGCCTCGGACGTAACAACAAGTAAAAAAGTGTCAGTCGGCTTTGCCGATAGATATATACCCTCAGCTAATGTGAAGTGAAACCTTTACCTAAGGACAGATCGAATGTATTTAAGGTCTCTTCTTAAACTAAATTTTGACAAAATATTAGGAGATCGAAATTTTGGACCACATTGGTTCAAGTGATATCGTACTAGCATTTTAGTGACATTTTTTAAGTATTGGGAAGAAGTACCGAAAATTGTGGACCGGAATTGCCCCGTGAAACTAAGTTTTGATATAATTTGAAGAATACCAAATGTTGGACCAAATCGGTTGAACAGTTTTTTTACACCTTTCGGGCTGTTTTCCCAAGAAATATGGACTTACCCCTTAAAAAACGATTACCGTCGTAATAGAGGTAGCGAATGCAAATCGCTTCAACAAAAATCAAAGTGATTCGGCTCAATCGGCAAATCCGTTCGAGAGTTATCTTGCGCTCCAACCACCTCACAAGGTGTCATAGGGTTTTGCGCAACTTTCAGACTATTTTCTCAGGAAGTATGGACTTGCCCCTGATGAAACTTGTACCGTCGTGTGGGGGGCAGTGCATACAAGTTGCTAAAACAAAAATCAAAGCGACTCGAGAGCAGGTCCTAAACTAAACTTATCCGAAATTTTGTGTGGGAGTTACCCGAAGAAGTGGACCGATTGAGTCCATATTGGAACCCCATCTAAGTCTGGTAGACATTTCACGAGTTGCAAACTATGGACGAAATCAGTGCTTCCTTCAGGTGTTATCGTACGTACCAAATTTCCGAACATTTTCGAACTTTTGTAAGGGAGGGTACCGAAAGGAGTGGACTGATATAACCCATCTTCGAACTTAAACTAAGTTTGGATAAAATATTACGAAAGCTAAATTTTGGGCCGAATCGGTTGATCCGTTCGAGAGTTATCGTGCGCTCCAGCCAGACAGACAGACAGACGGACGGACATTGCTCAATCGACTCCAAATTGTCCGAAACACATTTCGTCCAAACATACTTGGGATCTAAAACCATTATTTCGATGAGGCACATTTTCCCCGTATGAATGTGTATATACCCTCGTTAGCATAAATTCTGAGGGTATAAAAATAAGCAAACACAATACTTCTGGTGACTATAGGACATTTTTGAGTTTTTGGGCCATTATCTCAGGAAATATGGATTTGTCCGCGAAGAAATTGCGCCGTCGTAACAGGGCCCGCAAGAAGAACTTTTTGAAAAAAAATCAAAACTATCCGAGACGAGATTTTAAACTGCACTTTTCACAATTTTTGCGTGGGAGGTACCTAAAGGACGGGACCGATATAGTCCATATTCCAACCTGGTACATAACTAGATAAAATAATACGATGTACAAAGTTTGAACCAATTAGAAACTCCCTGCGAAAATATCTTGCGGATCTGAATCCCAAAGAGAGCCGCAAGGACAAACTGCTGCAACATTTTTTTCAAAACAATCCGAGAGGAGCTCTTAAACTTTACTTTTTCCGAATTTTGTGTAGGAGGTTCCCGAAGGAGACAATTTTTTAAATTTTGTGGGGGAAGTATCCGAAGGAGTGGACCGATATGGCCTATCTTCGAACTTGATTTGGACAAGCAGCTGCAGTCACAAATAAACTGTCCTCGGGCTCAACGGAAACTACAATTCTTGCGGATATGGAACCATCACTAACCCGGGATATTTGTGCATCGGCCGAAGCCGATAAGCCAACCTAGCACAGACAGAATGCCACTGAGGAGAGTACCACGACCAAGGCCTCGGGCGACAAAGTTCCGACAACGACCAAGGCTTTGGACGACAAAGTCCCCACTACCCCAGGCAACACATTAGGTCGACTGACGAAGGATAAAGGGGCTTATCGAAGGTCCTTGAACTCCCTTAGGAAGTGCATCGGTATGGAATCTTCGGCCATCTCGGTAAGGGACTGCAAGTTAATCAGGATTAATCTCAGAGTGGTGAGCAAATTCGAAAAGAAGTACCCTCACCTACCCAGGGGAAATCCTGAGATTGATAGGCTCTCCCTTATCCAGATGGTCGACAAGATACTGCTGTCAACGTCATCATCCACTCCCACTACCTGTAAAGGTCAAATCAAGAGTGATGGTGACTTGATTCAGCCTCCAGGAAAGCCTGCAGCCCTAAGTAGGAAGCCCCAAAACTCAGAGGAGGAGAGAACTGCCTGTCCCGACGACGGAGTCTATACCTGTGAGTGTGGCACCTTCCAACCCCTCTTCATCGAGAAATCCGGTGAAGAGGGTTAGATCTACGGAGGAACCACACCCTAAGGCCAAAAGACCCATCCCGAGACAGGACTCCAAGCCATAAACCTCCTCTGTCCGTTACCAAGGGAACGAGAGCGAGAAGTCCACTAATACTAAGGCAACCTCTAAGGCCAACTTAAGTCACAGGGTGACTCCTAGCTCTCCTACCAAGAGTAGCGGGACGGGGAAAAGAAGGACTGTCAGACCGCTTGTGCCAGATGAATTGCGCGTAGCGGTCATCGACAGAGCGGATCCTGAAAGCAGGATCAACGACAAGCACTAGCGGCTGATTGAAAATCAGCTGCGTGAGATAGTGTTTGCTGGCGAAGGGGAGCCTCCCAAGCACACACAATTCGGCAGTGCAGCTCCATTCAGAGGCATCAGGATCGTCTGTTGTGAGAACAAGGAATCCTTAAACTTCCTTGTTAACACAATAGACGGCCTTGGTGAACTCTGGGAGGGCTGCCAATTGGCGGCTGTGGGTGTAGACTAGTGTTGTACCAAAGGAACTAATGGAACTATCTCGTTCACTTCGCAGTTCCAATGGCCCACATTTTTTCTTTGAACGAACTGCGTATACTTAATATCACACGTTATATTTCATGATGTTACTCATACGTTTTGGAACTAGTACAAGGAACTAGGAACTAGATTACCCAACTCTAGTGTAGACGAGATTCCCAGAAGAAAGGTATTGTCGGCGTGGGTACAACGATTCTGACAATACTTGCCAGACAGAACCCTAACCTCCAGACCAGCTCATGGAAGCTCATCAGCCATAGTCCGGAGGGTGAGGGTATGGCGATAAGGGTGTCAATTGACACACAAGGGCAGGAATACCTGCGGGCTCGAGAGGGGAAACTGCACTTTGGCCTAGGATGGATAAGATTCCGTCTAGGTCAAAGACAGTAAAGGAACGACGGCAGCAGCCGCTTCGCATTATGCAGATCAACCTGCATCACTGCAAAGCGGCTGCTGCTGAACTTCTACTCTCCCTCTCAAAGTCAGAAGTTGATATCGCTTTAGTCCAAGAACCCTATTTATATAAAAATAAGGTTGCTGGGCTAAGCGACAGCAACCATACTATCTTCGCCACATCCAGCGGAGACAAGGTAAGAACCTGTATAGTTGCAAAGAAGAACTTGAATTTAATGTATCTCTCAAATTTCAGCGCAGTAGATATAACGGCTGTAAAAATGCAAGATGTGTCACAAAAATCTACCATCTTTGCGTCAATTTACATGCCATATGAGAGCCCTGACCCACCCAGCCAACACGTGGAGAGACTTGTTGAAGAGATGGGTAGCACCTGCCTCATTATCTTGGGGTGCGATGCCAACGTCGATCACTTCCACTGGGGTAGCAGTGACACGAATGCACGAGGTGAGTCCATTTTCGAATGTATCTTAAAATATAACATGAGAATATGCAACAGGGGAAATGAAAGCACTTTCCAAAACAGTATCAGGGAGGAAGTTATTGATATAACCCTCGTAAACAAAGACGATTCCCACATCACTGACTGGAAGGAATCCGAAGATTGCTCCGTTTCGGATCATCGGAAGATACTTTTCAAAGTCTCTGTTGATGGAAATCGCAACCACCACATAGGAATCCACGGAAGGCCAATTGGGACAAGTTTACGGAGTTAGCAACTTCAATGCTGGGGGTACCCTGTCATCCTACAACAGCCACAGAAGTTTATAACTCTGTGAAACATGTAACAAAGGTTCTGGTGGACAGCTATGAGGCCTCCTGCCCACTAACCCACTCTGGTAGAAGAAACCAACCGGCCTGGTGGTCAAAAGATCTTGCCAATCTAAGGAAGATTAGTAGAAGGCTTTACAATAAAGCCTAGAGACTCTAGATCTCCTTGCTACCACTCATTTCCCTAATTGCACGGATGTATCAGAACTAACTGACGTTCCAACGATACATAACCATGCCACCGTAGATGCAGATGTGAGTGCTATTGATGAGATCATCAGTCAGCCAAAAATAAGATGGGCCATAAACACATTCAAGCCCTTTAGATCATCCGGACCAGATAGAATCATACCCGCAATGCTACAGAATGCCTTGGAGTCACTAATTCCACATCTGGAACTTATCTTTAGGGCTTGTATGTATTTATCGTACATACCGGTTCTATATAGGGAAGTGACTGTAGTATACATCCCTAAAGCGGGGAAGTCAAGCCCCACACTTCCAAAGGCTATAGACCAATTAGTCTTTCCTCCTTTTTACTGAAAACTCCAGAAAGGCTGCTGGACCTTGGCATTAGAGCGAAGTTTTCAGCCACAGACCTAAGTTCCGCCCAACATGCCTACCTAAACGGCAAATCGGTGGAAACAGCATTAAACGAGGTAGTTGGACATATTGAGAGAAATATGGAGGGCTCGGACTATACGCTAGCGGCATTTCTCGACATAGAGTGGGCCTTCAATAACGTTAGACTCGAATCCATACACAGCTCTCTAATAAGCCTAGGTGTCTCGACTACACTGGTCAATTGGATTGACGGCATGCTCAGTAGCCGAATAATCAATTCAAGCATCGGTGGAAGTTCCATTCGGAAGCGGGTCACTAGAGGTGCACCTCAAGGTGGTGTCATATCACCACTACTGTGGCTTCTAGTCATAAATGAAATACTCAAGGATTTTGATAGGCAGCGCATAAAGACGATCGCGTAAGCAGATGACGTTGTCATCATGTTCAGTGGGAAGTTCCCACAGACACTATCAGAACTCTTTCAAGGAGCTCTAGTCAAATTATCTAGATGGGCACTTAACAACGGACTCGAAGTGAACCCATCGAAAGCAGAGCTAGTTTTGTTCACAAATAAAAGGAAGGTCAGACCATTCACCCTACCAGTGCTGGATGGAGTTAGTCTTGAACTTTCTTCGGAAGCCAAATACCTCGGCATTATCCTTGACCACCAACTCACGTGGAAAAGAAATGTCGAGGAGCGCACCAAGAGAGGTCTAATAGCTCTATATTCCTGCAAGAACTCTATTGGTAACAGTTGGGGTCTGACACCAACGGTTGTCAATTGGATCTATACGACCATTGTCCGCCCAATTCTTACATATGACTCTCTGGTATGGTGGAATGCCCTGAACAAAACAACATATCTAAACAAACTAAACAGCGTCCAAAGAGCGGCATAAGTTCTAATAACTGGTGCCATGAGGGGCACTTCACAAGCTGCCTTAAATGTGCTACTAGATCTACACCCACTGGACCTAGTAGTGCAGGAACTGGCAGCAATGAGTGCCCTTCGGCTGAAGGAGCTAGTTTCATGGCACAGTTCCGAACACGGACGAACTGCAATCCTACGTCGATTCGGACTACCAACGCCCTCGGGGAACATTAGTGACTATATGTCACCACAAATGTCGTTCGAGGCAACGAAGGTGCATATACCCCATAGGGATGATTGGACACTTAGCAGCCCACCTCTAGACGGTATAGAGATTTATACCGATGTCTCTAAGATGGAAACAGGCACAGGAGCAGGTGTCTATAGCAATTCCCTGGATCTACGTATTTCATACAAGCTGAACGAATATTGTAGTGTCTTCCAAGCTGATGGGTACATACCATCCAATCATTAACAGCATTTAGCCAAGCAGAGCCGTCGGATCTACTTCACCTTGCTAAAGGCCTGAAATGGCTCCAACGTACTGGCGACAAGCACCATCTCTACACAGTAGCATCGTCAAACGCATTCCAACTACATCTCACCCAATTTCACCACCTCAATACTAACAATATTCACTATATATCCGTATCTAATCAACAACATCACTACAACTATAGTCTCACCATCCTCTTCTTACCGTTACAGATGAACCGCTAATTGCTTCTCATTCACAGGCAACACCTTCACACCACATCACTACACCTATGGTCTCATCTATATACACCCATAGTCTACATCCTCAACTTCTCTCTAACACATGCACATCTAGATGCACATCTAAATCTATATGCACACCTAAATCGCATCCATAACCACCAACAATCACCACCACTAACTAAGATGCCAAACAGTCGCATACACACCAACCCAGAACCTCCAGAATTTACATCCACAACCACACAATCTTCATCTATACATAACTACAGTCACACATATGTATCTACATCATACGATAACATCTTCAACCAGTTTTCAATATCCAGGATGAGCACAATGGACCTCAAGGTCGCCGAGTGGAGTGGCTGCCCATACAGCAGTTGCGCATCCTATAACCTAACCTAATCTGCCTTGATGATCCCTCTAAAAAATATTCTTAAAAAAATCCACGCTTGTTGCCTTGATGATCCCTCTAAAAAATATTCTTAAAAAAATCCACGCTTGTTGCCTTGATGAGTGCTCTAAAAATATTCTTAAAAAATCCACGCTTGTTGCCTTGATGATCCCTCTAAAAAGTATTCTTAAAAAATCGACGCTTAGGCTGGTAATGTTTGCTCAAAAGATCTCACCTTATTCGTTGAGAACAACATATCCGGATGCACATGAAATTCTGCATCTGGGTCCCAAATACAAAAATCTGCATCATAACCTTCAATAATTTTACCCTTCGAGTTCTCCAGGCCACAAAGAATGGAGGGATTTTCACACATTGTCTTGTAGAGATGTTGCATGCCCAGCCCGTGCTTTTCACAGTGGGTCCACATTACCGATAAACCTAGTAAAATATACTTCAGTACATACTTTCTCAGCATTACTTCTTTACTTACCCAATTGCAGGGAAGAAACACCTGGCCAAGCATTCAGGAAATTCCCTCTTGTCCTACCGTAGGTAAGACATTTGGGTCCTGGTGTGGCTGGTGAATGATCAGATGCAATGACATCTATTACACCCGATTTAACAGCTTCCCATAGAGGAGCTTGATTGGAGCGGGCTCTAATTGGTGGATGTGTTTTAAACTCCGTGCGACAGTCTTCAACATCTTCGGCGGCTAAACATAAATAATGCGGGCATGTTTCGGCAGTGAGTTTTGCACCTTTGCTCTTGCAATCCTTGATAATGGGCAGGACTTCATTGGCGCTTAGATTTAGCAAATGAAAATGTTTCCTAAGCAGAAAAAAGTCTCAATAAAAAGTCTTCTTTGATAAGACTTTACTTACTTTTTGTGTTTTAACGCCAATTCTGCTATGGTCCTGACCGCCTTTACTTCCATCTCCGCTGGCCTTGTCCTAAGAAAAGATTCATAACATTTGGGCTCCTCTTCGTTGGGCTTGATTGGAATGTCTAGCGGCTGTTCGGCATGAACTGCTATTAAAATTCCATCATCGACTTTTTGCAAAACGCTCTCCAATTGTTCCTTTGTTATGGGTGGATATTCTTTACCAACCGGTTCTGGTGATTCCACAAGGGTACATTGTAACCCCATTACCCCTCCGGCAATAAGCGCCGGCATATCAGACCAATCTTTGGTATTGAGACCACCCCAAAAGCCAACATCAACATAAAGTTTGCCTCGAGCTGTACACATCTTGGCTTTGAGGGCTGCCATGGAAGTGGTGGGTGGTATAGAGTTGCTGAAATATTTAAAAAGAACATTTTTGTTATATGATTTTTATACCCTACACCACTATGTGGGGAGGGTATTATAAGTTGGTTTTGGCCAAAAAGTTTGTAACGCATCGAAATAATGGTCGCAGACCCATACTTATATATACCAAAATGAATGTCTCGACGAGCTGAGTCGATCTGGCTATGTGTGTCCGTCCGTCCGTCCGTCCGTCCGTCCGTCTGTCCGTCTGTCCGTCTGTCCATCTAAACCTTGTAATCACGCTACAGGTCGTAATTTTGATCGGATCGTCACGAAATTTTGCATGCTGATGGGGGTCCCGGAGGGGAAGAAGCCTATTGATTTTGGTGATGGTCGGATAATATTTAGGGGTCGGAAAGGGCAAAAAACTTAGGTGGATAAAATGACAAGGTTTTTTTCCAAAGCGAATATCTCAGCTTCTATATGGGGTATACCAAAAGCAAGACCCGACAATGAAAGTAGAAAATATCACCTTTCAGATGATGTAAGGTAGGTGCTCGTAGCTGATCAAACAACGAAGATATCACAATAGTAGCAAATAAAACCCCAATTTTCGTTTTTGCGATTTTAATTATATTGACAAATATCACAGCTTTGGTTGAAAATTTTCCAAAAGCAAAGCCTGACTATAAAAGAAGAAGATCCCGTCTTTACAATGATGCAACCTAGGTCGGCGTAGGTAACCAAATAACGGAGACATCGCAATAGTCGGTAATACATCCCATTTTTCTATTTTTTTGGAAATCACGCTACAGGTAGCAATTTTGATCGGATCGTCACGAAAATTTGAGGGTTAATGGGGGTCTCACAGATGAAGAAGCCTATTGATTTTGGTGACGGTCGGATAATATTTAGGGGTCGGAATGGGCAAACACTTATTTGGAGAAAAGTCAACATTTTATTTCAAAGCCAATATCTCTGTTTCTTTAAGAGGTATATCAAAAGCAAAACCTGGCAAGGAAAGTAGAAAACATCACCTTTACAACGATGTAAAGTAGGTTGTCGTAGATGGTCAAATAGCAGAGATATGGCAATAGTCGATAATTTGTAATCACGCTACAGGTCGCAATTTTAATCGGATCGTCACGAAATTTTAGGGGTTAATGGCGGTCCCACAGAGGAAGAAGCCTACTGATTTTAATGATGCTCGGATAATATTCAGGGGTCGGAATGGGCAAAAACTTATTTGGAGAAGAGGTCTACGTTTTATTTCAAAGCCAATATCTCTGTTTCTTTAAGAGGTATATCAAAAGCAAAACCTGGCAAGGAAAGTAGAAAATATCACCTTTACAACGATGTACAGTATGCTGTCGTAGGTGGTCAAGCAAAAGAGATATCTCAATAGTCGGTAATGCATCCCATTTTCTAATTTTTTTGTAATCACGCTACAGGTCGCAATTTTGATCGGATGGTCACGAATTTTTCGGGAGTTGATGCGAGACCCACAGAGGAAGAAGCCTATTAAGTTTGGTGCTGGTCGGATAATATTCAGGTGTCGGAATAAGCAAAAAGTTTATGTGGAGAAAAGTCAACGTTTTTTTCTTATGCGAATATCTCCGCTTCTGGCAGGAGTATTACAAAAGGAAGGCCAATGGTAGAAGAAAATATCTCCTTTATATTGATGCAAAGTATATTGACGTAAGTGGGGAAACAACCGAGATATCGCAAAAGTCAGTAATATATCCATTTTTTGTAATCACGCTATCGGTTGGAATTTTGATCGGATAGTCACGAGATTTTGGGGGTAGATACGGGCCCCACAGAGGAAGAAGCCTTTTGATTGTGATGATAGTCTGATAATATTATACATATTATGTTTGATGGTATTCGGATTATATTCCCTAAAAGAAATGTTTACCAGTGAAAAGCTTATGCACAGGGGTAGTGGTGTAGGGTAACACATGGTCGGCCCCGTCCCGACTATAGCCTTTGCTCACTTGTTTTTAATTAAAATAAACTTAAACTTACGTTGGTCGATCAATAATTGTTGTAAACCCACCGGCTGCTGCGGCCTTTGTTGCATTCAAAAAGCCCTCCCAATCTTTGCGTCCCGGTTCATTAATATGAACATTGACATCAATAAGACCCGGCATCAAAACCATATTTTCAAAATCGAATACCTACATATAAACAAAATAGAATTTATTTACTTGTTTTTGTTTTGCTTCCTCGTAAATCCGTTGGCAAATAAATTATTCGCCGCTGCTAGATATAAATTCACTGCTATGTACTTACTGCCTCCGATTCAATATTATATAGATATGAATTAACTTCTTGGGCTGAACGTAAAATCTGTTTGATTATTCCCTCACTATTTACAATTATACCGCCGTGCATGAAGCCCTCCTCGGTGCCCAAGTAAATTCGTCTACTCAAAAATAATAAATCCATTTTGAGATCTTTTTATTTTTTGCCTTAAAAATTAATGCACTTTTATGTATATTTTTCTTTTCGCAAAAAAATATGTTTGCATAACTTTCGTATGCTTCTCTGGCGGGCCAATGTTTAGCGGTCTACTAATGAAATTATACTGAGCAGCGATCTTCAGTCGGCATTTTGAAAATCTCTTTGTTGTTTTTTCTCAGTCATATGTTTTAGCGAGGAAACAGCTTTAGTGTTCAGAGCTTCTTTTTCAAAAACCAAAAAAGCTTTAAAGCGTTTGCGGTAAAATTAAAAAAAGTTTTTGAAAGCTTTCATAAACAGAAAATAGTTTTGATGTCTTAAGAACAAATATTTTTTGTTTTTTTGGTTTCGATTTTAGATCAGTGATTCTGTAATCTTTTTTTGCCTACCGATAAAAATTGGTCAAATTAAAAGGCAGCATTATGAAGAAAATTTTAAATAAAAGTTGACATCACTGTTGCTATCGGTAGAGTTTAGCGGCTGCTACATTTCGATCGTCAATTTACAGAAAAATTCCGTTAAGTATCGAAATTATACACATTTTAATTTAAATCAAGTAAAAAGTCGACTGATACGGCTTTACCGACAAAGATATACCCTCAACCTGTGTGAAAAACGTTCACGGACATATATCGAATACTGGCTATACAACTAAAATCATTTTTCCCAAAAATTATGTATTCAGGATGTTTTCAGATTTTTTGGCCCTTTTTGGACGTATGAACTTGCCCACAAAACAAGTAAGAAAGTATCAGTCGGCTTTGCCGACAGAGATATACACTCAGCCTAAAGCAATTGAAATTTCTTCTAGGGTTATTTTGTGGCCTTTCTTGGACATTTGGATTAGGATTAAAGTTCAAAACTGTTGCAGAGGAGGTAATTTAAGGAGTGGATCGACATTGTTCATTAGCCCCTTAGTCATTTCAGTGGGTCATCGTCATATGTACCAGTATGCCAGGAAGCATGGACTTGTCCACGGAAAGCATAATACCGTTGTAAGCAGGGCAACAACGAACAGCATCGGCATACATTTCCAAAGGATCTTCTAACGGACCTTAAACTGCACTTAAACACACATGTTGAACTTTTGTGTAGTAGGTTCCCTAAGGTACCTTCATTTTAGATCAGGCCTGCTCAGACACATACAAACACATTTTGTAATTGTGTTGGTTTTGAAATACACAAATTTCAATTTTCCTTTGTCTCTCTGTATACTGTGAGAAATATCGTAACAGTTTTTTTTTATTTTATATTTCAAAATATAGAGTAGAATAATTATTTTATTTTGACCAAATGTGACTGTTAATGTTATAATTTGTTGCAAATCAAGTTCGTGACAAACCAAAGTGCGTTGACAAACCAAACACTCTAATTTGCCGTAAAAATTTTAGGCAAATAAAAATTCGTATTCAGTATCTTCATTCATTTTTTCAGTGTACGCATATAAATTCATAGACAAATTCGAAAACAGAACCTTCCTCATTGAATGTTCAATAGAGACTGATTTTTAATTTTGAAAATATTCAAAACAAAAACAAAAGCTCTCTTTTTAAATTGTGTGTGTGAGAAAATTGACACACACCGACAGCTCAGGTGCGCACCTTGAGCAGGCCTGTTTTAGATGTTAAACTAAATTTGGACAAAATATTAGGACATCCAAATTTGTTCAAGAGATATCGTGCATACCATTTAAGTGATATTTTTTAAATATTCGGGGGAACTACCGGAAGTTGTAGGCCGGTATTGCCTATCTTCGAACTGAAAGTATGACGAAATATCAGGAAGGACAAATTTTGGACCAAATCGGTTAGTTCGAGAGTTATCGTACTCTCTAGCCACTACATATGGTGCCATAGGGTTTTTTACACCTTTCACCTTTCACCACTGAAAAAACTTTTACCGTCGTAATTGAGACAGCGAATACAAGATTTTTCAAAAAAATCAAAGTGATTCGAGAGCAGGTCTTAAAGTGAACTTATCCGTAATTTTGTTTGATAGGTACCCGAAGGTACCTGATCTATATCTGGTAGACATATTAGGATCTGTAAAGTATGGACTAAATTGGTCACTCCCTTCAAGAGTTATCGTGCGAACAATTTTTCCGAACATTTTTGAACTTTTGTGGGGGAGGTACCTGTCTTGCGCTCCAACCACTACACACGGTGTCATAGGGGTTTTCTGCACCATTCAGGCTATTTTCTCAGGAACTATGGACTTGCACCTAATGAAATTTATACCGTTTTATGGGGGGGGGGGGGGCAGTGAAAATAAGTTGATACAACAAAAATCAAAGCTATTTCAATGCTTGTCCTAAACTGAACTTTCCCGAAATTTTGTCCTCCAACACACCAAGGAGTAGACCGATTAGGTCCATGCTGAAACCTAATTTAAGTCTGGTATAAATTTCACGATATGCAATGTATGGACCAAATCGGTTACTCCCTTCATAACATATTCGAACTTTTGTGGGGGAGGTGCCGGAAGTAGTGGACCGATATAACCCATCTTCGAACTTAAACTTCCCAGCAAAATTAATTGGAAGTAGTCAAATGTAAACTAGTTCTTTCACGACATGTTATGATGCAGTTCTAACGGAGTCGCGAAAAAGGTACTCCGTCTGGAAAATTTGGTAGGAATCGGATCAGATATAGATATAGCTTACATACATATGTATACGTATATGTTCATCCGGTTTTACATTTAAGTCGCACAAAGGTCACAATTTGTTTCCGATCAGTTTAAAATTTGATATATTTAATCCTGTTCAATATAGAATCACGACCGGAAAGTCAGTGGTGATTTGATTTGCCAGCTGATGTATATACCGATGCCGCATCCGATCTTAAACAGCATAGCTGTTATTGATGTCAGCCAGTTTATTGATATCTTAACTCAATACCATCTTCTGGGATTGGATCAATTGTATATTCGTCGTCTTTGTTAGTATGGACACAACAGTTAAAAAAAAAAAACTATTTGGACATGTAAGCGTTCTATAGCGGATAGGTAGGCAGATTTGTTTAGGAGACAAAGCGCTGGGCAGACCACTTCCAGATGGTTCACTGATTCCCGGTTCAAAGATGGAAGAAGGACCGGACCTGAGTATTAGGCGATCGTATAAACTTAGCGACAATTGCAGTGTTTTTCAGGCAGAAGTCTTTGCAGTGCATTATATGTTATAGAATAGTAATGGTATTTGTGGATAGCCAGGTTGCTCTAAAGGCGTTAGAATCCATCACAATTAAATCTTAGACTATTCAAAGTTGTATTTCTATATTAGAACCTTGTTATATAGACGTTAAGTTCCGCTGGGTACCAGGGTACTGCAATGTTGAGGAAAGTGAGATATCTGATGAAGTGGCAATACGAGGCTCCCACTCTTCGAACCTTCTACTGGAGGACTGTGTCAAGCCACCGCTTTGCTTCTTACTCAGAGAAAACCGTAAGAATTTGGCAAAACGTTCGTGTGGTTGTTAGGCAGCGAAGTTAATGTGGTAGGCAATTCCTGGGCGTAGAACTGCTTCCCTTCTCTAACTCTCACTGTTACGGTCATTAGACTATGGCAAGCAAGTGGAAGGTACGGTGTCATCGATTCTTAGGAATTCAGACGGCTGCATAGATGAGGTATGTCTTCCGATGGGGGATGTTCACACGACATTTATTTATGACATCTGCGACTGCATCCGTTTGAATGCTATTTAAACCTGGGCCGACTTCCGTATTGTCAGTTGCTTTTTATTCGTGCATGAAACTAGGGGTTCTTAAATCGATTTCCCCACTACTGCAATTTCATAACATTACTCTAGTATGGAGGGGGCCACCGTGGTGCAATGGTAAGCACGTCCGCCTTGCACTCAGAAGGTCTGCGGTTTGAATCCCAGGCCAAGCAACATCAAATTTGTCAACGGTGGCAAAATTCCCCCTCAGTAATGCTGGCGACATTTCCTGAGTATTTAAGCCATGAAAAACTTCTCTACAAGTGGTGTCGTAAGACACGCCGTTCGGACTCGGCAATAAAAAGTAGGTCCCACATCATTGAGCCAATATGAATCGGCGTGCACTCATTGATATGAGAGAAATTTCCCTTGTCCCGTATGGGATGTTAGTGGAACAATTATTATTATTATTATTATTATTATTATTATTATTATTATTATTATATTACTCTAGTATGGAACTCGATTTAAGAACCCCTAGTTTCATGCACGAATACAAAGCAACTGACAATACGGATGTCGGCCCAGGTTTAAATAGCATTGAAGCCATCCCCCATCTATGCAGCCGTCTGAATTCGACCCTGCTTGATAGGATCGTTGATCTAGAGGTTTTCTCTTGTAATGCTGGACATCTCTTTCTAGATCACGAAGATCCCTCCTGACATGCCTGGATGAGAATGTCCTATCCACCATATGGTAATTGGGATGACACTCACGGTAACACCCGAGCAAGTACTGCAACGAAAGCATGTAGATGGTCTACTGAAGCATGAGGAGGCACCCTAAGGGCGGTATTCCGACCGGTTTGAATATTTTTCCATCTCGTTGCAATTATATTTTCGCAGACCAAACTGGCACACCAATGCTTACCACATGCTTGTCTATCGCGTTATATGTAACCAAAAAGGATTCTTTATTTACACCCCAAGTACTGCCGGCTAAGGCCTTGAGACCTTGTCGCAGATATTTGGAGAATTCTGCTACCATCGACCATGACATTAAACTGTGTTCTCACCTCTGCCATCCATGTAGTGAACAGAGTGGCCGTAAATTTTGTGGTAGATATTTGCATATTCCGCGTATAGAAAAAGGCTGTAAAATCAGTCAAATACATATTTGTTCAGCTTTTCACAAATGACATCGGGGAAGGTACCTGACCCCAAGATCGTACAATCACCCGTATACGTTACGATCTCAATGCCGTCTGTGTCGGAATACAGGAGAGGTAGATATTAAACAGTTCCGGAGATATCACCCAACCTTGGGGAACTCCCTATTTCAATATACGACTGGCGTCCACACATATATAATAATATACAATAGATTATCCAACGTTTCAAACTTGGCCGGAGGGATGTCTGCTTGGTGTCCTCAAACAGCGCTAGACTTATCAAAGGTCGTTTCCGAGGACCGAATGCCACAACTCATGATGAGCATAAAAGTCCCCTAAGACCAGACGGTTATGACCTTCCAAAAGCGTGCTAATGTTGGGCCTATAACCTTGAGTACTTCTATTTATCAGTGGGATATATACGTTCAGAAACTCTTCCTCGGCAGTTCCATAACTGACTGCATTCCATGTACGGGTCATTGGAGCCAGCTTCAAGCGAGATAGGTATGTATTGAACAGACTTGTGAAAGGTGTGCAATAGGAAAGCTGACCACCACCTCCAATTCTGGTGCAATCCTTCCTCAGTACGTTGTAACCATCCGAACGCTGTAAGCTGCAGTTGTCATTGAGCTTGGTTTCCTGCATTTTCGCGACCATCATATTCTTCCGACTCCTATTTCCTCGATTTTACAGCGGAGTACATTGCAATTAAATTGCAAAAATGATTGGAACAACAACGGCTGGTGTTAAGTGCTGCGTGTGCGGCTGCTGTTCTGGGGACTGCTGGGGGTGGCGTAATCTGATGGCGATGACTCACTGGGGGCTGTTATCACACAACATGCAGCAACATAGGCCCTGTAGTAGTCCCGCGCAATAAAAAGTCCTATTACGATTGCCTTTTTATACCCTCCACCATAATATATAGGATATAATTTAATTTGTCATTCCGTTTGTAACACATCGAAATATTTATCGTATAATATGGCGAATAATAAAATTCCTTTACAATTCCATTTGAAAAAAATTAAAAAATTTTTTTGCGAGCACATCTACGATTTTTGGTATAGAGGTAAAGGAAAAAAATCCGGTTCCAAATCTGCTCGCGTTCACGAAATTGGCCAATGCGCGCAAAAGTTATAGCGGTTTTTATTCTCATATAAAGAACAAATATTTAAAAATATCTTTTTTGTTGTTATGAGAAAATGTATGCTTAAATCGTTAACAGCATTCCATATCTATTTGTAGATGTTTAAATAGTTATTAAATTTATTATTATTGTCGCGGAAAATCAACAAATAATAAAAAAATTTTTAAGTAAATCCAAATTATCCTGTCCCAGAATCCGTACAAAATCTCAAAAAATAAATTAAAGAATATATGCGGAATCTAGACAATGCGTAGAAAAATATGATACCAAATTTATAGACATTGGGTACATAAATTGCATATTATAGCAACAACAAAAGAGAAAACTTATTGTTAGAAAGTATTGTTGCAAATATTTTTTGGTTTGATTCTAAAAATTAGAAAACTATATTTGGGAGTACTCCAACTATTTTGCTAAAATCCCATAGAATAATGAATGTATACTGTTAAAACTTCATCAAAAAATATGGTTTACCATCGCGAGAGTTTAACTGATTACTGTGATAACTTATAAGGGTAGGAAATTAAAAGTAATATTGAAATTATAATAATTCAATTAATATTAAAATTAAAAAGCCTGTTATTCGCGAATTAGTTAAAGTCGGTTGATGCGCATCCGTTTTTGGATACAGCGAATCAATCTCTTTCAAAATTTATGCATATTTTGATGTTTCACTCAGGGGCCATTGTGTGCCGCCAGTTGCATCATACACTGCAAAAAACCCTAAAGTTGGTAAAAGTCGCGCAATGTGCATACGATTTTGATGCGCATCCGGTTTCATCAGCGCCTATCAAAAATACGTCAAAATATACCAATTTTAATTAGATTCTTCAAGAACCGCGGATGTGCCTCCACACTCAATTTTTTGTGAAAGACCCATATTACTCGCGTATCTCTTTTCTTTTATGACACGCGTTTTCGCAAATATTATAATCGCCAGTAAAGGATTCCATTTATGTAAAAATTTTTAAAGAAAATCGCGGTTTAGTACGCGGATTTGTCAAAATATATTTTTGCTGATTTTCCGATTTTTAAGGTATCTATATCCGCGGTTTTAGTAGATGGATTCGGAAGGCTTCATTAGAACCGTCGCGTAAAAAAACTAAATTCACGCGGGTTTCAAAGGAGATGGAATGACAGTTGTAAATTTTACACGCAAAAAATAGGTTTTGTAAGAAAATTCACGCATCAAATTTTGGCCTTTCGACTCCAAGTACTAGGATGTTGTAAGGAGCAAACTCATGAGACATGCATCAAACGACGTAAAATCACGAGTTCTATAATCGTGTTAAGAGTTTGGAATATTATCTTCTTGCGCGTCCGAATTATTAAAAAAAATCAAAAACCTCGAAATTCCGGCTTCAAAATGTCAGCATCAATTTTAGGTAGATGCAGTGGATATATCGAAAAATCATACACTACAATCTTGTTGCTCATGAAGTATTCTGTGATTCTTTCTTTGGGGATAGGTCCATAAAATGTTAGGTTAAGCCAGAAATCGTATGGGGACATAAAAAAAACTTGTTGGCTTCAACCCATTTTTACTCATTTTTCTACATTGATGCCAACACAGCTTGGGATCCCTCCTAAAACACTTCATTTTAAAGAATTGTAGTCATACTTTATAGAATATGTCAACAGTTCGCGAATTCTGATAGGGTGAAACTCGGATTCATCGATTGCAAAACATTTTTGTTATTTACCATATATATTCTTAATAAGGATAAAACTGTAGTTGATATAACCATATCCGTATGTCCGTCCCTCCGTCTGTTTAAATCAATATACAGCTCGTAATTTTTAAGATAGAGCTTTGAAATTTGGTAAAGAAGTTTCTATTACTCCTAGGATGTTTGGTATTGCAAATGGACTATATCGGTCCATGTTTTGATATAGACCCCCATAGAACGGAACCACTCGATTTTCGGTATTTTGAAGATTTTAGCCTCATTATCACACCGAAATGGCTGAAATCAGGTACTTAGTCTTCGTTGGGGGTAAAAAAACTTTCCCCCACAAATTTGTCGGTTTAGGTCCACGCCTTTATAAGTCCCCATAGAACGTTACCTCCCGATTTTCGGTATTTTGAAGGTTGTGGCCTCAATATTCCACTGAAATGACTGAAATTTGGTCTTCATTTGTGGTATTAAACGTTCCATATGAAATTTGTCGGTATAGGTCCACGCCTTAGTATAGCCCATATAGAACGGAAATTTGGTAGTTATTCTTCGTTAGGGGTATAAAACTTTCCCCCAGAAATTTGTCGGTATAGGTCCACGAATTAATTAAGCTCCCATAGTATAGGTCAGTATAGGTCCGCGGGTTATTATATCGCCATAGAAGCGTACCTCTTGATTTTGGCTATTTTGAAGGTTTTACTGAAATGTCGGAAATTTGGTATTTAGTCGTCTTTGAGTCTAAAAACTTTCCGCCAGAAATTTATAGGTATAGAGCGACGTTTTGATATAGCCCCCATGGAACCGTACCTCACGAATTTCGGTATTTTCGAAGTAAGACTTTTTCTTGAGTTTTTAGCATTGCGTGATAAATTTTGTGATTCTGATAGTCCCTCAAAAAGTCTGGTCTGGACCTACAGATTTCGATAAATTTTTGAATATTCAGAATATCACAAATATTTTTCATCTTTGGTGGCTTCTAAAAATTTCAACGTTATTTTCCTCTTGAGTCAAAAAATCTAATCATTACAAATTCCCGTGAATTTCTTCTTGATGTCTAACTAAATCTGTGTTGATTGTTCACTCTCATTTTCGAACTTAACACCGGTTTTACTTGTTTTATTTCAAATCAATATTTATTGACAAAAATATTGTTGACTTTTACTAAATCTGCTTTAACAAAAACAAAATAATTTTTGTTCTCCTTTCCAAATCCCAGCAAATGTTTACATAGAAGCAACAATCCATAGACGATTTCCAGGGTAACCAAAATTGATGTTACGTTGCCGCGCCGACGACGTTCAACAAATGAAAACAAACAAAGTTCGAGGGAAGGATACGGAACAGATTGCTTCTGGGGGCTGTGTTGATAAATGCCAAAAGTTAGAAACCTAAGGAGCCAACAAGACGAAGGGGGTTGTAGTGGTGCAGAGTATTGTCTTCCAGTTTATTTTGCAGTTAAAACTTTCTTTAACGTCATCAGCACCACCGTCGTTAGTTAACAAAGAAATTAAGAAAAACTACGAACAAGAAAAAGTGCGATTAAAACAATTTTAAAAGAAACGAGAAACAAATTTTGCCCCTACATTCGCAGAGTTGTTGCATGAAACCAAAGCAAAAACCATCTTCGTGGCTATGACGCAAGAATCCATAAGAAGGTCAAATGCCAGTTATTCCAATATGTACGGAAGGTAGGTAGAGCAAAAATAAAATAAAGCACAAGCTAAGCAAAAACTTAATTTTACAACTTTTTTCAACTCAGAGTCAATCAGAACATGGCCCACGAACGCATGAAGGTCTACTTTTGCACGGATCTGGACAAATCGGTGTTGGTGAATAATTTCGAAAAACGTGGTTGGAGTCAAGTCAGTGCCGATGATGATTGGAATTTCTACTGGGCTGGTGTGCAGACATGTCGCAATATTTTCAGTGTGGACAGCGGCTATCGCATGAATGACAATCAAATGATTAATCACTTTCCCAACCACTATGAGTTGTCACGCAAAGATCTGCTGGTGAAAAATATCAAACGTTATCGCAAAGACCTAGAACGTGATGGCAACCCATTGGCCGAGAAAACCGAAGTGAATTGGTCTGGTGGTGGCTGCAGCACGAGATATTTATATTTGGATTTCATACCCGTTACATTTGTCTTGCCTGCGGATTACAATATGTTTGTCGAAGAATATCGTAAAAATCCTCAAAGTACCTGGATCATGAAGCCATGTGGGAAGTCTCAAGGTGCTGGTATATTTTTGATAAATAAATTATCGAAATTAAAGAAATGGTCACGGGAGGCTAAGGGTGCCTTTCATCCACAAATCGCCAAGGAAAGTTATGTGATATCCCGTTACATTGATAACCCGTTACTGATTGGTGGCAAGAAATTCGATTTGAGGCTATATGTTTTGGTCACTTCATTTCGCCCGCTGAAGGCTTATCTGTTCAAACAGGGATTTTGTCGCTTCTGTACGGTGAAATATGATACCAGCATGACGGAGTTGGATAATATGTATGTCCATCTCACCAATGTCAGTGTCCAGAAACATGGGGTAAGTGAAAAGGGTACACTTCTATGTTTTCAGAATTAAAAGAAATATTCTTAAAAAAATCCCCACTCGCTTATGTTCCCTCAAAAATTAGTCTTAAAAATCCACGCTAGTGGATGTTGCCTCAAAACTTATTCTTAAAAATCCATTCTTGTTGATGGTCCCTCAAAAATTATTTTTAAAAAAATCCACGCGTGATGATGGTCCCTCAATAATTAGTCTTAACCAAATCCACGCTTGTTGAAGGTCCCCCAAAAATTAGTCTTAAAAAGTCAGCGCTTGATGATGGTCCCTCAAAAATTAGTCTTAAAAAATCCAAAAAATATTCTTAAAAAATCCAGGCTTGTTGATGGTCCCTCAAAAATTAGTATTAAAAACACCAAAAAAATATTCTTAAAAAATCCACGCTTGTTAAGGGTCCCTCAAAAAATATTCTTAAAAAATCCACGCTTGTTAAGGGTCCCTCAAAAAATATTCTTAAAAAATCCACGCTTGTTAAGGGTCCCTCAAAAAATATTCTTAAAAAATCCACGCTTTTTAAGGGTCCCTCAAAATATATTCTTAAAAAATCCACGCTTGTTACGGGTCCCTCAAAAAAATATTCTTAAAAAAATCCACGCTTGTTAAGGGTCCCTCAAAAAATATTCTTAAAAAATCCACGCTTGTTAAGGGTCCCTCAAAAAATATTCTTAAAAAATCCACGCTTTTTAAGGGTCCCTCAAAAAATATTCTTAGAAAATCCACGCTTAAGGGTCCCTCAAAAAATATTCTTAAAAAATCCACGCTTTTTAAGGGTCCCTCAAAAAATATTCTTAAAAAATCCACGCTTAAGGGTCCCTCAAAAAATATTCTTAAAAAATCCACGCTTAAGGGTCCCTCAAAAAATATTCTTAAAAAATCCACGCTTGTCAATGGTCCCTCAAAAAATATTCTTAAAAAATCCACGCTTGTCAATGGTCCCTCAAAAAATATTCTTAAAAAATCCACGCTTGTTAAGGGTCCCTCAAAAAATATTTTAAAAAATCCACGCTTCTTGATTGTCCCTCAAAAAATATTCTTAAAAAATCCACGCTTGTTAAGGGTCCCTCAAAAAATATTTTAAAAAATCCACGCTTCTTGATGGTCCCTCAAAAATATTCTTAAAAAATCCACGCTTGTTAAGGGTCCCTCAAAAAATATTTTAAAAAATCCACGCTTCTTGATGGTCCCTCAAAAAATATTCTTAAAAAATCCATGCTTGTTAAGGGTCCCTGAAAAAATATTTCAAAAAATCCACGCTTCTTGATGGTCCCTCAAAAATATTCTTAAAAAATCCACGCTTGTTAAGGGTCCCTCAAAAAATATTTTAAAAAATCCACGCTTCTTGATGGTCCCTCAAAAAATATTCTTAAAAAATCCACGCTTGTTAAGGGTCCCTGAAAAAATATTTCAAAAAATCCACGCTTCTTGATGGTCCCTCAAAAATATTCTTAAAAAATCCACGCTTGTTAAGGGTCCCTCAAAAAATATTTTAAAAAATCCACGCTTCTTGATGGTCCCTCAAAAAATATTCTTAAAAAATCCATGCTTGTTAAGGGTCCCTGAAAAAATATTTCAAAAAATCCACGCTTCTTGATGGTCCCTCAAAAAATATTTTAAAAAATCCACGCTTGTTAAGGGTCCCTCAAAAATATTCTTAAAAAATCCACGCTTGTTAAGGGTCCCTCAAAAAATATTCTTAAAAAATCCACGCTTGTTAAGGGTCCCTCAAAAAATATTCTTAAAAAATCCACGCTTGTTAAGGGTCCCTCAAAAAATATTCTTAAAAAATCCACGCTTGTTAAGGGTCCCTCAAAAATATTCTTAAAAAATCCACGCTTGTTAAGGGTCCCTCAAAAATATTCTTAAAAAATCCACGCTTGTTAAGGGTCCCTCAAAAAATATTCTTAAAAAATCCACGCTTGTTAAGGGTCCCTCAAAAATATTCTTAAAAAATCCACGCTTGTTAAGGGTCCCTCAAAAAATATTCTTACAAAATCCACGCTTGTTAATGGTCCCTAAAAAATATTCTTAAAAAATCCACGCTTGTTAAGGGTCCCTCAAAAAATATTCTTAAAATATCCACGCTTGATGATCGTCCCTCAAAAATTAGTCTTAGAAAATCACGCTTGTTAAGGGTCCCCAAAAAATATTCTTAAAAATCCACTCTTGTTAAGGGTCCCTCAAAAAATATTCTTAAAAATCCACTCTTGTTAAGGGTCCCTCAAAAAATATTCTTAAAAAATCCACGCTTGTTAAGGGTCCCTCAAAAAATATTCTTAAAAAATCCACGCTTGTTAAGGGTCCCTCAAAAAATATTCTTAAAAAATCCACGCTTGTTAAGGGTCCCTCAAAAAATATTCTTAAAAAATCCACGCTTGTTAAGGGTCCCTCAAAAATATTCTTAAAAAATCCACGCTTGTTATGGGTCCCTCAAAAATATTCTTAAAAAATCCACGCTTGTTAAGGGTCCCTCAAAAAATATTCTTAAAAAATCCACGCTTGTTAAGGGTCCCTCAAAAATATTCTTAAAAAATCCACGCTTGTTAAGGGTCCCTCAAAAAATATTCTTAAAAAATCCACGCTTGTTAAGGGTCCCTCAAAAATATTCTTAAAAAATCCACGCTTGTTAAGGGTCCCTCAAAAATATTCTTAAAAAATCCACGCTTGTTAAGGGTCCCTCAAAAATATTCTTAAAAAATCCACGCTTGTTAAGGGTCCCTCATAAATATTCTTAAAAAATCCACGCTTGTTGGTGGTCCCTCAAAAAATATTCTTAAAAAATCCACGCTTGTTAAGGGTCCCTCATAAATATTCTTAAAAAATCCACGCTTGTTGGTGGTCCCTCAAAAAATATTCTTAAAAAATCCACGCTTGTTAAGGGTCCCTCAAAAATATTCTTAAAAAATCCACGCTTGTTAAGGGTCCCTCATAAATATTCTTAAAAAATCCACGCTTGTTG
This sequence comes from Musca autumnalis, assembly GCF_047663935.1. Classification (NCBI taxonomy): domain Eukaryota; kingdom Metazoa; phylum Arthropoda; class Insecta; order Diptera; family Muscidae; genus Musca; species Musca autumnalis. The sequence goes on along the minus strand of NW_027411866.1, from coordinate 198,755,025 downwards.
GTGGTCCCTCAAAAAATATTCTTAAAAAATCCACGCTTGTTAAGGGTCCCTCAAAAATATTCTTAAAAAATCCACGCTTGTTAAGGGTCCCTCATAAATATTCTTAAAAAATCCACGCTTGTTGGTGGTCCCTCAAAAAATATTCTTAAAAAATCCACGCTTGTTAAGGGTCCCTCAAAAAATATTCTTAAAAAATCCACGCTTGTTAAGGGTCCCTCAAAAATATTCTTAAAAAATCCACGCTTGTTAAGGGTCCCTCAAAAATATTCTTAAAAAATCCACGCTTGTTAAGGGTCCCTCAAAAAATATTCTTAAAAAATCCACGCTTGTTAAGGGTCCCTCAAAAATATTCTTAAAAAATCCACGCTTGTTAAGGGTCCCTCAAAAAATATTCTTAAAAAATCCACGCTTGTTAAGGGTCCCTCAAAAAATATTCTTAAAAAATCCACGCTTGTTATGGGTCCCTCAAAAATATTCTTAAAAAATCCACGCTTGTTAAGGGTCCCTCAAAAAATATTCTTAAAAAATCCACGCTTGTTAAGGGTCCCTCAAAAAATATTCTTAAAAAATCCACGCTTGTTAAGGGTCCCTCAAAAATATTCTTAAAAAATCCACGCTTGTTAAGGGTCCCTCAAAAATATTCTTAAAAAATCCACGCTTGTTAAGGGTCCCTCAAAAAATATTCTTAAAAAATCCACGCTTGTTAAGGGTCCCTCAAAAATATTCTTAAAAAATCCACGCTTGTTAAGGGTCCCTCAAAAAATATTCTTAAAAAATCCACGCTTGTTAAGGGTCCCTCAAAAAATATTCTTAAAAAATCCACGCTTGTTATGGGTCCCTCAAAAAATATTCTTAAAAAATCCACGCTTGTTAAGGGTCTCTCAAAAAATATTCTTAAAAAATCCACGCTTGTTAAGGGTCCCTCAAAAATATTCTTAAAAAATCCACGCTTGTTGATGGTCCTTCTGAAAAATATTCTTAAAAAATCCACGCTTGTTAAGGGTCCCTCAAAAAATATTCTTAAAAAATCCACGCTTGTTAAGGGTCCCTCAAAAATATTCTTAAAAAATCCACGCTTGTTAAGGGTCCCTCAAAAAATATTCTTAAAAAATCCACGCTTGTTAAGGGTCCCTCAAAAAATATTCTTAAAAAATCCACGCTTGTTAAGGGTCCCTCAAAAAATATTCTTAAAAAATCCACGCTTGTTAAGGGTCCCTCAAAAATATTCTTAAAAAATCCACGCTTGTTAAGGGTCCCTCAAAAATATTCTTAAAAAATCCACGCTTGTTAAGGGTCCCTCAAAAAATATTCTTAAAAAATCCACGCTTGTTAAGGGTCCCTCAAAAATATTCTTAAAAAATCCACGCTTGTTAAGGGTCCCTCAAAAAATATTCTTAAAAAATCCACGCTTGTTAAGGGTCCCTCAAAAAATATTCTTAAAAAATCCACGCTTGTTAAGGGTCTCTCAAAAAATATTCTTAAAAAATCCACGCTTGTTAAGGGTCCCTCAAAAATATTCTTAAAAAATCCACGCTTGTTAAGGGTCCCTCAAAAATATTCTTAAAAAATCCACGCTTGTTGATGGTCCTTCTGAAAAATATTCTTAAAAAATCCACGCTTGTTAAGGGTCCCTCAAAAAATATTCTTAAAAAATCCACGCTTGTTAAGGGTCCCTCAAAAAATATTCTTAAAAAATCCACGCTTGTTAAGGGTCCCTCAAAAAATATTCTTAAAAAATCCACGCTTGTTAAGGGTCCCTCAAAAAATTTTCTTAAAAAATCCACGCTTGTTATGGGTCCCTCAAAAATATTCTTAAAAAATCCACGCTTGTTAAGGGTCCCTCAAAAAATATTCTTAAAAAATCCACGCTTGTTAAGGGTCCCTCAAAAATATTCTTAAAAAATCCACGCTTGTTAAGGGTCCCTCAAAAAATATTCTTAAAAAATCCACGCTTGTTAAGGGTCCCTCAAAAATATTCTTAAAAAATCCACGCTTGTTAAGGGTCCCTCAAAAAATATTCTTAAAAAATCCACGCTTGTTAAGGGTCCCTCAAAAAATATTCTTAAAAAATCCACGCTTGTTAAGGGTCCCTCAAAAAATATTCTTAAAAAATCCACGCTTGTTGGTCGTCCCTTATAAAAAAATTCTTAAAAAATCCACGCTTGTTGGTGGTCCCTCAAAAAATATTCTTAAAAAATCCACGCTTGTTGATGGTCCTTCTGAAAAATATTCTTAAAAAATCCACGCTTGTTGATGGTCCTTCTGAAAAATATTCTTAAAAAATCCACGCTTGTTAAGGGTCCCTCAAAAATATTCTTAAAAAATCCACGCTTGTTGGTGGTCCCTCAAAAAATATTCTTAAAAAATCCAATCTTGTTGGTCGTCCCTTATAAAAAAATTCTTAAAAAATCCACGCTTGTTGGTGGTCCCTTAAAAAATATTCTTAAAAAATCCACGCTTGTTGATGGTCCTTCTGAAAAATATTCTTAAAAAATCCACGCTTGTTGATGGTCCTTCTGAAAAATATTCTTAAAAAATCCACGCTTGTAGATGGTCCTTCTGAAAAATATTCTTAAAAAATCCACGCTTGTTAAGGGTCCCTCAAAAAATATTCTTAAAAAATCCACGCTTGTAGATGGTCCTTCTGAAAAATATTCTTAAAAAATCCACGCTTGTTAAGGGTCCCTCAAAAAATATTCTTAAAAAAACCACGCTTGTTAAGGGTCCCTCAAAAAATATTCTTAAAAAAACCACGCTTGTTAAGGGTCCCTCAAAAAATATTCTTAAAAAATCCACGCTTGTTAAGGGTCCCTCAAAAAATATTCTTAAAAAATCCACGCTTGTTAGGGGCTCTCAAAAAATATTCTTAAAAAATCCACGCTTGTTAAGGGTCCCTCAAAAATATTCTTAAAAAATCCACGCTTGTTAAGGGTCCCTCAAAAAATATTCTTAAAAAATCCACGCTTGTTAAGGGTCCCTCAAAAAATATTCTTAAATAATCCACGCTTGTTGGTGGTCCCTCAAAAAATATTCTTAAAAAATCCGCGCTTGTTGGTGGTCCCTCAAAAAATATTCTTAAAAAATCCACGCTTGTTGGTCGTCCCTTATAAAAAAATTCTTAAAAAATCCACGCTTGTTGGTGGTCCCTCAAAAAATATTCTTAAAAAATCCACGCTTGCTGATGGTCCTTCTGAAAAATATTCTTAAAAAATCCACGCTTGTTGATGGTCCTTCTGAAAAATATTCTTAAAAAATCCACGCTTGTTGATGGTCCTTCTGAAAAATATTCTTAAAAAATCCACGCTTGTTGGTGGTCCCTCAAAAAATATTCTTAAAAAATCCACGCTTGTTAAGGGTCCCTCAAAAAATATTCTTAAAAAATCCACGCTTGTTAAGGGTCCCTCAAAAAATATTCTTAAATAATCCACGCTTGTTCTTCTTCTTTATTGCATATTCGATATCCGAATGTTAGCGACCATATTACATTTCATGTATAATTTTCTTTATAAATTTTTGATAAAATATGAATATAAATCTCTGTTTCTTGCGACACTTATTAAATTTTCTGCATTTCGAAATTCCGTCCATTGTTGAATATTTTGAAGCCAGGACATCTCTTGTCTTCCTCTGCTGCGTTTACCTTCTATTTTGGCTTGTAGTATTCTTTGCAGGATGCGGTATTTTGGGTTTCGCATTATGTGTCCGAGATATGACATTTTTCTCCTTTTTATGTGATCGAAGAGTTCTCTTGTTTTATTCAATCTTCGTAGAACTTCGTCATTTGATACGTGAGCTATCCACGGTATTTTAAGAATTCTTCGATATATCCACATTTCGAAGGCTTCTAAGCGCTTGACATCTATTGCTTTCAAAGTCCATACTTCCACAGAATATAACAAAACTGGCCATATGTAGGCCTTTATGAACCTTGTCTTTGTTGCAATGTTAATATCATGGCTTGTTAATACTCTTTTGTATTTGTGAAAGGCGTCCCTTGCCATTTCTATCCGGCATTTAATTTCTTTGGAGTTATCCCACTGATCATTTATTGAAAACCCGAGATATTTGAAGCTCGACACTCTCTCGAGTGGAGTGTTATGAATTGTTATATTCATGTTTTCAAAATTATTTTTCTTGCTTATTATCATATATTTTGTTTTATTGGTGTTTAATCTTAACCCATATGTTTCACTACACGCAGTTAGTCTTGTGACAAGGTTTTGTAGACCCGATAAGCTGTCTGCTATTAGGGTAGTATCGTCAGCGTATCTGATATTGTTTACGTATTCATTATTTATTAGGACTCCTTCTTGGACGTTGTTAACTGATTCCTTGAATATTTTTTCGGAATAAATATTAAACAATAGTGGGGACAGTGTACAGCCCTGTCTTACTCCTTTGGATATAGATATTTCTTCCGTAATTTCTCCATCGATATTAACATGTGCACTTTGATGCCAATACAGACTTTTAATGCATCTAATTTCTTTCTCGCTTATTCCAATTGACGCCAGAATATCCATGAGCTTGTCATGCTGTACGGTGTCAAATGCTTTCTCGTAGTCTATAAAGCACATAAATATATCCTTATTGACATCTCTACATTTTTGAACCAACACTTGAACGCAGAATAGTGCTTCACGCGTTCCTTTTGCTTCTTTGAAGCCAAATTGTGTTTCACCCATTTCCCTTTCGCATTTTTCATATATCCGTTTATGTATAATTTTAAGGAAGATTTTTAGGGCATGGCTCATTAGGCTGATAAGTCGGTAGTCGTTGCATCTTTTCGGGTGAGATTTTTTTGGGATGGTTATAAATGTGGACTTCAGCCAATCCTGGGGGTATTGTCCTGTGTCATATATGTGGTTAAATAGTTTTGTTAGCAGGTCAACATTGTCACCATTTATCATTTTTAGTATTTCGGCAGGTATTTCGTCAGGACCCGTGGCTTTTCGTTCTCGGAGGGATTTTAATGCATCTTCAACTTCATTGTTTGTGATTGCCTCGCCTGTCATTTGCTGTGATATCCGGTTGTCATAATCCGATCTGGTAGAGTCTCTGAATAAGTTTTGTATGTATTCTTTCCAGATATCTTTCTTCTCAGCAGTTTCAAAAACGGGTTCATTATTATTGTTGTAAAGGACTGATGAATTGGTATTTCTGTAAATGCCGGCTGCTTCTTTCATTTTTTTGTGTAACTGGAAGTCGTCGTGCAGTGTCATCAGTCGTTCAATTTCTTGGCATTGACTGTTCAGGTTGTTATTTTTGGCTATACGCACTTCCCTTTGAATTTCCCTGTTGATTTCCCAATACATCTCGTAGTTACTATTTTTGTATTTTCTACGCTCATCCATCAGTTGAAGTATCTCTTCAGTCATCCAACTTTTACTCTTTGGTTTTGTGTAGTTTCCAAGCGTGTTACGTGCAATTGAATTGATTGTGGTCTTCACACTGTTCCATATATTTTCCACGTCATTCCTGTTGATATTGATTAATTCTGTGTTGACTTGAGAAGAAACGTTAGACCTTATTATAGGATTTTCGAGTTTTCCGATGTCAATTTTTCGATTTCGTGCTTTATTTGACTGGCGTGCTAGTTTTATGTGCATTTTTGCCATCAGGAGATTGTGGTCAGATGGTACATCTGCGCTAGGGTATGTTGTGACCTTTCTTACAGACGAGCAGTGTCGCCTGTTTATTTGGTTCCTTATCACATTGCCGACTCTATCTTGGGGGGATTTCCAAGTATATAACCTTCTTGGCGGCAGGGTGAACAGAGTATTGGTAATTTTCATTTTAAATTCCTGGCAAAATTCGATGAGTCTGTCACCTCTTTCATTTCTATCTCCTAGGCCATATATTCCTTTTACTCCTGCAACTATATCGCTTCCTACCTTTGCATTGAAATCGCCTTGGATTATGGTTATTTCATGCGGCTTTGTTATTTTAATGAGTTCTTCGACTTCAATGTAAAACGCTTCAATCTCGTCATTACTTTTATCTGCTGTAGGTGCATAGACTTGAATTATATTAATGTTGACTGGTTTTGCTGATATTTTTATTATCATAGTTCGATCAGATTTTGGAATGAATCCGATGACACTTTTGGCTATATGTTCCTTCACTATAATGCCAACTCCATTCCGATGATTTCTATTCAAGTTACCTGAAAAGTATATTTTGGCATTTTGGGATACAAAATCTCCAGTGTTTGGCCACCAAGTTTCACACACTCCCAGTATGTCCACATTGAGTCTATCCATTTCAGCTATGGTATTGTTGAGTTTTCCTGCTTCATATAAACTTCGAATATTCCATGTACCAATATTCAGTGTCTTTTTGGTTTTACCTCCGGGGATTCTTAGCACCCTCGAGTTACCGGAGATTGAGGGCCGTGTGTTTTGTTCTGCATTCATTGTTATATGGTTTTCAAGGGATAAATACATCAGTGATTTCCCCTTATCTTCTGATGGGTTTCAAGTTTACCGTCTTGATTTCAGCCGCTCTTCCTAGAGTACAGACGCTGTTTGCAGCCGCCCACTGTGGAAACAGACACCGCTACCTGTTGGTCCGCGAGAGGTATTTGATTTCCCTCCTACGACCCATATCTGGGAAGCATTCCCCTATCCGCCACCTGGGGACGCGTCCTCTAGGGGTTACAGGCTCCCCCGAGGACCACGCTTGTTGGTGGTCCCTCAAAAAATATTCTTAAAAAATCCGCGCTTGTTGGTGGTCCCTCAAAAAATATTCTTAAAAAATCCACGCTTGTTGGTCGTCCCTTATAAAAAAATTCTTAAAAAATCCACGCTTGTTGTTGGTCCCTCAAAAAATATTCTTAAAAAATCCACGCTTGTTGATGGTCCTTCTGAAAAATATTCTTAAAAAATCCACGCTTGTTGATGGTCCTTCTGAAAAATATTCTTAAAAAATCCACGCTTGTTGATGGTCCTTCTGAAAAATATTCTTAAAAAATCCACGCTTGTTGATGGTCCTTCTGAAAAATATTCTTAAAAAATCCACGCTTGTTGATGGTCCTTCTGAAAAATATTCTTAAAAAATCCACGCTTGTTAAGGGTCCCTCAAAAAATATTCTTAAAAAATCCACGCTTGTTAAGGGTCCCTCAAAAAATATTCTTAAAAAAACCACGCTTGTTAAGGGTCCCTCAAAAAATATTCTTAAAAAATCCTCGCTTGTTAAGGGTCCCTCAAAAAATATTCTTAAAAAATCCACGCTTGTTAAGGGTCCCTCAAAAAATATTCTTAAAAAATCCACGCTTGTTAGGGGCTCTCAAAAAATATTCTTAAAAAATCCACGCTTGTTAAGGGTCCCTCAAAAAATATTCTTAAAAAATCCACGCTTGTTAAGGGTCCCTCAAAAAATATTCTTAAAAAATCCACGCTTGTTAAGGGACCCTCGAAAAATATTCGTAAAAAATCCACGCTTGTTAAGGGTCCCTCAAAAAATATTCTTAAAAAATCCACGCTTGTGAAGGGTCTCTCAAAAAATATTCTTAAAAAATCCACGCTTGTTAAGGGTCCTTCAAAAAATATTCTTAAAAAATCCACGCTTGTTAAGGGTCCCTCAAAAAATATTCTTAAAAAATCCACGCTTGTTAAGGGTCCCTCAAAAAATATTCTTAAAAAATCCACGCTTGTTAAGGGTCCCTCAAAAAATATTCTTAAAAAATCCAAGCTTGTTAAGGGTCTCTCAAAAAATATTCTTAAAAAATCCACGCTTGTTAAGGGTCCTTCAAAAAATATTCTTAAAAAATCCACGCTTGTTAAGGGTCCCTCAAAAAATATTCTTAAAAAATCCACGCTTGTTAAGGGTCCCTCAAAAAATATTCTTAAAAAATCCACGCTTGTTAAGGGTCCCTCAAAAAATATTTTTAAAAAATCCTCGCTTGTTAAAGGTCCCTCAAAAAAAAAATATTCTTAAAAAATCCACGCTTGTTAAGGGTCCCTCAAAAAATATTCTTAAAAAATCCACGCTTGTTAAGGGTCTCTCAAAAAATATTCTTAAAAAATCCACGCTTGTTAAGGGTCCCTCAAAAAATATTCTTAAAAAATCCACGCTTGTGAAGGGTCTCTCAAAAAATATTCTTAAAAAATCCAAGCTTGTTAAGGGTCTCTCAAAAAATATTCTTAAAAAATCCACGCTTGTTAAGGGTCCTTCAAAAAATATTCTTAAAAAATCCACGCTTGTTAAGGGTCCCTCAAAAAATATTCTTAAAAAATCCACGCTTGTTAAGGGTCCCTCAAAAAATATTCTTAAAAAATCCACGCTTGTTAAGGGTCCCTCAAAAAATATTCTTAAAAAATCCAAGCTTGTTAAGGGTCTCTCAAAAAATATTCTTAAAAAATCCACGCTTGTTAAGGGTCCTTCAAAAAATATTCTTAAAAAATCCACGCTTGTTAAGGGTCCCTCAAAAAATATTCTTAAAAAATCCACGCTTGTTAAGGGTCCCTCAAAAAATATTCTTAAAAAATCCACGCTTGTTAAGGGTCCCTCGAAAAATATTCGTAAAAAATCCACGCTTGTTAGGGGCTCTCAAAAAATATTCTTAAAAAATCCACGCTTGTTAAGGGTCCCTCAAAAAATATTCTTAAAAAATCCACGCTTGTTAAGGGTCCCTCAAAAAATATTCTTAAAAATCCACGCTTGTTAAGGGTCCCTCGAAAAATATTCGTAAAAAATCCACGCTTGTTAAGGGTCCCTCAAAAAATATTCTTAAAAAATCCACGCTTGTGAAGGGTCTCTCAAAAAATATTCTTAAAAAATCCAAGCTTGTTAAGGGTCTCTCAAAAAAAATATTCTTAAAAAATCCACGCTTGTTAAGGGTCCCTCAAAAAAAATATTCTTAAAAAATCCACGCTTGTTAAGGGTCTCTCAAAAAATATTCTTAAAAAATCCACGCTTGTTAAGGGTCCCTCAAAAAAAATATTCTTAAAAAATCCACGCTTGTTAAGGGTCTCTCAAAAAATATTCTTAAAAAATCCAAGCTTGTTAAGGGTCTCTCAAAAAATATTCTTAAAAAATCCACGCTTGTTAAGGGTCCTTCAAAAAATATTCTTAAAAAATCCACGCTTGTTAAGGGTCCCTCAAAAAATATTCTTAAAAAATCCACGCTTGTTAAGGGTCCCTCAAAAAATATTCTTAAAAAATCCACGCTTGTTAAGGGTCCCTCAAAAAATATTTTTAAAAAATCCTCGCTTGTTAAAGGTCCCTCAAAAAAAAAAAAATATTCTAAAAAATCCACGCTTGTTAAGGGTCCCTCAAAAAAAAATATTCTTAAAAAATCCACGCTTTTTAAGGGTCCCTCAAAAATATTCTTAAAAAATCCACGCTTGTTAAGGGTCTCTCAAAAAATATTCTTAAAAAATCCACGCTTGTTAAGGGTCTCTCAAAAAATATTCTTAAAAAATCCACGCTTGTTAAGGGTCTCTCAAAAAATATTCTTAAAAAATCCACGCTTGTTAAGGGTCTCTCAAAAAATATTCTTAAAAAATCCACGCTTGTTAAGGGTCTCTCAAAAAATATTCTTAAAAAATCCACGCTTGTTAAGGGTCTCTCAAAAAATATTCTTAAAAAATCCACGCTTGTTAAGGGTCTCTCAAAAAATATTCTTAAAAAATCCACGCTTGTTAAGGGTCTCTCAAAAAATATTCTTAAAAAATCCAAGCTTGTTAAGGGTCTCTCAAAAAATATTCTTAAAAAATCCACGCTTGTTAAGGTCCCTCAAAAAATATTTTTAAAAATCCACGCTTGTTAAGGGTCTCTCAAAAAATATTCTTTAAAAATCCGCGCTTGTGAAGGGTCTCTCAAAAATATTCTTAAAAAATCCACGCTTGTTAAGGGTCCCTCAAGAAATATTCTTAAAAAATCCACGATTGTTGAAAATTCTTAAAAAATTAACGCTTGTTGATGGTCCCTCAAAAATATTCTCAAAAAAATCCACTCACATCTTTTCTTTCTCTTCTCAACAGGGTGAATATAACTCCTTACACGGTGGCAAGTGGTCTGTACAAAATCTAGCCCTCTATTTAGAGGGTACCCGAGGCAAGGAAGTTACGGATCGTCTCTTTGGTGCTATTTCATGGCTCATTGTACATTCTCTGCGTGCAGTGGCTCCTGTTATGGCCAGTGATCGGCATTGTTTCGAATGTTATGGTTATGACATAATTATTGACAATAATTTAAAACCATGGCTAGTGGAGGTCAACGCATCGCCATCATTAACCTCAACCACTGTGACGGATCGTATTTTAAAATATAAATTAATTGACAATATCCTTTCGGTGGTGCTGCCACCAGACGGGGTACCAGAGTAAGTAAATCTATTAGAATTTGTTTTATTTTATTAAAGTTATTTTTTTTTTCTTTTCTTTGTAGTGTTCGCTGGAATAAAATTCCCAGTGCCGATGCCTTGGGCAATTTTGAGCTGTTAATCGATGAAGAATTGGCTGCCCAAGAAGAGGCTCAAAATAGTCAACAGAATAAAAATTCCAAATCCATGGGTGGTAATCGTTGGAAGTGATTGAGAAAATGTGTCTAATTTTTATTTTTCATTGCTGTAGCTGTGATTTTGTTGATGTTTAATTTATAGAGTTTTTGTGTGTGAAAAGAAGTGCAATATTTTTTTAAATGAAATTAATATATACATAGATTAAAATAAAATGTTTAAATTTTATTATGACAGAAAACAAATTTGTGTTTTAGTTTGTTTGTTTAGAACTTTTCCAGGTACATATCGCAGTTGTTGCTTTCCACGTCTTAATAATAATAAAAATAGGATCAAAATCCGATCCGATTTTCAAAATTTTAACTTTAAGCTTTATATTTTTACATTTTTATTAAATTGTAGCATATTTATTGCGAAGCTATGTTGTCATAAAATTTAAAATTGAACTATTTTCCTTAGATTGAATAACATGTATTATCCATGTATGCGAAAATGTTGTTTCTATATAGTCGCCTCTCTTTGTCCAAGAGAGCAAACCCACTCATGTATCTACAACAAGAGAAACAATTCAAATTACCAACCAATGCCATTGAGGGGCCTTATTATGTTATTTCAATCAAACATATAAATATGTATGTATGAATTTGGAATTACTCATGTAACCTCTTATAAACATTTCCAATCTCAAGAACAATTTTTTTTTATTTTTTTTTTAACATTTTTACGTTAAAAATAATGATTCGTTTATCTGGGTTCCACTGTCGCAAGAATTGATCGTTTTGTACAGTGGAACCTTTTGGGCAATTTTGGTTTTGCCCCCAGAGATCATGTGATTCCATAGATGGCGCTATTTGCACACATTTGCCAATGCTGCCAACTGTATAAATTTTGATAATATCCCATTAATATAGAATGGCATACTTTTAGGAGCAAAATCACAATCTTAAATTTCACCTTAAATGTGTTGGCAGCACTGGCCAAAACATGAAAATAGCGCCATCTATTGAATCACATGATCTCTGATGGCAAAACCAAAATTACCAGCCAGGTTCCACTGTACAAAATGATCAATTCTTTTACAGTGGAACCCAAATATAACGCTTCATTATTTTTAAATTAAATTTTATTTGAGGGATTTTTTAAGAATATTTGTTGAGGGAACATCAAGACAATAAGCGTGGATTTTTTAAGATTTTTATACCCTCAGCCTTTAGGCTAAAGAGGGTATTTACACTTTGATACGACCAAAAATGTGCCTCATCGAAATAATGATTTTAGACCCCAAGTACGTTTGTACGATATCCGTTTCAGACAATTTTGAGTAGATCTAGCAATGTCCGTCCGTCTGTCTGTCTGTCTGGCTGGCTGGTGCGCACTATAACTCTAGAACGGATCAATCGATTCGGTTCAAATTTTGGGTATCGGAATATTTTGTACAGATTCGATTTAAGTTCGAAGATGGGCCATATAGGTCCACTCCTTCAGGTACCTCCCCCACAAATGTTCAAAAACTGTCGCAAAACTTGTGCGCACGATAACTCTTGTAGGGAATAACCGATTTGGTCCATACTTTGCACATCGTGTAATTTTTACCAAACTTAGATGAGGTTCCAATATGGACTCAATTGGCCCACTCTTCGGGTACCTCCCACACAAAATTTCGGAAAAGTTCGGTTTAGGACCTGGTCTCGAATCTCTTTCATTTTTGTTTACGCAAGTTGTATTCGCTGTCCTCTATACGACGCTGTAAGCTTTATTAGGGGCAAGTCCATACTTCCTGAGAAAATAGCCTGAAAGTTACAAAAAAAAACCGTATGACACCGTGTGTAGTGGTTGGGGCGCAATATAACTCTCGAACGGATCTGCCGATTCGGTCCAAAATTTGGCTTTCGTAATATTTTGTCCAAACTTAGTTCAAGTTCAAAGATGGATTATATCGGTCCACTCCTTCCGGTACCTCCCCCACAAAATTCGAAAATGTTCGGAAAATTTGTTCGAACGATAACTCTTGAAGGCAGTAACCGATTTGGTCCATACTTTGCACATTATGAAATTTCTACCAGACTTAGATGATGTTCCAATATGGACTCAATCGGTAAACTCCTTCGAGTACCTCCCACACAAAATTTCGGAAAAGTTCAGTTTGTTGTAACATCTTGTATTCACTGTCACCTATACGAAGGTACAAGTTTTCTCAGGGGCAAGTCCATACTTCCTGAAAAAATAGCCTGAAAGTTGAAAAACAAACCCTATGACACCATGTTTATGGGTGGAAGCGCAAGATAATTCTCGAACGGAATTTCCGATTCCGGCCAAAATTTGGCCTTCGTAATATTGTTTCCAAACTTAGTTTAAGTTCGTATATAAGTCATGTCGGTCCATTCCTTCAGGTACCTACCCCACAAAAGTTCAAAAATATTCAGAAAAATTGTTCGCACGATAACTCTTGATGGGAGTGACCGATTTGGTCCATACTTTACACATTCTCATAATATCTACCAGATATAGATAAGCTTCGAATATGGACTATATTTGTCCACTCCATCCCGTACCTCCCACACAAAATTTTGGATAAGTTCACTTTAAGACCTGCTATTGAATCACTTTGATTTTTGTTGAATCAACTTACATTCGCTGCCTCAATTACGATGGTAAAAGTTGTTTCAGGGGCAAGTCCATACTTCTTAAGAAAACAGCCCGAAGGGTGTAAAAACCCCCTGTGGCACCCCCATGGTCTATGACGGTCCATTCTTTTCAGTACCTTTTCCGCAAAATTTTAATCCTAATCAACATTTTTGTCGGTTCATACGACCAAAATGTTGAAACCCCCTAAATACATAAGTTTTTTTGTGAAAAAAGTATTTCAATTTGCCCAGGCTGAGGGTATATCTCTGTCGGCCAACCCGACTGATACTTTTTTACTTGTTTTTTTTAGGAACATAACCAGCATAAGCACGGATTTTGTAGAATATTTGTTGAAGGACCAGCATTAGCGTGGAATTTTTAGAATATTTTTTGAGGGACCAACAAGGATTTTTTAAGAACATTTGTTGAGGGACCATAAAGGCAATAAGCGTGGATTTTTTAAGAATATTTTTTGAGGGACCATCACCAGCATAAGCGTGGATTTTTTAAGAATATTTTTTGAAGGACCTTCAAGGCAATAAGCGTGATTTTTTTAAAAATATTTTTTGAGGGACCATCATAAGCGTGGATTTTTTAAGAATATTTTTGAGGGACATCACCAGCATAAGCTTGGGTTTTTAAGAATATTTGTATAATATTCTGCGTGCACCGCCAAGCGGTTCGTATTTATACGCCTTTTTAGCGGGTTCATCTTCGCCCATTCTTATGATATGGCCTAGCCAACGCAATCGCTGCATCTCGATACGTTTAACTATATTGATGTCGTTGTATAGCAGATACAGCTCGTGGTTCATGCGACGTCGATATTTACCGTCAGCGCAGATTGATCCGTAGATCTTTCGAAGATTTTTTCTCTCAAACACACCAAGCACTGCTATGTCTGCTTGCACAAGTACCCAGGCTACGGAGCCATACATCAGCACGGGTAGTATCAGTGTTTTGTAGAGTGTTACTTTTGTTTGACGAGATGTGGCTTCGTTTTTAAACTGCTTACTTAAACCAAAGTAGCATCTGTTGGCCAATACAATTCTTCCTTTTATTTCACAACTGATGTCGTTTGTTGTGTTTACGGAGGTGCCGAGGTAGACGAAGTCTTTTATTATCTCAAAATTATAGGAACCAACAGTTGGTCCGAGCACAATGGACTCACTGCGCGTCGACACCATCAATTTGGTCTTCTCACCGTTTACCGCCAGACCCACTTTAGCAGATTCTCCTTCGACCTTCATAAAGGTATCCGTGATGTCTATATCATCAGCATAAGCAAGTAACATGTGGCTATTGGTGTAGATTGTGCAATTTCTTTTAATGTTTGCCTCTCGCATAACCTTTTCCAGCAGGATGTTCTTTCCTATTTTAACTGAGGATCTCGTGTCAGTTAAAGTCATTTTACAAAGCCGGATTAGCTTTGCGGGGATACCAAATTTAGACATGACTTGGAATATCTTTGAACGCATCGGGCTGTCGAAGGCTGCTTTATAATCGACAAAAATGTGGTAGGTGCCGATCTGCATCTCTTGGGTTTTCGCTAGGATTTGCCGCAGGGTAAATATCTGGTCAATGGTGGACTTGCCAGGTCTAAAGCCGCATTGGTATGGTCCAATTATTTCGTTGACCATGGGCTTTAGTCGTTCACACAATATCCCTGACACTATCTTGTAGGCAATAGGGAGTAGACTTATGGCCCTATAGTTAGAGCATACAGTCTTATCTCATTTCTTGTGGACGGGACACAGGATGCTCAGGTTCCAATCGTCGGGAACTCGTTCTTCCTGCCAGATGGTGCTAACTTGCTGATGAATACACCTTATCAGCGTGTCGCTTCGGTTTTGAACAGCTCGGCTGGTAAGCCATCGGCTCCTGCTGCCTTATTATTCATTAGCCGGTTTATTGCTGTCTTTACCTCGTCTTTGCTGGGCGGTATACATTCAATACCATCTTCTGGGATTGGGTCTGTGGTATCTTCGTCGTCTTCGTTGCTATTGGATACCAACAGTTTTGAAAAATGTTCTTTCCATATCCTGAGCACACTATCAGTTACCAAATTACCTTGCTGGTCTCTACAGGAGGATGTGCCATCAGTTTGATGCTTGACTCTTTGGTAGAATTTTCGGGTTTCATTCTGGTTCCTGTACATCTCGATTTTTTCACACTCCCGCTTTTCCATCTCCCTCTTTTTCCTGCGGAAAAGACGTTTCTCCTCTCTCTTTTTCTCCCTGTATCTCTCTCGTGCGCTACGCGTTGCTACGGATTGTAAAGTAGCCCTATATGCCGCATTTTTCTCTTCGCTAGCAGCACGACACTCCTGATCATACCATGGATTCCTTGGTGGAGGTCTCTGGTATCCAAGTATGGATTTTACGGCTGTTTGAATGGAGTGGGCAATACTTTGCCATTGCGCTGATATGTTATCGGGATGAGGAGTGCTTTGATTAAGCAATTGTGCTAGTTTAGTGGAATATGCTGTGGCTATCTGTTGTGATTGCAGCTTACCGATTTCTAACTTTCGTGTTGTGTCTGTTCGTACTTTCTGTGCTACGTTTGACCGGGTGCGTACCGTTGCTGCAACAAGGTAGTGGTCCGAGTCTATGTTTGCTCATCGGAACGATCGTACATCCAACACGCTCGATGAATGTCTTCCATCTATCACAACGTGATCAATTCGATTTCTTGTTTTTTTGATCTGATGACAGCCAGGTTCCCTTATGAATATCGAGATGCTTAAATCTGGTACTGCTAACTACCATGTTTATTGCAGCTGCAAAGTCTATCAGCCTCATACCATTGTCAAATGTTTCACTGTGGAGACTGAATTTTCCGACTGTTGGGCCAAAGATATTCTCTTTCCAATTGTGACATTAAAATCGCCTAGAATAATTTCAATGTCATGGGCAGGACAACGGTCATATGTTTCTTCTAAGCGCTCATAAAATATATCTTTGGTCAGTTCGTCCTTGTCTTTAATGGGAGCATAAGCGCAAATAAAGCTGATGTTGAAGAATTTTGCTTTTATTCGAATTGTAGCAAGTCTTTCATTCACTGATGTGAAGCTGGAGACTAGGTGTTTTAACCTCCGACTAACTACAAATCCGCAGCCAAACTCATGCTTTATGTCATGGCAGCTATAATACAGTGCGTCACCTTTAGGTGTTGTTGTGACGCCTTCCCCGTTTCATCGTATTTCCTGTATGGCAGTAATGTCGGCCTTGTACTTTTCAAGTACATCTGCCAATGCGTAAACTGCACCTTCTCTATAAAGAGTGCGAACATTCCAGGTGCAGATTCAGTGATCATGGTCCTTAAAACGTTTGCGGGGTTCGTCAACTTTTGAGGGATTTGTTTTTCATTTCTTTTTTCGTAGAAGGCTGCTTTTTCTAGGGGAGGGTTACTAACCCTGCGCCCAAACCCAAGCTTTTAACGTTCTTATGGTTGAACGCGCGGCACATTTTAGCTCACTACCTTTAACGGGTGTTAAAGGCATTTACCCCAGATTACACCGCGGGAAGGTCCGTGTCCACTTGAGATGAAAGAGGGGCCAAGATAAATCCTGAACTTTGCCATGTTAAAACCGGTCAGGACCGTTCCTAGGTATCTTTCATCCACTACGTATAACGGGCAAAAATAATAACAACACGGTCATAATAAACATAAGTAAATTATTTGTTTTTTAATAAAACAAAAACATAACTAATGCCTTCTCACGGTGCTCTTGAAGCAAATTTAAATGGAGAGAAAAATCAAAAACGAAAAAAATCGCCGGAGCGCTTTTTAAATAAATCGCGATTCAAATTGACATTTTTAGGGGTTGTTTAGGTTTTTGCGATGTTGCTTGGAAACCGCAAGCCCAATAAAAATGGGACTAAAGAAAATGTTGTAGCTATCAAAATTCTCTACACGATTGATCTTTATGGTATTCTCGTCGGTTTTACCGTTTTTGAGATATAGAAGTTCAAATTGGGACAATTAAAATTCAATTCAATTCTGTATCGCCCCCTTATAAAACAATGTCATGAAGGGGGCGCCTTAACTAACTTTTAATGAAAAACGCTTACACAGGGGACGTTTTTCTGAATTCTGAAACAGCAATGTTCATAGATGAGAAAAATCCAAAAACAAGAAAAAAATGGCTGTAGGGATTTTGAAATAAATCGCGGTCAAAATTCACATTTTTAGGTGTTTTTTAGGTTTTCACGATTTTGCTTGGAAACCGCAAGTCCTATCGAAATGGAGCTAAAGGAAATGTAGCTGTGAAAATTCTCTAGAGGATTGACGTTTATGATTTGTTCCCAGGCTGTATCATATTTGAAATAAAGAAGCTTAGTTTACATTTTTAGGTTTTTTTGTTAGGGTTTCGCGATTTTGCTTGACTATGGCAAGTCTTATCGATATGGGACCTGAGCAAATCTTAGAGCTGTGAAAATTCTCTACAAGACTGGCTTAAGTAGGCTGTACCATTTTTTGATATATATATAAGTTGGGAATTTGCAGTCATGACATTGTTTTATAAGGGGCGATACAGAATTTAATTGAATTTTAATTGTCTCAATTTGAACTTCTATATCTCAAAAACGGTAAAACCGACGAGAACGCCATACAGGTCAATCTTGTAGAGCATTTTGATAGCTACAACATTTTCTTTAGTCCCAATTTTATAGGACTTGCGGTTTCCAAGCAACATCGCAAAAACCTAAACAACCCCTAAAAATGTCAACTTGAATCGCGATTTATTTAAAAAGCGCTCCGGCGATTTTTTGTTTTTTCATTTTTCTCATCTATGAACATTGTAGTTTCAAAATCTGCAAAAACTTCCCAGGTGTAAGCACTTTCCATTTAAATTTGCTTCAAGAGCACCGTGTTCTATGACATTTCCTTTCTTTGAATTACCTCATGTATACTTCAAGTATGATCTCTTACCAGTTTTTAACCTCAGAAATATTTAAGAAATAAAAGAAGGATTGTAATTATATTTTAATTATTTTTTTGTAATATATTTTTCAATTCGTTCTTAAAATAATTCATGGAAAATTATTAATTATTCTTATTCGTTTGTTTCTTGTTGCAGTTAAACACAAAAATCGCACTTACGGGTAGTTAAGTTAATTACGATAATACGAGACAAATAAACTATAATTATTTAGTAATACTAGAAGAGACAATTAAATTATACAAATACAAAAAAACTTGCAATGATGACAATGTGAATTAAAATTTTAAATTTGTTATATATGACAAAACATGAATTGTTTGTTTTTAAGGTTAAAGAAATAGAAGACATAAATTGTTACATGGTAGAGGAAATTATTTACAAAACACAAAGAACAAATTATAAACAACAGAGAAATAGTAGTAGAAAAAAGTAAGCACAAAGTATAAATGAAAACAAGAAAAAAATGATGATAATAATAAAATAAACACATAAAATACAAAAAACAAAGATAATGATGGTGTTATAAATTTAATATAAATTTCATAATAATTATTTAATAATAAGTAAAAAAAATATTAGCAGTAAATATTGCTGCTATAATTTCAATTTCATGTTTCATTTTATTTTTTGTGTTTCTTTTTTATTTATTTTTATTGTTAAAGTTTGAAATTTACAAACATAAGTTAAATATTTTAAAGCGAAAAATGGATACTTTCCACTAAAAAAGATTATATTTTTCTTCTTTTGAAATAATGATGATTGGAAGTTTCAATATTCGTCTTAAGTTGTATGTAGAATACACATATTTTTATTTTTATTTTTTTCATTGTTTTCTATTAATAAACTTAATTAATATTCGTAGAAATCGTAAAATAATAATTACTTAATTTTTATTTTATTTAATATATAAGATGGTGTATATGTATTGTATATTTAAGTTATACATTTCACTTAGGCGCTATGTAACAAATTTGGAATGTAGCAATTGCATTCGGGTTTTTTAATTCTTGCATTTTTCGTTATAGTTTTTTTTTGTATTTTTGTTTTTTTTTTTATACAAACTGTTTTGCTGATTTTAATTTTCCAGTAATTTATAATCACAGTTTTTTTACAGTTTCATATATATTATATGTCATATATGTTTTATTTATTTCTCTTAGTTAAGCCAAATTTTGTGGAATTAATAGGTTTGTTTTCAGTGTTGTTTGTAAAAATATATTATGGTCGATTTAATAACATTTCTTCTTCAATCTTTAATACTTTTCAGCAAAATAGTTAATTTAAATTATTAGTTTAAAAAGAAAACATATTTTGTGTATATCAACTTTTGGGAAAATAAATTCAATTATTCAAAAAAAAATTACATATTTATTTTACAAATATATGGAACTGTAAATATTTTATTGTTACAAACTGTACCAATCTTTAAAAACAGGAATTAATTTTTTTCTTAATTAAAGACTTGTTTCCTTTGTTCAATTCTAGGAAGTATAAATATTTTATTGTGATAAACGGTACATTCAAGAAAGATTTCAAAAAAGAAAGAGATTTTTTTTCAAATTAAAAATTGTGCTGTTTATCCAGGATGTTTTATTTTGTTTATCAACTTTTGGCAAAATAAATTCAATTATTCCAATAAAATTACATATTTATTTTGCAAATAAATGGAAGTGTAAATACTTTATTGTTACAAACTGTACCAATCTTTAAAAACAGGAAATAAATTTCTTCTAAATTAAGGACTTGTTTCCTTTGTTCAATTCTAGGAAGTATAAATATTTGATTGTGATAAACGTTACACTCAAGAAAGAATTCAGAGAAGGAAGATTTTTTTTTTTAAATTAAGAACCTGTGTAACTTTTTCATTTTAAATATGAGAACGATCGCCTGATCTCTTTCAAAATATGAGTAAAGGAGTCAAGAGAAAATGTATCTAATTTTGACAATATTATCAAAAATCCAATACAATATATTAGGACTTATTTTGAATACAGTTAATGAAAATAAATATTCCTCAAGTTTAGTTTACACTACACGGTGCTCTTGAAACAATTTTAAATGGAAGGTGCTTACACCTCGGAAGTTTTTGCGAACTCTAAAACTACAAAAAAAATCGCCGGAGCGCTTTTTAAATAAATCGCGATTTAAGTTGACATTTTTAGGGGTTGTTTAGGTCTTCACGATTTTGCTTAGAAATCGCAAGTTCTATCAAAATGGGACTAAAGAAAATGTTGTAGCTATGAAAATTCTCTACAAGATTGACCTTTATGGTATTCTCGCCGGTTTTACCGTTTTTGAGCTATAGAAGTTCAAATTGGGACAATTCAATTACAATTCAATTCTGTATCGCCCGCCCCCCTTATAAAACAATGTCATGACTGCAAATTCCCAACTTATACTTATATATCTAAAAAATGTTACTACTTAGGATAAGTTATTTAAGCCAGTCTTGTAGAGAATTTTTACAGCTTTAAGATTTTCTCAGGTCCCATATCGATAAGACTTACCGTATTCAAGCAAAATCGCGAAACTCTAACAATAAAACCTAAAAATGTAAACTGAGCTTCTTTATCTCAAAAATGGTATAGACTGGGAACAAATGATAAACGTCAATCCTCTAGAGAATTTTCACAGCTACAACATTTTCTTTAGCTTCGTTTCGATTGGACTTGCGGTTTCCAAGCAAAATCGTGAAAACTTAAAATACACCTAAAATTGCGAATTTTGACCGCGATTTATTTAAAAATCCCTACAGCGATTTTTTTGTTTTTGGATTTTTCTCTTCTATGAACACTGCTGTTTCAGAATTCACAAAAACTTTCCCTGTGTAAGCGGTTTTCATCAAAAGTTAGTTAAGGCGCACCCTTCATGACATTGTTTTATAAGGGGGCGATACAGTCAGTGCATTGTCCTAATTTGAACTTCTATATCTCAAATATGGTAAAAGCTACGAAAATACGATAAAGGTCGATCTTGTAGAGAATTTTCATAACTACAACATTTTCTTTAGCCCCATTTTGACAGGACTTGCGATTTCTAAACAAAATCGTGAAAACCTAAACAACCCCTAAAAATGTCAACTAAAATCGCGATTTATTTAAAAAGCGCTCCGGCGATTTTTTTTTGTTTTTTGATTTTTATCATGTATGAACATTATAGTTTCAGAATCCGCAAAAACTGCCAAGGTGTAAGCACCTTCCATTTAAAATTGTTTCAAGGGCACCGTGACTAGACAATCAATTTCACACAATTCTTCAGTTGCCATCATCATCCATTCCTATTCACACAACTAATTAATATATCCACATATATTTTCTTTTCTTGTTCCATTATCTTGTTTATAATTTACAGGAAAGAGCTTCCCAGTACAACAAACTGGTACAACTACAACTTTTTTATGTAATAATTAATTCTTTTAATTGTAATTCTAATATTTGATTTATTATTTGAACCATTTCAATAGTTATTCAACAATTCCATTTCATTTATAATTCGAATGTTTCCATTTGTATTTCAAATGTATCCATTACAAAAAATTTGAATGATTTTATATTTGATTTTTCCAATTAAAAAAAATGTTTAGAATTAAATGGAATAATTCGAATCTCAAATGCTTTAATTAGAATTATAAAAGGAATGTAACAATTTGCAAATGAAATTCCCAAATTACTTAGAAGTTAAAATTCCATTTGTAATTCGATTTTTTTAGGTTTGTAATTCGAATTTTTACATTTGTGATTTGGAACAAAAAATTATATAATTATAATTTTTTGCATAGGTTTTATATATATATTTTTTTTTCCTTTCGAATTAATAAAATGTTTCTAATTACACTATGCAACAAAATGGAGGCGAAAGTCTGGGGAAGAGATAATTCCTGTTGGGGATGGATGTCCTTGGTGAGTATATTAAGATCCCCGAAGGACAGATGAGTCGAACTTTCGAGTTATGGTGTGATGAATACTTTGCTGAAGACCCTATAAGCCCTCAGGAATTAGCGTTATATCTTTGTTAGCTGTTGCTTTAGCTTATTTTTGAGATTACTTGCCTTTAGTAAAATCGAATGAGGATTATTTTCGTAGAACATTTCGATCTTCTAACTTGGTTCCTTCAATGCCCTTTTCGTCCTTTATTTCAAGAACCGCATTAAAAATCCCACAAGATGACATTTTTCAGCTTCGGCATGTTCTGCGAAAATGTCGCTTAGAAAATTTTAGGTACGGCTTTCATTGACAACTAATCGATTTTGTAGCGTTTTCGTGGTCGTTTTGTGCATTTACCCTGCTTTTGTTCGGAAAAATACGATATTTGGTTTTTTATATATTCGTTACTGAACATACAAAAACACAAAACACAGTTTTTTTTTCCTGAGAAAACAGGGATAAATGTCAAAAATGACTATGAAAACGCTACAAAATCGATTAGTTGTCAATGAGAGCCATACCTAAAATTTTCTGAGCGACATTTTTGCAGATCATTTCGAAGCTGAAAAATGTCATCTTGTGGTACTTTTATAGCGGCTCTTAAAATAAAGGACGAAAAGGACATTGTAGGAAGCGAGTTAGAAGGTCGAAGTGCTCTACGAAAATAATCCTCATTCGATTTGATTGAAGACATGTCATCTCAAAAATAAGCTAAAACAATAGTGAACAAAGATATAACGCTAATTCCTGATGCCTTACAGGGTCTCTAGCAAAAACTTCAACACGCCACAACGCGGAAGTTCGACTCACGGCGGATCTGTCCTTCGGGGTTCTTAATATACTCACCAAGGGCTTTCATCTCCAAAAGGAATTATCTTTTCCCTAAAAATTTGTGTTCACAGTGTTATAAATGGAATATTTCGAATTAAAAATGGAATAAATAATTTGAATAATAAATATAATAATTTGAAAGTTTAGTGGAATGGAATTTTCGAATTACATATGAAATGTTACAAATTACAAATAAAAAGTTTCGAATAACAGCTGAAAAAAGTGTAGACAAGACCATTATAGACTGCTACGACTGCATTTTTGCGATAAGTTTCGTAGACGTTCTTAATATTTTTCTACAGTAACAATTTTACTTAACGTAATACATATAGTATTAATGTAACGTAACGACTACGACAAACAATCGTAAAGGTAAAATGTTTCTATATGCCACACCTCTGTCTCCCTCACATTGGCAAATGGCGCAGTGAAAATTGTGTGAAGTAAATATGGACAACTATATTTTGGTCGGTATTTTAAAAAAATGTCGCTAACTACCAAAATTATAAATAAACAAACATTTCCATTTATCGATAATTTTCGGTAATTTTGTCGTTAACTATTTACAGAATTGGTAATGATAATGGATTTCAAGGTTTAGGTATTTATTATGACCTGTAGTGGGATTCTCTAAGGCATTTTTGGTTACCCACAAAAATCGGTAAAATTAAAATGAAAAATATGAAAAAAGTTGGCAATACTGTCGGTATCGGTAGGACTTAGCGACAACTTTATTTTGGTTGCTTACTTACCGACAAATTTCGTTAATTACCGAAATTTTAAGCATTTTAATTTTACCGATTTTTGTCGATAACCAAAAAATTCGTTTGAGAATCCCACTACTGTTTCAACAATACAAGTTCGTTTGAACTACTACCAAAATTCTGGTTTTTGAAAAATATTTTGTTCATTTTTGTTTTCAATCGAACAAACATTTCCCACAACAACAGGGGTTTGGTAGTAATTCGAAAGAATTTGATTTCGAATCGTCTTAGAGAAATAGGCCATTTAATTATTTGAAGAAACAATTCTAAATGTTTCAGTCCAATTATAATTGTTTCCTTGTGGGAAATTTCTCATTTCCACCTATCTAGCCCTATTATGAAATGGCTGGGAGGTGCCAAGAAAATGGATACTGTGTTTGATTTTCGAAACTAAAATATTTAATTATATACTTAATTTATTTGTTACATATTTTAATTTAAAAATTCAAAGTTTTCCCACAACCTCTTTGGAGTTTTTTTTTTGTTAAAGTGAGAAATGTCTCCCTATTATAAATTAACATGTAAGAAACGGCGACATGTTTCATTTTCGAAATTAAAATATTAAAAAATTTGCCGCAATTATCGTTCAATATTTTAATTTAAAAAATCACGTTTTATTCTTCTTTTTGGATTTCCCTGATCATTTATAATAGGGCAAGAAAGTTAGAAATCTCCCACAAGTAAAATATGTTATTGGAATCATTTTAATATAAAGCTTTAGAAAGCTTTATTTACTTTAGGCTGTACGTGTGACTACTGACTTTTGGGAGATTTCTCACGGCGACATGTTTAATTTTCGAACTTAAAATCTTAAACAATTTGCCGCAATTATCGTTCAATATTTTAATTTCAAAAAAAAAATCACGTTTTTATTCTTCTTTTTGGATTTCCCTGATCATTTATAATAAGACAAGAAAGCTTGTGGGAGATTTCTCACTTTCACTACTTCGCCCTATTTTAAATAAACAGGTAAGTGTAAAATCGGGTATTGTGTTCGATTTTTGGAATAAAAGTATTAAAATATACACGAACTACTGTTCCATAGTTTAATTTCAAAAGTTCAAAGTTACCATTCCTTTTTTGCTTCTCCCTGTTCATTTATAATAGGGTGAGATAGTGAAAGTGAGAGAGAAATCTCCCACAAGTGAAATATGTTAATTGAATCAAGTTGAGGCTATTGAAATGATCCAAATAATGGCTAAACATTACCAACTCGACCAAATTCAAATATTTGTTATCGTGGAAGACCCATTGGAAAATTATGCGTGAAAAAAATATATGACAAATATTGACCAATATTGCCATCGGGCAATAGCAATCAGCCATGGACATTCAAAACTTTAAAATTCACAACTTATGGCTTGTTTCACTAAGACGATTCGAATACCAATTCGTTCGAACAACTGCCAAATTTCTGTTTAAAAAAAAAATATTTTATTCATTTTCGTTTTCAATCAAACAAATATTTTCTACAACAGCAAGAGTTCGGTAGTAATTCGAACGAATTTCATTTCGAATCGTCTTACTTATTATTTTGGTCAGAATAAATGACAATATGTATGTTTGTCCACACGGCATTCATTCTTTAAATACTTCTCGAATAGACAAAAAAAGGCACGTTCACCCTAAATATCCTATTAATTTTTGAGGTTCTACATTGGTTCAATTTGACTGACATGGCGCAATTAAACTAGTTTATATGCCTAGCAAAGCAATAGGTGTACTAAAGAAGAGGTGGGAAAATATCAAATATCTGCCTAGCCAATCAAAATAGACATTGAAATAACTGAACAGAATTTTGGTGGAGAGGTAGGATATAGTAATAGCAATTCCTACCTCATCTAATGCCCCAAAAGCTAAAGATATAGGGCTTTCTCTACAAGAATGATTTTTCCTAAAGTCTACCTTTCTTGAGATATCGATTATATACGCCCCATTGTACATGATATGGTCATAAGTATACGCCATGTATAACATATAAGACCAGCTTGAAAACTCAGGTTTTGTAGCACTTAACAGAAAAAAACACTCTCCGAGTTCTTGAATTATTGTCCAGAGTTAGGTGTTTTATTGCTGATTACGAGAATGTATTATTTCCATATCTAGGAACTTGGTTTACCGGTTATTTGACTTCGATAACTCAAGAATGACAATTACTGTGAAAACATCATAAAGACAACTCTTGTAGAGCATTTTTAAATATAAAATTTTACTTAAGTCTGATTTTGAAAGACCGATAGTTTTTGAGAAAAGAAAAAAATACAAAGAATTCCACAAAATGACTTTTGAGGATGAGACTTTTAGGACATTACTTTCTATGCCAAATCCTACCACTACACATATGTGGAAATGTTTGCTATTAGCTGCTTGTACGCATGTCTATTTTGACTTGGCCAGTGAGTGAGTCTAGGGTAGATAAACAGCAAAATTAAAATACCAAAATTCAAATTTACAAACTTCAAATATTTTACAATATTAACGTTGCAATTGATTGGAAATATCAATAACATAAATAAAAATGTCTTTAGGCGTTCTTCAATGTTTAGTGTAAATACAAAAATTAACAAATAAAACATTTTGAAAAAAAATCTTCTTCTTGGTATGTCCCAGAACTGCAAGAATCTACTAATTTTTACTATTTTTGTCCGATAACATAAAGGAAGCATTTTTATCGTAATTAAAATTCTTGCAGGTTCTGGAACAGACATATTGTCAAGAAACATCTGAAATTCTGACAAAAATATCTGTTAATTTTCCATTCATAGTCCATATTTATATTAGGAAATTTTGCTTGCGGCAATTGTCAGTTTGTAGGTTAGAGAGGGTATTGAGAGGCAAAGGGTTACCATTTCTCTCTCTCCATCAAACTGACAATTGCCGCAAGGAAAATGGCCTGATGTAAATTGGGACTAAACAATTACACTGATTTAATTTTTACTTGTGTCCAAAGTCAGTGATATTTCAAAACCCTGTACAATTAGCGTTTGAAAACAATTTGTAATTCAAAAATTTTACACAAATTTAAAATCTCCTGTTCTTTCCCTTTCATATTACAACAAAATATATTTTCTTATTAAATTAATAACAGTCTTCAAAATTTCAATGAT
Organism: Musca autumnalis; assembly: GCF_047663935.1. NCBI lineage: Eukaryota > Metazoa > Arthropoda > Insecta > Diptera > Muscidae > Musca > Musca autumnalis. The sequence goes on along the minus strand of NW_027411866.1, from coordinate 198,728,364 downwards.
TTCAAAATGTATGAAAATGTTCGTTAAGTTTGTCGATTTTGTTTTTTGTTTATTTATAATTATTTATATAAGTAAATAATTTTTCTTTGTTTAGTGTTAACAATATAAAGTAAATATGTGTTTTTGTTTTTTACTTTTTTGAAAATTAAGGATTTTCAAAAAAATTTGCACTTATGTTTTTTGTTTGTTTTGTATACAATAGGCTATATAAATATTTAATTTGTTGTAGTTGTTTGGGTGTGTGTGTGTTTGAGGAGTTCTACATTAAATTTTAAGTCAAGATAAATTATAACAAATTTTTTGTTTAACAATAATTATATTTAAAAAAAGTAATTAATAATACATATGTTTTTTAATAATTATTTTTTGGAGTAGTTATAAAGTCTGATTGGTGTCAAAATTGGATTTAAAAATTGCGATCACAAATCAATGTACAATAAAATCCCAATCATTCATAACAAACCTAAAATCCGATTTACTTTGTTATTAAACCTGAAAATTAAAAATATTGATAGGTAATTCTTAAGGTTTTTTACTGAATTTGTTTTTATAATGGCATGGAAATGTTTAGATGAATGTTTGTAAATGATTTTAAAATCATTAGCCTACAAGCTCCCCTTCTTTAATCCTTTTTAGGCACCAATCAAATTTTCCAACAACCCAGCTTAAATATTTGTATATAAAAATAGTTATTTATAAAAAAATACATTCTTACCACACTTAGTAATCTCGCGCCCACACACACACCATATCAACCAAATCAAGGCTTACAATTCAATCCCTTTGGGTTCGTTTACACATACATACATACGTAAATTTAACTTGTCATCGTTCGTTCAACATTCAGTGGCAAAATAGAAAATTTCCACAATATCATCGTCTTCATCATCCTCGCGCAGACTATGGGTACTTGTTCCAACTTGTGTCGACTTCTCTATACGTTGGCCACCAACACCGCCTCCCTCTGCTGCTGACGATGAATTGGTATTAGTAGTACAAGGAATTTTTACTTTTGTTTTGGTTGAAGTAGTAATTTTCGTTTTGCTGCTTATACCACGAACAACAACGTCTTCGCCCAAACACTGGCGAAGAACGTTTGCCTATAGTCACACTTTTGATGCTGTGGCCGTCGTGTGTTGAGGACCGGCAATAGCTCCCGAATATTGGGATTGCTGTTGCTGATGTTGTTGTTGCTGCTGCATATTATGATGATGTTTTTGCACAGTTTGATATGTAGGCTGTTGTTGTTGTTGCTGCCCGGCAGCAATATTGTTATTGTTGGAGGGTCCCAATGTTACATGGGTAACAAAAGGTCCTCGTGACCTTGCACTACTATTAAGGTTGGCCGGTGAAAAACCATTCATGGCTGCTGATTTCCAATGAGCTTGGGCTTGCGCTGCTGCCGCCGATGAGGGAGATTGTTGGCCAGCATTTACGGTTATATGGCCATTGTGTTGTTTAATACTGCCTGCGCGATGTTGAAAACTACCATTTAATGAGGGATTATTTGGACCAGCTGCTGATGCTGTTGCGGATGATGATGTTTGGCTTAGATTATGTTGTGCTGTTTCATAGTCATAGTAAGTGGGATTTGTGGAACGTATACTGCTATTCTTACTATTGCTACTTGAGTTTAAGTTGTTGTTGTGATTGTTGTTATGTTGCGAAGGATAGTTTTGCATATTGATATCCTGTGAGCGCGCACTGCGTTGCGAATGATAATGTTGATGACGTCGACTATGTACATACACATTTGAAGTTGATATTGATAAGAAGCACACCACATTGCACCATTCAAAACCATATTGAAATATTTGTTTTTACATATTTATATATACAAAAATCGCCGGATATAGAAGCACATACGATTTACATGAAAATAAAAAGAAATTAAATTTTTTTTTTTAAATTAATGAGATTTAATTTTAAATGGATGATTAATTATATGGCTATATAAGGTGGGTGTAAAGCACTACAGTAGGTTAATATAAAACAGGTAAGTTGTATGTGGGAAATGGAGGTTACACAAATTAAGGCGCATTTTTCTACATATTAAATTTTGAATAAAATAAACGTTTTTTATATATTGGTTATTAGAAACCACTTATAATAATTGTTCCACAAACATCCCATAAGGGACAAGGGAGACTTCTCTCATATCAATGAGTGCACCCCGATTCATATTAGCTCAATGATATGGGACCTACAGTTTATCGCCGAGTCCGAACGGCGTGTCTAAGACACCACTTTTGTAGAGAAGTTTTACATGGCTGAAATACTCAGGAAATGTCGCAAACATTACTGAGGGGTATTTTGCCACCGTTGAAAAGTGTTTTGATGTTGCCTGGCCGGGGAATCGAACCCACGACCTTATGTGTGCAAGGCGGGTGTGCATACCTTTGCACCACGGTGGAACCCAACGACTTACTCCAGTTATTAATGACAATTTTTCATTATAGAAAAGTTGTTATCGACAACTTTTAGTTACAGAAAAGTTGATATCGATAAAAGTTGTTCATACAAAAGATGTCATCGACACTTTTTGTTGTAGAAGAGTAGTTGTGGGCATCTTTTCGTCTAAAAAAGTTGTTATCGACATCTTTTCTTTGTAAAAAGGTGTTATCGACGACTTTTCGTTAAAGAAAAGTTGTTATCGACGACTTTTCGTTAAAGAAAAGTTGTTATCGATGACTTTTCGTTAAAGAAAAGTTGTTATCGATGACTTTTCGTTAGAGAAAAGTTGTTATCGACAACTTTTTGTTATAGAAAGTTGTTATCGATAATTTTTTCCTATAGAAAAGTTGTTATCGACAATTTGTCGTTATAGAAAAGTTGTTATCTACAAACTTGATAGAAAAGTTGTTATCGACAACGTTTCTTAATAGAATAGTTGTTATCGACAACTTTCGTTATAGAAAATTTGTTATCGAAAACGTTTCGTTATAGAAAAGTTGTTATCGACAATTTTTCTTTATAGAAAAGTTCTTATCGACAAGTTTTCTTCATAGAACAATTGTTATCGCCAAGTTTTCTTCATAGAAAAATTGTTATCGACAACTTTTCGAAATAGAAATGTTTTTATCCACAACCTTTTTAATAGAAAAGTTATTATCGACAAATTTTCGTTTTATCGACAACTTTTTGTTTTAGAAAAGTTGTTATTGAAAACTTTTCGTTAAAGAAAAGTTGTTATCGACGACTTTTCGTTAAAGAAAAGTTGTTATCGACGAATTTTCGTTAAGGAACAGTTGTTATCGATGACTATTCGTTAAAGAAAAGTTGTTATCGACGACTTTTCGTTAAAGAAAAGTTGTTATCGACAAATTGTTGTTAAAGAAAAGTTGTTATCGACAACTTTTTGTTATAGAAAAGTTGTTATCGATAATTTTTCCCTATAGAAAAATTGTTATCGACAATTTGTCTTTATAGAAAATTTGTTATCTATAAATTTTCTTGATAGAAAAGTTGTTATCGACATCATTTCGTAATAGACAAGTTGTTATCGACACTTTTTCGCTATAGAAAAGTTGTTAACGACAACTTTCGTTATAGAAAATTTGTTATCAAAAACGTTTCGTTATAGAAAAGTTCTTATCTACAACTTTTCTTTATAGAAAAGTTCTTATCGACAAGTTTTCTTCATAGAAAAATTGTTATCGACAACTTTTCGTTATGGAAAAATTGTTATCGATAACTTTTTATTATTGAAAATTTGTAAACGACAACTTTTCTTTATAGAACAACTGTTATCGACAACTTTTTGTTTGTTGACAAATTTTCGTCGTACAAAAGTTGTTATCGACAACTTTTCTTCAAAGAAAAACACTTATCGACAACATTTCTTATGGAAAAGTTGTTACAGACAAATTTTCTTTTAGAAGAGTTTTTATTGACAAATTTTCATTATAGAAAAATATAGAAACATTGTAATCGACATCTTTTCGTAACAGAAAAACTGTTATCGAAAACATTTCATTATAGAAAAGTTATTATCTACAAATTTTCTTTATAGAAAATTTGCTATGGGCAACATTTCGTAATAGAAAAATTTTTATCGTGAACTTTTCGAAATAAAAATGTTTTTATCGACAACTTTTTTTAATAGAAAAGTTATTATCGACAAATTTTCGTAATAGAAAAATTATTATCGACAACATTTCCTAATAAAACAAGTTGTTATCGAAAATGTTTCGACAATGGTTCTTCATAGAAAAGTTGTTATCGACATCTTTCCAAAGAAAAGTTGGTATCGATAAATTGTCTTTATCGAAAAGTTTTTATCAGCAAATTTTCGTTAAGGAAAAGTTGTTATTGACGACTTTTCTTTATTGAAAAGTTGTTATCGATAAATTTTTTTTCATAGAAAAGGTGTTATCGACAAGTTTTTTCAATAAAAAGTTGTTATCGACATTTTTTTCAAATAGAAAAGTTGTTATCGAAAACTTTTCGTAAAAGAAATGTCGTTAGCGACAACTTTTCGTAATAGAAATATTGTTTCGTTATAGAAAAGTTGTTATCGACAATTTTTCTTCATAAAAAAGTTGTTATGGACAACCTTCTTCATTGAAAAATTGTTATCGACAACTTTTCGTTAAAGAAAATTTGTTCTCGAAAATTTTTCTTTATAGAAAAGTTGTTATCGACGAATTTTCGTAAATTATTATCGGCAACATTGCTTAACAAAAAAGTTGTTACCGAAAATGTTTCGACACAGGTTCTTCATAGAAAAGTTGCTATCAACATCTTTCCTTGATAGAAATGTTGGTATCGATAAATTTTCTTTATCGAAAAGTTTTTATCAGCAAATTTTCATTAAAGAAAAGTTGTTATTGGCAACTTTTCTTTATTGAAAAGTTGTTATCGATAAATTTTTCTCATAGGAAATATGTTATCGACAAATTTTCTTAATAAAAAGTTGTTATCGATAAATTTTTCTCATAGGAAATATGTTATCGACAAAATTTTCTTAATAAAAAGTTGTTATCGACAACTTTTCCAAATCGAAAATTTGTTATCGACAGCTTTTCGTATACGAAATGTCGTTAGCGACAACTTTTCGTAAAAGAAATGTTGTTAGCGACAACTTTTCGTAATAGAAATATTGTTATCGACAACTTTTCGTTATAGAAAAATTGTTATTGACAATTTTTCTTCATAAAAAAAGTTGTTATGGACAACCTTCTTCATTGACAAATTTTTATCGGCAACTTTTCGTTAAAGAAAATTTGTTCTCGAAAATTTTTCTTTATAGAAAAGTTGTTATCGACAGCTTTTCGTTATAGAAAATATGTTATCGACAACATTTTAGTTGCGTTTCTACAAAAGTCTACAAAAATGATAGTTAAGTGCAAGAAAATGCGTTAGGAGAACAACTTAGAATGCATTTTGGCCAATTGCGAACAAACATAAAGTAAAGCTTATTTTAAAGATCCTAACTAACTACTTTGAGGTAGGTATATTTATTGTGTAACTAAAATATTGAAGAATTATTAAATAAATTGTTCAGATAAATCGACTGCGAACAAAGCAAAACAAGAGCGACTTTTATAAGATTATTGAATAAGTTAATTGTTCGACCCTCGTCTTAGCAGCAACCCAATTAATATTATTTAGTACAACCCGATTCTGCTTTTAGTTTATGGATGTGGGAAATTGTGTTTATCGCGGAGTACGAACATAATAAATCACTTATAGGAAGAAAAATACTCAGAAAACGGTGGCTAGAATTTTGCTTAGGGATTTGATGCCGCCGAACACTTTTCAAGATCAATAACACTTTAGGAATCAGTTGTCAGAAAAGATCTAGAACGTGTGGGTAGGGTGGAGGAGGTATTCACTAGGGAGGCAGTATTGACTATTGACTGTATGTGAAATTGTACTATTCTTCGAAGTTGAAGTCATATACTGTTAGAAAAATTTATGCTCAGGTTAAATTAAGAGCAAAAATAATATTGCTAAGACCTTTTGGCATAAATGATGTAGAAAGGAACATGTTTAATCACATTGAGCATATCTGAGTACATAATGAAAGTCCTCTGGCCTTCTTCTGGGCAACAAAATATTTTATGCCAAAGAACAGCTGCGTTTTGGTTGACATCGACGTAGAACGCAATATACGCAGAAGAAACTTAGGAATTTTGCAGGAAAGGAGCATGAAAAGATAGATTGTACCCCGACGGAAGATTGTGTACTAACTTGGAATGCTGCTAAGGCGAGGATCTATCTTATTTTATTATTATTTTTTAGAAAACAAAAATGTTGACAAAGAATCTGGTGATGGCCAATATTAAAGGGGGGCTGGCAAAACATTGAAGGAATGAATTATCACAGAAAAAAAAGATAACCTCAAAGATGATTTTTCCTTGTGAGATGTAATCGCCTCTCTAAGGACTAGTAAATTATCTAACTACGCTATGGTCGAGCCGTTGATTTAATAAAAAATTACAAAATAAGTTAAAAAACAGAATTTAAAGCAAAGAAATTAGAAAAAATAAAGGAAAAAATCACTAATAGCAGTGAAGACATGCAAAGCTTTACAACAAAAGCAAAAAATGTATAAAAAAAACTAAAATTTTTCTAAAAAAGCAAACAATTTGAATAAGTAAAAAAAATATATATCGAAGCAATTTAAAACAACGCAAAGAAAAGATTTTTGAATGTAAGTTGTGTTTTATGTTACCTTTCTGCTTCGACTTTAAGACGCTGCCATAGAACTTGTTGACGCATGCATTCTAAGGTTGATTCCGATAAAACATCACTATTTGAGCAGTTATCATCGCTATTAGTGTTTTTGTTTTTTGAGATTTTTGTATTTTGTTTTTTTTTTTGTACGAATATGCATGTGTTGTAGTAAGTGGGTGAATGGTGGTGATGGAGAAGGTAGAAATTGTAAGGGGGAATTAAGATTTTTGTACAAATTTTAAAATGTATTTTGTTGGTTTTGTTTTTGTTTGTGGGTTGTTAGTAGTAGTAAGACAAAAAAGAGAGAGAGAAAAAGTTGTGAAAATTGAATTTTATGAAAATATTTACGAAACTTTATTCATTGCGTTTAAGTTAGTTTGAGGTTAGGTTAATTCAAATGGAATGGAAACGATTCTTTTGAAGGAAATGAAAACTCATGGCAAAAGATTTTGAAAATAATAAAACCATAAATTTAAACAGATGCTTTCAAAATAATAACTATGATGATGTTGGCGGTTATGGTTTCGCATTGGATTGGTGATAATAATGTTGGTGCATAAAACCACTCCTTGTGTATTGTAACCTTAACCGGAACATTGAACAACATTGAGAGAAAGAGAATGGACGTATAAATGAAATGAAAACTGTGCATGTTTGTGCTATTTTGATGAGGGAGATGAACAATTTTTTGTGGCAGAATTCTTAAAAAGAAACGCGCGCTCACCTAATTTGTTGATGATGATTGTGTAACTCTTCATAGTTGGAATAATGTTGATAGCGATGATTAAAGATATCATTTTGATGGATACCAGCAGCTATGGCTGCAGCCATGGCTTCCGCCGCAGCATTGTTATTGCTGTTGTTGTGGCCTCCACCCGGGCCATTGGCATTGGCCGGTGGCAATGGTGGTGGAGGTTGATAGGCTGGTGGCGGTAATTTAGGATTGCGATCAAGAGCCGCCAAGGCTGCAACTGGGATTTGATTATTGGCTGGAGTTCTTTCATTTGCAGCATTATTTGTTATGGGAGGTTGGGACTCTACGGGGGTAACACCATCTTTGCGATTTTTACCAAAACGGAACATATAACCAATGCCGCGCAAAATGCCCGGCTTTTTGGCACGAGATTTTTTGCCATCATTCAGCGAAGATTGACAGGGACCATTGCGTTGATTGAAACCACCATCGGAGGGGTCACCATCTTCCAAAAGCCAGGTTTGTTTAGCTTCTAAAAAAGAAATAAAAATTATTTGTTTCTATAGAGTTTAAAGATCCCAAACTTACTCTTAACATCATGATCACTGGACACAGCAGCTCTTAGACTTTCCTCACGACCCCTGCCGCGTGGTGCCCTCAACGTTGTTGGTCCACCCCTTGGTTCATCGGACATTTGTATCTCTTGCACCATGGTCTGTAGTGATTCCAGCGATGAGGATTTCTTTAGTCCCAGCGAGGGACCCAAATCTCCCACTTGATCTCTTGATTCTGCCTGCAATTGCTGTTGTTCTATACCGGAATTTGTTTTGGCATGTTTATAACCAGGTATTTTGGAATTAGCTTCATTAATTCTAGCCGTTAGAGATTCCATTGAACCATAGATGGCTGATTTAGTTTGAGCCACACGACGTTCACGTTCTTCCCTTAGCTTTTTGTTGCGTTGATATGTTCCCGTTTCACGGGCATCCAAGGCTGCATGATGTTTTTCCGATATAGAACGTCTACCTAAAGCATCGCGACTGAAATGTTCCACTCCGGAATTTGTTTCCAGGCTCAATTGGGATGAATAGGTGGCATCGAAATTTTGCGGTCCCGCAACGCCAGACTGCGTGCCGCCGCCACCATTCGAGGAGTTATTTGTTATACTGGAGGCTATAGACTCATTTGGTCTATGTGGTAGGGTACTGGAAAATGAGAAGGAAGGATTTTTATTATTTTTGAAATTGTTTTTAAGGACCTAATCAGGAATTTTTAAGAATATTTTTGGAGGACCCTAATAAGCGTGGATTTTTAAGAATATTTTTCAAGGGTTCTAAGCGTGGATTTGTAAGAATATTTTTTGAGGCTCCTAGGCGTGGATTTTTAAGAATATTTTTTGAGGCTCCTAGGCGTGGATTTTTAAGAATATTTTTTGAGGCTCCTAGGCGTGGATTTTTAAGAATATTTTTGAGGCTCCTAGGCGTGGATTTTTAAGAATATTTTTGAGGCTCCTAGGCGTGGATTTTTAAGAATATTTTTTGAGGCTCAATGGAGGGCCATAAGCGTGGATTTTTAAGAATATTTTTTGAGGCTCAATGGAGGGCCATAAGCGTGGATTTTTAAGAATATTTTTTGAGGCTCAATGGAGGGCCATAAGCGTGGATTTTTAAGAATATTTTTTGAGGCTCAATGGAGGGCCATAAGCGTGGATTTTTAAGAATATTTTTTGAGGCTCAATGGAGGGCCATAAGCGTGGATTTTTAAGAATATTTTTTGAGGCTCAATGGAAAGCCATAAGCGTGGATTTTTAAGAATATTTTTTGAGGATCAATGGAGGGCCATAAGCGTGGATTTTTAAGAATATTTTTTGAGGCTCAATGGAGGGCCATAAGCGTGGATTTTTAAGAATATTTTTTGAGGATCAATGGAGGGCCATAAGCGTGGATTTTTAAGAATATTTTTTGAGGATCAATGGAGGGCCATAAGCGTGGATTTTTAAGAATATTTTTTGAGGCTCAATGGAGGGCCATAAGCGTGGATTTTTAAGAATATTTTTTGAGGATCAATGGAGGGCCATAAGCGTGGATTTTTAAGAATATTTTTTGAGGCTCAATGGAGGGCCATAAGCGTGGATTTTTAAGAATATTTTTTGAGGCTCAATGGAGGGCCATAAGCGTGGATTTTTAAGAATATTTTTGAGGCTCAATGGAGGGCCATAAGCGTGGATTTTTAAGAATATTTTTTGAGGCTCAATGGAGGGCCATAAGCGTGGATTTTTAAGAATATTTTTTGAGGCTCAATGGAGGGCCACAAGCGTGGATTTTTAAGAATATTTTTTGAGGCTCAATGGAGGGCCATAAGCGTGGATTTTTAAAAATATTTTTTGAGGCTCAATGGAGGGCCATAAGCGTGGATTTTTAAGAATATTTTTTGAGGCTCAATGGAGGGCCATAAGCGTGGATTTTTAAGAATATTTTTGAGGCTCAATGGAGGGCCATAAGCGTGGATTTTTAAGAATATTTTTGAGGCTCAATGGAGGGCCATAAGCGTGGATTTTTAAGAATATTTTTTGAAGCTCAATGGAGGGCCATAAGCGTGGATTTTTAAGAATATTTTTTGAGGCTCAATGGAGGGCCATAAGCGTGGATTTTTAAGAATATTTTCTGAGGCTCAATGGAGGGCCATAAGCGTGGATTTTTAAGAATATTTTTTGAGACTCTATGGAGGGCCATAAGCGTGGATTTTTAAGAATATTTTTTGAGGTTCAATGGAGGGCCATAAGCGTGGATTTTTAAGAATATTTTTTGAGGCTCAATGGAGGGCCATAAGCGTGGATTTTTAAGAATATTTTTTGAGGTTCAATGGAGGGCCATAAGCGTGGATTTTTAAGAATATTTTTTGAGGCTCAATGGAGGGCCAAAAGCGTGGATTTTTAAGAATATTTTTTGAGACTCTATGGAGGGCCATAAGCGTGGATTTTTAAGAATATTTTTTGAAGCTCAATGGAGGGCCATAAGCGTGGATTTTTAAGAATATTTTTGAGGCTCAATGGAGGGCCATAAGCGTGGATTTTTAAGAATATTTTTTGAGGCTCAATGGAGGGCCATAAGCGTGGATTTTTAAGAATATTTTTTGAGGCTCAATGGAGGGCAATAAGCGTGGATTTTTAAGAATATTTTTTGAGGCTCAATGGAGGGCCATAAGCGTGGATTTTTAAGAATATTTTTTGAGGCTCAATGGAGGGTCATAAGCGTGGATTTTTAAGAATATTTTTTGAGGCTCAATGGAGGGCCATAAGCGTGGATTTTTAAGAATATTTTTTGAGGCTCAATGGAGGGCCATAAGCGTTGATTTTTAAGAATATTTTTTGAGGCTCAATGGAGGGCCATAAGCGTGGATTTTTAAGAATATTTTTTGAGGCTCAATGGAGGGCCATAAGCGTGGATTTTTAAGAATATTTTTTGAGGCTCAATGGAGGGCCATAAGCTTGGATTTTTAAGAATATTTTTTGAGGCTCAATAGAGGGCCATAAGCGTGGATTTTTAAGATTTTTTTTGTCGGGCTTATCAAAGGCCCTATTGTGAATATTTAAGAATATTTTTGGGAGGCTTATGAGGGGCCCTAAGCGTGGATTTTTAGGAATATTTTTGTCGGGCTTATCAAAGGCCCTATTGTGAATATTTAAGAATATTTTTGGGAGGCTTATAAGGGGATTTTTAGGAATATTTTTGTTGGGCTTATCAAATATGAATATTTAAGAATATTTTTGTTGGGCTTATCAAAGGCCCTAAGCTTCATTTTTTAAAAATATTTTTTGGGAGGCTTATGAAGGGCCCTAAGCGTGGATTTTTTAAAATACCAGATATACTTACGGTGATGTTGGTTCCGGATCATGTTCTATCAATACTGAATTATTGATATGTTTCTGATTAAAATTGGCTGGCGACCAGGTGTCATTTGTGGCCATATAATAGCTCTCATTGCGTAGAGCATGGGCACCACTATTGCCTGCAGACTTGACGCCACTCGTATGGCTACCACTACCACCAGTTGACATAACTGTTGCCGTGCCGGTAACAGCATTTGAACGGCCTTTTTGTGTTGAACTGCCAGAGCAAGCACCACCGGTTAGGCGATCTAAAACGGGGTTGCTCCAACTGCAATGAAAAAAGAAAAACAAAAATTGCACCACAAATTCACAAAACACTACTCCAATTCCAAATACCAACCGATTCATTTCATTTGATGCCGATGAAGAACCAGCACCACTGTTGCGCTGATGTTCACTTCTCTTTTCGGGACTCAAATAGATTACCGTGGCACCACTATTTTCACTGGTATTCGAACTTTCATTGGTGTGTTCGAGAATATCACCTGAACTAGATGATCGGGTAATTTTACGAGCCACCTGCAGTGTTATCATGCCAGGATGTTTACCCGGATTATTGACAATGGCACGTTTTAAAGTGTCCATGGCTTCAGCATTACTTTGACCCAATAGGGTAACACCATTAACGCTTATCAACTGATCATTCATACGCAAGCGGCCATCACGAGATGCGGCTCCACCATGGATCACACTCTTGACGAAAATACCCAAATCTCCATCGTTTTTCATGGATCCCGAGGCACTACCATTTGAAGATCCCGTTAGATTTGATGTTGTCTTACCCTTTACACTAACACCCAAACCGGCTTTTTCGGTATCATGAACGGGTATGTGCAGGGTTAACATTTCCCGCGAACGCCAAGAGACACCGGCTTGTAGGCTGTCCTAAAGGGTGTATAAAATAGAAAAATGTGTAGTTTAGAAGTTTGTTTAAAGTTTTTTTTTTTCGGTGGGGGTACTTACACTTGAGGCTGCCGATTCACTGCCTGCATCAATAAAATGCTGAGATTCATTGAGATTGTGGTTTTGATGCTGTTGGTGTTGTTCAAATAGCGAGCGGGCACTGTGTGACTTTTTCACCTCATAGTGTTGTGGAGTTTGGGGTAGCACAGGTGCTGGGGGCTTGGGTGGAGAGTCAAATTCATTTTCCTTGTTTTCGAAATTCTATAAAAAACAGAAAGAGCAATAAATTAATTTGAGTATTTTTTAAAGAAGCTTGTATGTAATACTCACAATTTCCCTTTCCTCTGGCTCGGCAAGTTCCGTTTGCCTTGAAACCACCAATCTTACGGTGGCTCCCGGTTGTGTTGCCCTTAGTATGGATACCACATCGGTTTGTGTCTTGCCAGTCATGAGTATACCATCAACTTCCAAAAGCCTATCTCCCGGCTTTAAACGTCCATCTTCAATGGCCGCCCCTTTGGGTAAAATATTCTTAATGTATATGGGACAATGACCCCCAGCAGGATTATCTCGGGTGGTCACTGAGAAACCCAAACCATTGGGTCCTTTCTTTAAAATAATTTCTATTTTACGACCCAATTTCCGGGTGTTTGCCACCTGCAAAGAGGCTCCTACCGGAGCGGTATGGGGTTTACGTGTAGGCGACACTGTGGCCACTTTTGTCTCTAGGCCCGAGGACATTTTCTCTTCGGCTTCAATCATTTCAGCCACTTTGGAATCACGTCGACGATATTTACTATCCTTGGTGGCATTACCGCGAATTACTCGCACCCTCAACTCCGAAGCTTCTAAAGCTTTGCGTAAATATTCTTGAACTTTAAGTTCTGTAAGGCCAATAAGTTTGGTACCATTAATTTCGAGTATACGATCTCCCTTACGCAAACGGCCACGCTCAGCGCGACTACCGGGTTCGACATGTTGAACCAATAGACCACCACCATGTTCATTGTCCGGAATAGCAGTTAGCCCCAAGGGACTGCCATACTCATTGATGAGTAAAAGCATTTCTCCGTCTTTTTCACGTATCGATTCATAGGCCTGGCCCAAGGGTTCTTTGCGTGTTGACTCTCGTGGCAGGGATTTGCTGGAGAAAAAATTCGATTGCTGCTGCTGTTGTTGTTGGGCATGTTGACCATTTGTTGCGGAATGTTGAGGAGGGTATTGATTTTGTTGTTGTAGCTTTTCAGCAGCCTCCATCCATTTGTAGCCGGTACCATCGCCGAGAAATTGCATGGAAAGCCGACCAGATCGGGCAAAAGGTTGATGTGATGGTGCAACTTGCACATGATGGGGTCCATCATCTTCTTCTTCCCATTGAGGTGGTAAATAATTGGCCTTCTCCATTAGCACCCGATCAGGAGAATCACCACCACAATGCGGTGCTGCCGCCGACCACCTTTTATTACCATTTTCCCCAGCCTTTAGCGAAGCCAATAAGTTGGGATCACTGCTGCGACGCACTTGCAGCCCTAAACCCGTAATGGGACAGGCTGTGGTACTCGTCACCTCAATATGAGGTGTTGAGTTATCTATGTGACCACCATTTGTGGGTGCATCTGTATTTGTGGGATCACGAAATATGTCCGGCGAGCCTGTACCCACTGAAGAACTGCCTGAGGCACCATCTCCACCACCCTGCGGAACACCTGGATCCGGTCCAGAATCTTCAAAGCTGGCATGTATATATTCACGATCATCGGCCACATCACGAACACAATCGTCGGGATCCAAAATACCGCATTGTGTTTGTAAATGATGTACTGACACCCAGGCATCGGGATCCTAAGAAAGGGAGAAAGAAAAAAAAACAAAAATTAGTAATTGATAATGACATATCTCAGTTGTTTATTTAATAATGCTACGTGACATGTTTAAGTAATGGCCAGCGAGTGAGTGAGTCTCTTGGGTCGCAAAGTTATTGACCAGCGTAGGTTTTTGTTTTGATTGTCGCCAGAAGAAAAAAAGGAAGTTTACAGCGTCACTTGTTTGGGTATGGCTTGTGTCTGCTAAAGTTTGGCATGGAATATTAAATAACCAGTGACGCTGAGGGCTGCTTCTTTGGTTGTGTGGTCAATGGTCGTCAGCCATTGGCCATAACAAACACTAAAATTGTCCAGGCGATTTTGAATTCGGGTCTATGATTATGGTTTGAGCGGAACAGACAGAAATGGAATTTGTTTGTTTTGAGAAACAAAATAAATCCAAACAAGGAATGGGACATTTTTGGCTATCAGAAAAATCGCATTAAACAAATCATATTCCGAAAAGTTCCGGGGTAAACTAACTTCAAATTAAATTGAATTTATTTTAAATTAAAATTACTTTCAACTGAAAACTTGATTGAAAATGCAACATTTGTCCGGAAAATACATGGCTTATCAAAGGCTCTAAGCGTGGATTTTTAAGAAAATTTTTGGAGGGCTTACCAAAGACTCTAAGCGTGGATTTTTAAGAATATTTTTGGAGGTCGTGTCAAAGGCCATAAACGTGGATTTTTACGAATATTTTTGGAGGGCTTATCAAAGGCCCTAAGCGTGGATTTTTAAGAATATTTTTATAGGGGCTCATCAAATGCCCTAAGCGTGGATTTTTAAGAATATTTTTGGAGGGCTTATCAAAGGCCCTAAGCGTGGATTTTTAAGAATATTTTTGGAGGGCTTATCAAAGGCCCTAAGCCTGAATTTTTAAAAATATTTTTGGAGGGCTTATCAAAGGCCCTAAGCCTGGATTTTTAAAAATATTTTTGGAGAGCTTATCAGAGGCCCTAAGCGTGAATTTTTAAGGGCTTATCAAAGGCCCTAAGCCGGGATTTCTAAGAATATTTTAAAGGGGCTCATCAAAGGCCCTAAGCGTGGATTTTTAAGTTTATTCTTGGAGGGCTTATCAAAGGCTCTAAGCGTCGATTTTTGACAAAATTTTTGGAGGGCTTACCAAAGGCCCTAAGCGTGGATTTTGAGGAATATTTTTTAAGGGCTTATCAAAGGCCCTAAGTGCGGATTTTTAAGAATATTTTTGGAGGGTTTGTCTAAGGCCCTAAGCGTGGATATTTAAGAATATTTTTGGAGGACTTATCAAAGGCCCTAAGAGTGGATTTTGAAGAATATTTTTGTAGGCTTATCAAAGGCCCTAAGCGTGGATTTTTAAGAATATTTTTGGAGAGCTTTGAAGGCTTATCAAAGACCCTAAGCGTGGATTTTTAAGAATAGTTTTCGAGGGCTTATCAAAGGCCCCAAGCGTGGGTTTTTAAGAATATTTTTGCAAGGCTTATCAAAGGCCCCAAACGTGGGTTTTTAAGAATATTTTAGCAAGGCTTATCAAGGGCTCTAAGCGTGGATTTTTTAGAATATTTTTCGAGGGCTTATCAAAGGCCCAAGTGTGGATTTTTTAGAATATTTTTGGAGGGCTTATCAAAGGCCATAACCTTTGACTTTTAAGAATATTTTTCGAGGGCTTATCAAAGGCCCTAAGCGTGGATTTTTAGGAATATTTTTGGAGGGCTTATCAAAGGCCCTAAGCGTGGATTTTTTAAGAATATTTTTGAGGGCTTATCAATGGCCCAAGCGTGGATTTTTTAAGAATATTTTTGGAGGGCTAATCAATGGCCCTAAGCGAGGATTTTTAAGACTATTTTTTGAGGGCTTATCAAAGGCCCTAAGCGAGGATTTTTAAGACTTGTTTTGGAGGGCTTATCAAAGGCCCTAAGCGTGGATTTTTAAGAATAGTTTTGGAGGGCTTATCAAAGGCCCTAAGCGTGGATTTTTAAGAATAGTTTTGGAGGGCTTATCAAAGGCCCTAAGCGTGGATTTTTAAGAATAGTTTTCGAGGGCTTATCGAAGGCCCTAAGCGTGGATTTTTAAATATATTTTTTGAGGGCTTATCGAAGGCCCTAAGCGTGGATTTTGAAATATATTTTTGAAGGGTCCTAAGCGTGGATTTTTAAGTATATTTTTGGAGGGTCCTACGCGTGGATTTTTAAATATATTTTTGGAGGGTCCTAAGCACGGATTTTTAAGTATATTTTTGGAGGGTCCTAAGCGTGGATTTTAAGTATATTTATGAAGGGTTCTAAGCGTGGATTTTTAAGTATGTTTTTGAAGGGTCCTAAGCGTGGATGTTGATGTATATTTTTGAAGGGTCCTAAGCATGGATTTTTAAGTATATTTTTGAAGGGTCCTAAGCGTGAATTTTTAAGTATATTTTTGAAGGGTCCTAAGCGTGGATTTTTAAGTATATTTTTCAAGGGTCCTAAGCGTGGATTTTTAAGTATATTTTTCAAGGGTCCTAAGCGTGGATTTTTAAGTATATTTTTCAAGGGTCCTAAGCGTGGATTTTTAAGTATATTTTTCAAGGGTCCTAAGCGTGGATTTTTAAGTATATTTTTCAAGGGTCCTAAGCGTGGATTTTTAAGTATATTTTTCAAGGGTCCTAAGCGTGGATTTTTAAGTATATTTTTCAAGGGTCCTAAGCGTGGATTTTTAAGTATATTTTTGGAGGGTCCTAAGCGTGGATTTTTAAATATATTTTTGAGCATGGATTTTTAAGTATATCTTTGAAGGGTCCTAAGCGTGGATGTTGATGTATATTTTTGAAGGGTCCTAAGCGTGGATGTTGATGTATATTTTTGAAGGGCCCCAAGCGTAAATTTTTAAGTATATTTTTGAAGGGTCCCAAGGGTAGATTTTTAAGTATATTTTTGAAGGGTCCCAAGCGTAGATTTAAAAGTATATTTTTGAAGAGTCCCAAGCGTAGATTTTTAAGTATATTTTTGAAGGGTCCTAAGCGAGGATTTTTAAGGAAGATACAAAATTTTGTCTGAAATTTCAAAAATGTTATTTAAAGGTATATTGCGGTGAAAAGGCCGGACTTCATATAGGAGGTAAAGGGATGATATCATACCAAGTAAAGCGGTTTTTCGCTATAATTGGCCAAAGTACAGGCCAAGTCTTTTGGTAATCAGTGGTATTGATTAGATTTTAGTGTTAAAAACGGGATTCTTCTCTGTCAGTTGATAATAATTAACAAAATTAATGATTTTATAATGGACCATGTGGGCTTTTCAAAGTGGCTACCACTTTGCTACATTCCTCTTAGCCCACAATAATCCATCAAAAAATATGTTAAACAGCACCTAATCTTCTTCATCTTAAATTTTCAAATAATTTATTTTATATTTTAAATAATTAACAAAAAAAATAAGTCAAACATTAATCTTCTTCAACGCCTCCAAATGGTGTCGTCGTCATTGATACCGCCGCCACCAAGGAAGGAACAACATTTAGACTTCAGTTTCAAGTTTAAAAAAGAAATAAATTTTCAAAATAAAATGGAAATATGACTAACATTAACAACAAATAAAAACAAATTTTGAAAAAAATGAAGGTTTCATTTGTTGTTGCTGTTAAAAAATTCCATAAAGAAACATGTGGGTGCACAACTGCAGTCGTATTGTGCAGTCGAGTTATGGTTGCATTTTGTTGTGTGACTCAGTTGTTGTTTAGCCGCCAAAAAGAAACCTCCAAAACGTAAAAAAAACATGGCAAGACATATAGAGACCACAATTTGTGGCTAAAACTAGATTTTTAACACAACAACAGTGTTAGGCATGACTAAATAAGGTTAGCAACCAGCCATCGAACAACAAGAAAACTCAGTGAGCCACAGTTAAGCCCCCAAATGAAAAAATGCAATAAGTATTTCTTTTGTTTTGTTATCAACATTAGTAACCATTGAGGACGGGTGGTTGGTGGTAAACCAAAAGTTGTCGAAAAGGTAACAAATCGATATTAATCTACAGTAGAAGACCCATGTAACCGGTGTTGAACAGATCTTCTAAAGAGCCTTCCGACCAATGGGCCTTTTATAGATATAATATCCTTCCAAGGGGTCTTTAATAGATAGAGGACCCTTTTAAGGAGTCTTTTATAGATCGAAGAACCCTCGAAAAGGACTTTAATAGGTAGAAGACCATTCTTTGAAGACCCTCAAGGGGCCTACACAGACATTTCCAGGTGATTTTCGAGAGATTGAAGGCAGTTGTTTTGTTGGAAGTTCATTCATACGGGTTTTCTATAGGAAATCTTCTTTAGCTTTCAGCCGGTTGTCCATAAGTTTCCGACATGCCATATCTGCCTAACTTCAACAAAAATATTTGCCAATGAAACTAAAAAGCCAACGCAACAAAAAATCAGATCTAAGTGAGGCCCAAAATTGCATCACTGCACACACACATGCCGCAACACACCAGAAAGGATTCAACGGACCATAAATAATCGTTACAAGAATTTGGACAATTTCAAGCTTATGACGATTAAGTTTTCTTTCGATAATTTTTGCTGATTATGATTTGCTGGAAAATTTGAGCATGAAATATTTTAAATTCTTAACAAAAAAAAAAGAAAAAAAAAGAAAAAAAAAATAATTAATGGCCTGTTTCACTGAGACGATTCGAATACAAACTCGTTCAAACTACTACCAAACACCGTTTTTTTTAATATTTGATTCATTTTGTTTTCAATTAAACAATCATTTTCTATAACAATAGGATTTTGGTAGTAATTCGAACGAAATTGAATTCAAATCGTCTTAGTGAAGCAGGCCATAACTAATAACTTTTATTTGGCCCAAATAATGAAAACAAAAAATACAATTAATGATAAAGTATGAAAATTGTACGCAGACTTTTCATTTAGACTGTAGATTTGGTTGTTTTTTTTTTAGCTTTGAAATCGGACGAATGAGTTCAAGTTAATTCACCTTTGGCCAAATACATAGTTGCTGTTGTGGTTGCAATTGTTGTTGTTATTGTCGAACATCATGAATCACTCTGAGATTTTTATATTTTCAATTTTTTTGGTTCATTCATCCAAGCGTTAATGAAGAAGGAGAAGTTAGGGAAGGGTGGAAGATAGCTTAGGAAAAATTGAAAAATTGTATAGTTCCACGTAATTATTGTTTTTCGTTGTTGTGTCTGCCTGTATTTTGAAATGTCTATGCAGTAAAAAATTCTCAGTGATTGTAAAGCTGAGGTGTTTGGTTTTTGTTGTTATCGTCATTGCCATAGTGTGGATTTGAATCGCTTTTATTTTGAATGCGAATTAAATGGTTGGGTGTAATGGAGTTGTCAATGGATGCTCAAGGAGCGTCATAAACACGGTCTGTATCTATGAACTCTGGGATCGTCGGAGATGGGTATACTCTAAGACTATACATGCTTAGGGCCCTCAAAAAATATTCTTAAAAAATCCACGATTGTTGATGGTTCCTCAAAAAATATTCCTAAAAAATCCACGATTGTTGATGGTTCCTCAAAAAATATTTTTAAAAAAATCCACGCTTGTTAAAGGTCCCTCAAAAAATATTTTTAAAAAAATCCACGCTTGTTAAAGGTCCCTCAAAAAATATTTTTAAAAAAATCCACGCTTGTTAAAGGTCCCTCAAAAAATATTTTTAAAAAAATCCACGCTTGTTAAAGGTCCCTCAAAAAATATTTTTAAAAAAATCCACGCTTGTTAAAGGTCCCTCAAAAAATATTTTTAAAAAAATCCACGCTTGTTAAAGGTCCCTCAAAAACTATTCTTAAAAAAATCCAAGCTTGCTGATGGTCCCTCAAAAAATATTCTTAAAAAAATCCGCGCTTGCTGATGGTCCCTCAAAAAATGTTCTTAAAAAATCTACGCTTATTAAAGAACCCTCAAAAATTTTTCTTAAAAAAAAATCACGCTTGTTGATAGTCCCTCAAAAAAATTTTCTTATCAAAAACTCACGCTTGTTGATGGTTCCTCAAAAAATATTCTAAAAAATACCTATCGACCGTCCCTCAAAAAATATTCTTAAAAAATCCACGCTTGTTGATTGTCCCTCAAAAAATATTCTTAAAAATCCACGCTTCTTGATGGTCCCTCAAAAATATTCTTAAAAATCCATGCTTCTTGATGGTCCCTCAAAAATATTCTTAAAAAATCCACGCATGCTGAAAGTCCCTAAAAAATATTTTTAAAAAAAATCCACGCTTGTTAAAGGTCCCTCAAAAAATATTTTTAAAAAATCCACGCTTTTTGATGGTCTTTCAAAAATATTCTTAAAAAATTCAGGCTTTTTGATGGTCTCTCAAAAAATATTCTTTAAAAATCCACACTTGTTGATGGTCTCTCAAAAAATATTTTTAAAAAAAATCCACGCTTGTTGATGGTCCCTTAAAAAATATTCTTAAAAAAATCCACGTTTGTTGATGGTCCCTTAAAAAATATTCTTAAAAAAATCCACGTTTGTTGTTGGTCTCTCAAAAAATATTCTTAAAAAAATCCACGCTTGTTGATGGTCCCTCAAAAAATATTCTTAAAAAAATCCACGCTTGCTGATGGTCCCTCAAAAAATATTCTTAAAAAAATCCACGCTTGTTGATGGTCCCTCAAAAAATATTCTTAAAAAAGTCCACGCTTGTTGATGGTCCCTCAAAAAATATTCTTAAAAAATCCACGCTTGTTGATGGTCCCTCAAAAAATATTCTTAAAAACTCCACGCTTGTTGATGGTCCCTCAAAAAATATTTTTAAAAAAATCCACGCTTGTTAAAGGTCCCTCAAAAAATATTTTTAAAAAAATCCACGCTTGTTGATTGTCCTTCAAAAAATATTTTTAAAAAAATCCACGCTTGTTAAAGTTCCCTCAAAAAATATTTTTAAAAAAATCCACGCTTGTTGATGGTCCCTCAAAAAATATTCTTTAAAAAATCCACGCTTGTTGATGGTCCCTCAAAAAATATTCTTTAAAAAATCCACGCTTGTTGATGGTCCCTCAAAAAATATGTTTAAAAAAATCCACGCTTGTTAAAGGTCCCTCAAAAAATATTCTTTAAAAAATCCACGCTTGTTAAAAGTCCCTCAAAAAATATTTTTAAAAAAATCCACGCTTGTTAAAGGTCCCTCAAAAAATATTCTTTAAAAAATATTCTTAAAAAAATCCACGCTTGTTAAAGGTCCCTCAAAAAATATTTTAAAAAAATCCACGCTTGTCGATGGTCCCTCAAAAAATATTTTAAAAAAATCCACGCTTGTCGATGGTCCCTCAAAAAATATTTTAAAAAAATCCACGCTTGTCGATGGTCCCTCAAAAAATATTTTAAAAAAATCCACGCTTGTCGATGGTCCCTCAAAAAATATTTTAAAAAAATCCACGCTTAGGACCCTCAAAAATATTCTCCTATAAAGCACAGGAAAATTATTTATTTAAGCACTCTTAGAACATTCAATACAATACGTTTTAATTCAATTATGATCTCACATTCTCAATTTGGTTGTATCTAAAAAAATATTGAATTCAAAATGTCAGTTGAACCAAAAATGGGAACAATGTTTTTTTTATACCAAAAAACAATTCAAAAAATTCTGTAAAAGCGGAAATATGGTTGAGTATTTTGTTTACCATTTCCCCTTGCCTTTTTTAAGGTGGGAGGGGTAGGTATTTCCTCCTTTGCCAGTTTTTGGTTTGTTTTACGTTATTTAAATAATAAAATTAAAATAAAAAAAATAATTGTAAATATTACCTTTACATAACCATACGGTGAGGGTGGCCGCTTGGTGGGCAGTGTCAGAGAATAGGATTTTTGTAAATAGGAATGTTGGATGCCCTCATGTTTGGCCGAAACTTTATAGGTATGACGCCAACCAAAAATGCCCGTCAATTTATTAGCCAATGCCGGACATTTTGGTGGTAAATCGAACATAATGATGATCGTAATGGTGGATGGTGTTTTTTTATATTTTTTAAAATTATAAATTATTTAAAAAGAATTTTGGATTTCTTTGGTTGGTTGGTTGTGATGTCTCGTTTCGTTGTTGTTTTATTTTTTTATTTTAATAAATTAATTAATTAATAATACTTTTCGACGTTAATTTTCTTTTTCATTCATTTTGTTATCTTTGGAAATTTTGTTAATTTCTTCATTGTTTTTGGTTGCAGGTTTTTTGTTTTCTTTTAGAAAGACAGAGGAGTTAAGGAAAGAATGTTCGAGTTGTTTTTATTTTTTATCTAAAAAAACTTAAATTAATTATTTTTCAATTTTAATATTTTTATTCATTTTTGTTAATATTCGAAGAGGTGTTGTGTTGTTTATTTTAAATTTAATACTACTACTGGAAATTCTTTTCTTTTTTGTATTGAAAAAATAAAATATTTATTTGTACAGTCATTCGGTTCAAGTGTTTCATTATCTTCGTTAGAACACAACAGAAACAATAACAGCAGCGAAAACAACAACAATTATAGGTGACAAAAGTTCTGATAATGACGCAATTCTTTTACCATTTTTTTTCGAATGATAAGAAAGAACGAAGAAAAAAACGGTGTTAATATCTTATTTTTTTCTCGCTTGTCTCTCGAGCACAAAAATACAATTAAATCATTGGAAGAGTAATCTTATCTTTGGCGAAGAAAGCAAAAATGTGATAGGTATGTGATAGGTTTTCCCAAGAAAAATAAGTCATTTACATATTTATGTAATTTAATTAAATTGATTAGAATATTGGAGGATCATAGGGAGAAGCATTGAGAAATATTATGTCAATTTTTTTATTCAACATTATCAGAAATTTCACCAAGTAGCTGCAAAGTTGTTCGCAATTGCCATCAGTTTGTGTTCAACTATTTGTTCATTCCCTCCTAATGTTGTTTAAGGGAATATTGTTTTTGTTGTTGTTTCGTTGCGTTATCAACAAAATTCTTTAAATTATTTTGTTTAATGAAAATTGCATTGTTTAGCAATAACAATTAGTAATTTGTTTGATTAGAAACTTGAGAATGTGCGAATAGTAATTTTATTAGCTGTCATTATAAAAATGACGAGGGGAGCAACATAATGTAGAGATAAGAGAGAGGAGAGGGATGGTGGCTTTTTATGACTTCAAACTTCAAATATGAATCCAAACTTGTTGCGGGTCCCTCAAAAAATATTCTTAAAAATATCCACGCTTGTTAATGGCCCCCAAAAAATATTCTTAAAAAAATCCACGCATGTTCATGGTCCCTCAAAAGTATTCTAAAAAATCCACGACTGTTGATGGTCCCTCAAAAAATATTTTTAAAAAAATCCACGCTTGTTGATGGTCCCTCAAAAAATATTCTTAAAAAAATCCACGCCTCGTGATGGTCCCTCAAAAAATATTCTTAAAAAAATTCACGCTTCGTGATGGTCCCTCAAAAAATATTCTTAAAAAAATCCACGCTTCGTGATGGTCCCTCAAAAAATATTCTTAAAAAAATCCACGCTTGTTAAAGGTCCCTCAAAAAATATTGTTAAAAAAATCCACGCTTGTTAAAGGTCCCTCAAAAAATATTCTTAAAAAAAATCCACGCTTGTTAAAGGTCCCTCAAAAAATATTCTTAAAAAAAATCCACGCTTGTTAAAGGTACCTCAAAAAATATTCTTAAAAAAATCCACGCTTGTTAAAGGTCCCTCATAAAATATTCTTAAAAAATCCACGCTTGTTAAAGGTCCCTCAAAAAATATTCTTAAAAAAATCCACGCTTGTTGATGGTCCCTCAAAAAATATTCTTAAGAAAATCCACGCCTCGTGATCAATGAATGGAAAGAAACAAAACGATTCCCGTACCAATCACACAAAGCCACAAACTTTTCAGCTTCTCTGAATCGTTTCATTCTCACAACCAAAACAAAAACACAAACTTTTCAACGTAAAAAGATGGAAACCGTACGATTGGTGAAATGTAACTTCGGCTATGCTTTGTCAAGTTGTTTCATTCACCACCGAAACGACAAGTATTTTTGGGAAACGTTTGCCGTGGCGTTATGGTCAATGACACACTCAGACACACACACACATGTGATTGCTTAACAACCCTATAAGTTAACATCAGCATACCACAGTGAATTTTATCAACCACCAAACGTTTTTGATTTATTCACATGTGTTAAGTACTATTTAGTTTTCTATCTGTTGTTGTGGAGTTGAGTACTTTTCGCTTTTCGTTTTGTTCGTACTCACGAATGTAAACAAAACGAAACTAAACAGCGAGCTCGGCCAACGAGGGTTATGTTTCGTTTTGTATTGTTCCTATGGAAAATACGAAACGAAACGATTGGAAATTTTATTTAAAGTATTTTTACGTACTCTGCTCGTGATGGTCCCTCAAAAAATATTCTTAAAAAATCCACGCCTCGTGATGGTCCCTCAAAAAATATTCTTAAAAAATCCACGGTTGTTGATGTTGCCACAAAAAATATTTTTAAAAAATCCACGGTTGCTGATGTTGCCACAAAAATATTTTTAAAAAAATCCACGCTTGTTGATGGTCCCTCAAAAAATATTCTTAAACATATCCACGCTTGTCAATGGCCCCCCAAAAAATATTCTTAAAAATCCACGCTAGTTGATGGTGCCTCAAAAAATATTCTTAAAAATCCACGTCTGTTGATAGTCCCTCAAAAATATTCTTAAAAAAATACTCGCTTGTTGATGGTCCCTCAAAAATATGCTAAAAAATTCATGCTTGTTGATGGTCCCTAAAAAATTATTCTTAAAAAAAATCCAAACTTGTTGATGGTGCACAAAAAATATTTTTAAAAAAATCCACGCTTGTTGATGGTCCCTCAAAAAATATTTTTAAAAAAATCCACGCTTGTTGATGGTCCCTCAAAAAATATTTTTAAAAAAATCCACGCTTGTTGACGGTCCTTCAAAAAATATTCTAAAAAATCCACGTCTGTTGATGGTCCCTCAAAAATATGCTAAAAAATCCATGCTTGTTGATGGTCCCTCAAAAAATATTCTTAAAAAAATCCACGCTTCGTGATGGTCCCTCAAAAAATATTCTTAAAAAAATCCACGCTTCGTGATGGTCCCTCAAAAAATATTCTTAAAAAAATCCACGCTTCGTGATGGTCCCTCAAAAAATATTCTTAAAATATCCACGCTTCGTGATGGTCCCTCAAAAAATATTCTTAAAAAAATCCACGCTTCGTGATGGTCACTCAAAAAATATTCTTAAAAAAAAACCACTTGTTAATGGTCTCTCAAAAAATATTCTTAAAAAAAAAACACTTGTTAATGGTCTCTCAAAAAATATTCTAAAAAATCCACTCTAGTTGATGGTCCCTCAAAAAATATTCTTAAAAAAATCCACGCCTCGTGATGGTCCCTTAAAAATATTCATAAAAAAATCCACGCTTGTTGATGGTCCCTCAAAAATATTCTTTTAAAGAATCCACGCTTGTTGATGGTCCCTCAAAAATATTCTTTTAAAGAATCCACGCTTGTTGATGGTCCCTCAAAAATATTCTTTTAAAGAATCCACGCTTGTTGATGGTCCCTCAAAAATATTATTTTAAAGAATCCACGCTTGTTGACGGTCCCTCAAAAAATATTCTTAAAAAAATCCACGCTTCGTGATGGTCCCTCAAAAAATATTCTTAAAAAATCCCACGCTTGTTGACGGTCCCTCAAAAAATATTCTTAAAAAATCCACGCTTCGTGATGGTCCCTCAAAAAATATTCTTAAAAAATCCATGCTTGTTGACGGTCCCTCAAAAAATATTCTTAAAAAAATCCACGCTTCGTGATGGTCGCTCAAAAAATATTCTTAAAAAAATCCACGCTTCGTGATGGTCCCTCAAAAAATATTCTTAAAAAAATCCACGCTTCGTGATGGTCCCTCAAAAAATATTCTTAAAAAATCCACGCTTCGTGATGGTCCCTCAAAAAATATTCTTAAAAAAATCCACGCTTCGTGATGGTCCCTCAAAAAATATTCTTAAAAAATCCACGCTTCGTGATGGTCCCTCAAAAAATATTCTTAAAAAAATCCACGCTTCGTGATGGTCCCTCAAAAAATATTCTTAAAAAAATCCACGCTTCGTGATGGTCCCTCAAAAAATATTCTTAAAAAATCCACGCTTCGTGATGGTCCCTCAAAAAATATTCTTAAAAAAATCCACGCTTCGTGATGGTCCCTTAAAAATATTCTTAAAAAATCTACGCTTCATGATGGTCCCTCAAAAATATTCTTAAAAAATCCACGCCTCGTGATGGTCCCTTAAAAAATATTCTTAAAAAAATCCACGAAGATGGTTTCTCAAAAAATATTCTTAAAAAAATCCACGCTTCGTGATGGTCCCTCAAAAAATATTCTTAAAAAAATCCACGCTTCGTGATGGTCCCTCAAAAAATATTCTTAAAAAAAATCCACGGACTATTTCATTAAAAAAACCTCAATTCGCTCCACTTTCAAAGCAATTATTTTTATGGCAATTATAAAAATTAAATATATAACCTTTAAACATCCGGTGATCTAGGTGAACGAACACTTGCACACATTCACAAAGTTTTTCACTTCCCTCTTTTTGACCCCAATTTCCATACAATTTCTTTACTTTTTATTACATATCAGTAAATATGCAAGTCTCACACTGAAAACAAACCAAGCAACCTGCAAAGCTCACAGACCTGGCGGCAATGCACTTGTTTAAACAATTGAAAGCCGTGGAGTGTTTAACCTGGCCCTCATTTTACATCTTAACCTGTTTTTAAAGGGGAAAACTGAAGATGTTAAAACGAAGAAAATGGGAGGGAGGTGGGGTGTGAAGTTAAACAAAACAAGTGCAGCAGTCAAAATAGCAAATCTCATCATCAGCATCACCTAATAATTTATACTTTTTTTTAAGACTAAAAGAAATGAGCCTCTGAGCTTATTACAAGCTTATTGTCTGCTGATTTCGTGTTGTTGTTGTATTGTTTGTGAAAAGAAATTTTTTTTATTTTCTTCCTGTTGTAAAATGAGATCAAAATTCAACAACAAGCGGTAAATAAATGCAGCGCCAACTCATTTATTTGAAATATCTGATTTCAAGTCGGTAATCAAAATACCAAAAACCCCGCCGACCAACAGACGCCTCAACTCCACCACATTTCCCCAAAAGCAAAAACACAATTCAGAGAGCCCAGTAGCAGCTTATTAGCTAAAAATCGTTGTCGTCTTGTTGCTGTTGTTGTTGTTATTGCTGTTGCTATTATATAAATTCCCTATGCAATTGTCTGTGTGATTGTTTGTAATCATCTTTTGTTTGCAAAGTGTCACCCCATAAAGTTGTTAATGTAAATAATGGTTTTAAGTTTACAATTTCATTGCCCTCTTTTTTTTTCTTTTCCCTATTGTTTTCCTATTGTATTATGTTATTATGAAAGTTATAATGTTTATTTGTTTTTTTTTATGAATGAAGTGTTAAAAACATAAGTAAAGGGAAAGGAGAAAACAATATTGTCAAATACCCTCAGCCCTCAGGATTGGTGGACCTAAATGTTCTATGATGAACAGAACCAAAATTATGCAACAAATATTTCAACAATAGTTTGACAGGCAAGTCAATAAAATAGATAAATGTATAACCACAGCCTCAACCTTCAAAATACCCAAAATCGGGAGGTATCGTTCTATGGGGGGCTATATGAAGGCCTGAACCTAAACCGACAAATTTTAGATGGAAAGTTGTTTACCCCCAAGGAAGACTTAATACCAAATTTCAGCCATTTTGGCAGGATATTGAGGCCACAACCTTCAAAATACCGGAAATCGGGAGGTACCGTACTATGGGGGCTATATGAAGACGTGGACCTATACCAACACATTTCAGGTGGAAAGTTTTATACTTCCAATGAAGACTTAATAACAAATTTCAGCCATTTCGGAGGGATATTGAGGCCACAACCTTCAAAATACCGAAAATCGGGAGGTACCGTTCTATGGGGGCTATATGGACACGTGGACCTATACTGACAAATTTCAGGTGGAAAGTTTTATACTCCCAACGAAGACTTTATACAAAGTGTCAGCCATTTAAGTGTGATGTTGAGGTCTTACTTACTTAGCTGGCCCATTACAGAACATTTGTTCCATAGACCGAACAAAGAAAAGATCTCCAATTCTGTTTTTCGCTTCGCTTTCTGGAATACCGCGCCTTTTCATTTCTTCATCCACTTGTGTGCTCCATCGAAGCTTAGGCCAGCCGATTCTGTGTGCACCGCCATGTGGCATGTATTCATACGCCTTTTTAGCGGGTTCATCATAGCTCATTCTTATGATATGGCCTAGCCAACGCAATCGTTGCATCTCGATACGTTTAACTATATTCATGTCTTTGTATAGCTGATATAGCTCGTGGTTCATACGACGCCGATATTCACCGTCAACGCAAACCGGCCCGTAGATCTTTCGAAGAATTTTCCTCTCAAACACACCAAGCACTGCCTTATCTGCTGGCGCAAGTACCCATGCTTTGGAGCCATACATTAGCACGGGTAGTATCAGCGTTTTTGTATAGTGTTATTTTTGTTTGACGAGATGTGGGTTTGTTTTTTAAATTGCTTACTTAGACCATAGTAGCATCTGTTGGCCAATACAATTCTTCTTCTTATTTCACAACTGATGTTGTTTGTTGTGTTTATGGCAGTGCCGAGGTAGACGAAGTCTTTAACTACCTCAAAATTATAGGTACAAACATCCACAGTTGGTCCGAGATTTTGGAATTTGGTATTTTTGCCGTATACCGCCAGACCAACTTTCGCAGATTCTGCTTCGACCTTCCTAAAGGTATCAGTTACTTCCTTTACTAATCGTCCCATGATGTCTATGTCATCAGCATAAGAAAGTAAAATTTGGCTATTGGTGTAAATTGTGTCATTTCTTTTGACATTTGCATCTCGTATTACCTTTTCCAGCAAAATGTTGAATAGGTCACACGAAAGGCTGTCTCCTTGTTTGAAACCTCTTTTGGTACCGAACTGTTCGGAGAGGTTCTTTCCAATTTTAACTGAGGACTTAGTATCAGTTAAAGTCATCTTACAAAGCCGAATGAGCTTTGCGGGGATACCAAATTCAGACATTGCTTGGAATTGCCTTTGAATGTAGCGGGCTGTCGAAGGCTGCTTTATAATCGACAAAAAGTTGATAGTGTTGATCTGCATTTCTTGGGTCTTCTCTAGGATTTTCCGCAAGGTAAATATCTGGTCAATGCTGGACTTGCCAGGTCTAAAGCCACATTGGTATGGTCCAATTATTTCGTTGACCATTGGCTTTAGCCGTTTACAGAATATCCCTGACACTATCATGTAGGCGATAGGGAGAATACTTATGCCCCTATAGTTGGAGCATAAAGTCTTATCTCCTTTCTTATGGACGGGACACAGGATGCTCAGGTTCCAATCGTCGGGTACGCGTTCTTCCTGCCAGATGGTGCTAACTAGCTGATGCATACACCTTATCAGCGCGTCGCCTCCGGGTTTTAAACAGCTCGGCTTGTAGGCCATCAGCTCCTGCTGCCCTATTATTATTCAGCCGGTTTATTGCTGTCTTTACCTCATCTTGGCCGGGTGGTATACATTCTATACCACCTTCTGGGATTGGATCTGTGGTATCTTCGTCGACTTCGCTACAATTGGATACCAACAGTTTGGAAAAATGCTTTTTCCATATCCTTAGCACACTATCTGTATCAGTTACCAGATTACCTTGCTGGTCTCTACAGTAGGAAGTGCCAGTTTCAAAGCCATCAGTTTGATGTTTCACTCTTTGGTAGAATTTTCGGACTTCATTCTGACTCCTGTACATCTCGATTTGTTCACACTCCTGCTTTTCCATCTCTCTTTCTTTTTCCTGCACAAAATACGTTTTTCCTCTCTCCTTTTCTCCCGATACCTCTCTCGTGCGCTACGCGTTGCTACTGATTGTAAAGTAGCTCTATATGCCGCATTTTTCTATTCGGTAGCAGCACGACACTCCTGGTCATACCACGAATTCCTTTGTGGATGTCTCTGGAATCCAAGTATGGATTTTGCGGCTGTTTGCAGGGAGTGGGCAATATTTTGCCATTGTGTTGTTATGTTATCGGGACAAGGAGTGCTCGCGTTAAGCAATTGGGCTAGTTGAGTGAAATATGCTGTGGCTATCTGTTGTGTTTGCAGCCTATCGATGTCCAACTTCCGCGTTGTGTCTGTTCGTGCTTTATTTGCAACGTTTAGACGGGTACGTACCTTTGCTGCAACAAGGTAGTGGTTCGAACCAATGTTTGCGCCTCTGAATGATCATACATCCAACACGCTGGATGAATGTCTTCCATCTATCACAACGTGATCAATTTGATTGCTTGTTCTTTGATCTGGAGACAGCCAGGTGCCCTTATGAATATCGAGATGATTAAATCTGGTACTGCTAACTATCATGTTTTTTGCAGCTGCAAAGTCTATCAGCCTCATACCATTGTCAGATGTTTCACTGTGGAGACTGAATTTCCCGACTGTTGGGGCAAAGATATTCTCCTATCCAATTTTGTCATTAAAATCGCCTAGAATGATTTTAATATCATGGGCAGGGCAACGGTCATATGTTTCTTCTAAGCGTTCGTAAAATATATCATTGGTCTGTTCGTCCTTTTCTTCAGTGGGAGCATGAGCGCAAATAAAGCTGATGTTGAGGAATTTAGCTTTTATTCGAATTGCAGCAAGTCTTTCATTCACTGGGGTGAAGCTGGATACCAGATGTTTTAGTCTCCGACTAACTACGAATCCGCAACCAAACTCATGCTTTACGTCATGGCAGCTTTAAAACAGTGCGTCACCTTTAGGTGTTGTTGTGACGCCTTTCCCAATCCATCGTATTTCCTGTATGGCAGTAATATCGGCCTTGTACTTTTCAAGTACGTCTGCCAATGCGTAAACTGCACCTTCTCTTTAAACGAACATTCCAGGTGCAGATTTGCAGATCATGGTCCTTGAAACGTTTGCGGGGTTCGTCAACTTTAGAGGGGTCTGTTTTTCTTTTCTTTCGTTTTTTCATAGTAGGCTGTTTTTTCTAGGGGAGGTATACTAACCCGACGCCCAAATCCAAGTATTTAACGTTCTTATGGGTGAACGCGCGGCACATGTTAGCTCACTACCTTTAACGGGTGGTATTTTGGTATTTTGACACCGTTGCAAATTTCTTGTTGCTTGACCTGGGAATCGAACCCGTTCATTCGATTCCACACTGTCAACCTAACAATTTTTTTACTTGTGTTTAAAATCTTATGTAAATATCAGCTGCTTGTGAATCATATTAATGTGTGGTGCATACTTTTAGGAGCAACAAAACAATCTCAATTGATTTCCTTAGATTAACAATTCCTTTTAATGAAAACCGCTTACACAGGGAAAGTTTTTGTGAATTCTGAAACAGCAATGGTCATAGATCCAAAAACAAGAAAAAATCGCTGTAGGGATTTTTAAATAAATTGCGGTCAAAATTCACACTTTTAGGTGTTTTTTAGGTGTTTTTGGAAACCGTAAGTCCTATCGAAATGGTGCTAAAGAAAATGTTGTAGCTGTGAAAATTTTCTAGAGGAATGACCTTTATGATTTGTTTCCAGGTTATACCATTTTTGAGATAAAGAAGCTCAGGTTACATTTTTAGGTTTTTTGTTAGAGTTTCGCGATTTTGCTTGAATGCGGCAAGTCTTATCGTTATGGGACCTGAGAAAATCTTAAAGCTGTGGAAATTCTCTACAAGACTGGCTTATGTAACTTTTCCTAGGTTGTACCATTTTTTGGATATATAAGTTTAAGTTGGGAATTTGCAGTCATGACATTGTTTTATAAGGGGGCGATACAAAATTGCATTGAATTTGAATTGTCCCAATTTGAACTTCTATATCTCAAAAACGGTAAAACCGACGAGAATACCATAAAAATCAATCTTGTAGAAAATGTTCATAGCTACAACATTTTCTTTATACCCATTTTGATAGGACTTGCGGTTTCCAAGCAAAATCGCAAAAACCTAATCAACACCTAAAAATGTCAACTTGAATCGCCATTTATTTAAAAAGCGCTGCGGCGATTTTTTTTTTTGCTTTTTGATATTTCTCATCTATGAACATTGTAGTTTCAGAATCTGCAAAAACTTCCCAGGTGCAAGCACCTTCCATTTAAATTTGCTTCAAGAGCACCGTGTATTAAATATATTAAATAAACCTGACCGGCCCGTTCTCTTTCAATTAAGAATTTCTTACCTGTTTTTGAAGTCCCATATGAATATCATCTGCTTGTAAAATACATTCATGTGTGATGCATACTTTTAGGAGCAGAAAAAAACATTTCAATGAATTCCCTTAGATTAACCATTCTATCGCATTAGCCTAATGGTTGAGGGTATCAAAAATATAAAATGACTTTTTCGTCACGTCGCTTTCATTTTGAACTCCCCATCTGAATATCAGATGCTTGTGAAATATATCAATGTGTGATGCATACTTTTAGGGGCCAAAAAAGGTCACAATTAATTTCCTTACAAGATCATTCCTTTTAAGTCTCGTAATCTTACACGATAAACCATTAATTACAAATCAGACAACATTTAATTTACCATATTAAGCCTATTTTGTCCTACTAACAACTAACTATAGCAAATGACAACTTTTTTTAACACTTGATAAGTAGTAACCGTGTTTTTTTTTGTGTGGAATGACTTAATGAATCAATTTAAGTAATTTCCATTTTGTTAAGCCAAATGTATTTTAATTGTGGTCAGTATCAGTATGCGATTTTTGTTTTTTGGGTTAATCTAACTACAAATGGTAATAAAAGCTGTTAACTCGATTGAATGGCAGGTTGCCATACGGACGGACAGGCAGAAAACGCAACAACTTAAAACAAATATTGCCAAACACTTAGTTTAGGTGTTGGTGGTGGTAGTGGTGGTGCTGTGGTGTTAGTTGATCGATAAAACTTAGATGTGTTTACAAATATTTGCAGGTTTATTAACGTGTCTAGCGCGTGTTGGGGGCCAGTTAACAATTTTTTTTTTCATTTTGCTGTAAATAGTAGCTGGCAGTTTTAGAGCGTTTTGTTGTTGCTGCTGCTGCTTGCCGCTCCGCCTGTCTAGTACGCTTGTTGTGATTAATTACATTAGCAATTAGGGGCAAAAAATGGCAGTCGAACAAGAATTTAGCTCAGAAACAAAAATCACTTTTAAATACCATAAAGTACTCAATAATGAGAAAGAAATAATAATAAATAAAATGTAAGCTTTATTTAACATCACTTAGAAGCAATGAAATGATTTAATAATTGAACTTTCACACACAAAAATGACCTAAATATTTTTGACATAGATGTTTAGTGAGGGGGCGGGGGTTATTAGAAGAAAATGAACAAAATCCAAATGAGAATTAATTGCCCAGACATGCATGCCAATATCGCAAATACCACCAATCACATCAAAAGCAATAATTTTGTTGGGCTTCCAAAGAATCGTTGCTGCAGCATATTTTTACCTATTGTTTGCATATTTTTTCGATTTTATTTCTTTGCTTGAGTTGCCTATGGCATAAATCAGTTTTGATTTTCGTGGCATTTTTTTCTGTTTCATGTTGTCAGTCAATCAGTCCTTGTTTTCTGTCTGAGCTGTGGTCTTGTCCGGATTGCATGTCATGTTAGAAAAATGTGTAAAACTTCCATTCAATGCAGAGTAACGAGTTAACGAACGAAACCCAGCACCCGACCACCTCTGAAAAGTGTATAGGAAACACCATGAAGCTAAATCACATTTACATTTTTCCAACATGAAATCAAAACATGATGACTTATGGCAAAATTACCACTTGGTTAACAATAACTCTGTGAAAAGAAAAAATTGCACACATGTAATCAGACTTGCAGCAAATATTTCATTGGGATTTTTGAAATGTATTACTGGATGCGGAGAGATGCCACAAGGATCCGCCAAATTTTTCCCGAGCACCACATTGCAAATTACAGTATATTGAGCTAAGAACATGGCTCTATAAAGGGGGTTCCGCATAGGACAGTGTCAGAGGAAACAGTATTTTTATAAAACATTTCAAATGTTTGAACACTTAAGGTGGCCAAGTATCTCCCAATGAAAAAAAAACTTGTAAACTTATTTTTGTAGGACCCGTGTTTTTTTTTAGGAAAATAGTGTAATATGCGGTTAGTGACGTAGGGGATGAAAGATACCAAGGAACGGAAAGAATCGGCTTTAACATGGCAAAGTTGAGGATTTATCTTGGTCCCTCTCTCATCTCAAGTGGACACTGACCTCCCCGTGGTGTCACCTGTTAAATGTAATGAGATAAAATGTGCCGCGCGTTCACCCATAAGAACGTTAACAACTTGGGTTTGGGCGCCGGGTTAGTAACCCTCCCCTAGAAAAAAGCAGCAAACAAATCCCTCTAAAGCATTGTCGACCAAGAATAGTGCGGACAAAAATGTGAATATATTAAAATAAAAACATTGGCAATTTATGACAGGGTGTTAGTAAGTTTGCATGCACGCAAGCTACAATACAACAACAAATCAAAACATTTGCTCTCTCTTGTCAGCTCTTTCTTGGCGTTCGGTTCGTGTGTGTGTGATTTGCCGAAAAACTTCGTAACCTCAACAATACCAAAGAACAGGGATGCTCTAAAGCATGGATAGGCAATGTGCGCTTACTGAGAGCAAGTGAGCATACATTTCAATGCTTTTTACATTGAAGTTTTCGCTCACTTGCTCTCAGTAAGCGCACATTGCCTATCCATGCTCTAAAGCAGGTATCGGCACCAATACAAGCGCATTGTTTGCGGCCTCACGCATACGACTCTCTCTCGCTCTCTCCACAAACAGCTTGTGCGTTAATGCATTGCTAAAAATAAAAATCATTGAAACAAGCGACAACAGAACCTACTTTATTGACTTCTGAACGAAGACTGAGTGGTGGTTGTTCTGTTGTTATTCTCACGTGTGCCACTTTTTGCCGGATGCTGCTCTAAAGTTAACGAACCCCGCACGCGTTTTAAGGAGCATGATCTGCGAATCTGCACCTGGAATGTTCGCACTCTTTATAGAGAAGGTGCAGTTAATGCATTGGCAGATGTACTTGAAAAGTACAAGGCCGACATTACTGCCATATAGGAAATACGATAGATTGGGAAAGGCGTCACAACAACGCCTAAAAGTGACGCACTGTATTATAGCTGCCATGACACAAAGCATGAGTTTGGTTGCGGATTTGTAGTTGGTCGGAGGTTAAAACATCTGGTCTCCAGCTTCACCCCAGTGAATGAAAGACCCGCTGCAATTCCGTTAAAAGCAAAATTCTTCAACATCAGCTTTATTTGCGCTCATGCTCCCACTGAAGACAAGGACGAACAGACCAAAGATATATTTTACGAGCGCTTAGAAGAAACTTATGGCCGTTGCCCTGTCCAATGACATTAAAATTATACTAGGCGATTTTAATGCCGAAATTGGAAAGGAGAATATCTTTGGCCCAATAGTCGGGAAATTCAGTCTCCACAGTGAAACATCTGACAATGGTATGCGACTGATAGACTTTTCAGCTGCAAAAAACATGGTGGTTAACAGTACCAGATTTAAGCATCTCGATATTCATAGGGACACCTGGCTGTCCCCAGATCACAGAACAAGAAATCAAATTGATCACGTTGTGATAGATGGAAGACATGCATCGAGCGTGTTGGATGTACGATCGTTTCGAGGTGCAAACTTGTTGCAACAAAGGTACGTGCTACTAGATCTACACCCACTGGACCTAGTAGTGCAGGAACTGGCAGCAATGAGTGCCCTTCGGCTGAAGGAGCTAGTTTCATGGCAATCCTACGTCGATTCGGACTACCAACGGCGTCGGGGAACATTAGTGACTATATGTCACCACAAATGTCGTTCGAGGCAACGAAGGTGCATATACCCCATAGGGATGATTGGACACTTAGCAGCCCACCTCTAGACGGTATAGAGATTTATACCGACGGTTCTAAGATGGAAACAGGTACAGGAGCAGGTGTCTACAGCAATTCCCTGCATCTACGTATTTCATACAAGTTGAATCATCACTACAACTATAGTCTCAACAACCTCTTCTTACCTTTACAGACGAACCGCTAATTCCTTCTCATTCGCAGGCATCACTTTCACACCACATCACTACACCTATGGTCTCATCTACCACCCATAGTCTATATACACATCAAAATCGCATCCATAACCGTCAGTCCATCAATAATCACCACCACTAACTAAGATGCCGAACAATCGCACACACACCAGCCCAGAACCTACAGAATCTACATCCACAACCACATCACCTACAATCTTCATCTATACATAACTACCGTCACACATCTGCATCTCCATCATACCATCACATCTTCAACCAGTTTCAATATCCAGGATGATCACAATGGACCTTAAGGTCTCCGAGTGGAGTGGCTGCCAATACAGCAGCTGCGCATCTTATAACCTAACCTAACCTACGTACCAGATTAAATGTTGCAAACAAAGTGCGAACAGACACAACACGGAAGTTGGACATCGGTAAGCTTCAATCACAACAGATATTCCACTCAACTGGCCCAATTGCTTAATCAAAGCACTACTCGTATCGATAACATATTAGGACAATGACAAAAGATTGCCCACTCCATACAAACAGCCGCAAAATCAGTACTTAAATACCAGAGACCTCCACCAAGGAATCCATGGTATGACAAAGAGTGTCGTGCTGCTACCGAAGAGAAAAATGCGGCATACGGGGCTACTTTACAATCAGTAGCAACGCGAAGCGCACGAGAGAGGTATCGGGAGAAAAAGAGAGAGGAGAAACGTCTTTTCTGCAGGCAAAGAGAGAGATGAAAAAGCGGGAGTGTGAACAAATCGAAATGTACAGGAGACAGAATGAAGTCCGAAAATTCTACCAAAGAGTGAAGCATCAAACTGATGGCTTTGGAACTGACACATCCTCCTGTAGAGACCAGCAAGGTAATCTGGTAACTGATACAGATAGTGTGCTAAGGATATGGAAGGAACATTTTTCCAATCTGCTGGTATCCAATAGTAGCGAAGACGATGTTACCACAGATCCAATCCGAGAAGATGGTATAGAATGTATACTACCCGACCAAGATGAAGTAAACACAGCAATCAACCGGCTGCAGAATAATAAGGCAGCAGGAGCTGATGGCCTACTAGCCGAGCTGTTTAAAACCGGAGGCGACACGCTGAGATAAGGTGTATCCATCAGCTAGTTAGCTCCATCTGGCAGGAAGAACTCGTACCCAACGATTGAAACCTGATCATCCTGTTTCCCGTCCATAAGAAAGGAGATAAGACTTTATGCTCCAACTATAGGGGCATAAGTCTTCTCCCTATCGCCTACAAGATAGTGTCAGGGATATTGTGCGAACGACTAAAGCCGATGGTCAACGAAATAATGGGACCAATGTGGCTTTGGACTTGGCAAGTCCACCATCGACCAGATATTTACCCTGCGGCAAATCTTGGAGAAGACCCAAGAGATGCAGATCGACACCTACCACCTTTTTGTCGATTATAAAGCAGTTTAAGGTATGTTCGATGACCCTTTGGAAATTTCTACCTAAGGCACTCCTTGTAGCTGAGTTTACAGCGATATTATGTTTTTCGGTCAAGACCATGCTGCCTGACATAATGGTCCAAGAGCTCTAAATCATATGGTCACCAGCTGAAATTATTTGTGGGCGCGATATCTATCGAAAGAAATGACTCCGAAAATAATATAACTTCAACAAGTAAAAATGTCGTTAAGTTCGGCCGGGCCGAACTTGTCATACCCTCCACCACGAGTTATATTGAAGTAAAATGGAACAATTAGTTTCCTTTCGTTTATGAAGAAGACTAATTACCAAATTTCAGCAATTTTCGTCGATCTATACCGACAAAATTCCGGGGGAAAGCGAGGACTAAATACCAAACTTTAGCCATTTCGGAGGAATATTGAGGCCACAACCTGCAAAATACCGAAAATCGGGAGGTACCGTTCTTTGGGGGCTATATGAAGGAATGGGCGGGCCTATACCTATAAAATTCGGGGGGGGGGGGGGGGGGGGGAGTTTTAAACCCCCAGCGAGGACTAAATACTAAATTTTAGCCATTTCGGAGGAATATTGAGGCCACAACCTGCAAAATATCGAAAATCGGGAGGTACCGTTATATAGGGGCTATATGAAGGCGTGGACTTATTGCAACAAAATTCTGGGTGAAAGCTGCATACTCCAAATGAAGACTAAATACCAAACTTTAGCCATTTCGGAGGAATATTGAGGCCATAACCTTCAAAATACCGAAAATCGGGAGATACCGTTCTATGGGGGCTATATGAAGGCGTGGGCCTATACCGATTAAATTCTGGGGGGGGGGAAAGTTTTATATCCCCAGCGAAGACTAAGTACTAAATTTTAACCATTTCGGAGGGATATTGAGGCCACAACGTTCTAAATACTAGAAATCCGGATGTACCGTTCTATGGGGGCTATATGAAGGCGTGGACCTATACCAACAAATTTCAGGTGGATAGTTTTATACCCCCAATGAAGACTTAATACCAAATTTCAGTCATTTCGGAGGAATATTCAGGCCACAACCTTCAAAATACCGAAAATCGGGAGGTACCGTTCTATGGGGGCTATATGAAGGCGTGGACCTATACCAACAAAATTCTGGGGTAAAGTTTCATTCTCCAAATGAAGAATAAATACCAAATTTCAGTCGTTTCGGAGGAATATTCAGGCCACAAACTTCAAAATACCGAAAATCGGGAGGTACCGTTATATGGGGGCTATATGAAGGCGTGGACCTATACCGATAAAATTCTGGGGGAAAGTTTTATTCATCCAGCGAAGAATAAATACCAAATTTTAGCCATTTCGGAGGAATATTTAGGCCATATCCTGCAAAATACCGAAAATCGGGAGGTACCGTTATATAGGAGATGAATGAAGGCGTGGACCTATACCGACAAAATTCTGGTGGAATGTTTTATACCTCCAGCGAAGACTAAATACCAAATTTCAGTCATTTCGGAGGAATATTCAGGCCGCAACCTTCAAAATACCGAAAATCGGGAGGTACCATTCTATGGGGGCTATATGAAGGGGTTAACCTATACCAACAAAATTCTAGGATAAAGTTTCATTCTCCAAATGAAGACTAAATAACAAATTTCAGCCATTTCGGTGGAATATGGAGGCCACAACGTTCAAAATACCGAAAATCGGGAGGTACCGTTATATGGGGGCTATATGAAGGCGTGGACCTATACCGACAAAATTCTGGGGGAAAGTTTTATTCATCCAGCGAAGAATAAATACCAAATTTTAGCCATTTCGGAGGAATATTTAGGCCATAACCTGCAAAATACCGAAAATCGGGAGGTACCGTTCTATATGAAGGGGTTAACCTATAGCAACAAAACTCTGGGGGAAAGTTGTATACACCCAACGAAGACTAAATACCAAATTTGGTGTGATAATGAAGCTAAAACCTTAAAAATACCGAAAATCGGATAGTACCATTATATGGGAGTTATATTAAAACGTGGACCGATAGAGCCCATTTGCAATACCAAACGTCCTAGGAGTAATAGAAACTTCTATACCAAATTACAAAGCTCTATCTTAAAAGTTGCGAACTGTATCTTGATTTCAACAGATGGACGGACGGACAGACGGACATTGTTGTGATCAAGAATATATATACTTTATGGGGTCTCCGATGAATATCTCGATGTGTTACAAACGCAATGACAAATTTAATTATACCCTCCATATTATGGTGAATGGTATAAAAACGGACTATGTCGATCCATTCATTACTTCAGATAGCCCTATTACGCTTTGATCAAAATCAAATTTATTAGGAAAACTTAAGCGTTTATTCGGAACATCCACAATCGTTATGTCCATATTTACATTAGGCAATTTTCCTTGCGGCAATTGTCACTTGTCGGTGAGAAAGGGTGTTGAGAGGCAAAGGGTTACCATATGCCTCACCTCTCTCTCTCCATCAAACTGACAATTGCCGCAAGGAAAATTGCCTAATGTAAATATGGACTATGATAAATACCCAAAGAGTTTCGATATTTTTGTCGGCAAGTTTATATATCGTCAAAATTCTGAAATCCCCAAAAATGATTTTGGTTGTGTAGACGACGGTATTCGATCCGTTCATAGATGGAAGTTTCAATCCACAGAAAAAATGTTTAGCCATTTGATAAAAAAAAATTCAAAGATTCAATGCAAAAAATTTCCGGCGATAAAAAAATCGTCATATTGATAAAATTCGATAAAATTATTTGATCACAAAGTAAAAATACAACTGATCAAATATTTCACATATTGACAAAAATATTTATCAGAATATTCCCCATTGTGCTTGAAAAAAATATATTTTCTTGATGAAAAAAATTGTATAAAAAATCGATAAATATTTTAGTCAATATGTGAAATATTTTATTATACATCCACAAAATTCTGAAATCCCCGAAAATGATTTTGGTTGTGTAGACGGTATTCGATTTGTTCATAGATGGAAGTTTCAATCCACTGAAAAAAAATTAGCCATTTGATACAAAAATTCAAAGATTCAATGAAAAGTTTATCGTTTTTCCGGCGATAAAAAAAAAAAAATTTGACATATTGACAAAATTCGATAAAATTATTTGATCACAAAGCAAAAAAACTGATAAAATATTTCACATATTGACAAAAATATTTATCAAAATATTCTACATTGTGCTTGAAAAAAATTTATTTTCTTGATGAAAAAAATTTATAAAAATCGATAAATATTTTAGTCAATATGTGAAATATTTTATCAGTTGTATTTTTACTTTGTGATAAAATAATTTGATCGAATTTCGTCAATATATGACAATTTTTTATCGCCGAATTTTTTTTCTTTGTGTGTCGGTTGATTCTTTTTTACTTGTTTTTCTTTATATTCCCTCTGTGCAGTTGTAAACCTGTATCTAATTTCAGTTGCTGAAAAACCGTAGTAAAATATGTTAGCCTAAATGTATGCGATTCTGAGTGATTCTGAGTACAAAGATAAAATCACGGGCGAGATCATTCCGGTTGACATTATTGCCCAAAAGGCTTAAAAAATCCAACTGTGAGCAACTAAAATGACAGCTGGGCACGATAACTGTTTTGAACGGCTCTGTGAGTTCAATAATAGGCCCAATGTTTCGGATACCTACCCCACAAATTCCTATAAATGTTCAGCCAAAGGCTGAGGCTATTTATCTGTCAGCAATGCCGACTAATTCCTGTTTCTTGTTTTATTTTAGGAAAAAATATTTGTGACCTTTCGAGAAGAATTATTTTGACTTTATATCACCACTGTGCAGTAGTAAACCTGTATATAATTTAAGTTGACAGAAAAAAAGTTTAGTCATTTGATAATAAAATTCAAAGATTCAATCAAAAATTTATCGATTTTCCGACGATAAAAAAATTGTCATATTGACAAAATTCAATAAAATTATTTGTAAAAATACAAATGATAAAATATTTCACGTATTGACAAAAATATTTATCAAAATATTCCACATTTTGCTTGATATGTCCATATTTGAAATATTTTATTCGTTCAATATAAAAAAATAGATAAATATTTTAGTCAATATTAAATTTTTGTTGTATCAAATAATTTTTTTCGAATTTCTTCAATATGATAATTTTTTATCGCCGTTTTTTTCTGTGATTTGATTACTGAAAAGCAGTAGTAAAATATACTAAAACTATACCTACGTATTTACCTTTGCCAATTCCAAGGTGTAAAATTGAGATATAGATGGCGTTATATTCTCTACAATATCAAGAATATTTTTAGAATTTGACAGAACTTATTTCCACCATATTGATATCATCTTTCTACATTGGGATGGATGATGGGAACGTCAATGAACTACCTACCTATTGCATTAAAAGTACCAATCAAATTCAGCAAAGCAGTAGTAAAGTTAACTCGCCTAAAAGTATACCTATTTATTTATGTACCTTAGGCAATTACAATGTTTGAGGTATAGATGGCATTAAAATAGGTTCTCCAATATCAAGAATATTTTTAGAATTTGAAGGACTTATTTACCTTTGCCAATTACAAGGTGTAAAATTGAGATATAGATGGCGTTATATGCTCTACAATATCAAGAGTATTTTTAGAATTTGACAGGACTTATTTCCACCATATTGGTATAATTTTTCCACACTGGGATGGATGACGGGAAGGTCAAAGAAGGTAGTTTTCTTATTGCATTAAAAGTACAAATCAAATTCAGCAAAGCAGTAGTAAAGTTAACTCGCCTAAAAGTATACCTATTTATTTATGTACCTTAGGTAAATACAATGTTTGAGGTATAGATGGCGTTAAAATATAATCTACAATATCAAGCTTATTTTTGTAATTTTTGTAGAACTAATTTCCAGCATAGTGATTGTCTTCCAAATATTAGAAATTCTACATTGTGGTAAACGTTAAGAGCGTCAACAAACTACCTATCAATTTCTTTAAAAATACCAATCAAATTCATTCCAAATTTCCACAACCACTCACAATTAAAAAATTTAAATTGACATGCTTATAATTAAATTGTTGCCGTCAACAAAACCTCTCTTACCAATTAAACAACTTAAATAGAGAAAAAAAATCCTCAGTCTCAGCTAGTGTGGTTATCTATATGCCATCCATCCAACCCACATCGCATCAAATAAAATTCCCAAGCAGACTGATTGGCATCGTCAAATAATTTTGCGAGAGTAGAAAATAAAAATAAAAAACTTTAAAATATTCAAAACAATAAACAATCCACAAAATATACAAAACCCAAACCAGATTCCGACAAAAAGCAGCAGTGATTCAAAAAATGAAGTAAAGGCAACGCGAGCCAATGATGCTGAATGACGATGAATACGACGACGCAACAACGTCAATGGGAAAACGTAAAAATTACGTGAGGGTCACTAAAGTTCACTATCACTTTCACTACAACAACAAATTTACTTTTACAACAACAAGAGCAGCATGGGCAGGCAACAAAACAATGATAATCACAACAAAAAACGATTACTTTTTTCTCAAAAAAGCTAAAAAAAAAACAAAAAGTCAACAAATTAAAAGTGGTGCACACTCAAAAAACTCGCCGCCAGGCACTCCAGCATAATCATCAATGGGGTTTACGGTTAAAGCGATAGGCTACTAGCGGATATTACCAGCAGCACACACAAAAATCATCAGCAATATATCGACCATGTTGGCCAAAACAAAAAAGTTACTGCCATTCATCATTGATTGATGATTATACGAAAATCAAAAACCAGATTTTTGGATTTTGTAATGAGTGACCGACCGCGAGAAAAAAAACTTCAAGAAATGAAAACAAACGACAAAAATGCTCTCATAAATAAAACATCGACTTTTCTTTCCACATGTGTGTTTCTTGGCGTGTGAACAAAAAATAAATACAACTACAGTAAGGTGGGGTGAAGTTGAAGTTGGAATACTTTTCAGACTCAAATGTTCAACTTCTTTGGGCTAACATTCTCTAATTAGAGAAAATATTTTCAACGATTTTCCTTTTAAAGGATTTCTTTTAACTTCAAATTCTTCAGTTTTTGAAGTGCACTTTTTCAATAGAAAAATCCACCTCGCCTTTTCTCTTTTAGGCATGAACAATCCTTGTTTGCAGAGGAATACTTTTTCATTAAAAAGTAAGTAATTCTCTCCTCTTCTATATT
This sequence comes from Musca autumnalis, assembly GCF_047663935.1. Lineage (NCBI taxonomy): Eukaryota > Metazoa > Arthropoda > Insecta > Diptera > Muscidae > Musca > Musca autumnalis. The sequence goes on along the minus strand of NW_027411866.1, from coordinate 198,684,529 downwards.
AAAAGCTTACAGATTCTGAACTATTCTGGAACGCCCCTTGCTGAGATGGCTTTTTTCCGAATAATAAGGTATCCCAAATCGACTGTATTGTATTTAATGAAAAATGTAAAGCAAAAACAAATCTTGTTGACTTTTTACAAACTGGTTTAATGTTTTCAATTAACATTTTAAATATGTTTGTTTTTCCTCAAGTAGCCGTTCCCATTCCCCTCCCTCCCCTCCTACTTTTAGCACTTTATATTGACAAGATTGCCGCTGAGAGTTTTTCTACTGCCAACTCACACAATTTATTGTTAATTGTTGAAAATGACCACTGAACTTGAACTTGTTGCTGCTGCTGCTGCCATTGTAATTTAACACAGGAGTGTGAAATGCGAGTCAGTTAACGTTAGAAGAAAAAACAATAACAAAACAGAGATTGTTGATAGCATGGGAAAAATTAAATTGCATTTAATAATATTGTAATTTATGCAAATTTTAATTGATTTAGAAAAAACATTAAATTTAATGCAAAATTGAAAGGAATTGAATAATTTCCATGAAATTGAGAGCCATGAAAATGAACCAATGTCATATTTTTCTATAGGAAAAATATATCACTGATGACAATTTTTCTATATAGAAAAATATATTACTGATGACAATTTTTCTATACAGAAAAATATATCACTGATGACAATTTTTCTATAGAAAAATATCACTGATGACAATTTTTCTATAGAAAAATATCACTGACGACAATTTTTCTATAGAAAAATATCACTGACGGCAATTTTTCTATAGAAAAATATGACTGACGGCAATATATATCACTGATGACAATTTTTCTATATAGAAAAATATATCACTGACGACAATTTTTCTATATAGAAAAATATATCACTGATGACAATTTTTCTATAGAAAAATATCACTGATGACAATTTTTCTATATAGAAAAATATATCACAGATGACAATTTTTCTATAGAAAAATATATCACTGATGACAATTTTTCTATATAGAAAAATATATCACAGATGACAATTTTTCTATAGAAAAATATATCACTGATGACAATTTTTCAATATAGAAAAATATATCACAGATGACAATTTTTCTATAGAAAAATATATCACAGATGACAATTTTTCTATAGAAAAATATATCACTGATGACAATTTTTCTATATAGAAAAATATATCACAGATGACAATTTTTCTATAGAAAAATATATCACTGATGACAATTTTTCTATATAGAAAAATATATCACAGATGACAATTTTTCTATAGAAAAATATATCACTGAAGACAATTTTTCTGTATAGAAAAACATATCACTGATGACAATTTTTCTATATAGAAAAATATATCACTGATGAAAATTTTTCTATATAGAAAAATATATCACTGACGACAATTTTTCTATATAGAAAAATATATCACTGATGACAATTTTTCTATATAGAAAAATATATCACTGATGACAATTTTTCTATAGAAAAATATCACTGATGACAATTTTTCTATAGAAAAATATCACTGACGACAATTTTTCTATAGAAAAATATCACTGACGGCAATTTTTCTATAGAAAAATATCACTGACGGCAATTTTTCTATAGAAAAATATGACTGACGGCAATTTTTCTATAGAAAAATATGACTGACGGCAATTTTTCTATAGAAAAATATCACTGACGACAATTTTTCTATAGAAAAATATCACTGACGACAATTTTTCTATAGAAAAATATCACTGACGACAATTTTTCTATAGAAAAATATCACTGACGACAATTTTTCTAGAGAAAAATATCACCGATGACAATTTTTCTAGAGAAAAATATCACCGATGACAATTTTCCTAGAGAAAAATACCACCGATGACAATTTTCCTAGAGAAAAATATCACCGATGACAATTTTTCTAGAGAAAATAACACCGATGACAATTTTTCTAGAGAAAAATATCACCGATGACAATTTTTCTAGAGAAAAATATCACCGATGACAATTTTTCTAGAGAAAAATATCACCGATGACAATTTTTCTAGAGAAAAATATCACCGATGACAATTTTTCTAGAGAAAAATATCACCGATGACAATTTTTCTAGAGAAAAATATCACCGATGACAATTTTTCTAGAGAAAAATATCACCGATGACAATTTTTCTAGAGAAAAATATCACCGATGACAATTTTTCTAGAGAAAAATATCACCGATGACAATTTTTCTAGAGAAAAATATCACCGATGACAATTTTTCTAGAGAAAAATATCACCGATGACAATTTTTCTAGAGAAAAATATCACCGATGACAATTTTTCTAGAGAAAAATATCACCGATGACAATTTTTCTAGAGAAAATAACACCGATGACAATATTTCTAGAGAAAAATATCACCGATGACAATATTTCTAGAGAAAAATATCACCGATGACAATTTTTCTAGAGAAAAATATCACCGAAGACAATTTTCCTATAGAAAAATTTCACCGATGACAATTTTCATAGAGAAAAATATCACCAATGACAATTTTTCTAGGGAAAAATATCACCGATGACAATTTTTCTAGGGAAAAATATCACCGATGACAATTTTTCTAGAGAAAAATATCATTGATGACAATTTTTCTAGAGAAAAATATCACAGATGACAATTTTTCTAAAGAAAAATATCACCGAAGACAATTTTCCTATAGAAAAATTTCACCGATGACAATTTTCATAGAGAAAAATATCACCAATGACAATTTTTCTAAAGAAAAATATCACCGAAGACAATTTTCCTATAGAAAAATTTCACCGATGGCAATTTTTCTAGAGAAAAATATCATTGATGGCAATTTTTCTAGAGAAAAATATCAATGATGGCAATTTTTCTAGAGAAAAATATCACCGATGACAATTTTTCTAGAGAAAAATATCATTGATGACAATTTTTCTAGAGAAAAATATCACAGATCAGGGACGTACGCAGGGGGGGGGCACAGGGGGCCCGTGCCCCCCCCGAAATGGTTTGGTCGAATAAAATTTGTTAAGCTACTGTAAAAAATTATTACATATTTTCTTTCTCATAAAAATTTTTTAATGATTGGAGATTTCAAATAACATGAAAACTTATATTTTTCTGAAGTTTCTGTTCAGAAAATGAGCATCATTAATAAGTTTTTTAAGAAATTTTTTCAAATTTTTCTGTTTGGACCTATACTCTTGGAAATGGAAATGCATGAAAAAATGACTATTGGATAAAATTTATGATGGGGTTTTCCGTGGATAATATCTTAAAAGCCAATTAGAAATTTGTCTCAGAGGATTGACCAAAATTTTTTATACTATTTTTGATAAATTGTTTGCCAGACAGTAGGGGGAAAATGACGTAAAATTAATTTGTTTGCGTCAAAAGCAGCTAAAATATGCTATATTTCGCAAATCCACTTGAATTTTTTCCCGATCATCAACTAACTCTGTCCAACATTTTTAAGGTAGTCGTGTGCAAACAACTTCTACCGAGCATTTTATGAAAGTACCGACCCAAACCACAAAAACACTATTTGGGTAATGTTTAGTCAGATCTAGCTAAGATTGTATGTTCTCATCTTAAAATGGCTAAATATTGAATTTCTCAAACAAATCGGGGCTATATCTCGGAAACCAATTCCAAATTTGTTTTGACCTTTTTAGCAAACTTATAGATAAGAGAACAAAGAAAATATTTTTACAAAAAATCGACTCGAAAAACTGCATTAGCGATATAAGATGTATGCTATATCTAAAAGTTCCACAGTTTTGATATAGTTTGCACCATATCTCCCAAACTTTCAAATTTGTCGTAATGATATGTATCTTTGAAAAAAAAATTCGCTTGAATGTGATACACAATTCATCTAAACATGCCTTTGTTGTCTAATGTCTCTATCTTTATCTTGTAACTTGAATATTTTTCCACGATCAATAATTCACCACGAATTGCCAAGTATGAGAATAATCTATTCAATGTCAATGGTGTTTGATATACATGATGTAAAATGAGTGACATAAAATACTGCTGAAACAACATGAAGGAACATTTGAAACAATACATTTAATTTAAGAAATATTTAAGCCCTAGCTCCAATAAGTTGCAAGAACTGAGTCCAACAAAGTGTTTAATGTCATCGAGTCCAAAAAAGTCCACTCGTAAAATTAAAAAATAATGCTTCTTCTGTAACAGCCGGAACAACAATTATGGAATTTTTTCCAAATAAAGTGACAAAACGATTTAGCTAAGGGTTTGCCGAATGATTTGGCATACCCAAAACATGAGTTTCGTAGTCTCAAACAGTAGTGCGAGAAGGATTCGGAGTCTATGAGTCGCTGTCGGTATCGTCCGATTTTAAATTTCTGAAGATTTTAATTGTCTTGTACAGACTCTATCACTTCTAGTAAAGAAGCAAATTTGGCGTTTTTATGACAAACAAGTAAAAAAGTAACATTCGGCTTGGCCGACAGAGATATACCCTCAGCCTGTGTATATTAAAACAATTTTTCCCAAAAAAACGTATGTATTCTGGTGGTTTTAAAAATTTTGGGCGTATGAACCGACAAAAATGTTGATTAGGATTAAAGAGCAAAAGTTTTGCGGAGGAAATACTTAAAGGAATGGATCGACATTGACCATTATGGAAGTGGATCTCCAGCCACTACATATGGTGCCATAGAGGGTTTTTACACCTCAAAAAGTGTGGATTTGCCCTGTAAAAACTTTTACCATCGTAATTGAGGCAGCGAATGCAAGTTGCTTCAACAAAAATCAAAGTGATTCAATAGCAGGTCTTAAAGTGATCTTATCCGAAATTTTGTTTGGGAGGTACTGGATGAAGTGGACAAATATAGGCCATATTTGAACCTGATCTATATATGGTAGATATATTAGGATGTGAAAAGTATGGACCAATTCGGCCACTCCCTTCAAAAGTTACCGTACGAACAATTTTTCCGAAAATTTTTGAAGGTTTGTGGGGGAGGTACCTGAAGGAGTGGACCGATATGGCTTATCTTCCAAACTATGTTTCGACAAAATATTACTAAGGCCAAAGGCCAGATCCGTTCGAGAGTAATCTTGAGCTCCAACCACCTCACACGGTGTCATAGGGGTTTTTTGCAACATTCAGGCTATTTTCTCAGGAAGTATGGACTTGCCCCTGATGAAACTTGTACCGTCGTACGGGTGGCAGTGAATACAAGTTGCTAAAACAAAAATCAAATCGATTCGAGAGCAGGTCCTAAACTGAACTTATCCGAAATTTTATGTGGAAGGTACCCGAAGGAGTGGACCGATTGAGTCCATATTGGAACCTCATCTAAGTCTGGTAGACATTTCTCGATTTGCAAAGTATGGTTAAGAGTTATTGTACCTACAAATTTTCCGAACATTTTCGAACTTTTGTGGAGGAGGTACCGGAAGGAGTGGACCGATATAACCCATCTTCGAACTTAAACTAAGTTTGGACAAAATATTACGAAAGCCAAATTTTGGACCGAATCGGTTGATTCGTTCGAGAGTTATCGTGCGCTCCAGCCAGACAGACGGACGGACAGACGGACATTGCTCAATCGACTCCAAATTGTCTGAAACACATTTCGTCCAAACATACTTGGGGTCTAAAACCGTTATTTCGATGAGGCACATTTTGCCCGTATGAAAATGTATATGACGAAAACCAAAAATCCTTTGCAATTCCATTTGAAAAAAATTAAAAAATTTTTTTGCGAGCACATCTACAATTTTTGGCATAGAGGTTAAGAAAAAAATTCTGGTTTCAAGTCTGTTCGCGGTCACAAAATTGGACGATGCGCACAAAAGTTATAGCGGTTTTTATTCTCATATAAAGAAGAAATATTTAAAAATATCTTATTTGTTGTTATAAGAAAATGTATGCATAAATCGTTAACAGCATTCTATATCTATTTGTATATGTTTAAATAGTTATTAAATTTATTAATATTTTCGCGGAAAATCAACAAATAATACAAACAATTTGAAGAAAATCCAAATTATCCTGTCCCAGAGTCCGTACAAACCCTCAAAAATAAATTAAACAATATATGCGGAATCTAGACAATGCGTAGAAAAATATGATACCAAATTTATAGAGATTGGGTACATTAATTGCATAGTATAGCAACAACAAAAACAATTTTTGTTGGAAAATATTGTTGCAAATATATTTTTTGGTTTGACTCGAAAAATTAGAAAAAAAATATTTGGGAGTTCTCCAACTATTTCGCTAAAATCCCATACAATAATTAATGTGTACTGCTAAAACTTCATAAAGAAATATGGTTTATCATCGTGAAAGCTTATTTGCTTACTGTGATAACTTATAAGGATAGGAAATTAAGAGTAATATTAAAATTACAATCATTCAAAAAATGTGGAAATTAAAAAGCCTATTATTCGCTAATTAGTTAAAATCAGTTGTTGCGCATCCGTTTTTGGATACAGCGAATCAATCTCTTTCAATATTTATGCATATTTCGATGTTTCACTCAGCGGGGTAAAAATCGGGCAATTTGCATACGATTTTGATGCGCATCCGGTTTCAATAGCACCCATCAAAAATACGTCTATATACACATATTTCAAACAGATTCTTCAAGAACCGCGGATGTGCCTCCACATTCTATTTTTGGTAAAAACTCCATATTACTCGCGAATCTCTGTAATTTATGTCACGCGTTTTCGCAAATATTATAATCGCATATAAAGGATTCCATTTACGGATTTGTCAAAATAAATTTTTGCTGATTTTCCTATTTTCAGGGTATCTATATCCGCGGTTTTAGTGGATGGATTCGATCGCGGCAGGTCTCACTAGATCCGTCGCGTAAAAAAACTAAATTCACGAGGGGTACAAAGGAAATTGAATGGCACTTGTAAATTTTAAACGCAAAAAATAGGTTTTTTAAAAAAATTCACGCATGAATTTTATCTTGTTGCGCGTCCGAATTATTAAAAAAATTCAAAAAACACCGAAATTCCGGCTTCAAAATGTCAGCATCAATTTTAGATGAATGCAGTGGATATATCGATACATAATACACTAGTATCATATTGCCTATGAAGTATTCTTTGAGTCTTTCTTTGGGAATATGTCTATAAAATGTAAGAATAAGCCAGAAATCGGAAGGGAGCATAAAAAAGTTGTTGGCTTCAACCCATTTTTACCTATTTTTCTACATTGATGCCAATACAGCTTACACGTAAATTAATTTTAATGGTCGACCTTATGGGATTCCTCCTAAAACACTTCATTTTAATTAATGTATATCATACTATATAGAATATGTTAACAGTTCGCGAATTCTGAATGGGTGAAACTCGGATTCATCGATTGTAAAATATTTTTGTCTTTCGCCATATACCATCGTTAGCATAAATGCTGAGGGTATAAAAATAATGTGTTATTCTTAGGTTATGGGCACAATATCTAGATATAGAAGTTCAAGCTGCACTTGCGGATTCGAGTTATTCTTCTTTTTCGAGGTATACCTTCCAACACATTTAACCCGTGGATAAATTAATTTCTCCTACACCCGAATAGAGTTATATAGGGGTCGGATTAAAAGAATTCCCAAAATCTAATCTAAGATCTTCGAAATACTGAAAATCTTGTGATATCAAAAACAATTGCAATTCTCTGCGGTTGTAAAATTAAAAACTTTGATGTGGTTTTTTCAATTCTATATATCCGAGAACTTATATTTTATACTCTTTAAAAATAAAATTGTACCCTAAATACTACTGAATTTAAGTACGTTGTGTCAATATATCGTATAAAATCAACTTACAAAGCCTTTAAAATAGCTTTACGTAACGCTACATAACATTTAAAATTTTCATGATTTTTGGTCAAGTTGGGCCCCCCCCCGAAATGAAATCCTGCGTACGTCCCTGTCACAGATAACAATTTTTCTAAAGAAAAATATCGCCGAAGACAATTTTCCTATAGAAAAATTTCACCGATGACAATTTTCATAGAGAAAAATATCACCAATGACAATTTTTCTAGGGAAAAATATCACCGATGACAATTTTTCTAGGGAAAAATATCACCGATGACAAATTTTCTATAGAAATATATCACTGACGACAATTTTTCTATAGCAACATATGACTGAAGAAAAAATTATTATGACTGACAAACACTGTTCTATACCGAAATATGACTGACGTCAATGTTTCTATAGCAAAATATGACTGACGAAAATTTTTCTATAGCAAAATGTGACTTAGTACAACATGACTGACGAACATTTTCAATATGAGTGACGAAAATTTTTCTATAGCTAAATATGACTGACGAAAAATTTTCTGTAGGAAGATATGACAAAATGTGACTGACGAAATTTTGTCTATATCAAAATATGACTGATGAAAATCTTCTATAGCAAAATATGACTAACGAAATTTTTTTGTTGGAAATTATGATTAGACGAATAATTTTCTATAACGGACGAACATGTTCTATAGCAAAATATGACTGACGGAAAATTTTCTGTGGGAAATTATGACTGACAAAAATTTTTCTACAGCAAAATATGATTGACGAAAATTTTTCTATAGCAAAATGTGACTGACGAAAATCTTTCTGTAGCAACGTATGACTGAAGAAAAGTTTCTATAGCAAAATGTGACTGACGACAATTTGTCTATATCAGAATAGGACTGACGACAATTTTTCTATAGAAAAATATGACTGACTACAATTTTTCTATAGAAAAATATGACTGACGACAATTTGTCTATATCAGAATAGGACTGACGACAATTTTTCTATAGAAAAATGTGACTGACGACAATTTTTCTATAGAAAAATGTGACTGACGACAAATATGACTGACGACAATTTTTCTATAGAAAAATATGACTGACGACAATTTTTCTATAGAAAAATATGACTGACGACAATTTTTCTATAGAAAAATATGACTGACGACAATTTTTCTATAGAAAAATATGACTGACGACAATTTTTCTATAGAAAAATATGACTGACGACAATTATTCTATAGAAAAATATGACTGACGACAATTTTTCTATAGAAAAATATGACTGACGACAATTTTTCTATAGAAAAATATGGCTGACGACAATTTTTCTATAGAAAAATATGGCTGACGACAATTTTTCTATAGAAAAATATGACTGACGACAATTTTTCTATAGAAAAATTAGACTGACGACAATTTTTGTATAGAAAAATATGACTGACGAACATTTTTCTATAGAAAAATACCACTGATTTTTATTTTGCAATAGAATAATGTCACTGATGTTTATTTTTCTATAGAAAGATTTCACCGATGTTTATTTTTCTATAGAAAATGTCACTAAGGTTTTTTTCTTTAGAAAAATGTCACTGATGTTTATTTTTCTATAGAAAAATGTCACTTATGTCTATTTTTCTGTAGAAAAATGTCACTGACGTTTATTTTTCTATAGAAAAATGTCACTGACGTTTATTTTGCTATAGAAAAATGTCACAGATGTTTATTTTTCTATAGAAAAATGTCACAGATGTTTATTTTTCTATAGAAAAATGTCACAGATGTTTATTTTTCTATAGAAAAATGTCACTGATGTTTATTTTTCTATAGAAGAATGTCACTGATGTTTATTTTTCTATAGAAAAACTTCACTAATGTTTATTTTTCTATAGAAAAATGTCACTGATGTTTATTTTTCTATAGAAAAATGTCAGTGATTTTTATTTTTCTATAGAAAAATTTTACAAATGTCTTTTTTTCTATAGAAAAATTTTACTGATATTCATTTTCTATAGAAAAATGTCACTGATGTTTATTTTTCTATAGAAAAGTATCACTGACGATAATTTTTCTATAGAAAAATATGGCATATGTTCATTTTTATATAGAAAAATTTCACTGTTGTTCATTTTTCTATAGAAAAATAAACTCAATTTTTATTTCTTATAGAAAATATCACTGATGACAAATTTCTTTAACTTTGTAAAGTATCTTTTCTCATAATATTGCATGAAAATCTTACACAAAGCTGTGATCATTATCCAAGATGAGTCCTGCCTTTTATACTACCTATGCCACTATTTTTTCCATTTTATTAGCATTTTAGTGGCTATCATTTTCCAGATGATTCAACATTTTACCTAAAGTTTGTGATAAACGTTCTATCCGGCTTTTTGTGCAACAAATGAATGGCAAACTTCACCGTATTACCCAAGATTTTTTTTTTTTTGCACATTTACTTAGAACATGAAGGGGCAGCAGCACGGTATTTCTTACACAATGGAGTAATTAAGTTAATGTAGAATGATCGCCGTGTGTTGATGACACATTGCCATGACAGGTTCTTTGGGAACCAAAAGAAGAAGCACTGATGACATTGTTTACTTCAAGATTTGTTTTCAAGAAAAGCGGTTTCTAAAGATGTGAAGTTGTTGTCTATGAAACGTGTGAATTTATTTAAAAGAAGATCACCATCCAGCAGCGGTTGTTAGTAGGTCGAACATAAAACTGACATTATCTCTAGGCATTGACGTGGGTTGTTGTTGTTGTATGTGGAGTACTTAATGAATATCGATTATTGGTAACTTGTGTTACATTTTTTATAGATCATAAAATCGTTTTATGTACGACCTATTTGCGGCCACTGTAACCGTATTAAACCAAAACCGAAACCAATAAAAGTTCAATAAACACCCCGTAAAAGTGTAACACTTTTAGTTTGTGCATTGAATAATAATTTGAAGTTTAAAACATTATATCATTTCGCCCCTTCTTCGAGTTTTTTCTTTTGATGAATTGCTTACTTCATTCACTCTGTCTTAACCCTAAAATGAGGGGAAAATAAATGATGTACCTATTTTTTCTAAACAATTACCACTGGCCAACAAAAGTTGGTGTGGCGAGTGATAAGCAGTTTATTGTTAAAAGAAATTACGAAATATATTTCTTAAGAAATATTTGGAATGGTGGAGCATCTTTTTGTTTGAGAAGTGTAAAGAAAAACGATAATAATTCGTCGCCGTTGCGTGAAAGTTGGGAAGCACAGATGTTGACAATCTTATGGTTGCAGCTTTTTCTTTAGTTTTTTTTTTCGTAACAACATAAATCAATTGTTTGTCTTTGTTTTTTTGTGTATTTTAAATTATGCAATAAACTACAAAAAATGTTATAATGATGATTTTATGTTTACAATAAAAGCCGACTAATAAATCAATTCGTTTCATAAGTTTCGGCTTCTTCTTCGTAATTAAAGAGTTGAAATACTATGGGAATTAAATAACGAGGAATTGTGTTTAATTGTTTTGTTAATAGGTACATAATGAGTAACTATTTTTTTTAATTTTAGTTTTAATAATTTGTATTTATTTATTTAATTTTTTTAATTTTTATTGAACTTAGCAATTCTTGGAGACATGAGAAAGGAATTCTAATTATTTTCAATATTACGTTTCTTCTTGCTAAAAACACTCCCTCCCACCCATCTTATTAAATCACAACCAGCTTTCAAGTTGTCACTTGTTTTTTTTTCTGTGCACGATTTTCATTAACATGAAAATCTAGAATCTCCCAAAACCCCACCACCGTAACCAATCACCACCTCCATCAAATTCTCTGTGCATTATTTTACCGATACCGAACACAGAAAACATGTTTAATTTATTTTTATTCTCAATTTATTTTTCCTTCTTTTTTGTTTTGTTGAAGGAAATTCAATACACAACATTTTTTTTCATTTGAAATAAAAACAAATTCAAAATGCCAGAACCCGTCGTCAGCGCCACAACAACCTGTAGTTGGCGCACCTGTTAACTGATTTTTTCGCCATTGTTTTTATATGTATGTATGCATGTTTTTTCATGATATTTAATCATTTGGTTTTAGAAAAACGAAATCTGACTACAATTTAAATTCAAAATTCCTATAGATACTCAGTCAACCGTAAATATAATCGGGCGGCTGTGGGGTGGCTGATTGTAATAATGGACATTTAAATTCTATTTCAAAACACAATATAGTGTTGGATTCATTCGGAAACAAAAGCAATATTTCCATAGTTAATTTCTGGAATCATTTTAAATAATATTCCAAAGTTTGCTTTTGGTTTTTGAAATTAGGTCAACTAGCTTAATTATATATACAAGGTAGTTAGGTGATGTACTCACAATCCACATATGCACAACTTTTTTTTAGAAGTCGTCAATAGTGACATTTTTCTATAGAAAAATTGTCATCAGTGAAATTTTTCTAAAGAAAAATTGTCATCAGTGAAATTTTTCTAAAGAAAAATTGTCATCAGTGACATTTTTCTATAGAAAAATTGTCATCAGTGACATTTTTCTATAGAAAAATTGTCATCAGTGACATTTTTCTATAGAAAAATTGTCATCAGTGACATTTTTCTATAGAAAAATTGTCATCAGTGACATTTTTCTATAGAAAAATTGTCATCAGTGACATTTTTCTATAGAAAAATTGTCATCAGTGACATTTTTCTAAAGAAAAATTGTCATCAGTGACATTTTTCTATAGAAAAATTGTCATCAGTGACATTTTTCTATAGAAAAATTGTCATCAGTGACATTTTTCTATAGAAAAATTGTCATCAGTGACATTTTTCTATAGAAAAATTGTCATCAGTGACATTTTTCTATAGAAAAATTGTCATCAGTGACATTTTTCTATAGAAAAATTGTCATCAGTGACATTTTTCTATAGAAAAATTGTCATCAGTGACATTTTTCTATAGAAAAATTGTCATCAGTGACATTTTTCTATAGAAAAATTGTCATCAGTGACATTTTTCTATAGAAAAATTGTCATCAGTGACATTTTTCTATAGAAAAATTGTCATCAGTGACATTTTTCTATAGAAAAATTGTCATCAGTGACATTTTTCTATAGAAAAATTGTCATCAGTGACATTTTTCTATAGAAAAATTATCATCAGTGATATTTTTCTATAGAAAAATTATCATCAGTGATATTTTTCTATGGAAAACTTGTCATCAGTGATATTTTTCTATGGAAAACTTGTCATCAGTGATATTTTTCTATGGAAAACTTGTCATCAGTAACATTTTTCTATGGAAAACTTGTCATCAGTGACATTTTTTCTACAGAAAACTTGTCATCAGTGATATTTTTCTATAGAAAAATTATCATCAGTGATATTTTTCTATAGAAAAATTATCATCAGTGATATTTTTCTATAGAAAAATTATCATCAGTGATATTTTTCTATAGAAAAATTATCATCAGTGATATTTTTCTATAGAAAAATTATCATCAGTGATATTTTTCTATAGATAAATTATCATCAGTGATAATTTTCTATAAAAAAATTATCATCAGTGATATTTTTCTATAGAAAAATTATCATCAGTGATATTTTTCTATAGAAAAATTATCATCAGTGATAATTTTCTATAAAAAAATTATCATCAGTGATATTTTTCTATAGAAAAATTATCATCAGTGATATTTTTCTATAGAAAAATTATCATCAGTGATATTTTTCTATAGAAAAATTATCATCAGTGATATTTTTCTATAGAAAAATTATCATCAGTGATATTTTTCTATAGAAAAATTATCATCAGTGACATTTTTCTATAGAAAAATTATCATCAGTGATATTTTTCTATAGAAAAATTATCATCAGTGATATTTTTCTATAGAAAAATTATCATCAGTGATATTTTTCTATAGAAAAATTATCATCAGTGATATTTTTCTATAGAAAAATTATCATCAGTGATATTTATCTATAGAAAAATTATCATCAGTGATATTTTTCTATAGAAAAATTATCATCAGTGATATTTTTCTATAGAAAAATTATCATCAGTGATAATTTTCTATAAAAAAATTATCATCAGTGATATTTTTCTATAGAAAAATTATCATCAGTGATATTTTTCTATAGAAAAATTATCATCAGTGATAATTTTCTATAGAAAAATTATCATCAGTGATAATTTTCTATAAAAAAATTATCATCAGTGATATTTTTCTATAGAAAAATTATCATCAGTGATATTTTTCTATAGAAATATGATCATCAGTGATATTTTTCTATAGAAAAATTATCATCAGTGATATTTTTCTAGAGAAAAATAATCATCAGTGATATTTTTCTATAGAAAAATTATCATCAATGATATTTTTCTATAGAAAAATTATCATCAGTGATAATTTTCTATAAAAAAATTATCATCAGTGATATTTTTCTATAGAAAAATTATCATCAGTGATATTTTTCTATAGAAAAATTATCATCAGTGATAATTTTCTATAGAAAAATTATCATCAGTGATAATTTTCTATAAAAAAATTATCATCAGTGATATTTTTCTATAGAAAAATTATCATCAGTGATATTTTTCTATAGAAATATGATCATCAGTGATATTTTTCTATAGAAAAATTATCATCAGTGATATTTTTCTAGAGAAAAATAATCATCAGTGATATTTTTCTATCGAAAAATTATCATCAATGATATTTTTCTATAGAACAATTATCATCAGTGACATTTTTCGAAAGAAATGTTTTTTTTTTTTGTAGAATAAGAATTGTAACCTTCATTCGAACTTTCCAACCGAAGTTTCCTTCCTTATTTCACAAAATGAGACACATTCTTCTTGAGGATATATTTCACGTATCTCCTCCTTATCTCCATGCCATGCTGCCTCTAAAGTGAAGATGGTGGTGCTCTGATGACCACAGAATGAGTGACAATCAACACTTGTTGGTTAGTTGTTGTCGTTGGCCTTTGGTGTTAAAGCCTAACCATGATCAAATCACACACATCTTGTTTTCCGGCCACAAAAGGAAATGCCACAACAATTTACGACTTTTTCCTACAATTTCTAAGATTTTTTTTGTTCCATTGGAGACTTGTTTTACAAGAAATTTTCATTTGCAATAAAACGTGCAGAAGATGTAATTGAAATGAATAGAAAAAAAGTGAAACTTAAACCTTCTGATGGACGGATTGTTTCTGTTGATTGATGAGAAAGAAAAACCAAAGATATGGTGTCGAATGTTGACAATTTGTTAAGACATTTGTGAAGTAAATTAAATATAAAAATTTTGAAGTAAATTAAATCTATTATACAGGTTAATTTTCCATGCTACAAAATTATTACAAGTATTTCTTTGTTACTTTACATCTCTGGCGGCATGCTAGTAACTTTGGAATATGTCGCTTGTTAGCCTTCTGATCTGGCTGGCTTCCTTTCAAAATCCACATTCCTCAAACATAATTTATATGGAAATTGGGTTGGTTGTGCTTCGCATGCTGGCTTGGCTTTGCAAGTTCTTGGAGTCAAGTGATCTTTTTGTTCGTTTTTCCATTTCTTTGTGCAGAGCAACAAAGTAATCGAGAGGAACATACACCACACACACACAAACACTTGTCATCAAAGTGGTTGAGAAGCGGTTTAGAATAAATAGCCAACCGTCATTTGTCAGTTGATATCTTTGCACAAAAGAGTGCATAGTGCGGTGTTAACAATTCGTGTATCTAAATATCTGCATTTATTAGCATTTTAGAACAAGTTCAAATGACGGGTGTGTTTGAAATGCGGTTGATGACGTTTTGTTTAAATCTGAAAGAGTGCTCTACAGCAAGTCAGTTTTGTGTATCAATGCAATCGCTTTTTATAATTGTTTCTATAGAAAATATCACAAATGATAAATTTTTTAATAGAAAAATATCACTAACGATAATTTTTCTATAGAAAATATCACTAACGATATTTTTAACAGAAAATTATAACGAACGATCATTTCTCTATAGAAAAATGTAACTGACGATAATTATTCTATAGAAAAACATCACTGACGATAATTTTTCTATAGAAAAATATCACTATAGATATTATCATATAGAAAAATATCACTGACGATAATTTGTCTATAGAAAAATATCACTGACGATAATTTTTCTATAGAAAAATATCACTGAAGATAATTTTTCTATAGAAAAATATCACTGACGATAATTTTTCTATAGAAAAATATCACTGACGATATTTTTCTATAGAAAAATATCACTGACGGTAATTTTTCTATAGAAAAATATTACTGACGATAATTTTTCTATAGAAAAATATCACTGACGATAATTTTTCTATAGAAAAATATCACTGACGATAATTTTTCTATAGAAAAATATCACTGACGATAATTTTTCTATAGAAAAATATCACTGACGATAATTTTTCTATAGAAAAATATCCCTGACGATAATTTTTCTATAGAAAAATATCCCTGACGATAATTTTTCTATAGAAAAATATCCCTGACGATAATTTTTCTATAGAAAAATATCCCTGACGATAATTTTTCTATAGAAAACTATTACTAACGATAATTTTTTTATAGAAAAATATCACTAACGATAATTTTTCTATAGAAAAATATCTCTAACGATAATTTGTCTATAGAAAAACATCACTAACGATAATTTTTCTATAGAAAAATGTCACTAACGATAAGTTTTCTTGACTCATGCCACTAACGATAGTTTTTTTATAGAAAAATATCACTAACGATAATTTTTTTATAGAAAAATGTTACTAACGATAGAAGTCTCCCTTGTCTCGTATGGGATATTTGTGGAACAATTATATATATAGTTTTTCTATAGAAAAATATCACTAACGATAATTTTTCTATAGAAATATATCACTGACGATAATTTTTCTATAGAAAAATATCAATTACGATAATTTTTTTATAGAAAAATATCACTGACGATAATTTTTCTATAGAAAAATATCACCGACGATAATTTTTCTATAGAAAAATATCACCGACGATAATTTTTCTATAGAAAAATATCACCGACGATAATTTTTCTATAGAAAAATATCACCGACGATAATTTTTCTATAGAAAAATATCACCGACGATAATTTTTCTATAGAAAAATATCACCGACGATAATTTTTCTATAGAAAAATATCACCGACGATAATTTTTCTATAGAAAAATATCACCGACGATAATTTTTCTATAGAAAAATATCACCGACGATAATTTTTCTATAGAAAAATATCACCGACGATAATTTTTCTATAGAAAAATATCACCGACGATAATTTTTCTATAGAAAAATATCACCGACGATAATTTTTCTATAGAAAAATATCACTGTTGATAATTTTTCTATTGAAAAAATATCACTGTTGATAATTTTTCTATAGAAAAAATTATAAATGATGATAATTTTTCTATAGAAAAATATCACTGACGTTAATTTTTCTAAAGAAAAATAAATGAAAATTTTTCTATAGAAAAATAAATTATATTTTTTCTATAGAAAAATAAATTATACTTTTTTAGAAAAAATAAATATTTTTTCTATAGAAAAAAAAAATATATGAATCACCTGCTTTTACCTAATCTCCCTTACAACAGCTGTGCCCCCCATTTAGCACCTATCTAATCAAATTTAACGGCATGTTTCGGAAATCCCAAAGTTATTGGCAATTCCTGGCAATTTTCTCCTTGACTTTTTTTCTTATCTAATCAAAAAGAAAATTATCAATCGAAAAATATAGTGCTTGATGTCCGGTAATGGATTAAATTAGACAAACTATATAAAAATATGGAAAGGTTATTAACCCAAAATAGCAACTCAAGATAACATTTGATTGAAAGCACATTAAGAGCTGGGGAAATATGAGTATGGAAATGTTTGGATCACATATTCAAGTATGTAATTTCATTACAAAAAACACACATTCCATGCTATTGAAACCTTACTTCCGACGAGCACATACAAGTGGTTGCAGCTGATAGTAACAAAATACTTGAAGACACTTTTCAAATGGCCAATTGTCAAGCTAAAACAATGCGGAATATCATCCACACTTTGGAATATCAATTTCCCATGACGTTGACTTTAAGACAAAACACAAGAAGAGAGAGAGTATTCATTCGCACATATCTTTTGGGAAATGATCACTTATGTGAAGTGAAAAAACATTGCCTTCTGGCTGGTTGGCCACTTGATTAAGACAAGTGCCAAGAAACTTGCAAGAAACCTTAGAGGAAACCCTTAAAAGGGAAAGAAACTGAAAGAATGCACTTTTAAATTTTCCCATGAGACAAATGAAGAGGGAGAAGTGCCACCAAAAAAAGAAACTACCTGCTGCTTTGAAATATGGATGGATGGATAAGGGAAAATGAAATATTATTACCTGCACAAGATAAATTATTAGGGGTGGTTCTCATGAAAATTAACCAATTTATGGGGTTATTATTTGGTTAAGAGGATTATTTCTCATTTAAGGGATTAAGTAAAGACATTTCAATATTTCTTTGGCATTTGGCGGTTTTGTCTTTGAGGGAATTTTTGTTGCTTTACCAAATTAAAATTAATTTGTTTACTTTGGGATGAGTAAGAAGATCTTGTTTAATCTAGGTTTGTTGTTGTTGTTCATCTGCTTCTTCTATGGAAATGTATTGAGAAGAAAAGTGGTTGGTGTTGGTTGGCTATTCACGTTCTTATTTTCTATATTGTTTTTGTTTTCTTGTTCTCTGTTTAGAAGATTTTGTGGAAAACTGGAAATTTTCCTCTAAAGCCACAAACCATTAACTGGGGAAATTTCACTTGATTGGTGAAAAGTGGTTAAACAATTTGCTTTTTGGACATTTTCAATGGTTAGATTGATTTGAGGCGATGACATAGATAACAAAATTGTGGTTCTAGCAAACAACAAAATGATAAGTGGGTGAATCCCAAAGTTGGATGAGTGGTATTATTACAGAAGATTAGAAAGTAATGGAAAAATTGGGTTTTGGATAAAATAATAAAGAATATTAAAGTGATTTTATAAAAGGAAACATATCACTGACGATAATTTTTCTATAGAAAAATATCACTGACGATAATTTTTCTATAGAAAAATATCACTGACGATAATTTTTCTATAGAAAAATATCACAGACGATAATTTTTCTATAGAAAAATATCACTGACGATAATTTTTCTATAGAAAAATATCACTTACGATAATTTTTCTATAGAAAAATATCACTGACGATAATTTTTCTATAGAAAAATATCACTGACGATAATTTTTCTATAGAAAAATATCACTGACGATAATTTTTCTATAGAAAAATATCACTGACGATAATTTTTCTATAGAAAAATATCACTGACGATAATTTTTCTATAGAAAAATATCACTTACGATAATTTTTCTATAGAAAAATATCACTGACGATAATTTTTCTATAGAAAAATATCACTGACGATAATTTTTCTATAGAAAAATATCACTGACGATAATTTTTCTATAGAAAAATATCACTGACGATAATTTTTCTATAGAAAAATATCACTGACGATAATTTTTCTATAGAAAAATATCACTGACGATAATTTTTCTATAGAAAAATATCACTACAGAAAAATATAATTGACTAAATTCTTCTATCGAAAAAGGATTTTCATAAGAATAAAAAAGAAATAACGAGTCTTGGTATTGTATAGAATGAAAGAAATAAAAAAAACAGTCTAAGTTCTCTAGGAACTACTACACGAATAGTTTAATAAACATCTTAATGCTACGACGCCACCTATACTTCAAATCATTATTATTCTGATAAAGATAAATGTATGATCATACTTTTCGGCGGAATATTCAATTTCTGGCCAAAATTTAAATGTGGCCCTATGCTCCTCATTGGAGTAAAAAAGAATAAATAATAATATGCATTGTCCATTATCTAATCGAAAAAGGAAATTATCAATCCAAAAAATATAGTACATGATCTCCGGTAATGGATTAAATTAGACAAAAATATAATATTGAACGATTAATAACCTAAAAAATTTACTCAAGATAACATTTGATTGAAAGCAAATTTAGAGCTGGCGAAATATGACTGTGGAAAGCTAGAACTAAGCTTAAAATTAAAATTTTTTCCAATCTTCACCGCGAATGATGCCGATAACCTTAGGAAATGCTGGAATTTATTTATTTTATTGTCTGTTATAACGCCACCTATACTCCAAAATTAACGATTATTATAGGGAGATGATGAGTCTAATGCTCGTCTGCCAAATTGGTTACTAGGAAGAAAAAAGACAGGTAGTGTCCCCTATTTTAGAAATGCATCTTACAAAGTCAAGAAACGCCACCTATACTTCAAATCCACCATTAATATTATTTCAAGAGTTTTATGAGAAAAATAAGTGGATGATCATACTTTTAGGCGGAATTTCTAATTCAAAATAAACCGATAAATGGAATTAATAGGTCGAAGCTTATGAATTTCTAAGATTCACAAAGAATGACGCTGATATCCTTCTAAAAATGATGACACATTTTTATTGAATTTTACATTTTAACGCCACCTATATTCAAAGGGGGCAAAGATCACCTATACTTCAAATCTACTGATAATAGTATTCGAAGAGTTGTCTAGGAAAGATAAATAGATGATACTGCTTTTAGGCCGGGTATTTAATGAAGAATTAAACCAGAAAAGGTTTCTTACAGCGTTGTTAATAAAAGTCTAAGATACACCACGAATGACGCTGATAGTTTTATGAAAATTATTTTTTATTTATTTATAATTTTCATTATAATGTTATCTATACTATAAATTTAAAATTTATTATCAGAAGTGTTGCCTAAGAAAGATGTAGGCATACTAATGTCGGTGTATCCAAATAGTTACTTGAAAGAAGAAAGACAAGCAATATCCACATTTTGGAAATTCATCCTAAAAGGGGAAAATGAAAGATTTGTTGATGTCATATTGGACGTTATGTTATAACGCCACCTATAACTCAGAACACTTTGTCTCATTGTGATCTTATCCGGTAGTTACATAACATGGAGATCACCCCTTGTGACTTTTTTGATGGTTATGTAACGCGTAGATCACAAACTGAGCGACTTTATTAAATTTTCTTCTAGTTAGGTACTAATTTTGAGAAGCGACTAGTACGTCTAGTACATAGTTATGTAATTAAGTAGTAATTAATAATAATGCGTTGTTTTACAAGAATAGTAGCATAAATTATTTACATGGTTGCATTTTGTCAGTTAACTTTAAAATTCAATGAATCAATCACAATGTGAAATTGGAATATTTACAAAATCACAATGACAAGGGTAGAAAACGATTAAAACTATTACTATCGAAATATAGAGGGCTTAAAAATGTAATATGGATTGCTTCAATGTTCTATTAACAACACATACACCTCCAACTTAACCCCCTATTAACCCATTATTTTAACAAGGGCATGTCACGTGATTTAGTAGTTATTTTTTGGGCACTTAAATATGTATTTAAATAAGTAGTAAATACTTTTAGTAAATACTTTTTAACGTACTCATTTAAATGGCCAAAAATGACTACTTTTTCGCGCGACATGCCCTTGTAGAAATAATGCGTTAGTAGGTTTTGTAATGAGTATTTTTGCTGGGTACTGCAGTGAATTGAGGAAAAAAAGGCTGGAATTAAAGGAATTACCCTTCGTTTCATAGTGAGTGGCGTCAACGCGACAATGGAGAGCATTAATGTTTTAATATTTGTTATGTTATAACGCCATCTATACTTCAAATTTAGCATCACTTGGAGGTTTATTTGGGGAAGACTAATCGATAAACATACAATTAAGCAAAATATTTAATAAAGAATGATACCAGTCTCATTGAAGTAAATAGACGAAATAAGTCGGGGTTAAGCAATTTCGTCCCCACTTTATTGTGGCTAAAATTAACTCGGCAATGAACAGAGTAAAACTATTGCCGACAGCTAAATAACCTTAGCCCATGACTGTACAAACAAACAGAATGAGAAGTGGTGGACCTAAGTGTACTATGAATGGATACAAAAATTAAAAAATATATAAATATCAGAAGTTTTAGAAGTTTCTATTTTAGGCGTTAATGGGTTAGGTATCATATTGAAACTTGTTCCAGAAAGCAAATTATAAAGTTATGATCAGAATCACAAGGACTACCTACAATGAAAATTTCAAAACAATTCTCGAACAGGCTTTAAGCGTAAATGTTGAATTTTGTGAGCGATATTCGAGAAGCAGTTTTCCTTCTTAGAACTTGATTTATGTTTGATAGAAATGTTACGATGTACAAAGGTTGGGCCATTGTCAGTCACTCATTTCGATAGTTTTTATGTAATCCGGTCATTTTAGTTGGTCACCGTAGGATATTGCAAAGCTTTTTGGACATTATGTCAGGACGCATGGGCACGAAAAACATTATATCTTTGTAAACCGGACCGCAAGGAGTACCTTTAATAAAAAATTCAAAATGAACATGGAACAGTCTTAAAACTTCACTTAAACGAAAATGTTGAGCTTTTTGAGGGATTTACCGGAATATGTTGTTCGATAATGGTGTATATCGGAACTTGATAACTGTCCGATATGCAGAGTTTCGATGAAATCGGATACTCAATTCGTGAGTTATCGTGTCCGGCAGTCGTTTTAGTTGATGGCGGCAGGATTTTTTGCATGCAAAAATTGCAAACGATCTGCGACATTTCCTTAAACTGTATTTAGGCTAAAAATCGTGAATGGGAGGACAATAAGAAGAGTGATGCGAATACGAGTAATACATTTGTTCACATAGCTAATCCTCTGCAAAAGTCAATCTCACCCGCTGCCTACTTGTAAGTTGGTGCCCTCTGATCACGAGCCCTCTGATCACGCAAACGGGGCTCTGGAGACCGATGATGGACGGTATAACCCTAATGCTTTGCATAGAAGAAATATCTGCAGCACTACCAAATTATCTGTAGGAGTCAACTCGAAGTAATTGGGGAAGAGTATCTACAGATATCTTTGTTATGGCGGTCAAGGCAATAGGGATGACAGCGGATGAGACCATTGGGGTCAAAACAGTGGCGTCCATTTGCCATCGAAGCATGAAAGAAATAACCAAAGAAAATGTTAATCTCCCAAAGACACAGGTATATGTCAAATCCTCCAGCAACTGCGACAAGCTCCACGTATCTGGGAGGGAGCACTTTATGTTTAGACAGTATTTTAGAAATCTCTAAGAGGTCCTATTCTCCTGAAGGAGTTAAACGGAAAGGAAGAAAAGGGGATCGCAAGGATAACCTGCTGAAAAAATTGCAAAACGATCTGGGATCCTAAGGTTAAACATATTTAAATTGTGTGTAACAGGTACCTGAAGGAGCGCACAGACTATAATATAAGTTGGCCTATGTCTGGAAGATACAAAGTTTAGACCAAATCGGCCACTCCCTTCGAGTGTTTTGTGCGCACCATTTTCACGAAAAATTATGTGGGGGAGTTTTGGATAAATTGTTACGAGGTGCAAAAGTTGAACCAAATCAGTTTATGAGTTCAAGAGCTATCATATGGCACCAATCACCCTGACAGACGGGCGGAGAGGACTAAATCGACTCCTTTATTTCGACGGATCACATTTTTTGTCATACTAAACCTCGTTAATCTAAAGACTGAGGGCATAACAAGTTCACCTATATACGAATCCATTCCTAAACATGACAAACTGTGGCGTATTCCAGGCTCAGATATGTATATTAGGGCAACCCAAAAAACTACAAAGTTATTTTGAAACGCCTGCCCCCTATTTTTTTTCATATCATACAAAAACCTTATATATGACATTTTATGGCAATCGGTTAACGTTAAACCGTGCCACCAAGGGGGATCGGGGGATATTTGTTTGCATAGTAATTGTATGGGGCCAAAGGTGCATTTTCACGAAAATCCTCTAAAATCCACATTTATGGTCTAATCGATGAAAAATGTTTACCAGTTCATTTCTAGTGGCTAAAAAACAAATCCTACAAAAAAAAATTTTGAAAATCGGATCGAATTTTTGTATGGCTCCGATAGGCCGATTTTAGTCGGCCCTTTTTCTATCATTTCTATCGGAATAATAGGCTATTAAATTATTTTTATTTTTCTTTCCCTTCAATT
Source organism: Musca autumnalis (assembly GCF_047663935.1). Classification (NCBI taxonomy): domain Eukaryota; kingdom Metazoa; phylum Arthropoda; class Insecta; order Diptera; family Muscidae; genus Musca; species Musca autumnalis. Next base: position 198,660,531 of record NW_027411866.1, on the reverse strand, counting down.
TTGAATTAAGGCATAAATAAGAAAATTTTAAATTTAAAGTCCCAAATATCAAAAAAAGGTAAATACATTTTTATAGGGACGTGGATACTGATTTTCAGTATTTCAAATATTAGAGCAGGTCCTGTAGCCAATAACAATTTTTATAGAATAAACATACATAAATTCCATTCATATTCTTGTAAATTTTGAGTATTCCTTTAAGAAGAATATATCAATATTTAAATTTATTTCAATAAACAATACAACACCGCAAACTAAAAAAAATATGTGACAAAAAATATATGGATTAAATTTGTATTATGGAATATTTCTCATAATATATTTAGTAGCCATTTTTATTAACTTCATAACTGTTCAATTTCAATATTTTGTAATTTTTTAATTTTCACATCAATTTTTATTTTTAATAATATCCATATGTCGATTAAATAGCGCCTTGTTTGTTCAATTTTTACTATTATTATTTTCGAAATTAATTCATTAATTTATTAATATTAATTTAATCAATTAATTTTTTAATATATTTTTTATTATTTATATACTTTATCTTGTGTACATTTAACTACATTTTTAATATATTGTATTATTGAGTAAAATATTTAATTTATAATTATTATTTTTCATATATTTATATTTTTAATTTTAAAATTTTAAGGTTTGAAAATTGATTTTATTTGTATTTTTAAAGCTTTTTGTATATTTATAATTATTATTTTTCAATATTTTTATATTTTTAATTTTAAAATTTGAAAATTGATTTTTATTTTTTGTTATTATTTATATTTTTTAAAGATTTTTCTATATTTAATAATTTTGCAAGAAACACAATTAAGTTTTTATTTATTTATTATTATTATTATTTTTTTTTTTTTTGGTAACAACTTCATTATTTAATTTTTTTTTTATGTGGAAATACTTTCGAAAATTGTTAGGTATTTTGCTACACTTTTCGTTAACTGGTCATTAAAATAATTGAGGGTAATTTTTTGCGGTAATTTTTAGTGGTGTTGTTTTGGAATCTTCATGAAATACAACAAACAGATTTTGTTACACTTCGTCATCGTAGTCGTAGTCGACAAAGACAGACAGACAGACATGCAAACAAATATCACGAATTTAACACACTTTTATTTTGGAGGCGACGAGTAAATTATTTTGTGCAATGCTCTTTTTTGAAATAATGAAATAATTGCAAATTTAAAAACGCAGAGGTTACAGGAAAACTATTTAAAATAATTAGTTTTGCAATATTTTAATTTGATTGATTTTTCATGTAATTTATTATCGATTTTTTCAGTGATATATTTTATTTTAGATAATTTAAAAAAAAAAATAATTTTTTTACATTTTATTTATTTGATTTTTCACTACACAACAACCCGCGTTTAAACGTGTGTATATTTTTTGTATACTTTATTTTTCTTATAGTATTTTTTTTTTGTTAACAAAAAATCGAAAAAATAAACGAAAAAACGGTCGTTGCGAAAGCGTGTTTGAATTGAAACTAAACTCAATGGGAAAAACAAGCCGCCAAACAACCAACCATCAACCATGCAATCCAACCACAGTTTCCAACAAGTGAATCCAGCAAACAACAACAATTGTAAATAAAAATCCCAGCTAAGAGAATATGAACACAATATGGGAAGAGAGAAGTTGCACTACCTCTCTTTACATGATATGCAGAAGACCACCATTCAAATAATGGCCCTTAAAAAAATAAACAATGAAATACCTTTGGCCGGTGTTATGTTGGCCAAAAAGTCATTTTTGTTTTGACCAAATGCAAAACAAATACACATGAGTAATAATAGAGAGAGAAGAGTTAGACCTCTCTCTATGCCTAACCACCTGTACAACCTGTTGTGTGTTTACCTGGCATTATCAGTTAGCCTTTTGTTACCAATCTAGAGGAGAGTGAGACAACATTTTTTTCTTTTGCTTATCACCTGCTGTACAGCAGCCAAGATCACCCATATACGTTAACGTGACTGCAACAACAACATATTTTCTCTTTAATCTCATCCGTCGTTGTTTAGCAAAGGAAAGACTCGCTCAGAGAGACTAATGCACAAAATAAATTGAGCACCACCGCTGTACAGTGAAGGTGTTACGTTACCTTCATTCATGGAGCGTACATTCCAATTGTAGAGAGCAGATATATCAATTTCGCATTGATCATTAAGAGAGTGAAGAGTGTTTTAAGAGTATTAGTAGTTAAGCAATGGCTTTCAAACTGTTATTTCTTATATGAAACGTAACAAATTCTTACCACAATCAATTTATATGGTATATCCGGTTGAGTTGGATAATACATACCTGAAAATAAACAAAAAATAAATAAAATATTAATTTTTAATATCAAAATATGAAAAGGGGTCTTTTTAAATATAGTATGGCATAATATATAAACTTGGGTTTGAAAATCTTGCATGCTACCCGCTATACGTCCATATACGGCTAAGGTGTAATAAAAGACGGGATTTTTAAATTCTTCCTAAAAGTTTACGAACGAAAAAGGCCAAAATGCTTGATATTGATAACAATTGAGAGCCATCTATAATCAAAATTAAAATTCTTATTGTTAAGCTGTAAATCTGGGTATACTTTTAGGCGGAATATTTCAGAACAATTTCAGAACATTTATGGTTTTTATTAATTTTCTCGTTTAGATTTAAGCTTGATGATCGGCAATTTTTTGCAAGTGAAAAAGGAAAGCCAAGGACTCGAACCCACACAGTCACCAAATTACGTGACCTGGCTTCTCTGTCCTAGAACTTTTCGTTTTTCAAATGCAAATGTGTTTTTATACATTAACGGATATTTGGCCGTTGAAATGTATTTCTTCATGACAAACGCTATTTTGCGCTGCCTTTGAAGTTATGAGTTTTGGCTTTGAACACTAACACGCCGTGACAACATTTTTGATATGTTTTCAGACGAGCTCAGCCTGTTTTTATATTTTTTGAAATTTTGCCGGTTTTTATTAATTTTCTCGTTTATAGTTAGGCTTGATGATCGGAAATACCAAAATGCTTGATATTGTGATAACAATTGAGAGCCATCTATAATTCAAAATTATCATTCTTATTGTTAAGCTGTAAATCGGGGCATACTTTTGGGCGGAATATTTAAACAGCACCAGACTAACCTACTCATTTAATTTCAGAACCTTTATGGTTTTATCTTCCGAAACATAGATAAACAAGATAAGCACTCGGGCTTTACGTTTTCGTATGATTCACCATACAAATTCTCTCTTCGTGTTCATCATTGTTCTGAAACCTGACGCAATTCTAAAAGAAAACGGTCACATGAATGGCCTCGATATATTCGTTCGAGAATCAAAATCAAAAGAAAATGATTGCAATATTTAATATTTAGCTTTTGAATATGACAAAAAATATATTTATCCCAGGGGGTTGGGTTTTAAGAATAATCCAAATTCGTCCACCTTTAAGCATAATGTTGGTTTCCAAGGAGCAGAATGTTTCCCGGCAAAAAAATTCCTGATATAGATCCAAGTCTTGGTGTTGCTCTCATATATTTGCACCACGAGTACAGGTGTGAAATATTTTTTATAAAAAAGCTTCCTGTCCCTCCGAATACCCTTTGGATTTTTTTAAGAAAATAAAACTAAAAATGGATGGTGAATGAATGAGGAATTGTGGCTAAATTTGAAACTATAGCCTTGATTGCATTTCCTCAAAAAATGGTATACATAAATGATATTATCAAAAATGTGCCTCATCGAAAACATTATTTTTAACTCCAATTTTGGACGGAATCTATTTCAGACAGTATGGTGTCGATTTAGATAACTCTCAAACGGATTAACCGATTCGGCCCGAGCTTAAGACCTTGTTGTATTTAGTCAAAGCTTAGATTTAGTTTGAAGATGGCTGATATCTGTCCTTTCCTTCAGCCAACTCGCACACGAAAAAAATTAAAATTAAAAAAAATGCACTTTGCTGCAGTTTGTCCTCGCGGTCCATACTTCTTGAGATAATGGACTATGAACTCTAAATAGCCTGTTGACACCAAATTTAATGACAATCACGATAACTAGGAATTGAATATCCGATTTGGCTGAAACTTTGAATATCGAAATATTTCTTCTTCTAAAAGTACATAAAGTTCCAAGTACCTCTATATGGGCCCACTCCTTCGGGTACCTCCCAGTGAAAATTTTAAAATTTTCGCTAAAATGGTGCGTACAATAACTATCGAAGGGGATATCCTGGTCCATAACATGAAATCAATCCATCGGGTTCCTTCCACAAAAATTTCAAAAATGTTTGCAAAGATTACGGGTGCCACCATGGTGCAGTGGTATGTACACCCGCCTTGCAACATCAAATTTCCAAACGGTGACAAAATACCCCTCAGTAATGTTGGCGACATTTCCTGAGTATTATTTCTGTTTTTTTTTTTTTTTTTTTTTTTTTTTTTTTTTTTTTGTAAAATGTCTCAATATTTAGTACCACCCCTTCATACACCTATCGCACCAATTTTTAGTAATATTTGTGGTCTTTGTGAGAATGCTATAATATAATGGGTATATACACTTTCATACGGGCATAATGTGCCTCATCGAAATAATGGTTTTAGACCCCAAGTATGTTTGGACGAAATGTGTTTCAGAGAATCTGGAGTTGATTTAGCTACATCCGTCCGTCTGTCTGCCTGGCTGGAGTGCACGATAACTCTCGAACGGATCAAGGTTCGAATATTGACTGTATTTGTCCACTCCTTCGGGTACCTCCCATACAAATCTTCGGATAAGTTCACTTTAAGACTTGCTCTCGAATCACTTCGATTTTTGTTGAAGAAACTTGCATTTCGCTTCCTCCATTACGACGGTAAAAGTTTTTTTTTTTCGGGGGAAAATCCATATATAGTGTATGGAGAGCACGAACTGATCAACCGATTTGGTCCAAATTTTGGCCCTCGTCAAACTTACTTTCAGTATAGGCAAAACCGGTGCACAACTTCCGGCACTTCCCTCCAATATTTAAAAAAAATGACACTAAAATCCTATGCACGATATCTCTTGAACGGGCTGAGGATATATCTCTGTCGGCAAAGCCGACTGAAACTTTTTTACTTGTTGCTATATAAGAAGACATATGTTTTTTGTATATCGGGTCTGTCAGTGGAAAAATTAGGTCCACTGTTTGCAATACCCTAGTGAACAAACACATTAAAATTTACGCTGGAAACTTCTAAAACTTCTTTGCTGCACACCAAAATTTTCTTTCCTTTTAAAATTAGGGATCGGTTTATCGGATTCCCTTTGTTATTTTATCGCTATGCCAGACCACAAATATATATGTTTTAAAAGATGTCGAAGCTTTTCCGGTCGTTGCTGCCTCAACTTCTGATGCAGAAGATTATTGATTACGACACTGCTGAAAATTATTTTCAAAAACTAAGTCGTCGCACGAAGAAGAAATGTGGAGTTATAACCAGAATATGAGTAATGATGGAAGGTTGCTTATAAATACATTGGCATCACTATAACAATATATCGAAAGAACGAAGATATTGTTGTAGGCGACGAAGGCAAATCTTCTCTTCATTAGTCAAGGTAAGCAGATCGGCATTGGAAACTGTTCTTGGCCAAAATATTGCACATATTATCCGTAGGCATTTGTTGACAAAAGTTTGCAGCCGTTGGGACATGCTCTTAGACATGGGCCATGTTTCGCTTCCGTATAAAAGTGTGGACTTAACGTATGAATTAAAAAGTCTTCTTTTTGTTTTAAAGGAGATCTGAGTGGCCCTCCCGGTCTTGTTCAAACGACCAAAAGCAGCTCTCGCTTTTTTGAGTCTGTTTGTTACATCTTCTTCCGCGCTGTTGTTGGTTGCATTATACTTCCCAAATAGCAGAAATTGTTCGTATAGCTAATTATGTGATTTTCAATCACGAAGTGGTTGTCTATTATGTTGTTTAATCGCATCGTATATGTTTTTTCTGTATTGTTTTCAAGACCGACATTTTTCGCCATGTTAACCAGGTCATTAAGTTTGCTCTGCATATCTGTACAATTATGAGACATTAGATATATGTCGTCCGCATAATCTAAATCTTCCAGATGTTGGTTGAAATTCCAGACAATTCATCTTTTCTGCTTGCTCAATTTTATCATTATCTCGTCAAGAACGATGGCAAAAAGTAGTGGTGATAGTGGGCAGCCTTGTTTTACACCGGCGTTGGTACAAAAAGGTTCGCTGATCATCTTATTGTGCCTCACATGCAAAGAAGCATTTTGGTACATCGCTCGTATTAAATTAACAATTTTCGCTGGGACACCCTTCGAATACAACGCATCCCATATTGCTGTCCGCTTTATCGAGTCAAAAGCTTTTTTGAAGTCAACAAAAACTAGATAAAGCGGAGGTTTCCATTCAATAGACTGTTCCACAATTATTCGGAGTGTGTTCGTTTGATCCAAGCAGCTTCTACGGTGCCTAAAACCTGCTTGTTCTTCTCTCAATGTTTCTTCAACACATTTCAATCTATCGTTTATGATAGCAGCCATTATTTTATTAGCTTAGGACCTAAGTAATGATCTCATAAATATATTTGCACTAATATCACAAAAGTTTGAGTTTTCAAGAAGATAACGTACATACATTATTGTAAAAGATTAAGATCTTTTAAGGGCGGGAGAATGTATAATGGATATTCTGTTCCAAAACCTGCAAGAAGCAACTACTTTTACTACGATAACATTTTTCCTTTATGTTTTAGAAAAAAAAAAAAAAAAATAGTAAAAATTAGTAGATTCTTGCAGTGCGTGAACAGACTAGAAGTTAGAAGTATCAAAATGAAAAATATTTGTACTATTATCTTAAATTTGTGGGTTGTCAAAAAGATAACATACACATAGTATTGTTAAAAGCTTAGGATCTTTTAAGGCCGGGAGAATGTTCAGTTTTGTAGAAGGCCTTTTTTATAATTGAGTCTGAAATCATAATAAACAAAATATCGCCCTGACTAATTGTGTAGGTTGTGTATCTAAGTATGTTTATTTTAGATTATAAGTTTTCGTTGTAAGAAAGGGATTATTCGTTTCCTTAATTTCTATTTATTTTCATTTCCTTAATTTCTTCGTTTTCTTAATTTCTATGATGCGATTTGGAGTCGGTCTCCTCAATGCTTGTTCAACCTACTTTGTAATGGGTCATTTATTTTTTTTATTTATTTTTTTGTTAGGTAGTAGCTAAATATAGTTACTAAATATTACATTTTATATTTTTGCTGTTTGTTGGATGAGGCTGAGTTTCGGTGTCACAATCCTTGGTTCTGTAACGTGTAAAAATGTAGTTTGCTTTGTATTTTTAAAAAATCCCCATTTTTATCAACTTCTTCTAATGCAGAAGGATGCTTGTTTACACTGCTTTGTAATGGGTCATTCGGCTCATGCAGCTTCGAACTTTTTGCTGGGCGATAAGTATTTCTCTTCCTGTTTGTTTACACTTAATATTCTCGCAACTTCTAAATTGTTAAATTGTATCAAAATTTCCCATTGGGTACCTTTAAAATTATTCCCTTGATAATAAAGCTATTTAGAGCTGGGCTTTGTAAGAATAACAAATTCGCCTACAAACATTTTAAGATTCCAGACAAATATGCATTTAATTTGTTTGTAACAGAGACACCACACCTCTCATTTGAATGCAATTTTACCAAAAACAAAAATATGGTTTTAAAGAGATGCATAATTGGCGCAAAAGGTAATGGAAGCGGCATTGATTTTTTACCTTTTCAAAAAAAAAAATGGTAACAACTTTTTAAAGAATGTGGGCAGGCAACAGATGCGCGGTGTTGTTTAAAAAAACAGCAACCTTTGGAGAGTTTCTTTGAAAAAATGCAAGAAAAACGGCGTATGAAAGAAAAAACTTTATGATGAATGCTGCGCTTATCAAAAGAAATTCAAGTCAAATTGTTGTGACTTTTTCACTACAAGCTCATCATCTGTCTAATCTTGGCAGACAATGCAGGTCGTTCGTTCGTTGTTGGACGCTTTCAAAGTGTGTTTGTGTGTGAATTTAAATTGTTCGTTTTTTTTGCAAAAAAATTGTTGAAAACGTTATTTTCTTTAGAGATTTTGTGATTGTGTGTAGGCAAAAATGTGTTGATTTTTTTTTAACTTAGTTTGCCTAAAGCAGATCATGAGAGTGTTACGGTGGGAATTTAATTAGCCTAAATGCATTATTGTGGTAATAGGGTTGGGTTGGAAGTTATACTCTAACGCATTGTGAGCGGTGTGAAAAATGTGTGAATCATTTTCTTTGCTTTAGGAGAAGGTTATTTTATTTTAATGCAAATATTGAAGAGGTTTTTCCTCCTCTAACCAGTTAATTAGAAAACTTTGCATGTAAATAAAATCTTTCTTTTAATTAAGGAATTAAACGGCTGTTTAATTAATAGGGAAGTTATTCGTTAAGATATCAAGATAACAAATTGTGGGAAAAATGTTTTAAATTTCGAAGAAAAAAAAAAACAATTTGACAAGAACATACCAGAAGAGTTGATTTTCTCCACATCAAATAAATAGATCAGTCTGATTTTATTTTAGTTCCATTATAGAAAATAGCGAGACTTAATCGAAAGCAAAAAATGGACTTGAAGACAGTGCTAAATCGACTCCAACGGATTTTGTCTAACAAAGTTAACTTCGATAGCCTAAAGGCTAAATAGATCTTTCGATTTTGACAAATCAATTAGTAATCGACTTCTGGGGCTGGATTCGTGTTCTATGAAAATTTGAAATGAAAAATATTTCCTTTATATTTTTTTTCATTTGATAGTTTTCTCCTTTATAAAAGTTTTCATTTCACATTTTCATAGACACAGAAATGAGCCCCTGATGTTTTTTGTACGCCAACTCAAGTCTACTAAAATCGACTTCATTATCGTTTTAATTACATCTTTCCTTAAAACAAGTAAAAAGTAACAGTCGGCTTTGCCGACAGAGGTAGACCCTCAGCCTATATGAATTTAAACTTACATCTACGGACAGATTGAATGTATTTAGGGTCTTTTCAGAATTTTGTGGCCCTTTTTGGACATTTGAGTTTGCCGATTAAAGGAATTTACCGACTTGGTCCATTATGGAAGTGGATCTTATTTTGGGAGTCATATCTTTTCGGTAGATATCACGTCCGCTAGTCATTTTAGTGCGTCATCGTATAACTTTTGGACCAGTATGACAGGAAGCATGGACTTGTTGTCCACGGAAAACATAATATCACTTTAAACAGTACTACAACGAACATCATCGGTATACATTTCAAAAGGATATTCGAACACACCCTAACTGCACTTAGTTAGAAATGTTGAACTTTTGTGGGGGAGGTACCCTATGGTGAGGACCGATATGGGCCATTTTAGAAGTTAAACTAAATTTGGCCAAAACATTAGGAGATCTAAAGTTTCGACCACATTGGTTGCCGTGTTCAAAACTATTTGGGTTGTCAAAAAGATAACGTACATACATTATTGTAAAAGATTAGAATCTTCTAAGGCCGGGAGAATGTTCAGTTTTGTAGATAGCTATTTGTATAATGGAGTCAGCAGTTTCAAGATGAAAAATATTTGTACTAATATCTAAAATGTTTGGGTAGTCAAAAAGATAACAAACATACATACAGTATTGTTTAAAGCTTAGGATCTTTTTAGGCCGGGAGAATGTTCTGTTTTGTAGAAAGCCTTTTTCATAATGGAGTCGCCCTAACACATTGTTTGGGTTGTGTGCATAGGCAATGTGTGCATTTTGTCAATGTGCATCTAAGTATGTTTATTTTAGATTATAAGTTTTCGTTGTAAGAAAGGTATTATTCGTTTCCTTAATTTATATTTATTTTCGTTTCCTTAATTTCTTTGTTCACATTTTCTACGATGCGATTAGGAGTCGGTCTCAGCAAAGCTTGTTTAACTTACTTTGTAATATGTCATTTATTTTGTTTTGTTAAACAGCATCGGTATACATTTCCAAAGGATCTTCGAACAGACCCTAAACTGCACTCAGATACAAATGTTGAACTTTTGTGGGGGAGGTACCCTACAGGGAGGACCGATATGGGCCATTTTAGAAGTTAAACTAAATTTGGACAAAATATTAGGACATCTAAAATTAGGACCACATTCGTTGCCGCGTCGAAGAGATAACGTGCATACCATTTTAGTGACATTTTTTAAATATGGGAGAATTACTGCAGATTGTGGACCGATATTGCTCATCTTCGAACTGAAACTAAGTTTGGACGAAATATGACAAAGGCCAGATTTTGGACCAAATCGGCTGATCAGTTCGAGAGTTATCGTGCTCTCCAGCAACTACATATGGTGCCATATGGGTTTTAAGTTTGGATAAAATATGACGAAGGCCAAATATTGGACCAAATCGGTTGATCAGTTCCAGAGTTATCGTGCTCTCCAGCCACTACATACAGTGTCATATGGTTTTTTACGCCTTTCGGGCTGTTTTCTCAAGCAGTATAGACTTTCCCCTGATGAAACTTGTACTGTCGTATAGGGGGCAGTGAAAACAAGTTGTTACAACAAAAATCAAAGCGATTCGAGAGCAGGTCCTAAACTAAAGTTTTTGCGAAATTTTGTATGGGAGGTACCAGAAGGAGTGGATAAATATAGTCCATCTTTGAACCTGATCTATATCTGGTAGATATATTAGGATGTGTAAGTATAGACCAATAGGGCACCTGACTGTCTCCAGATCAAAGAACAAGTAATCAAATTGATCATGTTGTGATAGATGGAAGACATTCATCGAGCGTGTTGGATGTACGATCTTTCCGAGGCGCAAACATTGATTCGGACCACTACCTTGTTGCAGCAAAGGTACGTACCCGTCTAAACGTTGCAAATCGAGCGTGAACAGACACAACGCGGAAGTTGGACATCGATAGGCTGCAAACACAACAGATAGCCACAGCATATTCCACTCAACTAGCCCAAGTGCTTAATGAGAACACTCATTGTCCCGATAACATAACACAATGGCAAAATATTGCCCACTCCATGCAAACAGCCGTAAAAACCAAACTTGGATACCAGAGACCTCCGCAAAGGAATTCATGGTATGACCAGGAGTGTCGTGCTGCTACCGAAGAAAAAAAATGCGGCATATAGAGCTACTTTACAATCAGTAGCAACGCGTAGCGCACGAGAGAGATATCGGGAGAAAAGGAGAGAAGAGAAACGTCTTTTCCGCAAGAAAAAGAGAGAAAGGAATAGCGGGAGCGTGAAAAAATCAAGATGTACAGGAGCCAGAATGAAGTCCGAAAATTCTACCAAAGAGTGAAACATCAAACAGATGGCTTTGGTACAGCCACATCCTCCAGCAAGGTAATCTGGTAACAGATACAGATAGTGTGCTCAGGATATGGAAGGAACATTTCTCCAATCTGCTGGTATCCAATAGTAGCGAAGACGATGATACCACAGATCCAATCCCAGAAGATGGTATAGAATATATACCGCCCGGTCAAGATGAGATAAAAACAGCAATCAACCGGCTGAAGAATAATAAAGCAGCAGGAGCCGATGGCTTACCAGCCGAGCTGTTTAAAACCGGAGGCGACGCGCTGATAAGGTGTATGCATCAGCTAGTTAGCACCATCTGGCAGGAAGAACGCGTACCCGACGATTGGAACCTGAGCATCCTGTGTCCCGTCCACAAGAAAGGAGATAAGACTGTATGCTCCAACTATAGGGGCATAAGTCTACTCCCTATTGCCTATAAGATCGTGTCAGGGATATTGTGCGAACGACTAAAGCACATGGTCAACCAAATAATTGGACCATGACAATGCGGCTTTAGACCTGACAAGTCCACCATTGACCAGATATTTACCCTGCGGCAAATCCTAGATAAGACCCAAGAGATGCAGTTCGACACATATCACCTTTTTGTCGATTATAAAGCAGCATTCGACAAACCCCTCCGATCAAAGGTATTCCATGCAATGTCTGAATTTGGTATCCTCACAAAGCTCATTAGGCTTTGTAAAATGACTTTAACTGACACGAGATCCTCAGTTAAAATAGGAAAGAACCTCTCCGAAGAATTTTGTACCAAAAGAGGTTTCACGCAAGGAGACAGCCTCTAGTGTGATCTCTTCAAAATCCAGCTGGAAAAGGTTATTCGAGAGGCAAACGTCAAAAGAAGTGGCACAATCTACACCAATAGCCACATGTTACTTGCTTATGCTGATGATATAGACATCATGGGCCGATCAGTAAAAGAAGTAACTGATACCTTTATGAAGGTCGAAGGAGAATCTGCTAAAGTAGGTCTGGCGGTAAACGGTGAGAAGACCAAGTTGATGGTGTTGACGCGCAATGCGTCCATTGAGCTCGGACCGACTGTGGAAGTTGGTTCCTATAATATTGAGGTAGTAAAATACTTCGTCTACCTCGGCACCTCCGTAAACACAACAAACGACATCAGTTATGAAATAAAAAGAAGAATTGTATTGGCCAACAGATGCTAATTTGGTTTAAGTAAGTAAGATTTAAGTAAGTAGTTTAAAAACAAAGCCACATCTCGTCAAACAAAAATAACGCTCTACAAAACACTGATACTACCCTTGCTGATGTATGGCTCTGAAGCATGGGTACTTGCGCAAGCAGATAAGGCAGTGCTTGGTGTGTTTGAGAGGAAAATTCTTCGAAAGATCTACGGGCCGATTTGCGTTGACGGTGAATATCGACGTCGGATGAACCACGAGCTATATAAGCTATACAAAGACATGCATATAGTTAAACGTATCGAGATGCAACGATTGCGTTGGCTAGGCCATATCATGAGAATGATGAACCCGCTAAAAAGGCGTATGAATATGAACCGCTTGGCGGTGCACGCAGAATTGGCAGGCCAAGGAATTGATGGCGCAAACAAGTGGATGATGAGATGAAAAGGCGAGGTATTCCAGTGTGCGAAGCAACAAATAGAGAGAATGGAGATCTTTTCTTAGTTCGGCCTATGGAACAAATGTGCTGTAATGGGCCAGCTAAGTAAGTAAGTAAGGATTTCGTCCAAACATACTTGGGGTCTAAAACCATTACTTCGATGAGGCACATTTTGCCTTCATTCAAAAATAAATAAAAAATCAGTCATGGATAACAATTAAAAATACTTTTTCAGTTTTCCACATTAAAATTCTCAGATCAGTATTTCATAAAAAACTATACACTAATTAACAAAAATGGTTTTTTTTTTAAAATATCAACCACTTAAAGTTGGTAAATTCATAAACATAACGCCGGAACATAAAATTAAAAGAAATAAATCAATTGAGAACGAAACAGAAGTGCGAACAGTAGCAGCTACATTACTGGTCACTAAGAAGCTGTGGCCGGCCGCCAACAACTTGCTAACCACCAACCATCAACCGTTAACTTTATTACAAAAAAATAAAAACGAAAAATCATGATTTTTTAGTTGTATTTTTGATGTCTTAATTTACGTTAATTTTTAGCTCTCCTTTCCTTTGTTGTTTGTTTATTTTTATAGAGAGGTTTTTTTTTCTTCGTTCCATTAATGAAGTAAAAGGCACAAGGCGAGAAGCAGAAGTAGCAAATATCTTCTTAAGTACGTCCACCACCAAAACTTTAAGAAGTTGGCAGCAGATTTGATGGTAATCATATTTGCACACAGAGAAATCTATAAAAACGAACCACCATTCATTGTTTCAGGTTTACGTTTGGCATCTGTTCTTAAACCACCAGCTGAGTTTTGACGTGATCTTCGCTGTACGTTTTGTTTTTCTTCATTTTAGCTCCGGTGATGAGTAATGGAAATTGCAAAGGGTTGGAGGAGAACAGTGGTGCCAAAAATTGTTTTAAGTAAACCAAGAAAACAAATTGGAAGCCACATGAGTCGAGTCATCTAGATCAAGTGGATAAAGTATCCATAATATCTATTCCGTGTGGATAGGGTATCTGTGGTGTCTAGACAGTGTGGATAATGTATCTCTAGTATCTAGACAGTGTGGTTGAAGTATCTATGGTATCTAGATAGCGTGGATAACAAATCGATGGTATCTAGACAGCGCGGATAAAGTATCTATGGTGGATAAAGAATCTGCGTTATCTATACATCGTGGATAAATTATCTATGGCATCTAGATAACGTGGATAAAATATTTATTTATTTCTAGACAACATGGATAAAGTATATGTGGTTCCAGTCAGCGTGTATAAAATATCTACGGTATATAGAGAGGGTGGATAAGCTATATATGGTATCTAAAAAGCGTGGATAAAGTATTTGGTACCTAGAACGCGTGGATAAAGATATATAGTATGGTATCTAGAGATCGTGAATAAAGTATCTATGGTATCTAGAACGCGTGGATAAAGTATCTTTGATATCTGGAGATTGTGGATAAAGTTTCTTTGGTACCTAGAACGTGTGGATAAAGTAACTAAGGTATCTAGAGATAGTGGATTAAGTATCTATGATACCTAGAACGCGTGGATAAAGTATCTATGGTATCTAGAGATCGTGGATAATGTATCTATTGTACCTAGAACGCGTGGATAAAGTATCTATGGTACCTAGAATGCGTGGATAAAGTATCTATGGTACTTAGAACGCGTGGATTAAGTATCCATGGTACTTAGAACGCGTGGATAAAGTATCTATGGTACCTAGAACGCGTGGATAAAGTATCTATGGTACCTAGAATGCGTGGATAAAGTATCTATGGTACTTAGAACGCGTGGATTAAGTATCTATGGTACCTAGAACGCGTGGATTAAGTATCTATGGTACTTAGAACGCGTGGATTAAGTATCTATAGTACTTAGAACGCGTGGATTAAGTATCTGTGGAACCTAGAACGCGTGGATTAAGTATCTATGGTACTTAGAACGCGTGGATTAAGTATCGATGGTACTTAGAACGCGTGGATTAAGTATCTGTGGAACCTAGAACGCGTGGATTAAGTATCTATGGTACTTAGAACGCGTGGATTAAGTATCTATGGTACTTAGAACGCGTGGATTAAGTATCTATGGTACTTAGAACGCGTGGATTAAGTATCGATGGTACTTAGAACGCGTGGATTAAGTATCTGTGGAACCTAGAACGCGTGGATTAAGTATCTATGGTACTTAGAACGCGTGGATTAAGTATCTATGGTACTTAGAACGCGTGGATTAAGTATCTATGGTACTTAGAACGCGTGGATTAAGTATCGATGGTACTTAGAACGCGTGGATTAAGTATCTGTGGAACCTAGAACGCGTGGATTAAGTATCTATGGTACTTAGAACGCGTGGATTAAGTATCTATGGTACTTAGAACGCGTGGATTAAGTATCTATGGTACTTAGAACGCGTGGATTAAGTATCTATGGTACTTAGAACGCGTGGATTAAGTATCGATGGTACTTAGAACGCGTGGATTAAGTATCTGTGGAACCTAGAACGCGTGGATTAAGTATCTATGGTACTTAGAACGCGTGGATTAAGTATCTATGGTACTTAGAACGCGTGGATTAAGTATCTATGGTACTTAGAACGCGTGGATTAAGTATCTGTGGAACCTAGAACGCGTGGATTAAGTATCTATGGTATCTACAGATCATGGATAAAGTATCTATGGTATCTAGAGATCATGGATAAAGTACTTATGGTACCTAGAACGCGTGGATAAAGTATCTATGGTACTTGGAACGCGTGGATTAAGTATCTATGGTACCTAGACGGCGAGGATAAAGTATCTATGGTACCTAGAACGCGTGGATAAAGTATCTATGGTACCTAGAACGCGTGGATAAAGTATCTATGGTATCTAGAGATCATGGATAAAGTATCTATGGTAACTAGAAGGCGTGGCTAAAGTATTTACGGTACCTAGAACGTGTGGATAAAGTATTTACGGTACCTAGAACGCGTGAATAAAGTATCTACGGTACCTAGAGATCGTGGATAAAGAATCTATGGTATGGGTAAATTATCTATGGCATCTAGACAACATGGATATAATATTTGTGGTATCTTGAGAGCATGAATAACTATCTATGGCAACTAGAGAGCGCGGATAAAGAAACAGGTATTTCTACATCGCGGATAAAGTGTCTATGGTTTATAGACAGCGTGAATAAAGTATCTATGGTACCTAGACAACATGGAAAAATTATCTATGATATCTATACAACGTTGATCAATTATCTATGATATCTACACAACGTGGATAAATTATCTATGATATTTAGACAACGTTATCTATGATTTCTAAACGAGAACAAATTATCTATGATATTAGTCTATGTCTAGACGACACGGATAAAGTATCTATGATATCTAGGCAAACTGAATGAAATATCTGTGCAATCTAGACATGGATAATGTATCTATAATATATAGACAACCTCGATACATTTTCTATGACATCTAGACGACGTGAATAAATTATCTACTATATCTTGTATAAATTATCTATAATATTTAGACAACGTGGATAAACTTTCTATGATATTTAGACAACGTGAATAAATTATCTATGATATCGGGAAAACGTGGATACAGTTTCTATGATATCTAGATAAAGTATCTATGATATTTAGACAACGTGGATAAATTATCTATGATTTTTAGACAACGTGGATAAATTATCTATGATTTTTAGACAACGTGGATAAATTATCTATGATTTTTAGACAACGTGGATAAATTATCTATGATTTTTAGACAACGTGGATAAATTATCTATGATATCGAGATAACGTGGATAAAGTAGAAATGTGTCTAGATAAATTATCCATGATATTTAGATAACGTGAATAAATTATTTATGATATTTAGACATCGTGGATAAATTATCTATAATATTTAGACAATGTGGATAAATTATCTATGATATTTAGACAACGTGGGTAAATTATCTATGATGTCTGGACAACGTGGATAAAGTATCTATGATATCTAGATAAAGTATCTATGATATTTAGACAACGTGGATAAATTATCTATGATATTTAGACATCGTGGATAAATTATCTATAATATCTAGACAATGTGGATAAATTATCTATGATATTTAGACAACGTGGATAAAGTATCTACGATATCTAGATAAAGTATCTATGATATTTAGACAACGTGGATAAATTATCTATGATATCTAGATAAAGTATCTATAATATTTAGACAACGTGGATAAATTATCTATGATATTTAGACATCGTGGATAAATTATCTATGATTTTTAGGCAACGTGGATAAATTATCTATGATATCTAGATAAAGTATCTATAATATTTAGACAACGTGGATAAATTATCTATGATATTTAGACATTGTGGATAAATTATCTATGATTTTTAGGCAACGTGGATAAATTATCTATGATATTTAGACAACGTGGATAAATTATCTATGATATTTAGACAACGTGGATAAATTATGATATTTAGACATCGTGGATAAATTATCTATGATTTTTAGACAACGTGGATAAATTATTTATCATATTTAGGCAACGTGGATACATTATCTATGATATTTGGACGACGTGGATAAATTATCTATGATATTTAGACATCGTGGGTAAATTATCTATGATTTTTAGAGAAAGTGGATAAATTACCTATGATATTTAGACAACGTGGATAAATTATCAATGCTATTTAGACAACGTTTATACATTATCTATGATATTTAGACATCAGGGATAAAATTATCTATGGTTTTTAGACAATGTGGATAAATTATCTATGCTATTTAGACAACGTGAATAAATTATCTATGATATTTAGGCATTGTGGGTAAATTATCTATGATTTTTAGAGAAAGTGGATAAATTATCTATGATTTTTAGACAACGTGAATAAATTATCTATGATATTTAGACATCGTGGGTAAATTATCTATGATTTTTAGAGAAAGTATCTATGATATATAGACAACGTGGATAAAGTATCTATATCTAGACAACAACATTGAGGATATTTCAACCAACTTATCTAAATATTTTTTTTTTGATTACTGTGGGTCTTTTATTCACGATATACAGAAAAGGTTTAAACAATATTAGACGTTTTGCCTACTGTGCCCACCGGTGGACGATTCAATTGACATTTGCAAAAGAAGACAGCAAAACTGCCTCAACGAATTGCTGAATGAAACAACAAACAGAATGACAAACAAATTGGACTTTTTTCTCTTATTCTTCTCTGTCGCCTATTGAAGAGGGTATTGTGTAAAGTGTTTGTTGTTTTTTTTTTTTTTTTTTTCTTATATTGATTTTTTTGTTTTGAAACTAATGTTCCGTTGGTAGGTCTCAAACTTTTGTTTCTTCTTTGTACTTCTCCATAATGCGTTTAAGCATTAAAAGCAACGGTTTTACAGGGCAAAAAACAAAACGAAAACAAAAACAAAAGGAGAGACAAACGGCGAAGAAGAAGTTGGTGTCGGTGTTCAATGGAATCCAACAAAAAAACAAAAGTAATAACAACAATCTAAGCCAAAAAAAGTAGCAAATCATGTGGCATTTGCTTTGATTCATTCGCCAAGAGATTTGGCTTTTGTTGTTGTCTAATTCCTAAAAACTTGCTGGGTGATGGCAGAAGGTAGAGCTTCATTCAATCCACTCTACTACTTGGCAAAGTTCATTCACCAGTTTACCTAAATTCTATGAGCAAGAACTGGTGTTTTGCAATAATATGGAACTGTGGCGAATATTTTCCAAGAGTGAATCAAGGGTATTGAAGGAAAAGAAAAATCGTACTAGAATTCCAACTAAATTTCCTTGATATTTTCAAAGAGATTTCACTTGTATTTGACCCAAAGGTTTCTCTGCTGATTTCCCTCCCAAACATTATTTTATGGGCAAAAAAGTTTTGATTCTAGATTGCCATTGTAGTTTCTCCTACTCCTCCTTCCTAATTTATTCACCGCCATCAACTAATGGTCAATTTACATTTATATGTATTATTTTGTAGTTTGTTTTTGTTATTTTTGTAGAAAATTACCTTGCATTCGTGTGCAATTATTGTTGCTTTTTTTGTAACGTATATTTGTTGTTGGTTGCCGGTTTTTTATTTATTCTGTTTTACAGAGTCCGTCAGTTACGCTTCAAAGCTTTTGTTAACTATTCTTTTTTTTCATCCACATATTTGAGGCTTCCTTCCTCGAGTTTAGTTTGAGAGCCAACATTTGTTGTATTCTTGGTGCTTCAGTTTGTCCGCTTGATTGCAGAACACACAACGAAGCAGAGAATCAAAAACACCAAAAGCTAAAAGTTATTATTTTATGTTAAATGTTCCACTTGCTTCAGCTCACCACACATAGCAAGAGAAAAGAAGAAAATGGACGTTACTTTTTTTGCTTAACATAAATTAAGATTTCAAAATGTATATTTTTATAGATTTCAAGCTGAATGCAAAAGGGAGAGAGGGGAGAAAGCACAACATAGATCAACGTGGACAAAGTATCTATGGTATCTAGACAACGTCATAAAGTATCTACGGTATCGAGACAACGTGGATAAAGTATCTATAGTATCTAGACAACGTAGATAAAATATCTAAGGTATCTAGACAACGTGGATAATGTATCTATGGTATCTAGACAACGTTGCTAAAGTATCTGCGGTATCTAGACAACGTGGATAATGTATATATGGTATCTAGATAACGTAGATAAGTATCTACGGTATCTAGACAACATGGATAAAGTGTCTATGGTATCTAGACAACGTAGATAAAATATCTGAGGTGTCTAGACAACGTGGATAATGTATCTATGGTATCTAGACAACGTAGCTAAAGTATCTACGTTATCTAGACAACGTGGATAAAGTATATATGGTATCTAGGTAACGTAGATAAGTATCTACGGTATCTAGACAACGTGGATAAAATATCTAAGGTATCTAGACAACGTAGATAAAGTATCTACGGTATCTAGACAACGTGGATAAAGTATATATAGTATCTAGACAACGTAGATAAAATATCTGAGGTATCTAGACAACGTGGATAATGTATCTATGGTATCTAGACAACGTAGCTAAAGTATCTACGTTATCTAGACAACGTGGATAAAGTATATATGGTATCTAGGTAACGTAGATAAGTATCTACGGTATCTAGACAACGTGGATAAAGTATATATGGTATCTAGACAACGTAGATAAAATATCTGAGGTATCTAGACAACGTGGATAATGTATCTATGGTATCTAGATAACGTGGATAAAGTATATATGGTATCTAGACAACGTAGATAAAATATCTGAGGTATCTAGACAACGTGGATAATGTATCTATGGTATCTAGACAACGTAGCTAAAGTATCTACGTTATCTAGACAACGTGGATAAAGTATATATGGTATCTAGGTAACGTAGATAAGTATCTACGGTATCTAGACAACGTGGATAAAGTATATATGGTATCTAGACAACGTAGATAAAATATCTGAGGTATCTAGACAACGTGGATAATGTATCTATGGTATCTAGATAACGTGGATAAAGTATATATGGTATCTAGACAACGTAGATAAAATATCTGAGGTATCTAGACAACGTGGATAATGTATCTATGGTATCTAGATAACGTGGATAAAGTATATATGGTATCTAGACAACGTGGATAAAATATCTGAGGTATCTAGACAACGTAGATAAAGTATCTACGGTATCTAGACAACGTGGATAAAGTATATATAGTATCTAGACAACGTAGATAAAATATCTGAGGTATCTAGACACCGTGGATAATGTATCTATGGTATCTAGACAACGTAGCTAAAGTATCTACGTTATCTAGACAACGTGGATAAAGTATATATGGTATCTAGGTAACGTAGATAAAGTATCTACGGTATCTAGACCACGTGGATAAAGTATATATGGAATCTAGACAACGTAGATAAAATATCTGAGGTATCTAGACAACGTGGATAATGTATCTATGGTATCTAGATAACGTAGCTAAAGTATGTACGGTATCTAGACAACGTGGATAAAGTGTCTATGGTATCTAGACAACGTAGATAAAGTATCTATAGTATTTAGACAACGTGGATAAAGTATCTATTGTATCTAGACAACGTAGATAAAGTATCTACGTTATCTAGACAACGTGGATAAAGTATATATGGTATCTAGGTAACGTAGATAAGTATCTACGGTATCTAGACAACGTGGATAAAATATCTAAGGTATCTAGACAACGTAGCTAAAGTATCTACGTTATCTAGACAACGTGGATAAAGTATATATGGTATCTAGGTAACGTAGATAAGTATCTACGATATCTAGACGACGTGGATAATATATCTATTGTATCTAGACAACGTAGATAAAGTATCTACGGTATCTAGACAACGTGGATAAAGTATATATGGTATCTAGACAACGTAGATAAAATATCTGAGGTATCTAGACAACGTGGATAATGTATCTATGGTATATAGACAACGTAGCTAAAGTATCTAGACAACGTGGATAATGTATCTATGGTATCTAGACAACGTAGCTAAAGTATCTACGTTATCTTGACAACGTGGATAAAGTATATATTGTATCTAGGTAACGTAGATAAGTATCTACGGTATCTAGACAACGTGGACAATGTATCTATGGTATCTAGACAACGTGGATAAAGTATGTACAGTATCTAGACAACGTGGATAAAGTATCTATTGTATCTAGACAATAGATAAAGTATCTACGGTATCTAAACAACGTGGATAAAGTATCTATGATATATAGACAACGTAGATAAAGTAGCTACGGTATCTAGACAACGTGGATAAAGTATCTATGATATGTAGACCACGTAGATAAAGTAGCTACGGTATCTAGACAACGTGGATGAAATATCTATGGTATCTAGAGAACGTAGATAACGTATCTACGATATCTAGACAACGTGGATAAAATATCTATGGTATCTGGACAACGTAGATGAAATATCTAAGGTATCTATACATAATGGATAAAGTATTAATGGTATCTACGATATCTAGACAACGTGGATAAAATATCTATGGTATCTGGACAACGTAGATAAAATATCTAAGGTATCTGTACATAATGGATAAAGTATTAATGGTATCTAGATAATGTGGGTAAAGTATCTACGACACCTAGGCAACGTGGGTAAAGTATCTACGGTATCTAAATAATGTGGATAAGGTATCTATGGTATTAAAACAACGTGGATAAGGTATCTATGGTATTAAAACAACGTGGATAAAGTATCTATGCTTTTTAGACAACGTGGATGAAGTATCTATGGTATCTAGAAACGTAGATAAAGTATCTACGGTATCTAGACAACGTGGATAAAGTATGTACGATATCTAGACAACGTAGATAAAGTATCTAAGGTATCTAGACAAAGTGGATAAAGTATCTTGGTATCTAGACAATGTGGACAAATTATCTACGACGTCTAGGCAACGTGGATAAAGTATCTACGGTATCTAAATAACGTGGATAAGGTATCTACGGTATCTAAATAACGTGGATAAGGTATCTATTGTATTAAGAAAACGTGGATGAAGTATCTACGGTATCTGGATAAAGTATCTATGGTACCTACACAATGTGGACAAAGTATCTACGACATGTAGACAACGTGAATAAAGTATCTAGAGTATCTGAATAACATGGATAAGGTGTTGTTGGTATTAAGACAACGTGGATAAAGTATTTATGATTTCTAGACAACGTGGATGAAGTATCTGCGGTATCTAGAGAACGTAGATAAGGTATATAAGGTATGTAGACAATGTGGATAAAGTATATATGGTATATAGACAACGTTGATAAACTATCTACAGTTTCTAGACAACGTGGATAAAGTATATATGGTATCTAGACAACGTAGATAAACTATCTACAGTATCTATACAACGTAGATAAAGTATTTACGGTATCTAGACAACGTGCATAAAATATCAAATTTATATTCAACGTCTAAATATCATAGATAATTCACATACAATGTCTAAATATCATAGATAATTTATCCATGATGCATAAATATCATAGAAATTGTATTCACGATGCCTAAATATCATAGATAATTTATCCAAGATGACTAAATATCAAAGATAATTTAGCCACGATATCTAGATATGGTACATTATTTATTCACCATGGTCAAATATTGCAGATAATTTATCCATGATGTCTAAATATCATAGATAATTCACCTACAATGTCTAAATATAATAGATATTTTTTACGATATCATAGATAATCTAAATATAATAGATAATTTATCCAGGATGTCTAAATATCATAGATAATTTATCCAGGATGTCAAAATATCATAGATAATTTATTCATGATGGTTAAATACTGCAGATAATTTGTCCCCGATGTATAAATATCATAAATAATTTATATACAATGTCTAAATATCATAGATAATTCATCTACAATGTCTAAACAATTTATCCACGATGTCCAAATATCATAGATAATTTATCTACAATGTCTAAATATCATAGAAATTATATTCACGATACCTAAATATCATAGATAATTTATCCAAGATGACTAAATATCATATATAATTTATCTACGATATCTAAATATCATAGATAATTTATTAACCATGATCAAATATTGCAGATAAGTTGTCCACGATGTCTAAATATCATAGATAATTTATAACCGATGGCCAAATATTGCAGATAATTTGTCCATGATATCTTAATATCATAGATAATTTATATAATATAGATAATTTATTCTTTAAATTCCAGAAATCTCAAATATTTAAAGGTCATGGCCTTCTTTGACAGCCTGAGTCAGTGTATATGTGTGTGTGAATTAACCCTATTTAAGGTTTCCTTAAGCATTTAAGCCAAACAAAATACCTGCCACAATGTGAGGCATTCACACGTGATAATAATAAGGTTGCGAGGGGGTGTCATATACTGGGCGGTGACATTGTCGAATGATGACAATGACAATGTATGTTAAGAGCAACATGTGAGACAGGGTGTTATTTGGGGTTATAACTTATGTTAATTTTGTGTTTTGCCACATTTGAGTGATTTTCGTGTTTTCAGCATTTTTTCCTCCCTTTGCTAACATTTGTGATTGTGTCTTGGTTTTTCAATTCGACCTGGGTATTATTCATCCGTCAAGGCCAAGTTTAATAGCTCTCGCACATATTTACAGAAGAGGGCTTTAAATTGAAATGACTGACTGTGACAGTCATTTTGGTTGTTTGTTTACGTTTTACAACAATATCAAAGGTTATTGTTGTTTTAGCCTGGATATAACAAAGTGTTATAAACTCTGATGGTGCCACTATATACTGCGGTGTAGTTTTTGGTGAATCGTTCTCTGTCTACTACATACTACAGCTACTACTTCCACCTGCGTCATATTTGCTAAATCAGCGAACCGTATTTTTTTGCCGAGACTCTGCTGTCTTCTTCTTTTTTGCCTACATTTTTCTGTTCACATTTGTCAGTTTTCATGGCATTAAGTTGATGTGTTTAATTTTTGATTTAAAGAGTTATTTATGGAAGTTGTGCAATTTTTAAAATGTGTTTTTGTTTTTTTTTTTTTTTTTTGTTTTTCATTTAATCTTAAAGCTGCTACAATTTTATTCAACTTCTTTGTATAAATTTATTTATATTTGTTTTGTTTAATTGCAGTTGTTTTTGTTGTTAACAAAGGTTAGGAGTTCAATGTTGAATTGTATTACACTTTGTTATCACATAACATTTTTATTTATAGGTGGCCTTCTTGGCATCGTTTTCTTGAGGTTTTTATGTGAAGATATACATTAGATAATTTATCCACTAAGTATGAATATCAAATACAATGTTTAAATATTATAGATAATTTATGTTCAATCTCAAAATATTAAAAATGTGTACATATTACACAGAATTTATCTGCAATGTATAAATATTGTGGATCATATATATATTTATAAAATAATTGTATTAACAAATGTTATCGTTGTATAAATATCATTGATAATTTACCCACGACTGTTGAAAAGTATAGAAACGATGTTGATTGAAATGTCTAAGATAGAGAGGTCTAAATATTGCAGACAATTTCTCCACAATGTTTAAACATTACTGTACAAATAACTTTTGTACATACTTTCGGCTCATTTCGAGGCGCTGGAAAATTTGATAATTAAAAATAAATCTTTCACTAGAATTTCCAGCAGCCTAAGTAAATCAATAAATATTCTTATGAGCACTAGTCATAAGTGGTAAATTATGTTCAGGGCACTTAGAAGATAGCGTTTAAGATACCACATGCAGCGGGAGCTGCTATCATTAGTGTTGTGTGTGCATTACGAGCGGTCGCACTTAAGGTTTTATGGCTCTTTTTATGACACACATGATGTTGGAAAATTCTTCATTGATCAACGGATTGTTTGGTTTGGTCAATGAAGGGTTTAGAGATAAGAATTAGTGATAGTCTAGGCTAAAAATTATTTTGTAGCTTAGTTCTTAAGGTTCATTTCAACATTAATAAAATCAGAATAGAATTTACAACCCAACGAGACGGTTGTAGTTTTATTACTCAACAATTACAGATATTTTTTTATTCACAATTTCTAAATATCATAGATAATTTATCCACGACGTCTAAATATCAAAGATAATTTATCCATGTTTATTCACGATGTTTAAATATCATAGATAATTTATCCACGCTGTTTAAATATCATAGATAATTCATCCACAATGCCTAAAAATCATTTAAAATTGTCCAAGATGCCTAAAAATCATAGATAATTTATCTATGATGTCCAAATATCAAAGATAATTTATCCACGATGTCTAAATATCATAGATAATTTATCAACGATGTCTAAAAATCATGGATAAATTATCCACGATGTCAACATATCATAGATAATTTATCCACTATGTCTAGATATCATATATAATATATCCACCATGTCTAAATATCATAGATAATTTATCCTTGATGTCTACATATTATAGATAATACATCCGCAGTGTCTAAATATCATAGATAATTTATCCACGACGTCTAAATATCAAAGATAATTTATCCACGATACTCAAATGTTGTAGAAAGTTTATTCACGATGTTTAAATTTCATAGATAATTCATCCACAATATCTAAAAATCATGGATAATTTATTTAAGATGTTAAAATATTATAGATCAATTATCCACGATGCCTACAAATCATAGATAATTTATCAACGATGTCTAAAAATCATGGATAAATTATCCACGATGTCAACATATCCTAGATAATTTATCCACTATGTCTAGATATCATAGATAATTTCTCCACGACGTCTAAATATCAAAGATAATTTATCCACGATACTCAAATATTGTAGAAAATTTATTCACGATGTTTAAATTTCATAGATAATTGATCCACAAAATCTAAAAATCATGGATAATTTATTTATGATGCCAAAATTTTTTAGATAAATTATCCACAATGCCCAAAAATCATAGATAATTTATCAACGATGCCTAAAAATCATAGATAAATTATCCACGATGTCAACATATCATAGATAATTTATCCACTATGTCTAGATATCATATATAATATATCCAAAATGTGTAAATATCATAGATAATTTATCCTAGATAATTTATCCACGACGTCTAAATATCAAAGATAATTTATCCACGATACTCAAATTTTGTAGAAAGTTTATTCACGATGTTTAAATTTCATAGATAATTCATCCACAATATCTAAAAATCATGGATAATTTATTTAAGATGTTAAAATATTATAGATCAATTATCCACGATGCCTAAAAATCATAGATAATTTATCAACGATGTCTAAAAATCATGGATAAATTATCCACGATGTCAACATATCCTAGATAATTTATCCACTATGTCTAGATATCATATATAATATATCCACAATGTGTAAATATCATAGATAAATTATCCACGATGTCTACATATCATAGATAATATATCCGCAGTGTCTAAATATCATAGATAATTTCTCCACGACGTCTAAATATCAAAGATAATTTATCCACGATACTCAAATATTGTAGAAAGTTTATTCACGATGTTTAAATTCCATAGATAATTCATCCACAATATCTAAAAATCATGGATAATTTATTAAAGATGTTAAAATATTATAGATAAATTATCCACGACGCCTAAAAATCATAGATAATTTATCAACGATGTCTAAAAATCATAGATAAATTATCCACGATGTCAACATATCAGAGAAAATTTATCCACTATGTCTAGATATCATATATAATATATCCACAATGTGTAAATATCATAGATAAATTATCCACGATGTCTACATATCATAGATAATATATCCGCAGTGTCTAAATATCATAGATAATTTCTCCACGACGTCTAAATATCAAAGATAATTTATCCACGATACTCAAATATTGTAGAAAATTTATTCACGATGTTTAAATTTCATAGATAATTGATCCACAAAATCTAAAAATCATGGATAATTTATTTATGATGCCAAAATTTTTTAGATAAATTATCCACAATGCCCAAAAATCATAGATAATTTATCAACGATGCCTAAAAATCATAGATAAATTATCCACGATGTCAACATATCATAGATAATTTATCCACTATGTCTAGATATCATATATAATATATCCAAAATGTGTAAATATCATAGATAATTTATCCTAGATAATTTATCCACGACGTCTAAATATCAAAGATAATTTATCCACGATACTCAAATTTTGTAGAAAGTTTATTCACGATGTTTAAATTTCATAGATAATTCATCCACAATATCTAAAAATCATGGATAATTTATTTAAGATGTTAAAATATTATAGATCAATTATCCACGATGCCTAAAAATCATAGATAATTTATCAACGATGTCTAAAAATCATGGATAAATTATCCACGATGTCAACATATCCTAGATAATTTATCCACTATGTCTAGATATCATATATAATATATCCACAATGTGTAAATATCATAGATAAATTATCCACGATGTCTACATATCATAGATAATATATCCGCAGTGTCTAAATATCATAGATAATTTCTCCACGACGTCTAAATATCAAAGATAATTTATCCACGATACTCAAATATTGTAGAAAGTTTATTCACGATGTTTAAATTCCATAGATAATTCATCCACAATATCTAAAAATCATGGATAATTTATTAAAGATGTTAAAATATTATAGATAAATTATCCACGACGCCTAAAAATCATAGATAATTTATCAACGATGTCTAAAAATCATAGATAAATTATCCACGATGTCAACATATCAGAGAAAATTTATCCACTATGTCTAGATATCATATATAATATATCCACAATGTTTAAATATCATAGACAATTTATCCTTGATGTCTACATATTATAGATAATATATCCGCAGTGTCTAAATATCACAGATAATTGATCCACGACGTCTAAATATCAAAGATAATTTATCCACGATACTCAAATATTGTAGAAAGTTTATTCACGATGTTCAAATTTCATAGATAATTCATCCACAATATCTAAAAATCACAGATAATTTATCGATGAAGTCCAAATATCATAGATAAATTATCCACGATGCCTAAAAATCATAGATAATTTATCTATGAAGTCTAAATATCATAGATAATTTATCCACGATGTCTTAATATCATAGATAGTTTATCAACGATGTCTAAAAATCATAGATAAATTATCCACGATGTCAACATATCATAGATAATTTATCCACGATGTCTAAATGTCATATATAATATATCAACAATGTTTAAATATCATAGATAATTTATCCACGATGTCTAAATAGCATAGATAATTTATCAACGATGTCTAAAAATCATAGATAAATTATCCACGATGGCAACATATCATAGATAATTTATCCACGATGTCAAAATATCAAAGATAATTTATCCACGATACTCAAATATTGTAGAAAGTTTATTCACGATGTTTAAATATCATAGATAATTTATCCACACTGTTTAAATATCATAGATAATTCGTCCACAATATCTAAAATCATGGATAATTTATCCACAATGTCTAAATATCATAGATAATTTATTTAAGATGGCAAAATATCATAGATAAATTATCCACGATGCCTAAAAATCGTAGATAATTTATCTATAATGTCTAAATATCATAGATAATTTATCCACGATGTCTTAATATCATAGATAATTTATCAGCGATGTCTAAAAATCATAGATAAATTATCCACGATGTCAACATATCATAGATAATTTATCCACGATGTCTAAATGTCATATATAATATATCAACAATTTTTAAATATCATAGATAATTTATCCACGATGTCTAAATAGCATAGATAATTTATCAACGATGTCTAAAAATCATAGATAAATTATGCACGATGGGAACATATCATAGATAATTTATCCACGATGTCTAAATATCAAAGATAATTTATCCACGATACTCAAATATTGTAGAAAGTTTATTCACGATGTTTAAATATCATAGATAATTTATCCACACTGTTTAAATATCATAGATAATTCGTCCACAATATCTAAAAATTATGGATAATTTATCCACAATGTCTAAATATCATAGATAATTTATTTAAGATGTCAAAATATCATAGATAAATTATCCACGATGTCTAAATATCATATATAATATATCAACAATGTTTAAATAACTTAGATAATTTATCCACGATGTCTACATATCGTAGATAATATATCCGCAGCGTCTAAATATCATAGATAATTTATTCACTATGTCTAAATATTATAGATAATTTATTCAGAATGTCTAAATATTATAGATAATTTATTCACAATGTCATAGTTAATTTGTTCACAATGTCTACATATATTAGATAATTTATTGGCAATGTCTAATTATCATAGATAATTTATCCCCAATGTCTAAATATCACCATGTCTAAATATCATAGAAAATTTATCCACTATGTTTAAATATCACAGATAATTTATTCACGATGTCTAAAAATCTAGACAATTTAGCCACAATGCCTAAATCTAATAGATAAATTATCCACAGTGCCACTCACGATGTCGAAATATCATAGATAACATACACAGGATGTCTAAATATCAAAGATAATTTATCCACAATGTCAAAATGTCATAGATAAGTTATTCGCGAAGTCTAGCTATAATAGATAATTTATTTACGATATCTAATTATCATAGATAATCTATCCACGATGTCTAAATATATAATTTATCTATGATGTCTTAATATCATAGATAATTTATCCACGATGGCTAAGTATCATAGATAACATATGTATGTATGTACGATGTCTAAATATCATAGTTTATTCGAGTCGTCTAAACTTCATAGATAATTTATCCACGATGTCTGAATGTCATAGATCATTTGTCCACGCTGGTCAAATATTGCAGGCAATTTATCCATCATGCCCTAATATTGTAGATTATTTTTTCACCATGTTTAGACATCATCTATGATATTTAGATACCATAGATAATTTATCCACCGTGTCTAAATATCATAGATAATTTATCCACGATGTCTAAATATCATATATAAAATATCCACCATATTTAAATAACATAGATAATTTATCCACAATGTCTAAATATCAAAGATAGATGATTATCCAGATGCTCAAATATTATACATAATTTATCCGGTATTTCAAATGATTTTCAAATTTAAAAATTAAAAAAATCTCTAATAAAACATGCCCAGATAGTGTCACGTTTTTCAATAATTTTTTTAAGAAGAAAAAACCCCATATTACAAAATATTTGTACAAGAAAAATCTCTTTAAGTTGACACTAAAAAGCCCTTAAATCAATCAGACAACAAATCAATTAACAATCAATAACAACATAAACTACAGATAATTGTTTTACAACAACAATTCAGGTGTTGTTTGCTGTTCAAAGATGTCAAATCGTTTCGTTTCGATTTTTTTAACTGGCATTTCCTCACCACACATCAAGCGAAAAAAGAAGAAGAAGAAGGAAAAAATGACGGCCGATCAATGTATTACATGCAGCAATTGGTAAGAGTATTACATGACAATAACAGCTTAAAACAACAATAACAGCATACATACTAAGTAGAGATCAAGCAAATGGGCAGACAATTGGATGTGTTTTTCGTCCGACTGCTATGGGTTTCCCGATAACGTTGTATTTGTTTCTTATTATGAAAGTTTCTATTGTCTCCAAAAAATGTGTGTTTAAAGATTGATTGATGGATGGTTGTATAGGGCTTGAAAGTGTTCGTTTTCTTTAATAAGCTATGAGAGATGTGGTGTTGCGGGAGTTGTTGGCTGTTGACAAAATGAGCCATGTCTTCCAAACGTGTTACAAAATAAATAAATAAAAAATAAATGGTACTGTCGGTAGATTACAAAAAAGTCAATAACCATGTTTTAAAGATTTGTTTTTCGAAATCGTTATTTTTTTCTTTCTCTTGTTAAAACAAAAGCTTAAGTCAATAAACAATTAGCCGTTAACAACATAAGTATGTGAGAAAAAATATTAATAGCCTGTTTCTCAAAGACGACTCGAATACAAATTCGTTCGAACTACTACCAAACTCGTGTTGTTGTAGGAAATTTTTGTTTGATTGAAAACAAAAATGAATCCAATATTTTTCAAAAAACGGAAGTTTAGTCGTAGTTCGAACGAATTTGTATTCGAATCCTCATAGAGAAACAGGCCATACATTTTTTTAATGTTTTCAACAACAAAATGTTTAAAGCTGAGCGCTACATCTCATGTTTTGTTTTATTTGTTTTCTATTCTATAGAAAAAATATGAATATTGAACGCATTTCACATACTTACATATTATTTGTTGTTATTTATTGTTAATAAAGACAATGCATAATTTGCTATTATTATTTGTTAAAATAATAGAGTATAACACCACATCCGGCCTATTATGATTTTATTCTGATGATCTGTGTTATGGTCAGTCACCGGATGTTCTGTAAATATTTTTTCTACAATTTCTATGCAACTCCACGAATATACGTTGAAATTACAAAGTCAGCTACATATTTAATTATGACTATACAAAATCACCACATTGAATATTTACCACCGAAATCACACATAGATGGCGTAGCATAAAACAGGTGGTCACTGTCTTTGCTAAGTCTCCTCAAGTGAGGGGTAAATAGGCAATTAGCAAAGACATCACCCCTTGTTTGGGAATAAGGAGAAATTTTTCGTTTCTCCGGTGGAGAAATATAACATTCACCACAAAAAATCTACAATGGAGAAATATGAAGTAATATTGGAGAGCTGTTTAAAGGGGTGTTATTTAAAGTCTACATAGTGGGAATAGTTTTTTGACTAATCTGGTCATAGCATAGACACATACCACAAAGTTAACACGCCGAAGATAGAAGAGAAGCTACCACAAAAAATAAACCGAAGCTTAATTTTAAGTAATCTTTATAGAGGAACCGAAAAATCTTTGTAGAGGAACAGGAGGGAGCAGTCTTTCTAGAGGAGCAGAAAAGAGTCTTTATAGACGACCGGAAGGATGTCTTTATAGACGACCGGAAGGGAGTCTTTATAGGCGACCGGAAGGGAGTCTTTATAGACGAGCATAAGGGAATCTTTACAGGCGAGCAGAAAGGAATCTTTAAAGACGAGCAGAATGGAGTCTTTATAGGCGAGCAGAAAGCAGTCTTTAAAGATGAACAGAAGGGACTCCTTAAGAAGGGAGTCTTTATAGGCGAACAGAAGGGAGTCTTTATAGACGAGCAGAAGGGAGTCTTTATAGACGACCGGAAGGGAATCTTTAAAGACGAGCAGAACGGAGTCTTTATAGACGAGTAGAATGGAGTCTTTATAGACGACCGGAAGGGAGTCTTTATAGACGAGTAGAAGGGAGTCTTTAAAGACGAGCAGAAAGCAGTCTTTAAAGACGAGCAGAAGGGAGTCTTTATAAGCGAGCAGAAAGCAGTCTTTAAAGATGAACAGAAAGGAGTCTTTATAGGCGAGCAGAAGGGAGTCTTTATAGACGAGCAGAAGGGAGTCTTTATTGGCGAGCAGAAGGGAGTATTTATAGGCGACCGGAAGGGAGTCTTTATAGACGAGCAGAAGGGATTCCTTAAGAAGGGAGTATTTTTTAAAGACGAGCAGAAGGGAGTCTTTATAGATGAGCAGAAGGGTGTCTTTATAGACGAGCAGAAGGGAGTCTTTATAGACGAGCAGAAGGGAATCGTTATAGACGAGCAGAAGGGAGTCTTTAAAGACGAGCAGAAGGGAGTCGTTATAGGGACCGGAAGGGAGTCTTTATAGACGACCAGAAGGGTGTCTTTATAGACGAGCAGAAGGGAGTCTTTATAGACGAGCAGAAGGGAATCGTTATAGACGAGCAGAAGGGAGTCTTTAAAGACGAGCAGAAGGGAGTCTTTAATGACGAGCAGAAGGGAGTCTTTAAAGACGAGCAGAAGGGAGTCTTTAATGACGAGCAGAAGGGAGTCTTTAAAGACGAGCAGAAGGGAGTCGTTAAGGACGAGCACAAGGAAGTCTTTAAAGACGAGCAGAAGGGAGTCTTTAAAGACGAGCAGAAGGGACTCTTTATAAGCGAGCAGAAGGGAGTATTTATAGATAACCAAAAGGAAGTCTTTACAGATGAGCAGAAGGGAGTCTTTAAAGGCGAGTAGAAGGGAGTCTTTAAAGACGAGCAGAAGAGAGTCTTCAAAGACGAGCAAAGGGAGTCTTTATAGACGACCTGAAGGGTGTCTTTAAATACGAGCAGAAGGGAGTCTTTCAAGACGAGCAGAAGGGAGTCTTTAAAGACGAGCAAATGGGACTCTTTATAGACGACCGGAAGGGAGTCTTTATAGACGACCGGAAGGGAGTCTTTATAGTCGACTAGAAGGGAGTCTTTATAGACGACTGGAAGGAAGTCTTTATAGACGACTAGAAGAGAGTCTTTATAGACGACTGGAAGGGAGTCTTTATAGACGACTAGAAGGGAGTCTTTATGGATGACTAGAAGGGAGTCTTTATAGACGACTAGAAGGGAGTCTTTATAGACGACTAGAAGGGAGTCTTTATAGACGACTAGAAGGGAGTCTTTATAGACGACTAGAAGGGAGTCTTTATAGACGACTAGAAGGGAGTCTTTATAGACGACTAGAAGGGAGTCTTTATAGACGACTAGAAGGGAGTCTTTATAGACGACTAGAAGGGAGTCTTTATAGATGACTAGAAGGGAGTCTTTATAGATGACTAGAAGGGAGTCTTTATAGACGACTAAAAGGGAGTCTTTATGGACGACTAGAAGGGAGTCTTTATAGACGACTAGAAGGGAGTCTTTATAGACGACTAGAAGGGAGTCTTTATAGATGACTAGAAGGGAGTCTTTATAGATGACTAGAAGGGAGTCTTTATAGACGACTAAAAGGGAGTCTTTATAGATGACTAAAAGGGAGTCTTTATAGACGACTAGAAGGGAGTCTTTATAGACGACTAGAAGGGAGTCTTTATAGACGACTAGAAGGGAGTCTTTATAGATGACTAGAAGGGAGTCTTTATAGATGACTAGAAGGGAGTCTTTATAGACGACTAAAAGGGAGTCTTTATAGATGACTAAAAGGGAGTCTTTATAGACGACTAGAAGGGAGTCTTTATAGACGACTAGAAGGGAGTCTTTATGGACGACGAGTAGAAGAGACTCTTTATAGACGAGCAGAAGGAGATATTTATAGACTAGCAGAAGGAGTCTTTATAGACAAGCAGAACGGAGTATTTATAGACAAGAAGAAGTGAGTCTTTATAGAAGAGCAGAAGTCTTTATGGACAAGCAGAAATAAGTCTTTATAGACAAGCAGAAGGTAGTCTGTTTAGACGACCAGAAGGGAGTCTTTATTTATAGACGACCAGACTCCTCTATAGACTCCCTCCTTTATGAACCAACAGAAAGGAGTCTTTACAGACGAGAAGAATGAAGGTCTTTACAGACGGTCAGAAGGGATCTTTCTAGACGACTAAAGGGCTTCTTTTATATACACCCGAGAGGGGAGTCTCTATAGACGAGCAGAAGGGAATCATTATAGACGAGCAGAAATGAGTCTTTATAGACGACGGGAGGGTGTCTTTACGGCGACTGGAAGGCAGTCTTTATGGACGAGCAGAAGGAAGACTTTATAGGCGAGGAGGAGGGCGTTTTATAGCTAAGCAGAAGGGAGTTTTTATAGACGAGCAGAAGGAAGTCTTTATGAATGAACAAATAGAATAGCAGAATAGCAGAAGGGATCTTTATAGAGGAGCAGAAGGGAGTCTTTATGGACCAGCATAATTGAGTCTTTATAGACGAACCAAAGGTAGCCTTTATAGGCGAGCAGAAGGAGGTATTTATAGACAAGAAGAAGTCTTTATAGAATTCCTTTTTTTAGACGACCAGAAGGGAGTCTTTATTTATAGTCGACCAGACTCCTCTATAGACTCCCTTCTTTATGGACCAGCAGAAAGGACTCTTTATGGACGAGTAGAATGGAGGTCTTTACAGACGGCCAAAATGGGATCTTTCTAGACGACTAAAAGACTTCCTTTATAAACACCCGAGAGGGGGGTCTCTATAGACGAGAAGGGAGTCTCTATAAACGAACATAAGGTAGTCTTTTGTAGTAGGCAGTCTACGAAGGGAGTCTTTGTATACAAGGAGAACGAATTCGTTATAGGCGACCAGAAGAAAGTCGTTTTTGACGAACAAAAGCGATTTTTTTATAAACGACTAGAGAACAAAAGGGAGTCTTTTTAGACGGGCAGAAGCTCCCGACGAGGGAACCTTTATAGACGAACGGAATTTTTACAATCGACCAAAACGAAATCTTTATAAAGAGGTCAAGGAGTGAGCCCTTATAGACGACCAGAATGGATTCTTTATAGACAACCAGGACATCGAACATCTCTATAACATACCATCTGGGGATGAAGATTTACAACGTTATAGAGAAACTTTCTATTTAAAGTCTTTATTTTTTTTTTTATTTTTTTTTTTTTTTTTTGAGAATTATGGCCTGTTTCTCTAAGACGATTCGAAATCAAATTCGTTCGAACTACAACAAAACTCCAGTTTCAAGACTGATGAAAATCAAAATAGTTTTGATTTCAAAATTAACCCCCATCAGTCTGGGTGAATTGTGTTTATTTTCAAATTGTCAGTATACAGTTTTCAAAAACAAATAATAATGTTTGTGAAGGAACAAAGACAAATTAATGTAAATTCATTTCATCCGTAGGATTGGAAATTTTATAAGAAACATATAATGTAAATTTGTTTTGGTTGTCAAATTTTTTTCTTTGCCCCTACAAAGCCTTGAGGCGCTGGGGCTACAATTAATTTAGAAATGCTTAAATAAATGAAATGATGATAAAAAAAATTAAAAATTAATTCATTTTTGGAGGAAAATTTCAAGATTTCGAGAATTGACTGAAGGCTTTGTTATGTACACTAGGGTTATGATTTTTTGACATTTTTCCTCAAAAATGATTTCCTGTAGCAGGGATGAATGAACTTTTGCCTATTAATCACTATGCTATCGTTTATTCCATTGAAATATAAAAAAAGTTCACGCACAAATCGATTTTAAAAAAATAATTTTTTGGAAAAATATATGAAATGAAAAAAAAAATTTTTTTCAAAAATTATTTTTTGTTGCACGAATGAATAAATATAACCCTACTAATAACTATAATAACGTTTATTTCATTCAAATATTAAAAAAGTCGCGAAAACAGTCACTTTGAAAAAATTTTAAATTTTTTGTTTCTTGTTAAAAAGTTATATTTTTTAATAAAAGCGTTTACGACATTTTTGAGATTCTCAGAATTGAAGAAAAATAGTGAGAAATAAATTTTATGTCATTTTAATTATCTCATGTGGCTCTAAAGTTTATTTTCAATTATATACATATCTGTTTTCAGTGACTTCAAAAAAATTTTGATAAATTCAAATTTTAAAATCATTTTGTGCGTGAGGTTTTTTCACCGAATCACCTTATAATTAAGATTTTATGTAATCTTATGGCAAAACTCATCACGCTATGATACAGGGATATGAGGTTGCAAAAAAGTCATAACCCTAATGTACACACATACAAAAAGGGTTCATCGGCCCGACACCATGACTGATAGGTGAGTAGAGGCCTTCACAGCGATTTGAAGGAGTATTAGTTCGTCTTTTTAGAAAACCATGGCATGTCTGTCGGCTCAACCCCCTTGACTTATTTAGAGCCTGTGGAAGTTCCTAAAAACGATTGTCCCTCTGCTTTACCCTTGCGTTTCGGATTTGAGTCGTGCTAAGAAGCGTAACCCTTCGTCAATTGATTTCCTTTATGGATGTCATTTGGTTTAGGTTTTTTAGGTTCTTTAGCCTTCTTTAGTCCTTTCTGCGTTGGGTGCGGCTTCGGAAGAGAATTTGACTTCACCACCTTGCTTGAGATAGTGGGTTTTCGTTTTCTTCACTTTCTTGCGCGTCGCCTTAGCTTATTTAGAAGCTTTGGCTACAGCAGCTACAGGGTCTAAGGAAAAAATCGTATCCAGCTGAAGCATGCGTCAAGATAAGGGTGTAAGTTCTGCTTGAAAAAATTTGCTATGAATATCCACGCTTATTGGTCAGGGGATGAAAAAATTCAACGCTTATTGGTCAGCGGTTAGGGTAAGTTCTTTTAAATTTTCTCATGTACCTGAGTTTAAAGATAAATACCTTCTTCCCAGAATCCAATTTACGATTTCGTCCCACGAATTTGCGAAGATCATTACCTCACCTTTGTAGCACTTTTTATCTTAAACTTCTTACGCAGATCTGTCCTTAGAGTCACTGACTATTGTTGACATCTTCTTGAATTCTCCTGGAATCTGAAGTTTCTTATCGGCATGTGCCGATATAGGACCAGCTGAAACCAGAATTGCTGCCACTTGAGCTCCTATATCCATATCCCTTCTTCTATGTTACAGCCTTACTGTAGACTTGGACGGGAAAACCGTGGTGTCCAGTTGGTCGTCGCTCAAAGTTAGTTTGAGTAACATGTCATACGGGGGTATATCCTGGTTCTACTCTTCTGAAACAAGTATTTCCAGTTGGTCGTGGAGTTCTCTACTTTGTTGTTCTAAACTATCGCCTATAGTCTTAAGAGTCCCGTGTAGAATGTAGGTGCTAGCAGCAATATAAATGCATCTTACCAATCAAAATCTAACCGAATTATTGCTGAATCTTTACATACCTAAAAAGAAAAAAAAAACAATACATTATTAAAATGAACAAACTAATTAATTAAAAACAAGTTCAAGTTTTAATATTAAAATCTATGTATTTTATGTGACATATGCACATTTCATTTTCTGATAAGAATTCTATTCAAAAATGTCTTAAAATGCAGCTTTGTTTTACATTTTCCAATCAAGCAACACTTTGAAAAGAATAAAAAAAGATAATAAAGACATGGAGAAGATGCTGATGACAATGAAGCTCATAAATCTAATTAAAAAAAGATAACACACAAAACCCATGACACACTAATACATTTCCATAGAGGTTTTTTTATTACAACGAGCAAAGACAAGATCATCATCAGGTCGGTCGTAAAACATAAAAGAAAAGCTACATTAATTGGTTTGATGCCAGCGTATAATATGACCGCCTGGCATTAGCCTAGAAACAAAGGATTAAATTACATTCAAATTTGTGTAATTTTATGTAAACTAAATCAATGTATCAAATTAGGGAGGCGGGTTTAGAGATTAAAATTAGTTAACATTGACAAAAAATTAAAGGAAAAAATTTAATTGAAAAAACCTTAAATCAGGGGCACCTGTTGTGAAAAAATTTGTGAGAGTTGGTCGAAGTTGTGGACCTAAAAAGGGCATAAAACCCTTGTTACAAACCCTTGGTACAAAATGACTCTCTCTACGTTTAAGATTTCTTTCACTGCGTTAACAACAGAAGGATGTGGTGGTATTTTTCCTTGTGACCATTTCACTTTTATGTTTTTTTTTTGCAATTCGTTCTGCTAGTAATAACTCTAAATTTGTTGTGGCCTTACAATGGAGGCATGGTGGATGGTGGTCAGTTCTGCCATTGAAATATATTTTTTTATTATTATTTGTTAATATTTGTATGCATTTTTTTCTTTTCTTTCAAAATTCTTTTGTTTTTTTTTTCTAAGAGCATACACTAGCATTTTTATGACTTTCTTCAATGAAGGTTAGTTAAGGATGTTTGTTATGGTTGGATAAGAAAACAAAACACAGTGGGACAAACATAAACAACAAAAGTTTTGATTATAAATAACAAAATAAAAAATTATATTTTTCTCTTTAAAGTTGGGCTCATATTCTGAGATTAAGCTCTCAGTGATTGCAACTATATAGAAGGACAAGTATATTTCCGACTCCGTATTGTGTTGTGTGCTACAAAGAATATGATTGTAGCAACTATAGTTTTGTATAAAAATATGTTACTGTGGTAATAGGTTTTTTCTGAGTCACTTAGTTTTTCGCATTTGAGTCTTTGTTTTTCAATTAAATATCACTACTAGAGTTGTTCTGCTGCCCCAACAAAAATCACAATCTGCCTCTTAATGTGGCCTTCCTGGTCCATTGCAAAAAATCCTTCGATAAACTCAGTACAAAATTCATTAAAATATTTTTCAAACATTATTTAGCTTTCAAAAATACCAAACTTCAGATTCAGATTTGTACCCAATTCAACTTCATGCCCACTGTGCTGCACATATTTTTTTTTTTCGTTTCGTTCCTCTGCAAAGAATCGGTGTCTTCCTTTTCTGTGGTTTTCTAGTATCGCTCTTAACCAAACAGGTTCCACCTCCTTTGAGATGGTGCTGGTGGTGGTGCATGCAACGTGCAGAAAAAAAAAACACAACAGCAACTTCATTTCAAAACTAAAACACAGATGGACACAGCCACATACACACAAGCAGCAGAAAGATCTAAGAAAACCTTGAAAAAGTATAAACGTTAAGAAAGAATAAAAGAAAAAAAAAAACGAAACGACAATAAAACTAAATAAGAAAATAAATGCAGCTACAACAACAACAAAGTCAACGGCAATATCAGTGGCGGCATCGCCAGCAACAACGGATCCCAGAAACTATTACAAAGCCATGCAGAGACACACGTACACACCATAAAATTCCTGTCTATAACTATCTTTAAAAGCAACTTAGAAACTCGTAAAACTGATAGGTAGTAGCTGCAATAGGCAGGCATCACATACTAAAACTATGTTGCCCTAGGATAGCAGTTGCATACAAAGACAGCACACACAAACACAGACGACGAATGACGAAGGGGAAGGATTCCCCTTGAGAGTGTGCGACACATAAAGCATAATTGGCTTAAAATGAGATGAGGCAAGATAAGTAGGAAGCGTCAATGTAGTGCAGAGAAATTGGCAACAATATGTTATTTTATTAACAGGAAGTATGCACTGAGAATGTAATTAAATTCCGCTCCCTTAAGTATGCAATGAAATAAGGTTTAATGTACATGTTAAAAGTATGCAGTGGAAAATGAAAGAGGGGAATTCTGTAGGCACCTAAGTTTCCCCTAAATATAAAATATCTTTTTAAATATATGCCAATGACAGAATTGTCCTTTAAGTCAACAAGTCTAATATAGAATAAGATGATAATAATGTGTTATTTTATTAACAGGAAGTATGCATTGAAAAAACTTAAATACAACTCCCTCAGGTATGCAATGGAATATGATTCAATGTACATCAAAATAGTATGCAATGGAAAGGAATGAGAGGAATACATAGAAGTACATAATATGGATTTAATTAAAAATACTAAAACATGACAGACACTCTAAGTAAATAAACCCGTTAGAATTTATATATTATCATTTACATATGTGCATACATAAAAATTAAAATAATGAGCACAGGAAGTATATAATAAGTTACACGAATATTTGAATTAATTTATTTCCAGGATATAGGTTCTGAGAATGAAAGTAAATTCAACCTCCCTAATGTGAAGAGAGAAACAACGGCACATGCTTAAGCCTTAATCTAATAGGTACAACTATTTTTCAATTTTTCTAAGTTCCAATTTAACTGGTTAATTAATTTAACTGGTTAGTAAATTTAAATGAATTTCTCTTCTTCTTCTTTATTTGCCTATTCGTTTTACGAATTTATGGTGATCAATGCAGTTACATAAAATGTATTACAGTATATTCGGTATATATATGTGTTTATAAGTTGTTGATTATTTCAGCAAAAGATTGTCGATTTCTGCACTCGCTGAGTAGAGTTGCAACATCATTTATACCGGCCCATTCCTGAATATTGTTTATCCAAGACTTCTCTTTTCTTCCCCTGGACTGAATTTCTAGTTATTTCAAAATTCTAACGTAAATTTTAATTAAGATGTTACTTTATTTGAATCAGTTTTACAACAACAACTACTGTATATAATTTCTTTTTAGCAGTCATGAAATAAAAGCTTAGTCTCAATTCCCTTTGTTTATTTTGCTATTGTTTTTATTGTACTCTCCCATATTAGTTTTGACCTTTCGGGTCCAGCTTAATTATTTTTCTACAGTATGACGTCATTCATTATTACTTGAACATTGTAGAACATTCTAGATTGAGGATCCTAGAATAGTCTATCCTTCAGCGAGGGATTATAAATACATGAAAATTTCAGGTGGATGAGTGGGTTATCCGCTAAGTAAAGCAAAGTGCACGTAAACCAAGTTAAGTCTTGTACAGACGTAACGTTAATAAATGATTGTAAGTAACGGGGCTTACCATAACTTTTTTGTTTAGAAAACCTTGTAAGTTTTAGAAATCAATTATTCCACCAAATCCTAGGATTTTTTTATAATTGTCAATCCCGTACTTATTGTTTGTCTTCAAATGGTTTTACCCGGATCCTACCTAATAATTAATATAACGCCATCTATATTTCAAAGTCAATATCATCAGTCAATTTGTTTGAGAATTGTAAATTTATTTAGCATGCTTTTAGGTGGAATATTTAAATAAAACTGTAGGATAGGCACATAGGGTTTCGGATAGAGACAAAGTCTGAAGCAATAACTACAATGAAAACGCCGAATTTAATACCCTATGCTTAAATAGAATCAATACTTCCATACCTTTACATTCAGGAAGCGCCACCTGCTGGATAAAGCATCAACTGGTATTTTATTCCCTATGTGGATATTCCAGAAAATATATTTACCAACCTCCTCTTGCTCTTGTAAGAGATGTTGTATGGCATGTCAGATCATAAAAATCTTAATGTCCATGGTGCTATCTTGAGAATGAATTGGAAAAAATATATGTAGCTCAGATTCGGTTCCTAGGTTCCTTTCGCGGGCTGTGGTTTTCTATATATTTTATTACCTTCACATGAATTTCATGAGTAAATATTTGTTTATTATTCTTTCCTCAATATTTATCTCAAAACATTCCTAAGGAGAACACTTATAAATTCGATTAGATATTGTTGACAGTATGAGTACCGAGTTCTAGGGTTCCATACGGGAAATATAATCTTTTCCAATCACATGGCGGTCTCTGAAACTCACTGACGTTTCTGCAAACTGCAAAATTACAAAGTTTTCTTCCTCAAAATGTTAAAGTTTGTTAAAGATTTTGATATAACCGTTTAGTTCCCGATAAGGTTTTGGGGTTCACTTAGCTCAGATTCACTTTGGAACTTCAGTGTCATCTATCCTTAAAGATAAACGTTGTATCCATATCATTGTAGAGTGGTGAGAGTCTACGCTATTTCAGTACTTGCCTTTATTTGAAGTAGAAGACGTATCCCCTTTTTAAATTCATTTGGATATGCTTTCCAAAGCTGTTCTTTGAAGTATACTTGATCGCATCATAGAAATATACATAAATATATCCAATGTCAATAATTGCTTCCTCCAGAGGCCTTCAATTCTATAAAAGCCTCCTCTGCAACTCTTCTATTATTACTTCTACTCTATAGACACCTCCTCTGAAAGAAACTTTGATTTTGGAAAAAAATGTTGGGACTTGCAAAACAAACTTAAGTTCGGGTTTCCGCTTGGCAAATGTTCTTTTCTAAGCAAATATGAAAATGAACGATGTCTCCGGTGACAGACTTAATGATATTGTGTTCTCATCTCAGGATTCTAATTCAATAGTTGTCACATGCTCTTCTTTTAACAACTCTTCAAAATATTTATTCAAATCTGGGAATCTTGAAATGAAGTAATTCCTCTAACAAATCAGGAAATTTACAGATTTTGAACTGTTTTTGATTAGATGCGGTGTTCCACTTAGCACATGCTCATTTTTTTATACTACAGTGCCATCTGTTGTTGAAGATAAACTATACTCCCCCATTTAAAGTGGTGCGTGTCTATACTAATTGTGGTTATTGCTTTAAATAGGTGATAATGAAGGATTAGCCCAGATGGGCATTGCTTTAAGTAGGTGATAATGGAGGAAAAAGGCCAGATTAACAAACGGAATATGTACTCAAAACTAAGACTTTCATCTATTTCTGCAAGATGTCACATTAGAAGGTGAAGTGTCAGAGAATTTAAACAACAGTCGCTTTATTTTAGACTAAATCGATACCAAAAGGAGTGAAAGTAATAAAAAAGATATGTTCCTCGTTGCCGGAAAAACGTTTGTAGAAATTTTCTTCGATTTCAAGCAACACATTTTTTTATTAATTTTAGATTTGTACACCTATTTGACTATGTATAATACGT
Organism: Musca autumnalis; assembly: GCF_047663935.1. NCBI lineage: Eukaryota > Metazoa > Arthropoda > Insecta > Diptera > Muscidae > Musca > Musca autumnalis. The sequence continues at coordinate 198,616,748 of NW_027411866.1, read as the reverse complement.
TTTTACGAATGTGCTTGTCACATACGCCACAATTTTAGACATTTTATCTCTCTCATCTTCCGAAAAACTAAACTATTTTTCATCATACCCGTAAAATTTATTTCTAGGCAATTTGCCATTTTTTTTTTTTGGAAAGTTTGACAGTTTTTAGCCTAAACGTACTCAGGACAGTTTGTCATACGACCATGTGTTGTGTTGTTTACAGTGTCGTGAGGGTCACCCAATTTTTGCCAGAAAAAATTAAGCCGTGCGTGAACGGATAATGCAAGATTATGTTACATACTGTGATATAGAGGCATTATTGGGTACTTCTTTCAACAACTAACATTTGATATTGCATGAACAACTGGCCGCAAAAATGGATTTTCCTCATTAGATCCAGCATAATTGGACAATCGCTCAAAAAAAAGACTCTTGTGGATTGGTGCAAAAATATTAAATAAAAAGCGATCGCGTTGCATCAAACGACATTTATAAGATCGTCACATACGACGAGTCTTGGATATATGCTTAGGAGCCCGAATCAAAACAGGAATCGACCCTTGGGTCTTCGAAAGTGATCCAAATTTAACTAAAATTGTTCATGTAAGAAGCACTTTGAAGTTTCTTCGGTAAAACTTACCGTGTGACGACTATACGGCTTTAGAAATGTAGGACGGTTAATTCTTAGTGATACAATACAATGTGTTTGTCGTACAAGAGAAGACAAATCGTTCTGCAACATGACAATGGGAGCTCTCACACATCGATGTAAACCAGCGCCTGTTTGACCGGACAAAACGTGGAATTGATTGGTCATCCACAGAACAGCCCTTACTGGGGATCCAATGACTTCATTTGATCCCAGCACATAAAGAAAAAAGTCATGGTCAACGATTTTCGTCGCCAGAAGATGCTGTAAAAGTGTTCAAAAACCATATTATGGAGGTGTCTCAATCTGAGTGGATAAACTGCTTCAACAATTGGTTTGAGCGCATGAAAAATTTTATAAATCAGGCTGGAGACTACTTAGGAAAACAATAAAACTAGTTTTGATGGTAAATATTCAATTAACTGACATAATTTCGCATATGTATTTATCTAATGAAGTGCGATACATATACTAGTTACCAAGCTTTACCTTCGTCTGCCACAAAAACATCCTAATTCGCCTGAAGATCGGCTTAACCACCCGTGAAACGTAGCGTAATGGTTGGATGCGTGGGACTTCGGTAGACTCCTAATTTTTCAATGTATATCCAAGGTCTAACAGCTCAACTCGAAAGAGAATTAATTAAATAATAGTGATATTTGGATATACATTGAAAAATTAGGAGTCTACCGAAGTCCCACGCATCCAACCATTACGCTACGTTTCACGGGTGGTTCGCCTTAATAAGGCAAAAATAAAAAATAATTTCAGCATGAGCCAGGCTGGGATTCGAACCTGGTAGAGTTGGGTCATCTAGTTCCTAGTTCCTGGTACTAGTTCCAAAGCGTATGAGTAACATCATTAAATATAACGTGTGATAGTAAGTATACGCAGTTTGTTCAAAGAAAAAAGGTGGACCATTGGAACTGCGAAGTGAACGAGATAGTTCCATATAGTTCCTTTGGCACAACTCTAGAACCTGGGTCTCCGACAACTGAGTGTCAAGGTTGCCGGCGTCTTAGCGTTTTGAGCCACCATCAACTTGTCAAAACGTAGTAGACAATAATTGATGAACAAAAACAAATCTTCTGATAAAGAGGAGCAATTACTAATGACGTAGGAAAAAAACTTACCATAGTAAGCAGGTAAAATCGCGTTTTCATTGCTGGGTTATCGATGTCTAAGATGATAATCTTAATGACATTGTATTCTTAACTCAGGATCATAATTCAATAGTTGTTACTTTCTCAAGTAGATGGCGTTTAATGATTTATTTGAAGGTATCAGATTTGTTTACTCTTTAAAATATCTATCCAAATTTATTAATGTAAACTAATTCGTTTAACAAACCAGAAAATTGACATGAGAAACCGAACTTTATTAGACATGTAACTTTTGACACTACAGTGCCACCTATTATTGAAAATAAACTATACTTACATGTCTAAAATGGTGAAAGTCTATACTAATTCAATGTGGTCATTGTTCTAAGTAGGTGATAATGACGGATTGGTCAATATTGGCAAAGGGAAATCGAAATCAAAAGTAGTAGGTTCTGATTCTCTGCAAGATGTGATATTAGAAGAGAAAATTTAAAACAACAAATGCTCCTATACTTCCAGGCCGCATCGATATCAAAGGGTTAAAGTAAGGTATACAAAGTCGTAGTCAACGATTTTCGTCGCCAAAAGATGTTGTAAAAGCGTTCAAAAACCATATTTTGGAGGTGCCTCAATCGGAGTGGATAAACTGCTTCAACAATTGGTGTGAGAGCATGAAAATGTGTATAAATGATGCTGGAGACTATCTGAAGAAAACAATAAAACATTTTTATCATGCAGCCCTCGTACAAACCTATTATGGCGACATGTTAACAAATGCAAAAATAAACGATATCTCAGGTGATAAATTTAATCACATTGTATTCTTATCTCAGGATCATAATTCAATAGTTGTTACTTTCACAAGTAGATGGCGTTTAACGATTTATTTATTTGAAGGTATCAGATTAATCTTTAAAATATCTATCCAAATTAATAATGTGAACCTCCTTTAACAAACCAGAAAATTGACATGAGAAACTCAATTTTATTAGACATGTTAGATTTGGCACTACAGTGCCACCTATTATTGAAAATATATTATCCTCCAATGTCTAAAATGGTGAAAGTCTATACTAATTCAATTGTGGTCATTGTTTTAAGTAGGTGATAATGACGGATTGTTCAATATTGGCAAAGGGAAGTCGAAATAAAAAGTAGTAGGTTCTGATTGTCTACAAGATATATTAGAAGAGGAAATTTAAAACAACAAATGCTCCTATACTTCCAGGCCGCATCGACAACAAAGGGTTAAAGTATGGAAGTAATACAAAAGGTATACAAAGTCGTAGTCAACGATTTTCGTCGCCAAAAGATGCTGTAAAAGCGTTCAAAAACCATATTTTGGAGGCGCCTCAATCGGAGTGGATAAACTGCTTCAACAATTGGTTTGAGCGCATGGAAAAATGTTTAAATCATGCTGGAGACTACTTAAGAAAACAATAAAGCTATTTTTTATGGTAGAGGATCTCTCAGGTGATAAATTTAATCACATTGTTTTATTGTCTAAGGATCATAATTCAACAGTTGTTACTTCCACAAGTAGATGCCGTTTAACGATTTATTTATTTGAAGGTATCAGATTTATCTTTAAAATATCTATCCAAATTAGTAATGTGAACCTCCTTTAACAAACCATAAAATTGACAAACTCAACTTTATTAGACATGTTAGTTTTGACACAACAGTGCCACCTATTATTGAAAATATATTATCCTCCAATGTCTAAAATGGTGAAAGTCTATACTAATTCAATTGTGGTCATTGTTTTAAGTAGGTGATAATGACGGATTGTTCAATATTGGCAAAGGGAAGTCGAAATAAAAAGTAGTAGGTTCTGATTGTCTACAAGATATATTAGAAGAGGAAATTTAAAACAACAAATGCTCCTATACTTCCAGGCCGCATCGACAACAAAGGGTTAAAGTATGGAAGTAATACAAAAGGTATACAAAGTCGTAGTCAACGATTTTCGTCGCCAAAAGATGCTGTAAAAGCGTTCAAAAACCATATTTTGGAGGCGCCTCAATCGGAGTGGATAAACTTCTTCAACAATTGGTTTGAGGGCATGAAAAAAATGTATAAATCATGCAGGAGACTACTAAGAAAACAATAAAACTATTTTTGATGGCAAATATTTGCGTTTTCATTACTGGGTCAGATAGTTATCGTGCAGACCTCGTACAAACCTAATATGGGGACATGCTAACAAATGCAAAAATGAACGATCTCTCAGGTGATAAATTTAATCACATTGTTTTCTTATCTCAGGATCATAATTCAATAGTTGTTACTTTCACAAGTAGATGGCGTTTAACGATTTATTTATTTTAAGGTATTAGATTTGTCTTTAAAATATCTATCCAAATTAGTAATGTGAACTTCCTTTAACAAACCATAAAATTGACAAACTCAACTTTATTAGACATGTTACTTTAGACACTACAGTGCCACCTATTATTGAAAATATATTATCCTCCAATGTCTAAAATGGTGAAAGTCTATACTAATTAATTGGGGGGTCATTGCTTTAAGTAGGTGATAATGACGGACTGGTGAATATTGGCAAAGGGCAATCGAAATCAAAACTAGTAGGTTCTGATTCTCTGCAAGATGTGATATTAGAAGAGGAAATTTAAAACAACAAAAGCTCCTCTATTTCCAGGCCACATCGACAACAGAGAGTTAAAGTAAGAAAGAAATACAAAAGGTACATTCTTCCTACTTTACTTTACAGCATTTTTATACCCTCAGCATTTATGCTAACGAGGGTATATACACTTTCATACGGGCAAAATGTGCCTCATCAAAATAATGGTTTAAGACCCCAAGTATGTTTGGACGAAATGTGTTTCAGACAATTTGACTGGCTGGAGCGCACAATAACTCTCGAACGGATTAACCGATTCGGTCCAAAATTTGGCCTTCGTAATATTTTGTCCAAACTTAGTTCGAAGATGGGTTATATCGGTCCACTCCTTCCGGTACCTCCCCCACAAAAGTTCGAAAATGTTCGGAAAATTTGTGCGCGCGATAACTCTTGAAGGAAATAACCGATTTGGTCCATACTTTGTACATCGTCCAATTTATACCAGACATAAATGAGGTTTCAATATGGACTCAATCGTTCCACCCCTTCGGGTACCACCCACACAAAATTTTGAAAAAGTTCAGTTTAGGATCTGTTCTCGAATCGCTTTGATTTTTGTTGTAACAACTTGTATTCACTACCCCCATACGACGGTACAAGTTTCATCAGGAGCAAGTCCATACTTCCTGAACAAATAGACTGCAAGGTGCAAAAAAAAACCCCTATGGCACCGTATGTAGTGGTTGGAGCGCAAGATAACTCTCGAACGGATCTGCCGATTCGATCCAAATTATGGCCTTCGTAATAATTTGGTTCAAACTTAGTTTACGTTGGAAGGTAAGCCATATCGGTCCACTCCTTCAGGTACCTCCACCACACAAGTTCAAAAATGTTCGGAAAAATTGTGCGGATGATAACTCTTGAAGGCAGTGACCGAATTGGTCCATATTTTACACATCCTAATATATCTACCAGATATAGATCAGGTTCGACTATGGACGATATTTGTCCACTCCTATGGGTACCTCCCACACAAAATTTCGGATAAATTCACTTTAAGACCTGCTCTCGAATCACTTTGATTTTTGTTGAAGCAACTTGCATTCGCTGCCTCAATTACGACAGTAAAAGTTTTTTTCCGGGGCAAGTCCATACTTCTTTAGAACACAGCCCGAACGGCGTAAAAACCCGCTGTGGCAACCTGTGTGTTGACTGTAGAGCTCGAACCGAATACAGTGTTCGTCCACACTTTGGATATCGTAATATTTGAATATTAGATGAAATTCGAAGGTGGTGCTTATAGGTCCACTCCTTGCGGTACCTCCCACACAAAGTTCGAAAATATTCGCTAAAATGGTATGCGCGATATCTCATAAACGTAGCAACAGATTTGGTCCAAAATTTGGATCTCTAAATATTTTGTCCAATAGGGCCCAAAATGTGAGCCCTATCGAACCAATCCTTGGGGTACCAATGTTCAAAATATTAGTGTGTTTAAGGGTCTGTTCGAGGATCCTTTGTAAATTTTTACCGAATGTTTTCCTAGTGGCCCTGTTTACAGCGATATTATGGCTTTCGTAGGCAAGTATGGTACAAAAGCCCTATCTATCTATTTCCCCCATAAATTTTTGAGCTTTAATCCAATTTTTGTCGGTTCATACGCCCAAAATTTTGAAAACCCCATAAATACATATGTTTTTTTGGGAAAAGGTGTTTCAATCCACACAGGCTAAGGGTATATCTCTGTCGGCAAAGCCGACTGATACTTTTTACTTGTTTTTTTTTTTTCTTATGTGATAGTTTTGGGTCGTTGAAAAGTTATCATTGATGATTTTCCATTAAAAGAGTAATTTTCATAGAAAATTGGGAAGAAATACAAACTTTCCTATCCAACCTACTGTACTATTATTAATAATAATAATAACATTTTACACTGTGAATTGACTTGTTTAAACCTTTGAGATAAATGTACTCTCCATGGAAGATATGTATGTACATTTCTAATAGATTTTCCCCACTTCATACCACTTTGGTATCCTTCCCTTGCATTTATATGCCTCTCTTTTCTTTCTCAATTAATAGTTGAACTAAAAGATGCATATTTATCACAATTTATGATGTTTTAAAGATATTAAAATTTGATACAATTTTTCTTCTTTATTTTCTTTTTGTCCCTCATTAAATGCAACACTAAAAAGGTTGGCTGGCTGGAAGGTTCGTTGGTTGGATGGTTGGGTATTAAATCAAAAGAGGTACATTAAACATACAATGATGAAGGTGGTGATAATGATACTGCTGAGGCTTAGCACACAGCCGGTAGGTTTCCCACAAAAGTGGTCATAGGTCAAGCCTACAACAATGGCTTAAAGGAAAAAAAAAATAAAATAAACTTTCATTGCATGACATTCATTAAATATTCAAATCGAAAAGATGATGATGATCAAGGCATCAATGATGACCTCGAAATAAAGAAAGAAAATAAAAACAACTTTTTGTTAAAGAAGCAGCAACAATGATGATTGAAAGAAAACATTTTGGAGTGAAAGAAAAAAAAGTAGTTTAGGAACCAAAATATGTTAATAAAATATCGCTTCTTCTTTGAAATTCCTCTTATTTGAGTTGAAGATGACTTGTAAAATGTTTTAATATTATTTTTTAAACAAAATTTGTGTAAATTTGTATTTTGATGAGAGGGGAAGTTTTGTTGTTGTCGATCAATAACTCTACCAATAACCAGAAAAAAACAACACGAAACGAAATACCGGCAACCAACAGGTGCATTATTAAAATGAATTTCTATGGAATTCCAATGTTGTGGCTGGTTGGTTGGTTGTTGGTTCGATGGATGGATGATGGGGTCTCTGCTTGGCTACTACTATGTTTTATAGCTATGAATGAATAATTTTTGTTTAGTTGTTATTGTTGCTGGCTGGAAACCTGTTTCATCCGAAATAAAAATGATTATAGCCAGATATGAATGTATGTTTGTTAGGTTATTTTGCTGCTACTGCTTTTATAATTTTTTTCTTTTGCTTTTTAGTTCAAAAGATGCACGAAATGTTACTCCATTGTACTGGGGGTACAGAATACATAGGTGCATACATTATTATTATTATTTCTTTATAATTTCGAGTCAGATTGCAAATTCATTTTAAATTGCTTAGATGTCATTAAATATTTCACAAATCTAAGCAGCAAATGTTTGCCTTAGAAGAAGCTGCAAAATATGAATAATTGCTTTTTAATGTCATCATTGTTTATTTTGGCATTTTTATAATGACCATAATTAATTGTTAAATGCAATATGTTTTTTTTTTCTAAATCGCTGTCATATATATGACATATATATGAGGTAATTTGCTAATTAATTGGACATATTATTTTATTATATCAATTGAAAAATCTGAAAAAATAAGATCAAGATTTTGTTATAACAAATCATACGGAGAGTAAAATTTGTTTCACTTTTCTAAATTACCTAAAATGTTTAGGTAAATATTGCCAGCCGAGAAAATTTGTTGCAACTTTTTTTTATTATTTTTATGTGTTTTTTTCAAAATAGTCAGGCTTAATCACATAGTCGTTGTTTTAATATTTTATTAAAACTAGTTTAATTTATTTTTAATTTATTACGATATTTAAAAGTGGTAAGGCAGGGAAGACTACTGTTTCGGATCTCGCCACAGATCCTCGACAGTTCCCTTGTTTTTCAGCAAGAAACTTTTCATACCCAAGTGTCGCTCAAATAGGTACGTGTCCAAAGAAACACTTTGATTGATAATTTCTTTGACACTACCTAAACCCGAACAACTTCACTTGCAAAGTGCAAAGGTAGTGCCAATAAATTCTCAATCAGAGTATCTTTTGGACCCGTATCTATTTGAGCGAGCAATTGACACTTATAAAGTATAAAAATTTTCTTTTAGTTTGGTTGCGGTTTTGTAGTTTGTCGGAGGTTAAAACATCAGGGGGATTATTCTGTATTGCGATGCGTTTGCGTTTGGTATTTTGTTAGCGCAAGATATTTGGGTTAGCGCACGATTTTGACATACGTTTTTTTATTACAGATTGCGGCGATGCCAGAAAGGAAAAAGAAACAAAAATAGTTGCGAAAGGACATACGAAAACGAATTAGAGACGCATTTAATTTCCTTACGCATCGCATTTTTCTTACGCATCGCAATAGAGAGTAACCCCCCTGGTCTCCAGCTTCACCCCAGTGAATGAAAGTCTCGCTGCAATTCGATTAAAAGCAAAATTCTTCAACATTAGCTTTATTTGCGCTCCTGGTCCCACTGAAGGTAAGGACGAACAGACCAAAGATATATTTTACGAACGCTTAGAAGAAACTTATGACCGTTGGCCTGCCCATGACATTCAAATTATACTCGGCGATTTTAATGCCAAAATTGGAAAGGAGAATATCTTTGGCCCAACAGTCGGGAAATTCAGTCTCCACAGCGAAACATCTGACAATGGTATGAGGCTGATAGACTTTGCAGCTGCAAGAAAGATGGTAGTTAGCAGTACCAGATTTAAGCATCTCGATATTCATAAGGGCAACTGGCTGTCGCCAGATCAAAGAACAAGAAATAAAATTGATCACGTTGTGATAAATGGAAAACATGCATCAAGCGTGTTGGATGCACGATCGTTTCGAGGTGCAAACATAGACTCGGACCACTACTCTGTTGCAGCAAAGGTTCGTACCAGATTAAACGTAGCAAACAAAGTGCGAACAGACACATCACGAAAGTTGGACATCGGTAAGCTGCAATCACAACAGATAGCCACAGCACATTCCACTCAACTGGCCCAACTGCTTAATCAAAGCACTCCTCGTCCCGATAACATATCAGGACAATGGCAAAACATTGCCCACTCAATGCAAACAGTCGCAAAATCAGTACTTGGATACCAGAGACCTCCACCAAGGAATTCATGGTATGACCAGGAGTGTCGTGCTGCTACCGAAGAGCAAAATGCGGTATATAGGGCTACTTTACAATCAGTAGCAACGCGTAGCGCACGAGAGAGGTATCGGGAGAAAAGGAGAGAGGAGAAACGTCTTTTCCGCAGGAAAAAGTGAGAGATGGAAAAGCGGGAGTGTGAACAAATTGAGATGTACAGAAGACAGAATGAAGTCCGAAAATTCTACCAAAGAGTGAAACATCAAACTGATGGCTTTGGAACTGGCACATCCTCCTGTAGAGACCAGCAAGGTAATCTGGTAACTGATACAGATAGTGTGCTAAGGATATGGAAAGAGCATTTTTCCAAACTGTTGGTATCCAAAAGCAGCGAAGTCGACGGTGATACCACAGATACAATCCCAGAAGATGGTATTGAATGCATTGATGCTCAAAATAAAAAAGAGGGTAAAGTAGTGAGAGAATCACAAGAAAGTTTGTATCAGCATTCAGTGGTTGCTAGACCTGTGACCAGTAAACATGTGGCGGGTGTGTGCGGTTTTGTTCAGTGTCCCCACTAAAATTATGCGTATATCCATGCACATGTTTACTTGTCGGCTGCTCAACGACGACTGATTGTTATTCTCACATACGTTAACGTATATGGATGATCTTGGCTGATTGAATGTATACCACCCGGCCAAGATGAGGTAAAGACAGCAATAGACCGGTTGAAGAATAATTAGGCAGCAGTAGCTGATGGCCTACCAGCCGAGCTGTTTAAAACCGCAGGCGACACGCGGATAAGGTGTATGCATCAGCTAGTTAGCTCCATCTGGCAGGAAGAACGCGTATCCGACGATTGGAACCTGAGCATCCTGTGTCCCGTCCATAAGAAAGAAGATAAGACTTTATGCTCCAACTACATTGGCATAAGTCTTCTCCCTATCGCCTACAAGATAGTGTCAGGGATATTGTGCGAACGACTAAAGCCCATGGTCAACGAAATAATTGGACCATACCAATGCGGCTTTAGACCTGGCAAGTCCACCACTGACCAGATATTTACCCTGCGGCAAATTCTGGAGAAGACCCAAGAGATGCAGATTGACACATACCACCTTTTTGTCGATTATAAAGCAGCCTTCGACAGACCGCCACGTTCAAAGGTATTCCAAGCCATGTCTGAATTTGGTATCCCCGCAAAGCTCATTCGGCTTTGTAATATGACTCTAACTGACACAAGATCTTCAGTTAAAATAGGAAAGAAACTCTCCGAAGAGTTCTGTACCAAAAGAGGTTTCAGGCAAGATGACAGTCTTTCGTGTGATCTTTTCAACATCCTACTAGAAAAGGTTTTACGAGAGGCAAACGTCAAAAGAAGTGGCACAATTTACACCAATAGCCACATGTTACATGCTTATGCTGATGATATAGACATCATGGAATGATCAGTAAAAGAAGTAACGGGTACCCCTTTATGAAGGTCGAAGGAGAATCTGTTAAAATGGGTCTGGCGGTAAACGGCGAGAAGACAAAACTGATGGTGTCGACGCGCAATGCTGGCGTAATCCCACGGCAGCGGTTTCTTACGTACCGGATTGACCCGAAACCGAAAGTGTTTCGGCCAGCGGCTGCCAACCCAGCATTATATGCTGCTACAACAACAACAACGCACAATGCGTCCATTGAGATCGGACCAACTGTTGAAGTTGGTTCCTATAATTTTGAGGTAGTAAAAGACTTTGTATACCTCGGCACCGCCGTAAACACAACAAACGAAATCGGTTGTGAAATAAAAAGAAGAATTATATTGGCCAACAGATGCTACTTTGGCTTAAGTAAGGACTTTAAAAACAAAGCCACAACTCGTCAAACAAAAATAACACTATACAAAACACTGATACTACCCGTGCTGATGTATGGTTCCGAAGCCTGGGTACTTGCGCAAGCAGATACGGCAGTGCTTAGCGTGTTTGAGAGAAAAATTCTTTGAAAGATCTACGGACCAATCTGCGTTGACGGTGAACATCGACGTCGTATGAACCACGAGCTGTATCTGCTATACAACGACATCAATATAATTAAACGTATCGAGATGCAGCGATTGCGTTGACTAGGCCATATCATGAGAATGAGCGATGATGAACCCGCTAAAAAGGCATATTAAATCGGGCCGCATTGCGGTGCACGCAGAATTGGCAGGCCAAAGAATAGATGGCGCATGCAAGTGGATGAAGAGATGACAAGGCGCGGTATTTCAAAAAGCGAAGCACGAAACAGAGAGAATTGGAGATCTTTTCTTAGTTCGGTCTATAGAACAAATGTTCTGTAATGGGCCAGCTAAGTAAGTCAGTAATTTGTGATTTATTTAATTCTTTTATATTTTTTGTTTATTTTTTTATTTTTATTTTTTTACTATTTCTTATTTATTACGTTTTATTAATTTTATAATTTTTATTATTGTTATTATTTGTTATGATTTTCATTCATAGACTGAGGATATATAACAGACAGATTGTATTGTTTTTTATTTTTATTTATTTATTTTTTTTTAAATTATATTATTCATTTTTCTTTTTATTTCTTTCAATTTTTAAACTGTATTTATTATACCCTCAGCATTTATGCTAACGAGGGTATATACACTTTCATACGGGCAAAATGTGCCTCATCGAAATAATGGTTTTAGACCCCAAGTATGTTTGGACGAAATGTGTTTCAGGCAATTTGGAGTCGATTGAGCAAGGTCCGTCCTTCTGTCTGTCTGGCTGGCTGGAGCGCACGATAACTCTCGAACGGATGAACCGATTCGGATAAAATTTTGGCGTTCGTAATATTTTGCCCAAACTTAGTTTAAGTTCGAAAATGGGCTATATCGGTCCACTCCTTCCGGTACCTCCCAAAAGTTCGAAATATTTCGGAAATTTTGTGCGCACGATAACTCTTGAAGGGAGTAACCGATTTGGTCCATACTTTGCCCATCGTGAAATGTGTACCAGACTTAGATAAGGTTTCAATATGGACTCAGTCGGTTCACTCCTTCGGGTACCTCCCACACAAAATTTCGGAGAAGTTCAGTTTAATGCCATCTCTCGAATCGGGTTGATTTTAGTTTTAGCAACTTGTATTCACTGCCCCCCATACGACGGTACAAGTTTCATTAGGGGCAAGTCCATACTTTCTGAGAAAATAGCATGAAAGTTGCAAAAAAACCCCTATGACACCGGGTTAGGTGGTTGGAGCGCAAGATAACTCTAGACCGGATCTGCCGATTCGGTCCAACATTTGGCCTTAGTAATATTTTGTCCAAACATAGTGTAAGTTCGAAGATAAGCCATATCGGTGTACTCCTTCAGGTACCTCCCCCACAAAAGTTTAAAAATGTTCGGAAAAATTGTTCGTACGGCAACTCTTGAAGGAAGTGGACGAATTGGTCCATACTTTACACATCCTAATATATCTACCAGATATAGATCAAGTTCGAATATGGACTATATTTGTCCACTCCATCCGGTACCTCCCACACAAAATTTCGGATAAGTTCACTTTAAGACCTGCTCTCGAATCACTTTGATTTTTGTTGAAGCGATTTGCATTCGCTACCTCCATTACGACGGTAAAAGTTTTTTCAGGAGCAGGTCCATATTTCTTGGGAAAACATCCCGAAAGGTGTAAAAAGCCCCATATCACCATATGTGGCTCTCGAACTGTTCTACCGATTTGGTGCAACATTTGGTCTTCCTCATATTTTATCCAAACTTAGTTTCATGGGGCAATTACCGGTCCCCAATTTCCGGTACTTATCCCCAATATTTAAAAAATGCCACTAAAATGTTAGGACTATATCACTTGAATGGTGCAACCAATTTGGTCCAAACTTTGGATCTCCTACTATGTTGTCATCATTTAGTTTAACTTCTAAAATGGCCCATATCGGTCCTCCCTAAGGGTACCTCTCCACAAAAGTTCAACATTTGTGTTAATTCCTAATCCACATTTTTGTCGGCAAGTTCAAATTTTGAAAAGTGCCACAAAATTCTGAGGAGACGCTAAATGCATTTTATCTGTCCGTAGATGAAGGTTTCAATTCACATTGGCTGAGGGTATACCTCTGTCGGCAAAGCCGACTGACACTTTTTTACTTGTTACATTTTTTATTTTATTCAATTTTGTATTGATTTCTTTTATTTTTAAATTTGAGGTTGAATATTTCTCTTCATATTTTTATAGTTCTGTTATTTTTTTATTTCTTTTATTTTTATTATTTTCTTATAAAAATAAGGTTTTTGTTACTGTTTTATTTTCTTATTTTTACAATTTTTTTTTATTTTATTAATTTTTTTATTCAATTTTGTATTGATTTTTATCATTATTAATTTTTATGTTTCATTTAATATTAATATTATTTTTTGAGGAATATTTTTTATTATTTTATCTTTTTATTTGTATTATTTTTTATTTGATTTATTTTTTATTTATTTTTAGTTTATTTAACAATGGTAAAGTCTGGTAGAATTTATAAGGCCCTAATACAACTTTTTTTTACATTTTTTATTTTATTCAAGTTTGTATTGATTTCTTTTATTTTTAAATTTGTAGTTATATTCTTTCATTTTTATTTAAATTTTGGGTCTATTTCTTTAATTTTATACCATAATTTTTTATTTTCTCATTATTATTTTTTCTGTGGAATAGTTTTTATGATTTATTTAATTCTTTTATATTTCATGCTTATTATTTTCTTATTTTTATATTGTTGATATATAACAGACAGATTGTGTTTTATTTGTTTCGAGAAACAAAATGTTATTAAAAGAGAGGATGAATATTTCTCTTCATATTTTTTAGTTCTTTTAATCGTATATTTAATTCTATTATTTTTATTATTTTCTTATAAAAATAAAATATTCGTTACTATTTTATTTTCTTATTTTAAATTTATTTATTCATTTTTTTTCTTTTATTCAATTTTGTATTGATTTTATTATTATTAATTTTTATGTTTTTATTATTAATTTAATATTAGTATTATTTTTTTGAGGAATATTTTATTTATTTATTTATTTATTTATTTATTTATTTATTTATTTATTTATTTATTTACTTATTTATTTATTTATTTATTTATTTATTTATTTATTTATTTATTTATTTATTTATTTATTTATTTATTTATTTATTTATTTATTTATTTATTTATTTATTTATTTATTTATTTATTTATTTATTTATTTTTTATATATTTTATTATTTATTTATTTATTTATTTTTATTTTTTATATTTATTTGTATTGTTTTTAATTTTTATGTTTTTATTATTCTTAATTTTAAAATTAATTTTAATATTAATTTTTTTGAGAAATATTTTTATGATTTTATTTAAATATAATGGACTTTTTATTTGTATTATTATTATTTTATATTTGCTTAATTCATTTTATTTTAACGTTTATTTATTATTTTTTATTATTCATTTCATTTATTAATTTCATCTTTATTAAATTCTGGGTTTATTTCTTTGTTATTATTTATTTTATTCTATTTTTTCGGTAAAATAATTTTTATGATTTTATTTAATTCTTTTATATTTGATGTTTATTATTTTTTATTTTTATTATTTTTGTCAGTCTTATTATTTTTTATTATTTGTCATTACTTTTAATTTTTATAAAATTTTATTATTTTTAATTTCGATTTTTTTATTTATTATTTTTTTATTTTTATTAAGTCGTGTTATTTTTTATTTTTTGTTATTTTTTAATGTTGGTTGTATATAATATTAGTATTATTTTTTTGAGGAATATTTTATTTATTTATTTATTTATTTATTTATTTATTTATTTATTTATTTATTTATTTATTTATTTATTTATTTATTTATTTATTTACTTATTTATTTATTTATTTATTTATTTATTTATTTATTTATTTATTTATTTATTTATTTATTTATTTATTTATTTATTTATTTATTTTTTATTTATTTATTTTTATTTAATAATAGTTATAAGCCCCTAATACAATTTTTTTATTTTATTTTTTATTCAATTTGGTATTGATTTCTTTTATTTTTAAATTTGTATTTATATTCTTTTATTTTTAATTTTTTATTTTTATTTTTTTATATTTATTTGTATTGTTTTTAATTTTTATGTTTTTATTATTATTAATTTTAAAATTAATTTTAATATTAATTTTTTTGAGAAATATTTTTATGATTTTATTTAAATATAATGGACTTTTTTATTTGTATTATTATTATTTTATATTTTCTTAATTCATTTTATTTTAACGTTTATTTATTATTCATTTTATTTAGTAATTTCATCATTATTAAATTCTGGGTTTATTTCTTTTATTTATATGTTATTATTTATTTTATTCTATTTTTTCGGTAAAATAATTTTTATGATTTTATTTAATTCTTTTATATTTGATGTTTATTATTTTTATTATTTTTGTCAGTCTTATTATTTTTTATTATTTGTCATTATTTTTAATTTTTATAAAATTTTATTATTTTTAATTTCAATTTTTTTATTTATTATTTTTTATTTTTATTAATTCGTGTTATTTTTTATTTTTATTATTTTTTAATGTTGGTTGTATATAATTCGCATATACATTTCCAAATAACAGTGGTAAAGTCTGACTGAATTTAATAGACACGATGTTGAATGTGAACCACACCTAAACATCAAGTTCTTTCCGGGTTTTCATTTGACATTTCTCTATATCAGACTATTATTATTCAAATAGTGCACTATGATATCCCCAGAATCTTGGAGGAAATTTTTACTATGACAAATGTTCAAATTTAAAGTAAATCACACAAAAAGTCTCAGGATGAAGTCTCATAATAGGAAATTTTGAAATATCTTTGTCAGTACACTGTAATACCTTATCGTTTAAAAGTGATACCCTTTACTACAATGCCCAAAATAAATATATCTTGACAAATAAGTTCCAAACCCATGTTACGCTGCCTTTAATCAAACAACAAATACCAATAAACGAAAATGAAAGGGAATGCAAGTGTGTTATCAATCCCAAAACGAAATCATAAATAAACAAAATCCGTTAAAATTCCTAGAGGAAGGGGACACTGTTGTTTACCTTTGCCACCTGATAAGATATGGCAAAGTAATGCAACATGTTGCAATATCAGTCAGCCCAACCAACTGGCCTGGCTTTTCTCTGCAGACGAACAAAGTAACCAGACAAATGTCAACATAAATGAAATTTTGTGGAAAAATGAGGCATTTTCTTCGATATTATGTTGTGTGAGTGTGCCGCCCAGCAAATGCTTCTTTTCACAAGAACGAAAACTGATATGAAGCCCTACAGAAAAAAATATGCGCGCTTTTCCATTTCAAAAACAAACAACAAAAAATATCAATTGCGACAACGGCCAATGGTCTGAGATATGATGACGATGATGATGACAGTCAGCCAACCAGCCTATATGTGGTTGCTTTGACAAATGGGCTTAAGGGCACAACCACAGGTTTTTTTACAAAAAGGTAGTAGATGATATGTTAAGACTAAACTGTGGACGAGACAGGTAATGTAACGATTTCCACAGATAAGATAATAACGCAATGCAATCGTCTGTCTCCGTATCTCTTTTGCTGGCTAGCTGGATGGAACATTTGTATGAGCGATGATGTTTATGTTGTTACAACTAAAAACAGGTTGAGGTTAAATCCCAGATAGTTTGATAATCATAAACAAGCAAAAAAACCAACACAAACTGTAAGAGTTTTTTTTTTATAAAAATATACGACACTACAATTATCACATTGTGAAAATTGTTTGAATCGAAATCGAAATGTTAGACGATTAAAGGTATTAACTAAATACGATTGCTTCATATCAATGCAATGTTGGTTTTGTTTTATCAAATTTGGTAACGTTTTTTGGGTCACTTGTGTTTTTCTATTTGGGGTATTGAGTACACGAAATTGGGGCAAAGTAAATGAGAATATAAATGCATGAAATACAATATTCGTTTCTGGAACTGTTACAAAATAAAGTGTAAAATCCTTTTGCGGAAGGAAGACCTTCTAAAAGTCTTCAATCTATAGAAGACCTCGTAAAGGTCTTCTATACATAGAAGACATCCTAAAGACCTTATATAGATACAAAACCTCCCAAAGGTCTTCCACAGATAGAAGACCTTTTAAAGGTATTTTGTAGATAGCAGACCTTCTTACGGTCTCCTAAAAGTCTTTTATACTATCCTAAGGATAGATCTCCTTAAGGTTTTCTATAGATACAAGACCTCCAAAAGATAAAGGACCTCCTAAATGTCTTCTATAAATAAAATACCTCCCAATTGTATTCGTTGGGACTATAAAATTCACCCCCACACTTCAAAAATCATATAATTAAAATAAATGACACAACACAAATTGTTGTAAAATTTATTCAATATCAGTGTTTTGAACCTTTAGCTATAAATTTAATTGTAAAAAAGTATGAATTTCAATGCAGAAATGGAAATTTCTATTACTAAATTTGTTGGTGGCAACGCATCTGAAGTTAGGTTGCTTTCCTAGTCGATCCCTTGGTATTTAGTCTTCATTGGAGCTGCAAAAAAATTCCCGCAGTGAATGATCGGTGCAGCCCCTGTAAAACGTTACCGCACGATTTTCGATTTTTTTTAATAGCCATACTATCATAGTATAAATCATGCTAGAGGGTATAAAATTAGACCCGGTCGAACATTAGGCCTTTTACACTTCTTTTTGCAATAATAAGCTGACAGATTATTATAAGAAAGGTTGAATTTTTTAGTTCTTTCAATTTTCTAATTTTTATTTTCATATAATTACAATTTCCTTTACACTGTGTGTAATTTTTTGAGTCAAGTTTTATTAACCATATTCACACACCAGATTCACACTGTTATAGAACACCAAAAATGAGAAGACACGTGCCTCGCCGTTTTTTCGTATCTCATCAACTTTCACGGTTATAGGCCTCCAAAGGTTTGAGGCTTTGATGTAAAAAGGGTCATATAGTCAGGACTATATCTTCCAAACGGTTAGGAAATTTGAATTTATCTCAGAGGCAAAGTTGTAGCTCTTGTCTTAAAGAACAAATATTGTGAACACATATAATCCATCAAACTTCATCTGCAAGGTCAAAATCGCCATGGTCAAATTTCCTTTAAAAATTTTTCTCAAGTTTTGTTATACAGCTATCAAACCGATCAAATTTGAAGCAAACAACCAATTACAAAAATGTCCCTCAGATCTCAATAAACATCTACCTAGAATATACGAACTCTGTTGAAACGGATCTTAATGGTCAAAATAGCAAAACAATCCTCTTTTCTTGGCTTCTGCTCCATAGATACTATACCGTTCAAAATTCAAGAAAATAGCAAAAAACTTTTGAAAATATTTAATGTTTACACTTTTTTCTCCGACTCTGGTCCAAAAAGATACGCAACCGCCCAAAAATTAAGTCAACTACAAAAATGTACCTTAGATTTCAAAAAACAAGTTTCTAGAACAAATGAAGATTCTAGGAACGATTCTTCAAGCTCAAAATTCGATTATTTACCATTATACATTCCTGTTCAGGTCCGTAAATAACAAACCTTTCAAATTTCCTTGAGTTTTAAACAGTTTGTTAGTTTGCTATTTTAGCCATTAAGATCCGTTTCTACCGAGTTCGTATATTCTAGAAAGATGTTTATTGAGATCTGAGGTACATTTTTGTAGTTGGTCGTTTGCTTCAAATTTGATCGATTTGATAGCTGTATAACAAAACTTGAGAAACAATTTTTAAGGAAGTTTGATGGATTATATGAGTTCACAATATTTGTTCTTTAAGACAAGAGCTACAACTTTGCCTCTGATATGAATTCAAATTTCCTAACGGTTTGGAAGATATAGTCCTGACTAAATGACCCTTTTTACATGAAAGCCTCAAACCTTTGCAGGCCTACAACCGCGAAAGTTGATGAGATACGAAAAAACGGAGAGACACGTGTCTTCTCATTTTTGTTGTCCTATCACACTGTGAATTCAGAATATGGTTAATAATTTTCGTGTTGCACAGTGTTACAGTAACCTAGCCCATAGAGCCATGGGTGTTTTCAAAAACATATACACATCAACTACCTTTTCTAATTTGTATTATTTTCTTTTGTTTTTTATATTTATTCTTTTGTTATTTTTATTATTTTTTATGATTTTATTTTTTATTTTAATTATTTTTAATTTTTATTATTTCTATTATTCTTATATTTTTTTATTTTTATTCTTTTTTTGTTTTTATTACATTTTATTTTTTTATAATTTTTTATTTTTATTGTATTAATTTTAATTAATTTTTATGAATTTTATGTTACTATTTTTAATTTTTATTAATTTTATAATAATGTTTACTTTTATTAACTTTATAATTCTTTTTAATTTTATTATTTTTATTTTTATTATTTTCAATTTTTATTATTTTCTATTAGTTTTTTTTTTTTGTTTTTTTATTTTTATTACAGAAATATTTTTTTACGATTTTGTTTAATCCTTTACATTATTTTTACGCTTAATTTTTTTATTTTATTTGTTAATTTCTTCTTTATACAATTTTGGGTCTACTTCCTTTATTTTATATTTTTTGTTATTTTTAAAAAATTTTATTTTTTCATTATTATTATTACTAGGGGACCCGGCGAACTTCGTCTCGCAGTTTGTTAGGTACAGAACTTTATGGCTTTGGTTCAAACCTATAATACTATTATTGTTATCACATTGTTCAATGGCAAATATTTCTTTGTTTTGAACTGTTTAGGACGATCTTTGAAGCAGATGCACATTAGACAATTGTACTTTCGACAATTGTCAGTTTGACGAAGAGAGAAGGTACTGAGAAGCAAAGTGTTCCTATTTTCCTCGACTCTCTCTTCTATAAACTGACAATAGCCGCGAAAAAAATTAAGTAACTCTAAATCGGGATTAATATATGTATATTTTTTAAGCAAATAACACGTGTTGCGATGTAAATAAAAATATTTGGTAGCGCATTTGAAGCAAAATAATATCACAACGCCCTACTCGTTTCATAATCGATGGTTTTCTGCAATTCTTGTTTCCACCACTGAACACGATATTTCACTAAAGCAATTAAATATCAATTTGAATTTAATGCTGAATATAGTGCTTACTTAAAATTGCGTTTTAATCAATTAACCCATTTTAACCTATTTACCCATTTTGATCCGATCGTTATCAGGTAACCACCTTCGTCTGTTGTTATACCCTCCACCATAGTATGGAGGGTATATTTAGTTTGTTTTTCTGTTTGTAACACATCTAACTAATCATTTGCACATATATCAGGATCAGGATCAGGATAAAATTCTAAGACGATCTAGCCATGACCGTCTGTCTGTCTGTTGTAATCTCTCTAGCGTTCGCAATAATAGAGCTAGAGCGCTATATTTTTGCACCCGAGCGTCTTTTTTTTCCATAGGCAGGTCAAGTTCGAAGATGGGTTATATCGGAGCACTTTTTGGTAAAGCCCCATATAACGCTACCTCCCGATTTTCGGTATTTTGGGGATTTTAACTACATTTTTTGACCGAACTACCTGTCATTTCACGTTTGGGGTTCCCAGTGGTCACAAATCTCCACCAAAAACCGTCAACATAGGTCCATGTTTTGGTATAGCCTCCATATAACGGTACCTCCCGATTATCGGTATTTTGAGGATATTAGCAACATCTCCATTAAAAACTGTCAACATAGGTCCATGTTTTGGTAGAGCCCCTACATATATAACGGTACCTCCCGATTTTCTGTATTTTGTGGATTTTAATTACATTTCTTGACCGAAATATCTGTAATTTCAGGTTTGGGGTTCCCAGTGGTTGCCAAAATATATCCATGTTTTGGTGTAGCCCCCATATAGCGGTACCTCCCGATTTTTGGTATTTTGGGTATTTTAGCTAAAATTTTTGATCGAATTACCTGTAATTTGACCGTTGAGGTTTCTAGTAATCACAAAATATCTCCACCAAAAACTGCCAACATAGGTCCATGTTTAGGTAAAGCCCCCTATATAACTGTACCTCCCGATTTTCACTTTGATATAGCCCCATATAAGGTTCCTTACCGATACATTTTCTATGTTTTTCACCTTATTTAGGTATCAGAGTTCACAAAATATCTTCGTCTAAAATTGTGGACAGGAAAGAATATAATTATTCCGTTTTAGTTCAGAATATTTTGTGTTCAGAATATTCGGCCGGGCCGAACTTAACGCTTTTTACTTATTTTTTTCTGACTTCTCTATTTAATGTGATCTCCCGAATTCTACTTGCACTGCAAATTCGGTATTAGATGCAATGACTCTGGTAACATGGACAGAGCTATTCTATTAGTTGCCGTTCTTTGTGTGTTTCGGATGCTTGAAATCTTGTCACACTAACACGTGACTGTTGTCGCTTACCTGGTCACCCTATATTTAATTTCGACGTAAATAACATAGTCAAATTAATATCACAAACTAATTAACGATTAATAAGTATTTACCTACTTATGTCGCCGATAAAGAATATTTGTCAGATAATTCGACCAAAAAAAACTTTTTTTTCAATTTTGAATATCATCCTTTTTTCGAATGACATGCATACAGTGTACCAACAGTATCAATGTACATATGTATGTATGTATTTGGCCGTTTGTAATTGCCTTCCAGCTCTGCGGGAAATAAATTGATTGAATTCATACTCCTTTTAAAGTGGGGGCATCATTTTTTGTATCATGACAGAATCTAAACAGTATCAAAATATATCTGGTACAGCTTAAATATTATACCGCATACATCGGAAGTTTATCTTTCGAAGATGTTTTTACATACGGTTTAAAAGTATACATATATGCCGCAACTTCACTTCCAATGAAATTACCTCGGAGCTCTTGATGTTTCAATTAACCCACCAATTTTGTGGATTTGTAACTTTTTCCTAAAAACTGTGGAAACCACTTTTGGCATTATCATCTTAGTCTTTTCAATCGGTATCTGACCGAAACCACCACTAATCTTTACAAATTCTAAACTAAGCCCTTCTAACCATTTTTCGCTGTTAATTTCCTAAAAAGACGCTTGAAAATAAATGAAAATAGATTTGATTGTGAATAAACAATTCTATACAACTTTAAAAAATTGACAAAACAGAGGCGTACAATGGACTCTCACAGTAGGTGCAAATACAATTTTCGCCAAAAACTGTCCAAATTTGTGGAAAAATTGACTTTATTGAAAAAATATTTTTGCAAGTTTTTCGCAAATTTTCGCGATTTTTTTAACATCATCCTTTTTTATATATATAGAAGAAGATAGATTATTTTACTTTTTTTTTTTGAGAAGGAAATATACTGGCTTTATAATTCTTTTATTTTTATTATTATTTGTTATTTTATTTTTATTACTTCTTATAATTGTTCCACAAACATCCCAGATGGGACAAGGGAGACTTCTCTCATATCAATGAGTGCACGCCGATTCATATTGGCTCAATGATATGGGACCTACTTTTTATTGCCGAGTCCGAACGGCGTGTCTTACGACACCACTTGTAGAGAAGTTTTTCAAGGCTTAAATACTCAGGAAATGTCGCCAGCATTACTGAGGGGGAATTTTGCCACCGTTGGAAATTTGATGTTGCTTGGCATGGGATTCGAACCGCAGGCCTTCTGAGTGCAAGGCGGACGTGCTAACCATTGCACCACGGTGGCCCCATTATTACTTCTTACTTTTATATATTTTTTTATTTTGCCCATTTTTATTTTTTTTTATTTTTATTACTTTTTATTTTTATTACTTTTTATTATTATTTTTTATTTTCATTACCTTTTTTATTATATTTTTATTATTAATTTTATTGTTTTTTTTTTCTTTTATTACTTTTTATTTTTATTATTTTTGATTTATTTATATTATTTTTAATTTTTATTAATTTTAGAATTGTTTATTTTGATTACACTTACTTTTTTATTTTTATTATTTTGATTTGTTACTTTTATTATTATTTTTTTTTAATTTTATGATTTTTATTATTTTTAATTTTAATTATTCATATTATTTTGAAATTTTTGTTATTAATTTTTTTAACAGAGAAATATTTTTTGATTTTATTTTTATTATATTTCTTTTTTATTATTTTTTATTGCTATTATTTTTATATTTATTATTTATATTATATTGATAATTTATTTAATTTTTTACTTTTGTTACTTTTAATTTTTTTATTATTTTTAATTTTTTATTTGTTTATGTTCTTATTTCTAATTTTTATTAATTTATTATTTGTATTACTTTTTACTTTTTTCATTTTTTTTAATTTTTATTACTTTTTACTTTTATTTTTTTAATTTTTTAATTTTTATTACTTCTTATTTTAATTATTTTTTATTTTTATTATTTTTAATTTTTATTATTTTGTATTATTTGTATAATTTAGTTTTTTATTTTTATTAGAGAAACATTTTTTGTGATTTTATTTAATCATTTACATTTTAGTTTTATTTTTATTAATATTATGCTTACGTTTATTTTTTGTTAAATTTTGGGTCTATTTCTTTTATTTTTTTTAGAAGAATATATTCTGATTTCATTTAATCCTTTTTTTAATTTTTTTGTATTTTATTTCTTATTTTATTTTTATTACTTCTTATTTTTATAATTTTTTAATTTTATTATTATTAGTTTTTATTAATTTTTATTGTTATACTATTATTTTTATCACTTTTTATTATTTTTTTTTATTTTCATTACTTATTATTTGTATTTATTTTTATTAAATAATTATTTACTTTCAATATTTTTTCATTATTATTTTTGTTTTTATTTTTGTTATTTCTATTATTTTTGTTTTATTAATTTTATATTTTTTTTTTAATTTTATTATTTTTATTTTATTTTTATTATTTGTTTTAATAAGTTTTAATTTTATTATATTTATTATTTATATTTTTGTTATTTTTTATTTTGTTGTTTCATTATTTTTTATTTTTATATTTTTAATTTTTTTATTTATTTCTTTTATTTGTATAATCTTTAATTTCTTTCAATATATTATTATTTTTTATCTAATTTTCTCGGTTCTGAATAATAGTTATTATGAGACAAATTTTTCCTCCGGCCTTTACAAGTATTCCAGAATTTTTATTTTTTATTTTTTTATTTTTGTTATTATTTTTTGTTTTTATTATATTTATTTCAATTATTTTTTATTTAATTTGAGTATTTTTATTTTGTTTTACTTTTATTATTTTTTATTTTATTAAGTTTTAGTTTTTTTATTTTCTGTTCTTTTTATATTATTATTTTTATTTCTGTTATTTTTTATTTTGTTGTTTTATTATTTTTATTTTTATATTTATTTAATATTGTATTTATTTCTTTTATTTGTATACTTTTCTTAATTTTTATTTACCGTCGAAATCGCTTATAACGTCGTCGTTTATAACGTCATATCGGTTATAACGACCATATCCAAAAGTCCCAAATCTCTGGGGCCCTTTATAGCCCTATCGCTTATAACGACATATCGGTTATAGCGACGAATTCCGTCGGTCCCTTGACCGACGTTATAAGCCATTTCGACTGTATTTATTTATTATTATTTTTTTACTAATTTTCGCTTCAGAGTTATTTTGGGACACATTTCTCCTCCGGCCTTTACACGAACATTCCAAAAATTACCATTAAATCTTTAATAAAATATTTCAGTGTAAAAATCAAAATTTAGACACGTTTCGTACACCCACCACTTGCAAAAAAAGCAGCTATTCTCAAATTACGTTACGAAACGAAAACATTTCGTTGCGGGGGTATATTTATGCGGCATTTCAATGGTTTTTTTGTCTTTAAGTTGTCTTTGGGTCTTGTGGTTTACTTAATTCAATTAGATTCTGTTGAAAACCAAAACCAAAAAAAGATTATAACATAAATTTGTTGCCAAAAGATAATCTCAAGAGTCGGCAACGGTGGCCATTGTAGAAAACTAGGTTTTTGGTGGTAAGTATCCACTTTACACCTACATCACGTTTCTCATAAGCATAAGAGCAATTGCCAAAATAAAAAAGAAACGAAGAAGAAGAAGAAATCAACAAAAAGAAGTAGTGGCAAATTTACTTGACTTTAGCCAAGAGGACGATGGTTGTCATCATCAATTGGATGGCCAAAAACAACAAAAAAAACCTGAGTAATAATTGTGAATCTTCTTCATAACATTCATTGATACTTGAAAGTGTTCTTGTAACCGTTGAAATGGTTCTACATTGCTCGTTTTGAAATTCTTTACTCCATTCCTGACTCCTTAAGCATTGCTGTGGTAGTAGCTGCTGTTGGAATGTACTTTTGTTTCTAGCTGCAATTGCATTTTTTGTTACTTTTTAGTTGTTTTTCTTTTTTTGGCGTATGCTTTTTGTAGACTTCAACATTTTTTTTCTAATGTCAATGTTCGCTGCAGTATTTGGCTTTTAATAGAGTCTTTAGTTTTTATTTTGGAAAACTTTTAGGCAGCGTTCTTGTTGTCAGCGAAAAAAATTTTTCTTGGAATTTTAGCGTCATATTTTTAGTGTTAAGCAAAAAAAATATTGAATTTAGTTGACGAGAAATCAAAGCTAATATAAGCAACATATTTTTTTCTGGTCATGACAAACTGTATTTCTACCGAGGGTATAACAAATAATTTCTAAAGCTTTTTTTAAACCTATCAAACCTTGTTACATTGTATTCCCGCTTGCAAAATGTCATATTTACCTGCAAAGAAAAGAAAGGAATGAAAATATTAAATTAAATGTCATTGTTTTTTGTTCAAAACCATGTTTTTTGGTTAAAATGGTTTGTAATTAATACAATTAATTATTGTTAATAATTTCTCTACTTGCAGCAGAGACTATAACTAACAACAACAACTAACTACAAGCTCTATATCAAATAACAGTTTTTCATTAACAGACAACAAAAAAATTATAAAAAACTAAAACAAATAAAAACCTCAATGAGCGATCATTGCTATCAAGCGAGAAATCCCAAGTGGAGGAAAACAAAAAATGCACAAAAAACGCCCCCTAAATTTAAAACAAAACGTAACTAAAAATAAAACCTCTATTAAAGTCAACGAGATATGGCGGAGATGTCGTGTACAACAAAATTCACGTGTTATTAGTTACTGAGGCAGCAGCAGCAACAACAACAGTAACTAACTTAATAAACAATGCAATCGTTTAAGCGTTACAAAACTGTAATGCGAATGAAGGTTTGAGCAAAAATAAAACATAAAGATGACACCCGCACGCACACTGCATTCTACCTACACAAATGATGAGCAGAAATAACAGAAAAACAAGAAAATTGCAATAAAATTAAAAAAAGACACAGCAAAGATATAAATATACGACGCTATGGTTGTTTGTTTTTTTTTTAATACGGTAAAAATATTATTTATAAACGAGGTGGGTATGAATGGTGTAACAAATTTGGTCTACATTAGTTGTGTTCCAGAACCTAAAAAATAGCCCTTCTCCTTAAGGGGTTATGGCCACTTATTGAGCACGAAAAATGTATTTTTTCATGATTTTTTTAAAAGAAATCTACCAAATGTTTTTTAGAAGATTTTGTTTTCATCTGATAGATAACATCTTGAGCTACTTTCGGAATTTTTTTGTTGAAAAATATTGCACAATGTTCTGAGAAATGGCCGCCTACTAAACACTGTTTTTACTAAAGCAGTTTTCGGTGTCCACTCACAGAAAAAAAATTCGATAAAATTATTTGATCACAAGGTAAAAATGCAACTGATAAAATATTTCACATATTGACTAAAATATTTATCGATTTTTTTTTATTATCTTTTTCTTTTTTTTTATATTGAACTGATAAAATATTTCACATATTAACAATGTGGAATATTTTGATAAATATTGTTGTATATTTTATCAGTTGTATTTTTATCGATTTTTTTATATTGAACTGATAAAATAAATCACATATTAACAATGTGGAATATTTTGATAAACATTTTTTGTCAATATGTGAAATATTTTATCAGTTGTATTTTTACTTTGTGATCAAATAATTTTATCGAATTTTGTCAATATGACATTTTTTTAATCGCCGGAAAATCGATAAATTTTTGATTGAATCTTAGATTTTTTTTATCAAATGGCTACAATTTTTTTGTGCTGTAGCTCGAAAACCAATACACCAATCAGCATATCGCTCATTTACTAAAAGAGTGACGTAACTCTAAAATGCGTTTTCTAAGTTACAAATTTGTATTTTTTCATCTTGTATCAAATTTTCACTCAACTCAATGAGTTACAGCTGTTTTACTACAAGTTTGGCATAATTCAACAAAAGTTTTTTGAGTTTATGAAGAACTGAAACACTTCAAATCATGATTGATCTTGCACAGAAATTTAACACTGATATCTGGCTAGCTCTTTACAAATAATGATCCAAGTAGTTATTTTATTTTTTGTGTTATAATCTTCTTAAGCTGGGAAGTCAACTTAAAACGCGTTTTTCTCGAAACTTGATTTTTTGACATGTGTCACTCTTTAAGTAAATGAGCGATATGTTTTTGTGGGATCATTAAGAACCCAATAATCTTGTACTTAAGAATCTAATAATCTTGTACTTAATCGAAAATCAAAATTTAAATTTTAACTAAAAAATGGATAGTTTTATCGCCATAAATCCGTCAAAAAATTTGATGTTAATAGTCTCTCTCTTAAGTACAAGCTCTTTATATGTATAATAATCCCACAAAAACATATGAAGATCAGATCATCCGTTTTTCAGGTACAGTGGGCACCGCATTCAAAAATGCTATTTCGAGAAAACCGCGTTTCAAACTTCGATCTTACATACAAATCACAATGAATTTTCTCTTTCTCTAAAATAAACAAGTAAAAAAGTATCAGTCGGCTTTGCCGACAGAGATATACCCTCAGCCTATGTGAATTGAAATTTTCATCTACGGACAAATCGAATGTATTTAGGGTCTTTTCAGATTTTTTAGAAGGTCGTGGATTTTTTAAAAATATTTTTTAGTAGGTCGTGGATTTTTTAAAAATATTTTTTAGAAGGTCGTGAATTTTTTAAAAATATTTTTCAGAAGGTCGTGGATTTTTTAAAAATATTTTTTAGAAGGTCGTGGATTTTTTAAAAATATTTTTAGAAGGTCGTGGATTTTTTAAAAATATTTTTTAGAAGGTCGTGGATTTTTTAAAAATATTGTTTAGAAGGTCGTGGATTTTTTAAATATATTTTTTGGAAGGTCGTGGATTTTTTAAAAATATTGTTTAGAAGGTCGTGGATTTTTTAAAAATATTTTTTGGAAGGTCTTGGATTTTTTAAAAATATTTTGAGAAGGTCGTGGATTTTTTTAAAAATATTTTTAGAAGGTGGAGGATTTTTTAAAAATATTTTTAAAAGGTCGTGGATTTTTTAAAAAATATTTTTTAGAAGGTCGTGGATTTTTTAAAATTTTTTTTAGAAGGTCGTGGATTTTTTAAAAATATTTTTAAGAAGGTCGTGGATTTTTTAAAAATATTTTCAAAAGTTCTTGGATTTTTTAAAAATATTTTCAGAAGGTCGTGGATTTTTTAAAAATATCTTCAGAAGGTCGTGGATTTTTTAAAAATATTTTCAAAAGTTGTTGGATTTTTTAAAAATATTTTCAGAAGGCCGTGGATTTTTTTAAAATATTTTCAAAAGTTTTTGGATTTTTTAAAAATATTTTTTAAAAATATTTTCAGAAGGTTGTGGATTTTTTAAAATATTTCCGGAAGGTCCAGGATTTTTATAAATATTTTCAGAAGGTCCAGGATTTTTTTTTTTTTTTAATATTTTCAGAAGGTTCTGGGTTTTTAAAAATATTATCAGAAGGTCGTGGATTTTTCTAAAATAATTTCAGAAGGTCCTGGATTTTTTAAAAATATTTTCAGAAGATCGTGGATTTTTTAAAAATCATTTCAGATGGTCGCGGTTTTTTTTAAAATATTTTCAAATGAAATATCAAATGAAAGACAATTTCAAACACAGTCCGAAAATCAGGTTCAATAAATATGTCGTACAAGTAATGACAACAATGATACGCGCCTCAACGACTTCAAATAATGTAACTCATACGTACACATGTTACGATATACGATAATTCGGAAGTAAGCATTCTATATTCCGTTCGAAAAAAATAAAAGACGAGGCACTATGTTCCAATTCCAGACGCAAAATATTAAAACCACCACAGTCCAGATTTTCACCCTTTTTGAACATTTGAACTTTCAAACAAAAATGTGGATTACGATTAAAGTTCAAAAGTGTTGCGGAGGAGGTACTTGAAGGAATTGACTGACATAGTCCATTATGAAAGTGGATCTTATTTTGGGAGTCTTATCTCTTCGATAGATATCGCACCCTATAACATTTGGACCAGTAGGTCAGGAAGCATGAACTTGTCCACGGAAAACATAATATCGCTGGACCACAACGAATAACATCGGTATACATTTCCAAAGGATCTTCCAACAGACCCTAAACTGTCCTTAAACAAAAATTTTGAACTTTTGCAGGGAAGGTATCTTAAGGAGAGGAGCAATATGGGCTGTTTTCTCAGGAACTATTTACTTGCCCCTGAAAAAACTTGTACCATCGTAAAGAGGGTCAGTGAATACAAGTTGCTACAACAAAAATCAAAGCGATTCGAGAGCAGGTCCTAAACTGAACTTTTCCCAAATTTTTTGTGGTGGAGGTACCCGAAGGAGTAGACCGATAGAGTCCATATTGGAACCTCATGTAAGTCTGGTAAAAATTTCACTATGTGCAAAGTATGGACCAAATCGGTTACTTCCTTCAAGAGTTATTGTGCGCACAAATTTTTCGAACATTTTTGAACTTTTGTGGGGGAGGTACGGGAAGGAGTGGACCGATATGGCTTATTTTCGAACATAAACTAAGTTTGGACAAAATATTAGGAAAGCCAAATATTGGACCGAATCGTTTGATCTGTTCGAGAGTTATCGTGCGCTCCATCCAGCCAGCCAGACAGACAGACGGACGGACATGGCTAAATCAACTCCAAATTGTCTGAAACACATTTCGTCCAAACATACTTGGGGTCTAAAACCATTATTTCGAGGAGGCTCATTGCCCTCCTTAGCATAAATGCTGAGGGTATAAAAACAGAACCCGGGAAGAACTACATCTTTTAAATGTCTCTGGGTTTGTTTTTTGTCATATATCGTATATTAAATTATCAACCTTCAAAATGATGTCTAATTTACTTACGTGAATATCATTGAACGCTACTACGTGTCATTAAACTCTTTGTAAAGCTACTAATCAAGCACCGCTCGCACTTCTTTCATATCAATTACAAAAAACATACAAGGTGTGCGATGAGTGCGTGGAAAATATGCAACGCATTTCGTAGACAATTTCAATGTTGGCTGTTGCCATCAAAACCAATTGGCTTGGGTTGGTATTACGACGAATCAATCCCAAGTAATTTGCATTGTTACAAGCATTCCGCCTCCCCCACTCATCTTCAATTAAAAAATCAGTTGACAGGCCGTCGACTTGGTTTTAAATTTCTTGAGACGAAATGTTGGCACTAAATTATTGTTGAGCATTGACATTAAACCACCGCTGTTCTCTCAAAGTCCATGTAACTGACATTCGTACTCCGACTACTCCTACTCCCCCTCCTCCTATACCACAATTTACCACACAGAGTTTTAAAGGACTCTACACTCTCCGAAGGTTAATGTACGATTTATTTAGGCTTTTCTTTTACAAACTGTTCATCGTTCATTGATTATACAAAGTCCACCGTCACACACACCAACAACGATGGAGGTGGTGTCTGTCATGTATGTTTGTTCGTGGCGCAAAATTTGACGTTTTGTATGCTTCATTTCAACTGACATTGTTGTAATGAGCCCCATTCTCGGTTTATTTGAATGCAGTGAGCATAAATAAGAAATATTTGTGACATTTAACGTTTCGTGTAGTGACTGACTTTTTGTGACCAAAGTAGGAATCCGATTATGTTTTATATGTTTGGCTGGCTAAAGAAGCAGGAGAATAAATTTAGGGATTAGAGACAATTTTGTTTTTTTATTTTTTGGGGAATGAAAATAAGGAATTTGATTTCATGTGAGGGGAATAAATTGTAATTTAGAAGGAAAATCTCATCATTAAGCATGGCATGTAGGGAATATTTTTTGTTGGCAGAATGAAATCACATACAAGGAAGTAGGGAATTTCGCAATGTAGGAGGAGATTAGAATTTGTTCTCTTAAAAAAAAAAAACACTTTCTGGGAAGAATTATTTTTCCCTGGAGAGAAGAATCGTTATTCAAGGCCTGGCTGTTGTTATCCACCACCACTGAGTAACGCTTGATTTAATCCTACAATTTTAATTAATTTGTCAGGAAGTTGGCCTTGCCATCATTTTATTTCAAATCTCGACCAACGCCTTATGAAACATTTTTATTATTTCATATCAAAATACGTATAAAAGCAGTCAGTCTTTCCATGACAATTAGCACAAATGTACTTAAAATAAATACATTTCCTGTTTGCCAAATTTGTTCGATAATTATCACCATTAACTTGACGCACAAAAATCTGAAAAACAAATATCACATTCAAGTGCACTTAACAATTTTGCGTTTATTATAAGAAGAATGAGTAAATTACGATAAATAAAATTTGATGAGTAATATTTCCGACAACTAAATAAAAATATCACCTAAATGACAATACTCCATGTCAAAAAAAACTATGTCATGCGTTACGTCGGATTATTAAGACAGCCAACGTGTGCCCAAATCCGCCAATTCATTGACAAGAGTGCATTATCACTGCATTTCTGAAGATTTCCATGGCTTCTTAAATTCATTCGACTTGACGATGCGACCTTCTGACTTGTAGTTAGGAACACACACGCAATGCCTCTGTTAAGGGGTTACCTCTACTTGTCACTTTCAAAATATCGAATAAAAATATTATTGGCTTATTTTGAAGTACAGGTAGTATAGAGTATGCCACAAAAAAAAAATGTCAACACAATCGGAGCAAAATTGCCTGAGATATGACCATTGGTGGGTGACGTAGGGGATGAAAGATACCAAGGAACGGTCCTGACCGGCTTTAACATGGCAAAGTTCAGGATTTATCTTGGTCCCACTCTCATCTCAAGTGGACACTGACCTCCCCGTGGTGTCACCTGGGGTAGCTGCCTTTAACACCCGTTAAATGTAGTGAGCTAAAATTTGCCGAGCGTTCACCCATAAGAACGTTAAAAACTTGGGTTTGGGCGCCGGGTTAGTAACCCTCCCCTAGAAAAAAGCAGCCAACTGTGAAAAAACGAAAGAAAAGATAAACAAATCCCCCTAAAGTTGACGAACACCGCACACGTTTTAAGGACCATGATCTGCGAATCTGCACCTGGAATGTTCGCACTCTTTATAGAGAAGGTAGTCTTCGCATTGGCAGACGTACTTGAAAAGTACAAGACCGATATTACTGCCATACAGGAAATACGATGGATTGGGAAAGGCGTCACAACAACACCTAAAGGTGACGCACTGTATTATAGCTGCCATGACGTAAAGCATGAGTTTGGTTGCGGATTTGCAGTTGGTCGGAGGTTAAAACGTCTGGTTTCCAGCTACACCCCAGTGAATGAAAGACCCGCTGCAGTTCGATTAAAAGCAAAATTCTTCAACATCAGCTTTATTTGTGCTCATGCTCCCACTGAAGACAAGGACAAATAGACTAAAGATATATTTTATGAGCGCTTAGAAGAAGCGTATGACAGTTGTTACCCTGCCCATGACATTAAAATTATACTAGGCGATTTTACTGCCAAAATTGGAAAGGAGAATATCTTTGGCCCAACAGTCGGGAAATTCAGTCTCCACAGCGAAACATCCGACAACGGTGTGAGGCTGATAGACTTTGTAGCTGCAAAAAACATGGTAATTAGCAGTACCAGATTTAAGCATCTCGATATTCATAAGAGCACCTGGCTATCGCCAGATCAAAGAACAACAAATCAAATTGATCACGTTGTGATAGATGGAAGACATGCATCGAGCGTGGTGGATTTACGATCGTTTCGAGCACGAGAGATGTATCGGGAGAAAAGGAGAGAAGAGAAACGTCTTTTCCGCAAGGAAAGAGAGAGAGAGGGAAAAGCGGCAGTGTGAACAAATCGAGATGTACAGGAGACAGAATGAAGTGCGAAAATTCTACCAAAGAGTGAAACATCAAACTGATGTCTTTGGAAGTGGCACATCCTCCTGTAGAGACCAGCAAGGTAATTTAGTAACTGATACAGATAGTGTGCTAAGGATATGGAAAGAGCCTTTTTCCAAATTGGTGGTATCCACTAGTAGCGAAGTCGACGAAGATACCACATATCCAATCCCAGAAAATGGTATTGAATGTATATCACCCGGCCAAGATGAGGTAAAGACAGCAATAAACCTGCTGAAGAATAATAAGGCAGCAGGAGCTGATGGCCTACCAGCCGAGCTGTTTAAAACCGGAGGCGACACGCTGATAAGGTGTATGCATCAGCTAGTTAGCTCCATCTGGCAGGAAGAACGCGTACCCGATGATTGGAACCTGATCATCCTGAGCGAAGATAAATCTTTATTCCCTACTATAGAGGCATAAGTCTTCTCCCTATTGCCTACAAGATAGTGTCAGGGATATTGTGCGAACGACTAAAGCCCATGGTCAACGAAATAATTGGACCATACCAATTCGGCTTTACACCTGGCACGTCGAACATTGACCAGATATTTACCCTGCGGCAAATTCTGGAGAAGACCCAAGAGATGCAGATCGACACCTACCAGCAGCCTTCGACAGCCCACTATGTTCAAAGGTATTCCAAGCAATGTCTGAATTTGGTATCCCCGCAAAGCTCATTCGGCTTTGTGAAATGACTCTAACTGACACAAGATCCTTACTTAAAATAGGAAAGAACCTCTCCGAAGAGTTTGGTACCAAAAGAGGTTTCAGAGGTTTCGTGTGACCTCTTCAACATCCTGCTAGAAAAGGTTATACGAGAGGCAAACGTCAAAAGAAGTGGCACAATCTACACCAATAGCCACATGTTACTTGCTTATGCTGATTATATAGACATCATGGGACGATCAGTAAAATAAGTAACCGATACCTTTATGAAGGTCGAAACGAAACGAAACGGCGAGAAGACAAAGTTGATGGTGTCGACGCGCAATGCGTCCATTGAGCTCGGACCAACTGTTGAAGTTGATTCCTATAATTTCGAGGTAGTAAAAGACTTCGTCTACCTCGGCACCTCCGTAAACACAACAAACGACATCAGTTGTGAAATAAAAAGAAGAATTGTATTGGCCAACAGATGCTACTTTGACCTAAGTAAGCAATTTAAAAACAAAGCCACAATTCGTCAAACAAAAATAACGCTTTACAAAACACTGATACTACCCGTTCTGATGTTTGGTTCCGAAGCCTGGGTACTTGCGCAAGCAGATAAGGCAGTGCTTGGCGTGTTTGAGAGACAAATTGTTCAAAAGATTGTTCAAACAATCTGCGTTGACAGTGAATATCGACGTCGTATGAACCACGAGCTATATAAGCTATACAACAACATCAATATAGTTAAACGTATCGAGATACAGCGATTGCGTTGGCTAGGTTATATCATAAGAATGAGCGATGATGAACCCGCTAAAAAGGCGTATAAATTCGGGCCGCATGGCAGTGGACGCAGAATTGGCAGGCCCAAGAATAGATGGCGCAAACAAGTGGATAAAGGGATGACAAGGCGCGGTATACCAGAAAGCGAAGAACTAAACAGAGAGAATTGGAGATCTTTGCTTAGTTCGGTCTATGGAACAAATATTCTGTAATCGGCCAGCTAAGTAAGTTCCCGAAACTCCTCCACCAAAAACCATCTGTATGTCTATGTTTTGGTATATACCCCATATAAAGGTACCAAGGTACCAGATTGAATAACTTTTTTTACCCTCAGCATTTGTGCTAACGAGGGTATATACACTTTCATACGGGCAAAATGGGCCTTATCGAAATAATGGTTTCAGACCCCAAATATGTTTGGACGAAATGTGTTTCAGACAATTTGGGGTTGATTTAGCAATGTCCGTCCGTCTGTCTGGCTGGAGCGCACGATAACTCTCGAACGGGTCAACCGATTCTTTGATTTGACTTGTGTAATATTTTGTCCAAACTTAGTTTAAGTTCGAAGATGGGTAATATCGGTCCACTCCTTCCGGTACCTCCCCACAAAAGTTCGAAAATGTTCGGAAAATTTGTGCGCACGATAACTCTTAAAGGGAGTAAGCGATTTGGTCCATATTTGGAAATTTCTACCAGACTTAGATGAGGTTCCAAATGGACTCAATCGGTCCACTCCTTCGGGTAAACCCAACACAAAATTTCGGCAAAGTTCAGTTTAGGACCTGCGCTCGAATCGCTTTGACTTTTGTTGTAACAATTTGTAT
The DNA here is from genome assembly GCF_047663935.1 of Musca autumnalis. Lineage (NCBI taxonomy): Eukaryota > Metazoa > Arthropoda > Insecta > Diptera > Muscidae > Musca > Musca autumnalis. The sequence goes on along the minus strand of NW_027411866.1, from coordinate 198,580,956 downwards.
TCACTGCTCCCCATACGACGGTATAAGTTTCATCAGGGGCAAGTCTACACTTCCTGAGAAAATAGCCTGAAAGGTGCAAAAAACGCCTATGACACCGTATGTAGTGGTTGGAGCGCAAAATAATTCTCGAACGGATATATGGATTCCCTCCAAAATTTGGCCTTCGTAATATTTTGTAATAAACTTAGTTTAATTTTAAAGTTAAGGCATATCGGTCCACTCCTTCTGGTACCACCCCCACAAAAGTTCAAAAATGTTCGGAAAATTTGTGCGCACGATATCTTTTGAAGGGAGTGACCGATATGGTCCATATTTTGCACATCGTGAAATTTCCGCCATACTTAGATGAGATTCCAATATGTACTCAATCGGTCCACTACTTCTGGTACCACCCACACAAAATTTCGGGAAAGTTCAGTTTAGGACCTGCTCTCGAATCGATTTGATTTTTGTTGTAGCAACTTGTATTCACTGCTCCCCATACGACGGTATAAGTTTCATCAGGGGCAAGTCTACACTTCCTGAGAAAATAGCCTGAAAGGTGCAAAAAACGCCTATGACACCGTATGTAGTGGTTGGAGCGCAAAATAATTCTCGAACGGATATACCGATTCCCTTCAAAATTTGGCCTTCGTAATATTGTTTCCAAACTTAGTTTACTCGTAAGCTCGTAGATAAGCCATATCGGTCCACTCTTTCAGGTACCTACACCACAAATGTTTAAAAATGTTCGGAAAAATTGTGCGCACGATAACTCTTGATGGGAGCGACCGATTTGGTCCATACTTTACACATCCTAATATATCTACCAGATATAGATCAGGTTCGAATATGGACTATATTTGTCCACTCCTTCGGGTACCTCCCACACAAAATTTTTGATAAATTCACTTTAAGACCTGCTCTTGAATCACTTTGATTTTTGTTGAAGCAACTTGCATTCGCTGCCTCAATTACGACAGTAAAAGTTTTTTTCTGGGGCAAGTCCATACTTCTTGAGAAAACAGTCCGAAATCTGAAAAAACACCCTATGGCACCATATGTAGTGGCCCGAACCGAATACTGCGTTCGTCCTCACTTTGTATATCGTAATATTTCTTCGAATATAAGATGAAATTCGAAGGTGGTGCTTATAGGTCCACTCCTTCCGGTACCTCCCCACGAAAGTGCGAAAATATTCGCAATATCTCACAAACGGAGCAACCGATTTGGTCGAAAATTTGGATATCAAAATATTTTGTCCAAATTTGGGCTCTATCGATCCAATCCTTGGTATACAAACCACACAAATGTTAAAAATTTTTGTTTGGTAAGGGTCTGTTCGAAAATCCTTTGGATATTTTTACCGGGGGTTTCCTAGTGACCCGGTCTACAGCGATATTATGTTTTTCGTAGACCAGCTCTATCTTTCAATATTACCAGCAAATTTTTGAGCTTTAATCCAATCCATATTTTTGTCGGTTCATACGCCCAGAATTTTGAAAACTCCCCTCAATACATACGTTTTTGTTTTTTTTTTGGGGAAAAAAGTATTTTAATCCACCCAGACTGAGGGTATATCTCGCCGGCAATGCCGACTGATACTTTTTTACTTGTTTATGTTGATTTATTTTTCCGATATTTCGACTTCCTTTGACAATCATCATCAGGGAAATTGTTGGTTTTAAAAAAACAAATAATTATTTATATAAAAATATAAAAAAAAATATTACAATAATAATTACATTGTTTTTTTTTTCTAATTTTAAGTTGTAGAAATAGATTTCTCCCATGCACTTCTTTTAGCAAAAATTTTGCAAATTTAGATTTTTTAATTTGTATGTAAAATTTTAATTTGTAGACGTAAAAGCGACAACATTTTTACACATCCTTTAAAAAATACTTTACCAAAAACTTGCTCTAACAACAAATTTCACCAAAAACAAATAATTGAGAAAAAAAATCAAAGCTGTAATTTTTTCACACATTAATTGTGGCCATTTAGTAAGTAATAAACATATCATAGAAATAAAGAGAAAAAACAATTACATAAACTAGATATAAAAGAAATACAATAAAAAATACTTTCTTTATAAGCCATGACAAAACATGTGACAGACAATTAAATGAAACAAAAAAAGCCATAGAAATGATAATGACACCTCTAAAGTGGCAATATTCCGTGGGTCATTATTACAAGAAAGTTGTTCAAATGAAAGAGTTTGTTGTGAATTGTGATTAGAAAGAAATTATCTGCGTGTGTGCGTATTGAAATCTCCAACTCCTAACAACCTATGGAACGGAAATCACTAAAGGAAGTAATTCTAATAAATGAGGGTCTGTCTGTCCATCAGTCGTCCCTCTTAAAGTGATGACAAGGCAAACAAAAATGCGGGAAATGGGATACACAAGTTTGAAATTAAGGAGCATAATAAACCTGTGCTGGCACACAAAAACAAAACTCATTCCCAAAAAAGGGTAAGCAGCAGATAATGAAGAAAGTACTTGAGAACGATTTTTTTGTTAAAAAGTAGGAAGATGATGAAGACAATGATGACGACGATTGTAGTGGTGGTAGTGTTGGTGTTGGTATTGGTATTGGTGTAGTGATTGAACAAACAATTGTTTTGGAAACGATTTTTGTATTCCTTAACAATAGCCATAATTGTTGAAAGATCACACCCCCTTCCCGTTTGAGTTGAGTCGTCCGTTGTCCTGTACAAGAGCACGCAGCCCGGTTAAAACAATGAAACAGTCGTCCCCAAAAAAAGGCACAACAATGCAATCTCTAAACGTGCTGTACGTAGCTACTGAAAAGGATTTGTTTATGATTTAATATTCCAGCGGTGGATTTTACTTGAGAATTTCCAATGAAATCTTAAACCACAGACCATTGAAGTGTTGTTGAGGTATTTTTCAACGTTCTTAGCATAATAATTGAATTTAATTCAAATATTCTGATTATTATTGTTTTTTTGTATTTTTATAGAAACCAATTCAATAGATGTGATGTGAGATCATTGTAAAAAACAAGGACAATAATTCAATTCTAAGAATTGTTGCGTATTCGAAAATTCAATTAGGGGGAATATGTATTTATTATGCGTAGAATAGATTTGGGAAAGATGAACTGTTATTCAGAATAGTTTATGAAAAAGACATTTGGAACCTTTTTAAATATCTTTTTAATTAAAAATTAGTTTTAACGGTTTGGTTTATTATGAAAAAAAGAGATTCCCTGATTTTTTTTTAATCAAGTGTGATTGTTATGTAGGACACATAATTACCCAGCAAAACTTTGGGAACCACATGAGTGGAAAACTCATTACCAAGTAAAGTAAAGAAACTACCTTTTGAATTACCAGCAGGTTAAAAAATAAAATTTCAAAGAGGCAGAATCACTTATTTTACTCATTACTAAGTAATGAGTTACGAGGGTAAAGAGTGTGTGTCCGACTACAAAACCGATAGGAGTGGATTCAGCTCTCATCCTGGAATCTTCATATGTTCTAAAAAGTTGTTTATTGAAATCTTAGGTACATTCTTGTGGTTAGCGGTATCCTTAATTTTTGGGCGGTGGCGTATCTTTGGACCAGAGTCGGAGAAAAAAGTATAAAAATTGGATATTTTCAAAAGATTTTTGCTATTTTCACCATTAAGAGCCGTTCATAGACAAATCGCATATTCCAGAAAGTTGTTTATTGAATCCTTTGCAACGCTATTGTGGTTGATTGTTTTCTTGAATTTTGAACGGTTTAATATCTATGGAGCAGAATCTTAGAAAAGAGGATAAAAATCCCAATTGTTTTGCTATTTTGACGATTAAGATCCGTTTCTACAGAGTTCATATATTCTAGAAATATGTTTATTGAGATCTAAGGTACATTTTTGTGGTTGGTTGTTTGCTTCAAATTTGATCGGTTTGAAAGCTGTATGACAAAACTTGAGAAAAAATTTTAAAAGAAATTTGACCATGGCGATTTTGGCCTTGCAGATGAAGCTTGATGGATTATATGTGTTCACAATTTTTGTTCTTTAAGACAAGTGCTACAACGTTGGCTCCGAGATATACTCAAATTTCCTAGCGGTTTGGAAGATATAGTCCAGACTAAATGACCCTATCTACATCAAAGCCTCAAACGTTTGGAGACCTATAACCGCGAAAGTTGATGAGATTGGAAAAAAACGGCGAGACACGTGCCTTCTCATTTTTGGTATTCTATCAGAATATGGTTAATAATTTTCGTGTTGCACAGTGTAATTCGATGTGAATAGTAGGTTTGATTTGTAAAATAATGGGTTGGTAGGTTGATCTGTAAATAGATACGGCTACCACGTTAATTGGTAATAGCAGTGTTTGCTGGGAAACTATAATACCTTTCGATTTTTATACCCTCAGCTTTTCTGCTAACGAGGATTAATACATTTTCATACGGGCAAAATATGCCTCATCTAAGTAATGGTTTTAGACCTCAAGTGTGTTTGGACGAAATCCGTTTAAGGAAATTTGGAGTCTATTTATCAATGTCCGTCCGTCTGTTGTCTGCCTGGCTGGTGCGCACAATAACTCTCGAACCGATGAACCGATTTGGTCCAAAATTTGGCTTTCGTAATATTTTGTCCAAACTTAGTTTAAGTTCGAATTTTCGGTACTTCCCACACAAAAGTTGGGAAATGTTTGGAAAATTTGTGCGCACGATAACTCTTGAAAGGAGAAACCGATTTGGTCCATATTTTGTACATTGTGAAATATCTACCAGACTTAGATGAGGTTCCAGTATAGACTTAATCGGTCCACTCCTTCGGGTAACTCCCACACAAAATTTCGGAAAAGTTCAGTTTAGGAGCTGCTGTCGAATCGGTTTGATTTTTGTTGTAACTACTTGTATTCACTGCCCACCACACGACGGTACAAGTTTCAGCAGGGGTAAGTCCATACTTCCTGAGAAAATAGCCTGAAAGCTGCAAAAAAAAACCCAATGACACCGTCTGTGGTGGTTGGAGCGCAAGATAACTCTTGAACTGATCCAATATATGACCTTCACAATATTTTGTCCAAATTTAGTTTAAGTTCGAAGATGGGTTATATCGGTCCATTCTTTCCGGTACCTCCCCCACAAAAGTTTAAAACTGTTCGGAAAAATTGTTCGCACGATAATTCTTGAAGGGAGTGACCGATTTGGTCCATACTTTACACATCCTAACATATCTACCAGATATAGATCAGGTTCGAATATTGACTACAATTGTCCACACCTTCGGGTATCTATCACACACAATTCACAGACAATTTCGGATAAGTTCACTTTAAGACCTGCTCTCAAATCACTTTGGTTTTTTGTTGAAGCAACTTGCATTCGCTGCCTCAATTACGACGGTAAAAGTTTTTTCAGGAGCAAGTCCATACTTCTTGAGAAAACAGCTCGAAAGGTGTAAAAAACCCCCTATGGCACCATATGTAGTGGCTGGAGGGCACAATAACTCTCGAATTGATCAACCGATTTGGTACAAATTTGGCCTTCGTTATATTTTGCCGTTGCTTCAGTTCGAAGATAGGCAATACCGGTCCACAACTTCCGATACTTCTCCCGCATATTTAAAATATCACTTAAACAAGCAAAATAGTATCAGTCGGCTTTGCCAACAGAGATATACCCTCAGCCTGTATATATTGAAACTATTTTTTTCCCAAAATACGTATGTATTTAGGGGGTTTTAAAAATTTTGGGCATTTGAACCGACAAAAATGTTGATTAGGATTAAAGATCAAAAGTTTTGCGGAGGAGATACTAAAAGAATCGACTTTGACCGTTATGGAAGTGGATCTCCAGCCACAACATATGGTGCCATAGAGGGTTTTTACACCCTTCGGGCTATTTTCTCAAGAAGTATGGACTTACCCCTAAAAAACTTTTACCATCGTATTTAAGGCAGCGAATGCAAGTTGCTTCAACAAAAACCAAAGTGATCCTACATTAGGTCTTAAAGTGAACTTATCCGAAATTTTGTGTGGGAGGTACCAAATGGAGTGGACAAATATTGTCCATATTTGAACCTGATCTATATCTGGTAGATATATTAGGATGTTTAAAGTATATATCAATTCGGACACTCCCTTTAAAAGTTACCGCACGAACAATTTTCCGAACATTTTTGAACTTTTGTGGGGGAGGTACCTGAAGGAGTGGACCAATATGGCTTATCTTCAAACTTAAACTATGTTTTGACAAAATATAACTAAGGTCGTATTTTGGACCGAATCGGCAGATCCGTTCGAGAGTTATCTTGCGCTCCAACCACCTCACAAATTTGGTCAAAACTTTGGATCTCCTAATATTTTGTCCAAATTTACTTAACTTCTATCTACCTCCCCCACGAAAGTTCAACATTTATGTCTAAGTGCAGTTCAAGGTCCTTTGGAAATGTATTCCGATGCTGTTCGTCGTGGTCCTGTTTACAGCGATATTATGTTTTTGCTGGTCCAAAAGTTATACGATGAAAAAGTATGACTCTTAAAATAAGATCCACTTACATAATGGACTATGTCGGTCCATTCCTTTAAGTACCTCCTCTGCAACACTTTTGAACTTTAATCATAATCCACATTTTCGTCGGCAAGTTCAAATGTCCAAAAAAAGGCCAAAAAATACTGAAAAGACCCTAAATACATTCGATATCGGACTGATACCAAAGTGCTTAATGTTGGACAACGCCATCTATACTTCAAAGTTATATCATTATTATATGACTTGACCAAATAAAATTAATTGACAAGTATACTTTAAGGCGGAATATATAAATAATTAAAATGGATATAAGAATAGAGCGGAACAATTAAAGCGTATCTGCCCTGCAAGTCTATAAATAAAATTCCTAATTTAACATGTCCTTGTCCCATCTGGGATGTGTGTTCAAATTTCTGGGCCCAGTAACATTTGCATTTTTGTCAATAGAAAGAAAGACTTTCACAGCTTTGGGAAGACTCTTTTGCCTCTGTCCTCAAAGATCTTCTCCGCATTTGGAGATTTGTAAGGCTGAAAAGCCAAGCCATGGATAGCTTGTTAACATTTCTATCATCTATACAACCTCATCAGTGTGGGAATGATTGTGGCTTGTGGATTTTCTAGTCTAGTCCGCCAAAAAGCATGCTTCCTAATTTATCATTGCAGAAAATTAGTTTACTAATATTTTTGAACTTGGAGTACAGGTGGCGTTACTATATATTCTGGCTGGAAAGACTGTCCAAACAGTCAGAGTATCCCTATATCCCGGTTTCTTCTATTCAATGCAGCACGACAACCAAGGGCATACTTTTGACACCTTGGCGGTGGCCTCTAGTGTCCTAAAATGGAGTTATTTTAAGAACAAATTGCGTAAGTTCAGTGGTGATTGTGATTGCAGCATTCACTTGTCAAACTTTCATGCTGGGTCAGTTTCAAATTTTATTCACTATATTCCATCGTGTTCGCACCTTTGCTGCAAAAAATCGATCAATGAGTATATTTCGCCTGCAAATACTCGTATGCTCAATTTTGCTCATCATTTTATCATTGTAAAATTACTTGTCAAATACATAGATCAAATTGAGGTACAGATGGCGCCTAGCCTTGACGTTGACCATAAGTTACCAATTAATTACCAAACTATTTTAAATACATATATGGATAAATCGCTATATGTCAGAAGTTTAACAAAAAAAACTTGTCACATCTTAAAGACTCAAAACTTGTAAGGACCATTACGACTAGAAAGGCAATCAATTCATAAGAAGACTCAGAAATACATTTATCGCAGCGGTTTTCGATACAATTTCTTAAGGGAATATCGCCCAACCATTGATACTAAAATTTTACCGGTAAACAAAAAGCAGGCATTTTTAAATTGTACATTGAAACTGATGCACCACAATATTCAATTAATAATTTCCAAATTTGTTCGCTTTTTATGACATTTTATTATTTAGAATGTGGAAGAATTGAATCCCTATCGTTTTCAGAAGTTTTGTCATTGATTCCGATAGAAAAAATTATGTTCCTGACGTCGCTGTAAAAGTTCTAGTCAAAGTGATGATGAAGTTTTTATTGCTGAAAAATGTTTTCAATAAATATAATATAATTTGCGTCAGAGACCACAATATGGGTTTAGACATGTTTATTTATTTAAATATTCCGCCTGTAAGTATGCTCTGCAATTAAAAATATTCAACAAATCATGCCCAATACGGAGTCTGAAATTGAAGTATAGATGGCGTTCCACTTTGACTTCGACTAATTAATTCACTAACATGTGTATCAAAATGGTATGGGGCTGATAGGCTTTGCAGCTGCAAAAAACATGGTAGTTAGCAGTACCAGATTTAATCATCTCGATATTCATAAGGGCAACTGGCTGTCTCCAGATCAAAGAACAAGTAATCAAATTGATCATGTTGTGTTAGATGGAAGACATTCATCCAGCGTGCAAACAGCCGCAAAATTCATACTTGGATTACAGACGCCTCCACAAAGGAATTCATGGTATGAAGAGAAAAACGCGGCATATAGAGCTACTTTACAATCAGTAGCAACACGTAGCGCACGAGAGAGATATCGGGAGAAAAGGAGAGAAGAGAAACGTCTTTTCCGCAAGAAAAAGAGAGAAATGGAAAAGCGGGAGTGTGAAAAAATCGAGATGTACAGGAGCCAAAATGAAGTCCGAAAATTCTACCAAAGAGTAAAACATCAAACAGATGGCTTTGGTACAGGCACATCTTCCTGTAGAGACCAGCAAGGTAATTTGGCAACAGATACAGATAGCGTGCTCTGAATATGGAAGGAACATTTCTCCAATCTGCTGGTATCCAATAGTAGCGAAGACGATGATACCACAGATCCAATCCCAGAATGTATGTATACCGCCCGGCCAAGATGAGGTAAAAACAGCAATCAACTGGCTGAAGAATAATAAAGCAGCAGGAGCCGATGGCTTACCAGCCGAGCTGTTTAAAACCGGAGGCGACGCGCTGATAAGGTGTACGCATCTGCTGGTTAACACCATCTGGCAGACAGAACGCGTACCCGACGATTGGAACCTGAGCATCCTATGTCCCGTCCACAAGAAAGGAGATAAGACTGTATGCTCCAACTATAGGGGCATAAGTCTTCTCCCTATTGTCTATAAGATAGTGTCAGGGATATTGTGCGAACGACTAAAGCCAATGGTCAACGAAATAATTGGACCATACCAATGTGTCTTTAGTCCTGGCAAGTCCACCATTGACCAGATATTTACCCTGCGGCAAACCCTAGAGAAGGCCCAAAAGATGCAGATCGACACATTTCACCTTTTTGTCGATTAGAAAGCAGCATTCGACAGTCCCCTCCGATCAAAGGTATTCCATGCAATGTCTGAATTTGGTATCCCCGCAAAACTCATGCGGCTTTGTAAGATGACTTTAACTGATACTAGGTCCTCAGTTAAAATTGGAAAGAACCTCTCCGAAGAATTTTGTACCAAAAGAGGTTTCAGACAAGGAGACATCCTTTCGTGTGACCTTTTCAACATTTTGCTGGAAATGGTAATACGAGATGCAAATGTCAAAAGAAATGGCACAATTTACACCAATAGCCACATGTTACTTGCCTATGCTGATGACATAGACATCATGGAACGATCAGTAAAGGAAGTAACTGATACTTTTAGGAAGGTCGAAGCAGAATCTGCAAAAGTGGGTCTGGTGGTAAACGGCAAAAAGACCAAATTGATGGTGTCGACGTGCAAAGCGTCCATAGCCACATCTCGTCAAACAAAAATAACACTATACAAAACGCTGATACTACCCGTGCTAATGTATGGATCCGAAGCATGGGTACTTGCGCCAGCAGATAAGGCAGTGCTTGGTGTGTTTGAGAGGAAAATTCTTCGAAAGATCTACGGGTCGATTTGCGTTGACGGTGGATATCGACCTCGTATGAACCACGAGCTATATAAGCCATACAAAGATATGAATATAGTTAAACGTATCGAGATGCAACGATTGCGTTGGGTAGGCCATATCATGAGAATGAGCGATGATGAAAACGCTAAAAAGGCGAATGAATACATGCCACATGGCGGTGCACGCAGAATCGGCAGGCCTAAGCTTCGATGGAGCATACAAGTGGATGAAGAAATGAAAAGGCGCGGTATTCCAAAAAGTCAAGCGAAAAACAGAGAGGAATGGAGATCTTTTCTTAGTTCGGTCTATGGAACAAATGTTCTGTAATGGGCCAACTAAGTAAGTGTATCAAAATACGATTCTAGTTACCATATTTTCATATACGTCAAACGAATCAAATTTCAAGAAAATAATCCTCGTGATTGCAAAGAAATCATAAACTCAAGTATCTGTGGATATGTCAGCCTTCTTCTCGGCATTTCGTGGTAAATAAAACAGGAATCTGACATTGCATTACAACATGCATTACTTTAAATCTGTGGCCGGCAATTTGTGTCCCCGTCAGTAACGAAATTCATACTGCTAGGTGAACTAAACTCTGTGAAGCCATAATAATATTCCAACAATGTTAATTGAGTCATAAATTTTCATTTCACACCATTCAAATGGTGACAATATTCTTTACAAATTATATCTGCAACACCCAAAGCAGCACCCAACTACTAATACACAGTCATCCCACCACCAGCATATTAAGAAGAGTATTGAATGAAAGTGACGATGGCGATGACGACAATTCTTTAACATGTTACCATCCATCCAATTAAAGTCAATGGGCAAACATTTACTTTCACTCATTTGGAAGAAGAGCGATTTTAACAAGAGACAAAAATATTGCATAAATTGAAATTGTTGTTCATGTTGGTGCCGATGTTGCTCTTCAAAAGCCTATTAACAATTATTATTTGGAACATATTATATCTAATTGTTTGTCAAAAAAAACAAAAACCCCACACTCCAAACACCATGCGATAAGTGGCCCCAATTTCTTTAAAATACGGGTGGGTGGTTATTTGTTGCTCAAATGGGATTTTAAAATTTCTTCTACTTCGTGTGGCAGAAAACTGTGGCATTTTCTTGCTACCATTTGGTTATCGTGTCTTGTTACTAATTTTTAT